>NW_022681454.1:103687316-104305282 GCF_009764315.1 Trachypithecus francoisi
CCACAGAAATTGTCCCAACAAATATCAAAATCCTCGTAATAAATTGACAAACAGCCATAAGCAGACAATGGACAGAAAAACACGATACTGTTAGAACTATCAGATTAGCAAGGTGTTTTGTTTTGTTTTTTCTGTGATACCATTCAACATTAGAAGTAACGTGAAAGAATCAGCAAACTCTTAAGTCTATTGTTTGGAATTTCAAAAAAAGTATATATATATATATATTATATATATATATATATATTTTTTTTTTTTTTTTTTTTTTTTTTAATTTGAGAAGGAATCTCACTCTGTAGCCCAAGCTGGAGTGCAGTGGCAAAATCTTGGCTCACTGCAAACTCTGCCTCTCCGGCTCAAGCTGTTCTCGTGCCTCAGCCTCCCGAGTAGCTGGGGACTACAGGCACGTGCCACCATGTATTTGGCATTTTAATGCCGGTTAATTTTTTGTATTTAATGGAGATAGGGTTTCACCCTGTTGCCCAGGGTGGTCTCTAACTCCCGAGTAGAGGCAATCCGCCTGCCTCGGCCTCCCAGAGTGCTGGGATTATAGGCGTAGGCCACCACGCCCAGCCAGAGTATAAAATTTCTAAAAAGATACATGGCAATATATTTCAAGGGCCCCAAAAATTCTCATACAATTTGATCTCTTGAAATCCAGCCTAAGGAAATAAACTGATATGTGAACAAAGTTTTAGGCACACAGATGTTACACGCAGTAATATTTTTAATGGCAAATAAATGACTGAGTTAACTGAAAGGAAACATTTTGAAAACCAAATAATAAATAAAGTATTAAATTAATTATAATTTATCTTATTACCATTTTGGTAATATAGAAAAACTTCATTATAATGTTAGCTGAAAAACTAACATAGAGATTGTATAGGTAATGAACTTACCTATATTTTGTTATGATGTTTTATAAAACATAAGATAATTCTAGAAAAGAAAAACCCTAAAGCACTGACAGAGTCTGTCTTTGGTTGGTGGGACTATGAACATGCTTTGTACATTTTCTGTTTTTGTTTGTTTGTTTGTTTTCACTTTTTATATATTCAATTAGTATGTAGTATTTTGAAATAAAAAATTAAGTTATAAACAATTTTAAGGAATAAAATATCAAAAGTACTGAAATTAGATTTATATGAATAATGTCTATAGGAAAAGTCTACTTTTTCCAAACTGCTAGTTAAGTAAAATTATCTCTAATAGTGCCTATTAATACCAAAGATAGCATTTGAATAAACTTTATTCCATGGTAAGTTACTATAATGGCCACTGTAATTCCAGCTAACTTACATAGCCTTCTCCAGGAAAAAAGCTTACAGAAGTATTGCCAGTTGGCTAAGCACAAACTCTGAGGCCGAACTCCTTGTGTCAAGATCCTAGCCCCATTATCTGATAAGTCGCTCAACCTCAGTTTCCTCATATGTAAAGTGGAGAAAATAATAGTGCTCACAACGCTGAATTCTCATGAGAATTCAATGAGTTAATATGGTTCATGTGCTTAAAATAAAGCCTGAAACACAACGCTCTAACAAATATTAGCTGTCAATATGCTTATTATCACTGAAGCTTCCTCACCACACTAGTTTGAGTTCATTAGATATCTCAAAATGTATATCTCAAAAGGATATAATATAATCAGCATGCATATGTAAAATTCTGTTTTTTCCATTGCTATGATAGCTGAGCACTTCTAATGTAGATTACAAAAATTACCCTCATTAACACTTTGAAAGAAAAGTACATATGGAGACCCACATATCATATGTCTACATGCTTTAAAAGCTAAAGAATCATTAAATTAACAAAAATTCTATGCTCCTCATTTGACAAATATACTTCACGGTGACCTAGAAGGCCAAGTTCTAATGTAAACTTCTCACAGTCCTTAGAATTCAGCATCTATGAATGGCTGAATGGGGAGAACTCTGCCACTACTACCACCAACACCAACACACATGTGCATGGCATAGATAAATTTTACGAAGGATGGAAATAGTTGAAAAAAATCAATCAGAAATACTGGAGTTGAAAAATGCAATTGATATACTGAAGAACACATCAGAGCCTTTTGATAGAATTGATAAAGCACAAGAAAGAATCAGTGAGCTTGAAGACAGGATACTTGCAAATACAAAGTCAGAAGAGACAAAAGAAAAAAGAATAAAAGGCAATGAAGCACACCTACAAGATCTGGAAAATACCTCAAAAAACCAAATCTAAGAGTTATGACCTTACAGAGGAAGTGGAGCAAGAGATAGGGGTAGAAAGTTTATTCAAAAGCAAAAGAGAGAACTTCCTAAATCTAAAGAAAGATATCAACATTCAAGTACAAGAAGGATATAGAATACCAAGCAGATTTAACCCAAAGATAACTATCTCAAGGCATTTAATAATAAAGGTCAAGGATAAAGAAAAGATCCTAAAAGCAGGAAGAGAAAAAAAATGACATACAATAGCATTCCAATATGTCTGGCAGCAGACTTTTCAGTGGAAATCTTACAGGCAAGGAGAGAGTGGCATGACATACTTAAATTGCTGAAGGAAAAAAACTTTTAGCTAGAATAGTATATCTGATGAAAATATCCTTAAAACATGAAGGAGAAATAATAAATTTTGCAAACAAACAAAAGCTGAGGGATTTCATCAATGCCAGACATGTCCTACAAGAAATGCTAAAGGCAATGCTTCAATCAGAAAGAAAAGGATGTTAATGAGCAACAAGAAATCATCTGAAGGTACAAAACTCACTGTTAATAGTAAGTACACAGAAGCCAGATGCGGTGGCTCATGACTGTAATCCCAGCACTTTGGGAGGCTGAGGTGGGCAGATCACCTGAGGTCAGGGGTTCGAGACCAGCCTGACCAAAATGGTGAAACCCCGTCTCTACTAAAATACAAAAAAAATTAGCCAGGCATAGTGACGGGTGCCTGTAATCTCAGCTGCTTGGGGGCTGAGGCAAGAGAATTGCTTGAAACCAGGAGGTGGAGTTTGCAGTGAACCGAGACTGCGCCACTGCACTCCAGCCTGGGCAGCAGGAGTGAGACTCTGTCTCAAAAAAAAAAAAAAAAAAAAAGTAAGTACACAGAAAAACACACGATATTATAACACTATAGCTGTAGTGTGTAAATCACTCTTAAGTAGAAAGAGCCAATCAAAAATAATAACTATAATTACTTTTCAAGGCATACATGGTACAATAAGACAAAAAAAAAGAAATGTTAAAAAGTGGGGGCAAAGTTAAAGTATGAGTTTTTTAGTTTTGGGGGTTTTTTTTCCTTTTTTGTTTATGCAAATGGTATTAAGTTGTGATTAGAATAAAATAACAGGTTATAAGACAGTATTTGCAAGCCTCATGGTAATCTCAAATCAAAAACTTACAATGAATACAGAAGAAAAACAGCACCAAGAAATTAAATTATATCACCAGAGAAAATCACTTCCACTAGAAGGAAGATAGCAAGGAAGGCAATAAGGAAGCAAAGACCACAAAACAAGCAGAAAACAAATAGCAAAATGACAGGAGTCAGTCCTTACCTATCCATAATAACACTGTATGTAAAATGGACTAAACATTCCAACCAAAAGACATAGAGTGCTTGAATGAATTAAAAAACAAGACCCAACTGGCTGGGCGTGGTGGCTCATGCCTGTAATCCCAGCACTTTGGGAGGCCAAGGCAGGGAGATCAAGAGGCCAGGAGATCGAGACCATCCTGACTAACATGGTGAAACCCCATCTCTACTAAAAAAGTACAAAAAATCAGCTGGGCATGGTGGCGGGCGCTTTTAGTCCCAGCTACTCGGGAGGGTGAAGCAGGAGAGTGGAGTGCACCTGGTAGGCAGAGCTTGCAGTGAGCCGAGATCATGCCACTGCACTCCAGCCTGGGCAACAGAGTGAGTCATTGTCTCAAAAAAAAAAACAAAAAACAAAAAACAAGACCCAATCATCTGTTGTCTACAAGAAACACATTTCACTTACAGACACACATAGTATGAAGATAAAGAGATGGAAAAAGATATTCCATGCCAATGGAAACCAAAACAGAGAAGGAATAACTATGATTATATCAGACAAAATAAATTTCAAGACAAAAACTATGAAAAGAGACAAAGAAGGTAACTATATAATGATAAAGGGGTCAGTTCAACAAGAGGATATAACAATTGTAAATACATATGCACCCAACACTGGAGCACACAGATATATATAAAGCAAGTATTATTAGTGCTAAAGAGAGACGTAGACCCCAATATAATAATAGCTAGAGACTTCAACACTATACTGTGAACATTGGACAGATCTGCCAGACAGAACGTCAATGAAGAAACATTAGACTTAATCTTCACTATAAAATAAATAGGCCTAAGAGATATTTACAGAACATTTCATCCAACAGCTGCAAAATACACATTCTGTACCTCAGCAAGTGAATCATTCTTAAGGATAGACCATATGTTAGATCACAAAACAAGCCTTAAACATTCAAAAAACTGAAAGAATACCAAAGATCTTTGACCACAGTGGAATAAAACTAGAAATCAATGACAAGAAGAATTCTGGAAACTATCCAAATACATGGAAAATAAACAATATGTTCCGGAATGACCAGTGGTTCAATGAAGAAATTAAGAAGGAAATTTTAAAATTTCTGGAAATAAATGATAATGCATATACATACCAAAACCTATGGAATACAGTGAAAGCAGCTAAGAGGCAAGTTTATAGCTATAAGTGCCCACATCTAAAAACAAGAAAATCTTCAAATAAAAAAGCTAATGATACATCTCAAGAAACTAGAAAAGCAAGAGCAAATAAAATTCAAAATCAGTAGAAGAAAAGAAATAATAAAGATTAGAGCAGAAGCAAATGATTTTGAAATGAAGTAAACAATACAGAAGATTAAACAAAAAGCTGGTTTTTGAAAATACAAAATTGACAAACCTTTAACAGGGAAAAAAAGTGAGAAAACCCAAATAAATAAAATCAAAAATGAAAAAAGAGACATTAAAACCTGATACTGCAGAAATTCCAAGGATCCTTGGTGGCTACTGTGAGCAACTATATGCCAATAAATTGTAAAATTCTATAAGAAATAAACTCCTAGACACATAAAACATACCAATATTGAACCATGAAGAAATTCAAAACCTGAACAGACCAGTAACAAGAAGTGAGATCAAAGCCATGATAAAATGTCTCCAAGCAAGAAAAGCCCAGGATCTGATAGCTTCACTGCTGAATTCTCCCAAACATTTAAAGAAGAACTAATACCAATATTACTCAAACTATTCTGAAAAATAGAGAAGGAGGGAATACTTCCAATCTCATTCTCCTAATTTAGATTATCATAATACCAAAACCAAGCAAAGTCACATAAAAAAGCACACTATAGGCCAATATCACTGATGAATACTAATGCAAAAACCCTCCACAAAATATTAGCAAACTGAATCCAACAACACACTAAAAAGATCATTCATCATGACTAAGTAGAATTTATGCCCAGGATTCAATGATGGTTCAACATACATGAATCAACTAATGTGATACCTCATATCAATAGAATGAAGGACAAAAACTACGTGACCATTTCAACTGATGATGAAAAAAGCATTTGATAAAATTCAATATTCCTTCCTGATAAAATCTCTCAAAAAATTATGTCTAGAAGGAGCATACTTCAATACAATAAAAGCCACATACAAAAGAACCATACCTAGTATACTGAATGGGAAAAACTGAAAACCCTACCTCTAGGATCAAGAACATGACAAAGATGTTCACTTTCACCACCGTTATAAAGGGTACCCAAATTGGAAATAACATGTCAAATTATCCTTGTTTGCAGATAATATGATCTTATATTTGGATAAACCTAAGACCCAACCAAAAAACTATGAGAACTGATAAACAAATTCAGTAAAGTTGCAGAATAAAAAATCAACATATAAAAATCAGTAGCATTTCTATATGCCAACAGCAAACAATCTGAAAAATAAATTAAAAAGTAATCTCATTTACAACATTGACAAATAAAATTAAATATCTAGGACTTAACCAGAGAAGCGAAAGAAGTCTATACTGAATGCTATAAAACGTTGATGCAGGAACTGAAAGAAGACACATACAAAAATGAAAGTATATTCCATTTTCATGAATTGGAAGAATCAATACTGTTAAAATATCTATACTACTGAGATGAAATGCAATTCCTATCAAAATATCAATGACATTCTTCACAGAAATAGAAAAAATATCCTAAAATTTATATGAATGCAAACGACTCAGAATAGCCAAATAAATAAAAATAGCAAAATAAGTAAAACTGGAGGAATCACATTACCTGACTTTAAATTATGCTACAGAACTACAGTAACCAAAACAGCATGATACTGGCATAAAAATAAATCCATGCATCTTTAGTGAACTCATATTTCAAAAAGGTGCTAAGAACGTACATTGGGGAAAGGAGAGCCTCTTCAATAAATGATGCTGGGAGAACTGGATATCCACATGCAAAGCAATGAAACTAGGCTCCGCTCTCTCACCATATACAATTACAAAATCAAAATCGATGAAAGACTTAAATCTAAGACTTCAAACTATGAAACTACTACAAGAAAATATTAGGGAAACTCTTCAAGACACTGGACTGAGCAAAGATTTCTTAAGCAATACCCACAAGCCAGGCAACCAAAGCAAAATGAACAAATGGTATCACATCAAGTTAAAAATCTTTCTGCGCAGCAAAGGACACAATCAACGAAGTGAAGAGACAATGCACAGAATGGGAGAAAATATTTCCAAACTACTGATCTGACAAAGGATCAAACAAAATATGTAAGGAGCTCAAATAACTCTACAGGAAAAAATCTAAAATTCCAATTTACAAATGGGCAAAAGATCTGAATAGACATTTTTCAAAACAAAGATGAAAACCCCATCGTGTCAGCCAAAAATCTCCTTAAGCTGATAAGCAACTTCAGCAAAGTGTCAGGATACAAAATCAATGTGCAAAAATCACAAGCATTCTTATACAAATAACAGACAGAGAGCCAAATCACGAGTGAACTCCTATTCACAATTGCTTCAAAGAGAATGAAATACCTAGGAATCCAACTTACAAGGGATGTGAAGGACCTCTTCAAGGAGAACTACAAACCACTGCTCAATGAAATAAAAGAGGACACAAACAAATGGAAGAACATTCCATGCTCATGGATAGGAAGAATCAATATCGTGAAAATGGCCATACTGCCCAAGGTAATTTATAGACTCTATGCCATCCCCATCAAGCTACAAATGACTTTCTTCACAGAACTGGAAAAAAATACTTTAAAGTTCATATGGAACCAAAAAAGAGCCTGCACTGCCAAGACAACCCTAAGCCAAAAGAACAAATGTGGAGGCATCACGCTACCTGACTTCAAACTATACTACAAGGCTACAGTAACCAAAACAGCATGGTACTGGTACCAAAACAGAGATATAGACCAATGGAACAGAACAGAGCCCTCAGAAATAATACCACACAGCTACAGCCATCTGATCTTTGACAAACCTGACAAAAACAAGAAATGGGGAAAGGATTCCCTATTTAATAAATGGTGCAGGAAAAACTGGCTAGCCCATATGTAGAAAGTTGAAACTGGATCCCTTCCTTACACCTTATACAAAAATTAATTCAAGATGGATTAGAGACTTAAATATTAGACCTAAAACCATAAAAACCCTAGAAGAAAACCTAGGCAATACCATTCAGGACATAGGCATGGGCAAGGACTTTATGTCTAAAACACCAAAAGCAATGGCAACAAAAGCCAAAATTGACAAATGGGATCTAATTAACGAAAGAGCTTCTGCACAGCAAAAGAAACTACCATCAGAGTGAATAGGCAACGCACAGAATTGGAGAAAATTTTTGCAATCTACTCATCTGACTAAGGGTTAATATCCAGAATCTACAAAGAACTCAAACAAATTTACAAGAAAAAAACAACCCCATCAAAAAGTGAGCAAAGGATATGAACAGACACTTCTCAAAAGAAGACATTTATGCAGCCAGCAGACACATGAAAAAATGCTTGTCATCACTGGTCATCAGAGAAATGCAAATCAAAACCACAAAACCACATCAAAATCTCTCATCAGTTAGAATGGTGATCATTAAAAAGTCAGGAAACAACAGGTGCTGAAGAGGATGTGGAGAAATAAGAACACTTTTACACTGTTGTTGGGACTGTAAACTAATTCAACTGTTGTGGAAGACAGTGTGGTGATTCCTCAAGGATCTAGAGCTAGAAATCCCATTTGACCCAGCCATCCCATTACTGCATATATACCCAAAGGATCATAAATCATCCTTCTATAAAGACACATACACACATATGTTTATTGTGGCACTATTCACAATAGCAAAGACTTGGAACCAACCCAAACGTCCACCAATGATAGACTGGATTAAGAAATGTGGCACATATACACCACGGAATACTATGCAGCCATAAAGGATGAGTTCATGTTCTTTGTAGGGACATGGATAAAGCTGGAAACCATCATTCTCAGCAAACTATCACAAGGACAGACAACCAAACACTACATGTTCTCACTAATAGGTGGGAATTGAACAATGAGAACACTTGGACACAGGAAGGGGAACATGACACACTGGTGCCTGTTGTGGGGTGGGCGGAGGGGGAGGGATAGCATTAGGAGATATACCTAATATAAATGATGAGTTAATGTGTGCAGTACACCAACATGGCACATGTATACATACGTAACAAACCTGCACGTTGTGCACATGTACCCTAGAACTTAAAGTATAATAAAAAAAAAGTTTTTAAAAAGACATACAAATAGCAAATAGGCATATGTAAAGATGCTCAACATCATTGATCATCAGAGAAATGCAAATCAAAACTACAATGAGATATCATCTCACTCCAGTTAAAATGACTTGCATCCAAAAGTCATGCAATAACAAGAGTTGGTAACGATGGGGAGAAAAGGGAATCCTTGCACACTGCCAGTGGGAATGTAATTAATACAACCACTTTGGAGAACAGATTGGCGGTTCCTGAAAAATACTAAAAATAGAGCTACCATATGATCCCGCCATCTCACTCCTAGATATATACTCAAAAAACAAAAAACGAACAAACAAACGGAATTCAGTATATTAAAGAGAGACAGCTGCAGTCCCATGTTTAGTTTATTGCAGCATTGTTCACAGTAGCCAAGATTTGGAAGCAACCTAAGTGTCCGTCAATATGGATATAGAAAACATTATGCATATACAAAATGGGTTGCTATTCAGCTATAAAAAAATGATATCCAATACTTTGTAACAATATGGATGAAACTGAGAGTCATTATGTTAATTGAAACAAGCCAGGCATACAGAGACAAACTTTGCATGTTCTTAATTACTTGTGGGAGCCCAAAATTAACATAATTGAACTCATGGAAACACAGAGTAGAAGGATGGTTACTAATGGTTGGGAAGGGTTGTGGGAAGAAGTTGAGATGGTTAATGGGTACCAAAAACAATAGTCAAAAAGAATAAGCCCTAATACTTGATAGTTCAGCAGGGTGACTATAGTAAACGATAATTTAATTGTACATTTAAAATAACTAAAAGAGTATAATTGAATTCCTTGTAACACAAGGAATAAATGCTTGGGGTGATGAATACTCCACCTACCATGATGTGATTATTACACATGGCATTCATTTATCAAATTATTTCATATAACCCATAAATATACAGACCTACTCTGTACCCACAAAATTTTTTTTAAAAAAAGGGCCAAAGATGGCCAGGCATGGTGGCTTATGCCTGTAATTCCAGCACTTTAGGATGCTGAGGCGGGTAGATCACCTGAGGTCAGGAGTTTGAAATTAGAGTGGCCAACATGGTGAAACCTCACCTATTAAAAATACAAAAATAAGTCAGGTGTGGTGGTGGGCACCTGTAATCCCAGCTACTCAGGAGGCTGAGGCAGGAGAATCACTTGAACCCAGAATGCAGAGGTTGCATTGAGTGGAGATCGTGCCACTGCACTCCAGCCTGGGCAACAGAGCGAGACTTTGTCTCAAAAAAAAAAAAAAAAGCCAAAGATGTGGATTGAACTGGGTTCTCTGAGGCCTACTGTGTGAAGGAGAAAACAGCAGCAAGTGTGCCAATAGTTATCTGAAGACTCAACAGGTTTTTAATGTGGACCATGCAACTGTGTGATAGAGTTGGCTTGTATTACCTGTGAGAACTGATTATAGCTGGCTATGAGAACTGATTGCACGTATCTCTTCCAGTTCTGTGTTCAATTATGTCAAGTTGGGAGCTTGAAATCTGCCACAGTGGGAGTATTTACACGAATGAAATGAGCAAATGCTAAAATTACAAATCATTCCTTTTTTTACCTCTTATTGGAGAGCTGGTTGTTTAATATTCATCACCGCACCACTGGCATCATGCCAGTAACTTTCAAATCTGCCTCATAAGAAAGCTCATCATCTAAGAAGGTTTTCTAATTTTGTCAATATCCAGGACATATATATGTATTTTTGTAACTGAAAGAATTTTAGTATTGTTCATTTAAAGATAACTTTTCCTTAAGAAGCATGAATTATTACTGAAGGACCTCATGTATTGAGGATTTTGAAAATATTTTATAGAAAATTTTCAATATTTATATACAAAGTAGGGAGAATAGCATATGAGCTCACATGAGCTTTAATAATTAAGACAGATATTGCTTTATTTATATCCCACTCACTACCCACTTCTTAATTAATAATTTTGAAGGAAATTCTATATCATTTATTGATACATATTTAACTATATCATCTCTGAAAGCTAAGTACTTTTTCAGCATAACTAAATGTAATTATTACTCCCAAAAAATGTTCCTTCATATTATCAAATATATTAGCAGTGTTTACATTTCTAATTGTCTTCAATGATTTGTATAATTTGTTTGAATCATTATTCAAATAAGGCTTGTATCTTAATTGATTTTCTAAGATTTGATTTTTTAAAGATTTTTTAATCTAGAGCTTTCCCCAATTTTTTGGAATTCATTTATTAAAAAAAAAAACCAGATCATTTGTCCTGTACAGTTTTACCATCTGGATTTTGCTGATTGCAACTCAATGGTGTTATTTAATATGTTCCTCTGTCCTTTATATTGCTTTTGAATTGGTGGTTATTAACTCCAGAGATTTAGTCACATTCTGGTTTTACTTTTGAGGGATAGAAAAGGGGAAGATGCGCTAAGTGTGGTGGCTGATGCCTATATTCCCAGCACTTTGGGAGGCTGAGGTGGGAGGATCACTTGAACCCAGGAGTTTGAGACCAGCCTAAGCAACAAAGTGAGACCTCATCTCTACAAAAAGAAAAAAAAAAAAAAAAAGGCATGCTTCTGTGGTCCCAGCTACTTGGGAGGCTGAGGCGGCAGGGTCAGGATTACTTAAGCCTGGAAAGTCAAGGTTACAGTGAGCCATGATTGTACCACTGTACTCCAGCTGGGAAAACAGAGCAAGACCCTGTCTAAAAGAAAAAGAGAGAGAGAAAGGGAAGGTGGGTCATAATTAGTAACTTCACAGCTGACACTGGGACTTACCAGGAAGTCAACAATGTCTGGTTGTCTTTGTTTGTGTGTGATTTTATTTGCCACTGATGATTATCACTGAGATGCATTAGTTTGCAGAGTTAGACAATGGTAATATTTTATCATTTCTTCCTTATTTATTAATTGGAATCATTTTATAAAAATAAATTTCCTTTATAAATTTTTTGGCCTTCCAATCATTTGTACCAAAGTCAAATACTTGAAACAAATTATATTCAAATAAGTCTAAGGTTCATCTATGTCCCCACTCTTCTATTCATTTGTACTCTGAGGTACAGCCCATATAAGGAAGAAAGGGTAAATAATTGCTTTTGTTCTAATTTGCCTATTTTTGAAACTAATGAGTTAGTTTCCTGATAGTCTCCAAAAGTAACTATTTTTAGTATTATTAATAGATTTAAACAAATATGATATGTTTCCATCCATTGTAGTTATCATTCTGATTAACATTCAAAGTGGCCCATCTTTGACCAGTGGGTGACAATTCATGTTGGCTCCTGAGTACGTTGAGTGCAACCTCTGTAGTCTCTAACAGCTTCCTTGCTTCCGGTGTGACAGTTTGTTCCAGGTTTATCTTACATGTTTCTACCATCAACTGAAATCACTCTTTTCTCCAGGAAACTCTAATTCCTAATAATGGGAAATGGTGCTTAGACACTACAATTTTGGCACCGGAGTGTTCCATGCTTTTGAGGTTTTGGCTGTTTCAGAGGAAAAAAATATAGAAAACATACTTTTTAAGAAACATAATATGCCAGCCGGGTGCTGTGGCTTACACCTGTAATCCCAGCACTTTGGGAGGCTGAGGCAGGCGTATCGCGAGGTCAAGACCATCCTGGCCAACATGGGGAAACCCCTTCCCTACTAAAAATACAAAAATTAGCTGGGCGTGGTGGCGGGCGCCTGTAGTCCCAGCTACTAGCGGGGCTGAGGCAGGAGAATCGCTTGAACCCGGGAGGCGGACGTTGCAGTGAGCCGAGATTGTGCCACTAAACTCCAGCCTGGTGACAGTGGGAGACTCCATCTCAAAAAAAAAAAAAACAAACAAAAAAAAACCCATAAAATGCCTTTTGAGTTCATATTAATATTTTCAATTCATGGGTATTTCATCTGTATCTTCTTTCACCACACCATAAAACTTGCTTCTAAACACCAATATGTCTCATCTGCTTTATCACTCAATACACGCAGTATCCCTGTATAATAATGTCAAACTACTACAAAAATTATGATTACTAAAAGCAGATTTTAAAAATATTTCACTGCTACTTTTTTCCTGAAGAGATATTCCACTAGAAACATACAAGTTACTGTGTTTTGAAGTCACTTAGACAAGCGTGTGGTTATCCACCAACTGGAGACACAGTTCATTTCATTTATATTAGTTTCTTCTTGATGTAAAGGGAATTTTAATTGTTTAATTTTATATTTTATCTATGTACAATATTAACAGCGGTCCATAATCATATACTTGAAAGACAGTATATTCAAAGAAGGCTAAGTCCCACCCATGTCCCCTCTACCCTATTCTCTCCTCTTCATCCAGCAGCACAAAATTCTGCTTACCAAAAATGCCCCATGAGACACTCACATCCCATTTATTTTCTATTTTATGGCTTATTTTCCATTTTTAGCATAAGCAATACAGTTATTCTTTCTTATGAAAATTGTTACATACTGTGTATACTTCCCCCCAACCTTTTTTTTAAATTTAACAATACATCCTGCACATTACTCCAGGGTAGTATATTCAGATCTCCCATATTTCTTCTTAGGGCTGAATAGTACTACTGTAAGATAGGAAACAATAGTTCGTTCTCGTATGGAACATTTAGATTATTCCCAGTCTTTTCTTATCATAAAACACTGCAATTAACAGACATATGCACATATCATTTTGTATTTTTCTATGGTATAATAGGGATAGACCCCTAGAATTCAGATTTTCACAGATCCAAAAGTAAATGTGTAATTTTGCTGAATATTGTCAAATTTTCCTCCATAGTGGTTATATCATTATATTATCGGCTCTAGCCTTGCCAACAAAAAGTTTTTGAAATTGGGTGTTTAACAATCAGGTGGGAAATAGATGGCATTTCAGTGATGTTTTTATTTTGTATTCCTCCTATTATGAGCATCTTTTCACATAGTTTAGAGACATTTGCACCTTTTTCTTTCAAAAATTTTATTTTAACTCATTTTTATAGTTACTTATCTCTATATTCAGATGCTACTTCTTTAATTTCAGTAGCTTTAGGGTTATGCATGGTTTTTAGTTACATGGATTAATTGCATAGTGGTAAAGTATGGGTTTTTAGTGTAACCATCACCCAGATAGTATACACTGTAGCCAATAGGTGACTTTTTTTCTCCCTCACCCCTCTTTCACCCTTCCCCCTTGAGTCTCCAGTGTCCAATATAACACTCTGTATGCCTTTGTGTACCCATGGCTTCGCTCCCACTTATAAGTAAGAAGATGCAGATTTTGGTTTTTCATTCCCCTGAGTTAGTTCAATTAAGAAAATAGCCTCCAATTCCGTCCAAGTTGGTGTAAAAGACATTATTTCATTCATTTTTATATCTGAGTATTACTCCATAGTATGTATGTACCACATTTTCTTTATCCATTCATCAGTTAATGGGCACCTAAGGTGATTCCATAGCTGAGCAATTATGAATTGTGCTGTGATAAACATTTAAGTGCAGATGTCCTTTTGATATAATGACTTATCTTCCTTTGGGTGGATGCCCAGTAGTGGGATTGCTACATTACATAGTAGATCTACTTTTAGTTCTATGAGAAATCTCCACACTGTTTTCCGTAAGGGTTGTTCTAATTTACATTCCCATCAACAGTGTATAAGCATTCACCTTTTCACTTCATCCGTACCAACATCTGTTTTTGTTTTGTTTGTTTTTTGGGGTTTTTTTTTTTTTTTTGACTTTTTAAATAATGGCCATTCTGACTGGGATAGGGCTGCATCTTATTGTGGTTTAAATTTGCATTTCTGTGATGATTAGTGATGTCAAACATTTTTTCATTAGTTAGTTGGCCACTTGTATTTCTTCTTTTGAGAAATGTCTGATCATGTCATTTGCCTACTTCTTAATGAGGTAATTCATTTTTTCTTGCTAATTTGTTTGAGTTCCTTGTAGGTCCTGGACATTAGTCTTTTGTCAGATGTATAGTTTGAAAATACATTCTCTCATTCTGTAGATGGTCTGTTTGCTGTGTTGATTATTTATTTTGCCATGCAGAAACTTCTTAGTTTAATTACGCTCCGTTTGTCTGTTTTTGTTTTGTTTGCATTTGCTTTTAGGGTCTTAGCCATAAATTCCTTGCTTAGGTCAATGTCCAGAAGAGTTTTTCCTATATTTATTGTAGGATTTTCATGGTTTAATGTCTTACATGTAAGTCTTTAATCCACCTTGAGTTATATTTTGTATAAGGTGAGAGATAGAGATCCAGTTTCATTCATCTACACGTGGCTATCCAATTTTCCCAGTATCATTTATTGAACAGCGTGTCCTTTCCCCAGTGTACATTTTCATCCGCTTTGTCGAAGATCAGTGGTTGTAGGTATTTGGCTGTATTTCTGGGCTCTTTATTCAGTTCCATTGGAATATGTTTCTATTTTTATACCAGTATCATGGTGTTTTGGTTACTATAGGCTTGTAGCATAATCTGAAGTCTGGTAATGTGATGCCTCCAGATTTATTCTTTTTGCTTAGAATTGCTTTGGCTATTCATGCTTTTTTTTTTTTTTTTTTTTTTTTTTTTTTTTTTAGTTCCACGTACATTGTTTATTCTAATCCTGTGAAAAATGGCATAGGTATTTTGACAGGAATTGCACTGAAGCTGTAAATTGCTATGAGCAGTATGCTCATTTTCACAATATTGATTCTTTCCATCCATGAACATGGGATGTTTTTCTACTTGTTTGTGTCCTGTGTGATTTATTTCATCAGTGTTTTGTAGTTCTCCTTGTGGAGATCTTTCATCTCCTTGGTTAAATATATTCTTAGGTACTTTGTTGGCAGCTATTGTAAATGGGATTGAGTTCTTGCTTTGAATCTACGCCTGGTCATTATTGGTATACAGCAAAGCTACCGACTTGTGTACATTGTTTTTGTAACCTGACACTTTACTGAGTTTACATGTCAAACCTAGGAGTCTTTCTGATACCAATCCTACTGAAACTATTCCAAAAGGCTGAGTGTATTAGTCAGGGTTCTCTAGAGAGACAAGACTAATAGGATATAAGTATATATGAAAGGGAGTTTATTAAGGAGAATTGACTCACACGAACACAAGGTAAAGTCCCACAATAGGCCATCTGCAAATTGAGGAGCAAGGAAGCCAGTGGTGGATCAGTCTGAGTCCTAAAACCTCAAAAGTAAGGAAGCCGACAGTGTAGCATCAGTCTATGGCCAAAGACTTGAGAACCCCTGGCAAACCACTAGTGTAAGTCCAAGAGTCCAAAAACTGAAGAACTTGGAGTCTGATGTTCAAGGGCAGGAAGCATCCAGCATGGAAGAAAGATGAAGGCTGGAAGACTCTGCAAGTCCGCTTTTTCTACCTTTTTCTGCCTGCTTTATTCAAGTCACACTGGCAGCTGATTAGATGGTGTCCACCCAGATTGAGGTGGGTCTGCCTCTCCCAGTCCACTGATTCAAATGTCAATATCCTTTGGCAACACCCTCACAGACACACCCAGGAACAATATTTTGCGTCCTTCAATCCAATCAGGTTGACATTTAATATTAACCATCACACTGAGGAAGAGGGAATCCTCCCTTATTCATTCTGCAAAGCCAGTATCACCCTAATACCAAAGCCAGGAAAGGACACACACACACAAAACAAAACTACAGATGAATATCCATGATGAATACAGATGCAGAAATCCTTAGCAAAACACTAGGAAATCATATACAACAGCACATTAAAGATGTATCTCACCATGACTAAGTAGGTTTCATCCCAAGGATGCAAGGATGGTTTCACATAGGCAAGGCAATAAATGTGATTCACCACATAAACAGAATTAAAAATAAAAAACATATGATCATTTCAATAGATGTATAAAAAACATTTGATAAAATTCTGCATCCCTTCATGATAAGAAAACTTGCGTAAAGTAGGCATACAAGGAGCATACCTCAAAATAATAAAAGTCACAAACCCACAGCCAACACCATCCTGAATAAGGGAAAGTTAAAAGCATTCCCCCTCAGAACTGGAACAAGGCAAGGATGCCCACTTTTACCACTTCTATTCAGCATAATGCTAGAAGTCCTAGCCAGAGCAATCAGGCAAGAAAAAGAAATAAAAGGCATCCAAATTGGAAAAAAAGAAGTCAGATTATCTTTGTTCACTGAGAAGATGGTCTTATACCTTCAAAACCACCAGATGCCCTTTATTTATTAGAAATATTAACCCTTTGTCTCTAACAGAAGTTGCAAGTATTTTTCCCCAGCTCATAGTTTGCATGTTTGCTTATGACATGATTTCCCATGCAAAAATTTTAATGCAGTCAAACATTTTAAACGTTTTATTTATTGCTTCTAGATTTTGAATTAAAGTTAGAAAAAAATGCATATTCCCAGAATACAGGAATTCGCCTATGTCTCCTTTCAGAACCTGTACAGTGTTGTGGTTTTTACATTTAATCTCTGATGTTTTTGGACTTTAGCTTTATGTAAGGAATAAATAAAGAATGGAACTAATGTTATTTTGCCACATGGCTATCCCCAAAACTTCTTAATAAAACTTTTATCTTTCCTTTCTATTGAGTGAGATGTGGCTGGACTCATGGTACACTAAATATCCATATACAATTAGGTCAATTGCTAAATTTTCTATTTTATTCCACTAATTGATCCATCTATTCATGTACCATTAACAAACTGCCTTACGTACAAAGTTTTCAGACGATATTTTATTTTTTAGTAGGGCTAGCTGTCTCCACTGTACACACACACTGTCCTCTTCTTTTTAACATTTTTCTGTCTATTCTTACTTGTTTTTCTCTCAAATGAACTCTGTTATCAACACATCTAGCTATGTGGAAAAACTGATGATTTGTATTGGAATTACATTAAACTTAATAAGCATCTTCATGATATTGGGTCTTCCTATCCAATAATGAAATATGTCTCTCTGTTCCTTCAACTACTTTTGTGTCTCTCAGGAACTTTTTGTAGTTTTTCTCATTTAAGTTTTGAACTTTTCTTGTAGATTTAATACAAATGGATTTGGTTTCTGTTTTAATATGATAAAATGAGATCTCCCTTTTAGAGCTTTATTTTTGTTTGTATATACAAGATTCCTCGATTTTTGCATATTAACTTAATAACCTCCTATTATACTAAATTATCTAGTTTGTGATAGGTTCCCGTTGTTTATTTAAATATACATATACATATTCATATTATTTCTACATATAGTTTTAGTTTTTCCTTTCCAATTCTTATTATTGTTTTCTCTTGAGTCATATACATTGGCTAATATCTCTGAAACTATGTTAAATAGCAGTGGAGAAAATGGGCAATCTTACTTGGTGTCAAGTTCAGAAGAAAATCTTTTGTTGTTTCTCCATCAAATAAGATGCTATATTCCTAGATGATGACTTTGGAGAGAAAGAGAGCAGGAGAGAGAGAGATCATGTTAAGTATCCATTAATTACTACTAATATTGTATTGTTTATAATATGAATGGGTATTAAATGTTCTATAAACATCTCTGCATATTTATAGATGATCATATAATTTTTCTGCCTAGCTTTTTAAATATGTCTTAAAAATTCAATGTAATTTCTAATGTTGAACCACTGTTACATTTCTGGAATTAATCTCAGTACACTGTCAGAATGCATTATTTTTTAAATGTACTATTGAATTATGTTTACTAATATTTTATTTAAGACCTGTACATTGATATTTATAAGTGAGATTTTCTCTACTTTTTTTGGTGCAATCACTGTCAGCTTTTGGGATCAAAGTTGTCATATAATCAGAAAATGGAACTGAAAGATTTCTTCCTTTTCTATTTGTTCTGGCATACTTTAAAGCATTGGAATTATCAAATCATTAAAGGTTTGGTGGAATTTCTCTATGAGACAAACTGCATCTGGTGGCCTTCTGTGTGAGAGCTTAATTACTTTTTTATTTCTTTTATAAGTATCACTTGGTTTATGTTTTATTGCAGTCAAATGTGGTAAATTGAATTTATTTTTTAACTTATTCATTTGTCAAGATTTTCAAATCTATTTGTATAGATTTGGGCAAAGTCAAAATTTATTTTTAAAATAGACTATGTGTTTATTTGGAGTGATTTTTGAAGGGATAGACAAAGATGCTTTGATGTCATCACTGTAGCTCAAAGTTGGCCAAGGGAAGCATTTCCAGAAGCTCTGGCCACTCATATATATACATTTTAAGTAGAACTTCAAAATTGCTTGGTTTTGCTCCCTTTTTATTTTTAATTTTGGGTTTTGCTTTCTTCTTTCTATTCTCTCTTTCATTATAGGTAATAGTTTTTCAATTTTGTTATTAAAGAAATAGCTTGAAAGGATTTTAGAACTATTTTTCTGTTATCTAATTAATTTGTTCTTATTAATATTAATTATTCTTTCTTTTGATTTACTTTGTTGTTCTTTTTCTAGGTTTTTGAATTGGGTGTTTAGTTCATTCGTTTTCATTTTTATTTTTATTTATATAAGTATTTGATGCTGTAAGTTTTCCTTTGATAACATAGTCATGTCCCACAGATTCTGTTTTTCTGTTTTCATTATTGTTATTTTTCAACAATTCTGCAATTTTTAGTTTCTCCCTTGAACAAAGTGGGTTTTTGTAGCATTTTTTTTGTAAAGATGGCATTTTATTTCCCATTAGTATACTCTCCTCCCCAGCCTACCCATACTGACTTGAAACAGTGATTTTAAAAAGTAAATACTGGCCGAGCAGTGTCTCAACCTTGTAATCTCAGTACTTTAGGAGGCCATGACAGGTGGATCACTTGAGGCCAGGAGTTCAAGACCAGCCTGGCCAACACGGTGAAACCCCGTCTCTACTAAATATACAAAAATTAGCCAGGTGTGGTGGCACATGCCTGCAATCCCAGCTACTCAGGAGGCTGAGGCATGAGAATTGCTTGAATCCAGGAGGCGGAGGTTGCAGTGAGCTGAGAACACGCCACTGTGCTCCAGCCTGGGTGACAGAGTGAGACTCCATCTCAAAACATAATTAATAAATAAAAACTAAATACTGGCAGTTACTGATGATTGTTTATGGAGGCTCATGGAGAATAAATAAAACAAAATATCACACAATGAGCCCTACTAACAAAAGCTGGAAAACAAGTGAATGGTAACCTTTTCCCCTCCTTTAGATCTTCAGTTCCAACTTCATTTATTGGCATTTCTTTGTCTCTAATTCCCTCAGGTGCCCACCTTGCTTTCTAAAGCCACAATATGGAGATCTTTGGCTTACCAGCTCTTTTAATACCGTCAAAAGACCAAATGGCATATGGCACGCCTTGCTGAAATACTGTAGAGGGTATGCAGCCTCCTGAATAAATTTTCACTGCAATAAAATCTTACTGAGGTTAGAAACAAAAGGCTTTTTTTGAGGGGATTGGGAAAAGAATTTTCGTGCATGATGCTTTATTAATATTTCATTGCTTTAGTATACTTGTAGCAATAGGATTTATCTTCCCCTTGTTTATGGGGGTCTTTCAGCAATTCTTTCACAAGAAATTCCAAGCATTTCCTTCTAACTGAAATTTGAAACCTCATACTGACTCTAAACACACATGTAAAACAAATCTCTTCACCCCCTCCAAACTACAACTTAGAATCCAAACCTCAGAGTGTGTGTCATTTTCTTTCTCCTAACATGGCTCAGAGATGAGTAAAGGTTGGCTTCAGTTTTCTATCTCAGAGCCTACTCCTTTTTCATCTTAATTTAATTGGTACCTCATATGGGGACAGCAGTTGAAATGTTATTACATCTCAGGCTTCCCGGGGAATTAGGGAGTTCACCAGAGTCAGAGGGGAGACTCAGCAGCTTTACAAAGAACAAAAGCCAGAGTAACAGGGCCAGTGCCAGCAGAGATAAATCAGGGTGCCAGAATGGGGCCAATGACCGTGTGAGCAGCTGAGGAGAGCTAGAACCCTGTGGCATTAGAAGAATAGACCACATTAAGGGCCAGCAGCCAACCTGGAGCTGCAGGGTAGAGAGAGAGAGCTCACTTTCCCAGCTGACCAAATGGGATCAGATCAAAGAGCCCAGTGGAATTATTTTTTGCGGCATAAAGTACCCTTCAGAACCTGAGCCAGGGCTGCACAGTTGGTGCCAAGGACACACCAAAGAGATGAGCAATCCACAGGGGATCCATCCTCAGGACTGCATTAGGAGGCAGTTTCAGAGACTGCCCTGGAAGACCATACTGAAATAACCACAGTTGAATGCTATAAACTGCCAGTGCTACTGCACTGCTCAACGTGACATTAGTGAGCAAACATTACCAGCACCCATCAACACAGAGCAGAACTGCACAGCCCCTGTTGACAGAATGAGACAAGATTCGTGAAAAATGAAGAAAAAAAACCCCAGCATGGGCACATGTAATTTTTACATCATTTTAGGTGAGAAATGCTTTTAGTTTAGGTCCAATCAAGATTTTCTTTCTAAAAAGGGTTATTTCTAATTGAAATAACCTCTAGCTAACAACAGCTCTCCATGTTTACCTCCTTTTGTCTTTTGTCATAATTATCTGAGGAAACACTATGTAAAATATAAAAGAGATTAACATCTTTACCTAGGATGTGATCCGTGTAACGGAAGTGTGCCTTGTTGTTTTCAAGAACAATAATTATAGTGAATGTGATTTAGTTGGAAAAGCAAAGCATACAAATTCATTCCAAAGAAGAGAGCTTATAACATGATGTCAATATGTAAGTCAACTCATTTTGATGCTGCCCTCTAATCTAGATATTGTTTCCATTGAAAAAATAGGTTTAAGAAAAGATTGCTGTCAAGTAAAAGTGTTTCATGTGTTATTATGCCTCTTAAAACTTTTATAAGTACTTCCTTGAAGTGAAAAACACAAAACCTTTATACATTAAATAAAAGTATCATGTTATTTGCTTAAAACTTGTATTTATAGTTCTATTAAATAGTATCCTTGTCTAAGTGACAAAAAAAAAAAAAAAAAGACAGAACAAAGATGCCACTCTGCAAAATCTGAGAATAAAGGTAAAACATCTTTTCCATTGCCTATGGTATTGAAACCAAGAAATATAAGGTTGATATTTTTCCAGTGCTCCTCAAATGTCATTATCATATCACACTCTATTCAAGAACCTACTATAACCTTAATTAAGGTCCATAATAACTAATCTTAATCAGATCTCTAGTTGTATATTATTTCTATTAAGGAAATACTTTATATATAATGCGTAATAATACTGTCATAATGCCAGATTTTAAATCCTTTGTAAGCATCAAACCCATTATGACAACACTGTGGGATAAGTACTTTGATCATCAACTTCATTTTCACATGTAGAAACAGGAAAAGACAAGCTAAATTAGTTGCTGGAAGTCACACAGCTATCAAGAGATAAAACCCAGGCAGTTTGACTCCAGAGATACTGTGGAGGTTCACATACTGTGGATTTTGCTGATTTTTTCCCCAAAGTGTCTTTTCTTCATAGTTAATAAAAGTACTTTAGAATAATTTTACTTAATTTTCGTATGTTTTATTCTTATCTAGTATTTAAATTTGACATCCATTTTTAATCCCCAGAGTTAGTCATCATGATCATCATCATGGTCATCATCATCTTCATGATGCCATCATCAATATCATCACATTCTGTCCATGCTTGTTTAGATTTACCCACATTTCTCTGTCTTTGCTTGCTATTGCTGCTTGCTTAATCCTTTCTCCCAGTTTTAGATTCCCCCTTTTTTGATGAAATACATATTGTACGTGTTCTTTTAGCAAGATTCTGAGGATGGCGTATCCTTTCAATGTTTGTCTTTTAATTTTTGTGTCTCCTGTCTCTGGACAATAGTTTTGCTGAGTGTGCAAATTTAAGTTAAGAATATTTTGTCACAGTACATTTTTAAGGTATTATTCCATCTACTATGTTTGGGTTTCTAATGCTGTTATTGAGTTATCTGGGCCCTCTCTACCATTAATTTGTAGGTAATCTGTGAACACTCTTTCATTGCTTTTAAGGTGTTCTTTACTATGGTTTACTTTGTTTCACTGACACAAGAAATGTCACAGGCAACTTTTCCCTGTTTCATCTCTCCTCTATCTCTCAATAAGTATTTTGTTCTTATTAATAATAGTTAATAACAGAGCTAGGAATTTAATAAGCATGTAATAAGTATTTGACATTTTTCTGTTAATGTTATTTCAACTATCATATAAATATATTATAACAAATTTCTCAAAAATAAGGAATTCATTTTTCATTTCTTTGGTATCACTTAAACAGAGCTTAGTAGTCAGTGAAAGTGCTTAATGAATGATGTTTTATTTTTCCTTACTTCTTGTTTGATCTAATTATTTCAGATTCAATTGCAATTGATATTGAATAAATGTCTCCGGTCTCCTTTCCTTCCCTTCCTCTCATTGCTGAAACAAGAAATTGAGACTAATGATAAAATAAAAGCAAAATCCTAGGGCTTATATTTTTAATTAGGGTTTAAGTAGAAACAATTATTCCTCTCTAGTTTTCAATTCTATTATGTATAATCAACTAGATCAAAATATCTAAGTTGCAAAGCACTTCAAGTTCATCTAAAAGTCAAAGTTTATAGGATCCAGTCTTACAAAAACAGTTTTTCATTCCAAATAATTCTAGAATTCATCTCAGTTCTCTTTGATAGAAGTGAATTATACAAAAGATAGTAATAGTTTAAGCAGAAACTTTTCTTCACCCAGCAAATGCACAAGATAATGCCAATATTTTTCTGTTGCATGACATTAAAACTTAAGTGAGAGGTATTGCATTATGACTTCACTGAGACAGAAATTGGATAATCATCACTGCACTGAAGCACTACAGAAATAATCTATCTGGATAAATTTAGGGAGAATTAAATGATTTATTAGAGATTATATGCAAAGCAAGGTGGTACATTTTTATCACATTTTGATTTTTCAAGAAATTTTCAGAACATAGGTGTGATTTTTCTCAATGTTCTGATAAACACAATTTAAAATAGCATAAAGAAGTTAAATATTTTTCCTACTTTTAACATAAGCTCTTAATTAGAGTCACATTGAATGTAAACTATACATTTTTATTATGCACAAAATGGCCTGACTCCTCATGATTACAAAGGTGAAAAGGCTTCATTCAGTTGCATTCCTTCTTAGTAAGAAAGAAATGAAATGTAAAAACTTTTTTTGAGGTCATTTTAGAAGAAATTATCTGATACAGAACAAAGACAAAATAAACAGGAACCATATTACACCTTGATGATTTTAAGATTCAGGGAAATGTACTGAATTATCTAAAAATATTCTGATACAGCATGGATGAGCCGAATAAGAGATGGCTTGTGTTTTAGAAACATCTCCCAGCATGGAGCATCTAGCATTCTCATGAGACAGCTTTCCACCTTCAGAGCTAGAAAGAATCTTGAAATCATCCCAACTTGTGGTTCTTGGACCCACGAGGAGCTGTGAAATGACCACAGGAGAGCCAAACCATGAAGAAATCAAGACAATACACAGAATCATTATGTCTCACATATATTGCTGTCACTATTTCTAATGCATAGACTTGCAATTCTAACTGGAAATATATAAAGGAAGCATTTCTAAATCCATAGAAATTATTGTCATTTTTTCTCTCAGCCAATTGAGATAAAAAGTATAATTTCCTAATGCAGGAGAATGAAACCTTAAAAGAGATAAACGATGGATCTGTTTTTCCTCGCCTTCTCCACTTCTTTTAATCATAGTTATATCCATAATGTAAATTCAATGAAGGTGGAAATTTGTCTGTCTTTGTTTACTGCTGCTTTTTATTTGTTTGTTTGTTTGCTTTAGAGACAGTCTCGCTCTGCTGCCCAGGCTGAAGTGCAGTGGTGTGATCATAGCTCACTGCAACCTTGAACTTCTGGGCTCAAATGATCTTCCTTTTCAGCCTCCTGAGTATCTGAAACTACAGGCTACAGTCACAGGCCACCACGCCCAACTAATATTTATTTTATTTTTTCTTTCTTTGTTTGTTTCTTTCTTTCTTTTTTTTTTTTTTTTAGAGACAGAATCTCACTGCATTGTCCAGGCTAGTTGCGAACTGTTGAATTTTTAGAATATTGCCTGACTTATAGTAAGTGTTTCAAAATGTCTGTTGAATGAATGAATGTCGGTTACATTATCTTAAATCACCCAGCACTGGATATTAGAGAGCTTTAAATAAACAGCATGAAAAAACAAGTTACATGGAGGCTATTAAAAAGACAGCCCTGTTGTCTTCCTTTTTGGCAATAAGTTGTGTCTTAGCATAATAAATTTTTGTGTGTATATTTAGAGAATAGCTGTTCAGACTCATCACAATTTATTGCTTTTTTCCATGCTGAGATAAAGACTTATTGTGAAACATATTCACTTTTTGGTACTTTGGAGCCTGCCTGCTCCTGGGTGCCAATTACACTCTGGCAGGAGCTTGAAGGTCTCCCTGGAGCAGCTGGTGTCAGCATCACATAAAATATGCTCCTGAAATGGATCATTCTGCTGCTCAGGGAACATGCAATAGAGGCTTAGCTGAAATAAAGAAAGAACAAAGCTATGACATCCAAAAATAAAATCAAAGGGGATCAAGTTAGAGTTATTTATATATACTGATACTGGACTCAGTATTCTAAACACGTCACAGCTGTTCAAAATTTGAGAAGAAGAAATCAACTATATCACTAACATCTCCTTGGCTAGAGGGTACTTGGACTCAGTATATCTGTCCTCCATCTACTACTAGCAGCCACTGCTACACTGACTGTCTCTGGTCTCAGCTTGAGTTTAAAGTTGTGGTAAAGAAGGCTAGATCTGATATCAGACAATATGGGTTAAAATCCAAGCCATGTAACTTCTTGATTCTGTGACCTTAGATTAACTAGTTCACCTTTTAAATCCCTGCTTTTCCATTTTCACAATGGGAAAAATAATTGTTCTTGACTTCTGGGGTTGTGGTGAGAATTCAATGAAATAACGCATGCAATGAAATAACCCAAATAACTAAAGCACTCAGTCCCGCTTCTAGCTTATACATTCTCAATAAGGATTAACAATTACTGTTATTAAAATAAGGATATAAAACTGGGCCCGTGGTTATTACACCTGAAACCTCCTCCTAACTCCAGTAAAAGGATAAAATGCAGAGAGTACTTAAACTTCTTCGGCATACGCACCTATATTTTCCTCTCCCAATGCCCACATCTCACTGTAACTCAATGTTGAGTCTTGATGTTTTCTTGATATAAACTTGATATTTTCTTCATATTTCCTAGTACTTCTTCACTGACAGTCAAACTCAAGATCTAATGATCCCCTAAAAACAAACTTCACTCATGGCATGCCTAAGAAATTGTTTCCTCTGGACTCACATTGGCTCAGGCAGACTGAGGCAATATGTGGAGGGTGCCATTTCTTTGCTTTGTGCCATGGTTTCCTTCTCAGTAGAAAGTCTTGTCAAACCCCAACCTAAATCCGGAATCTTTTTGATCCTAGAGAATCATCAGTGCTTCCTGGTCACTTTGTGATTTCCGTTTATTTTTCCATCTCTTACCACCTATTGTCTTGCTTTCTCTATTTTCACCATGCCATTCCTTTCTGTCTGCCTTTCCTCTTCTCTCTTTTGTTCTTATTTCTTTCCTGTCATCATGCTTTAACACTCCCACAAAAGTAAGAGTAAAATTATCAACAAAACCACTCTGTGGTAACTTTTAACCTGGTACCCCATAGATGGATCCCAGGTGGTTCAGGGGTTCCCTGAGAGTAAATGAAAAAATAGTCTATGTGATTGTAAGAGGGGAGAAGGGGAAGTAGAGAAACACATGTGTACTTGTGTTCCTAAGGCGAAAGTATATTGTTTTTCATCATATTCCAAAAAATTCTATGATATTAAAAGTGTTAAGAGCCTTTGTTAACTTAATCTAAATACTATAGGATTATTTCAATATGCATTAATCATTAGACATCAAGAGATAAAAACATGAAGATGATGAATCCTCAACCAATATTTATTGTGTAATGTTTAGGAAATAAAGGAGTCTCAGTCTTTGCCCTCAAGAAATTCACAGTCTACCTAGGAAGAATAAGTTAATTTTAAAAACAAGAATGTTCCTGTGTTAGTTTGCTGAGAATGTTGGTTTCCAGCTTCATCCATGTCCCTACAAAGGACATGAACTCATTCTTTTCTATGGCTGCATAGTATTTCATGGTGTATATATACCACATTTTCTTTATCCAGTCTATCATTGATGGGCATTTGGGTTGGTTCCAAGTCTTTGCTATTGTAAATAGTTCTGCAATAAACATATGTGTGTATGTGTCTTTAGAGTAGAATGATTTATAATCCTTTGGGTATATACCCAGTAATGGGATTGCTGGGTTAAATGGTATTTCTGGTTCTAGATCCTCGAGGAATCACCACACTGTCTTCCACAATGGTTGAACTAATTTACACTCCCACCAACAGTGTAAAAGTGTTCCAATTTCTCCTCATCCTCTCCAGCATCTGTTGTTTCCTGACTTTCTAATGATCACTATTTGTGAGAGTTGAATAATGAGAACACATGGACACAGGGAGGGGAACATCACACATTGGGGCCGGTTGAGGGGCAAGGGGAAGGAGAGCATTAGGACAAACACCTAATGCATGTGGGGCTTAAAACCTACATGACAGGTTGATAGGTGCATCAAACCACCATGGCACATGTGTACCTCTGTAACAAACCTGCACGTTCTGCACATATATCCCAGAAATTAAAGCAAAATAAAAAGATTTAAAAAAGAATGGGGTATTTAATTTAATTTTTATTTTATTTTGGTTATCACTTTTGTTGTATTTTATGTTAATAAACAGTCTGTGCACAGCAAGGCTGGGAGAGACTGGAGGCTGAGGTAGGACAATCTTAAAATAGTCAGGCATGATATAACAAAGGAATAGGAAATAAATCTTCAGAACAAAGCAATTTGGGGGAAAATGTGAATTTGCAATTAAGAAAATTACATTTCAAATTATCACTAAATAATCAGATAAGAAAATAAACAGAGTGGAGCTGGGGTAAATTTAGTAAAGTCGACACAGATAACTGGCAATCCTCATATGAGCTGTATACATAACACAAAGTGGAAAAGAGCCATATTTCAAGAAATGAGAAAATGAATGATTTGTCATGTAGAGGCCAAATGGTCTGAGAGAGGACAGAATAGAAGGTCAAAGGAAGACTTTTTTAACTGCAGAAGACCTGAGCACATTTTTTTTTTTTTTTCAGAGAATGAGCCACCAGCCTTCACTTATTTCTTCATTTTTTGGAAACTTAGGCTTAAAATAACATGATAGTTGGTTTCCTTTTGATTACTGAAGGATGTATACAGTACTGAGTTATAAATGTTCTAGGAAGTTATAGAGACTATGAAGAAGCTGCACCTACCACTTGTTTCAGGCTCAGTGACTAGCTGTAACAAACAAATGGAAGTAACTAATAACAGACCCCAAATGATTCATTCATTGCAAGGAGAATAAAAACACTAATCACTGTAATTATTGCTGAGTCCACAGAAGCAGTCTGTAATACAAAATATGCCAGCATTGTTTCCTAAATGTTAGTATACAAAAGTGTACACAATTATACAATAATGAAAATAATAGATGGGTTTTAATCATTCAGTCTGTTGGGATACTCATTTTTTTAAAAAGTCAAAAGTTAAGAAATAGAAATTTGTTGAGTGAGATAAGGCTTTGGTGACAGTAAGAATAAGTTCTAGAAACTGAATTTCTGGTTTAGTTTTATTAGAACCAGGCCACCATAGTGGGTATTCCAGCATTTCTGCTTGTGGCTAGAACTCTGGGTAGAGCTCTTGGAATCTGTCACTTTTTTGGTATAATCTCTTCATTAGATACCTTCAAATGAAGTTTCCTTCAATTACTATATATAATAGGAGAACACAGAGTTTCCAAGAGAGACTGACTCTGACCCTGATAACTATAGATTTTATTTATTAAAACAATAAAACATAACACCATAATATTTTCATATCAGTAAATATCCTCTGCTACTAATGAACCTCAAAAAAGCATTTTCCTGGATCTTCATGAAACATACCACACATGAAGCAGACAGTGCCTAAATATTTATACATTAATATATTTAGCAATATATTAGATGTAAGAATAAGGTACAACTGGTGGTAGAGTAGTTATTCTGGACAAAATCCTGATAGAAAATTGCCAAGTAATTTATTAAAGGTATAAAATTTCACATAACTCTATGAAAATATATGTGTGAGGGTAATACAAGATTTAGCCAATTAGATAGAGATAAATAGATGATAGATGATAGATGAATAGATAGATAGGTAGGTAGGTAGATAGATAGATAGATAGATAGATAGATAGATAGATAGATGACAGACAGAAGAATATCCTAAAGTTTTCTTAACATTGTTACATAGCTTTGATAATGGAAAAACACGTTGTTTTAAGAAAATCAATTTGAGGATAAATCTTGGATAGTTTCCATTGACCTAAATGAATGAGACCATAATTTGGCTTATGAGGCTGAGATTTTTTAAATCAAGACTTGTTTTATTGAATATTATAATGTTTTTGGATGATTGGAAGATTAAAAACCAAATTCTTTATGGTAGATTTAGGTTTTTGCTTTGCTTCTGATTTTTTGGTCTTAAAACTTTTTATTTTCATCATTTTATTTATTTGTTGGCACCTTTCCTAAGGAATTTGGGAAGATAAGAAATGAGTGGAGATGAAAATCAAACCTTTTAACTCCTAGAACAACTTTTTAGAGGCAGTAAAATCCAATAATTCATTCTTTTATTTTTTAGTTAAATATTTTCTAAGTGCCTACTCTGTGCCAAACATTGAATTACACATAGATTATAGAAGATAAATCTTTTTAAAAAAAACTCTTGGCCGGGCGCGGTGGCTCAAGCCTGTAATCCCAGCACTTTGGGAGGCCGAGACGGGTGGATCACGAGGTCAGGAGATCGAGACCATCCTGGTCTACACAGTGAAACCCCGTCTCAACTAAAAAAAAATACAAAAAACTAGCCGGGCGAGATGGCGGGCGCCTGTAGTCCCAGCTACTCGGGAGGCTGAGGCAGGAGAATGGCGTAAACCCGGGAGGCGGAGCTTGCAGTGAGCCGAGATCGCGCCACTGCACTCCAGCCTGGGCGACAGAGCGAGACTCCGTCTCAAAAAAAAAAAAAAAACTCTTATAGTCATTATGTATAGAGATGTGTATGTGTGTATTCACTGACAAGTAATAAACAACTTTATGCATTCTAACTCAGTTTCTGCTTACTCAGTTGAAAAAAAAAAATCCTATTATAGCATTACAGCCTGGATATAAAAGTTTCAACAGACTTTTTCCTCTTCTGATTTCCATTCTTTAATTGTTTAAAATAATTTTTTCAAGGTCTATTTCCAATCACAATATGCATCCTCTGTAGTTTCTTTGGCAAAGCAAATCAAAGAACTATCAGCCATTCCAGACGTTAGTCTGAATAGATTATCCAAATCTTCCCACTGATTGTCAGAGAGGAATGCAGATTGCCTGCCCACTGAACACTGTGATGCCATTCAATGACAGAACATTGCTCTTGGACTTTGAAACTGGGGGACCACAAAGTTCATCAGAGTACAGCTGAACAGGCTCTCAGACACAGACACAATAAATCACCTGCTGGTCATATACTCCCGTTGTTTACTTGCCTCCGAGATAGTCCATTACTTTAGCCCATTACTAAATCCTTGATTTCTGACAGCAACCATCCATTCCTGTGAAGCTCCACCCTTGCCAAGTTTAGATAAAATATCTTCAGAGATGGTTATTTTACAGTTTAATATATTAGATAAAGCTGATGGTTGATTTAGGACTTTTTGGTGGCAAGGTTAATATCACTTAGCTTGTTCATATCTTTTATTTGTTGATTGGTTTATTCTAAGCTTGAGAAAGGCACAATTCCATTTGGTCTTATTCATCCTTCCATCCTTCCAACCTGGAATCTGTGTATCTCATTGAATACAGAACTGAGTTGGATCGCTTATGTACTTTAAAAATAGCTGCATTGTGGGCACAGATTACTAAGGGAACATTTTTAGACATTTCACATTCTTCCACAGTGGGTACCATAAAGTCATGGCCATGAAGGCTTGCCGAGAACAGCTAATGAGTATCCACATTCCAGTCGAGAGGTACTGTTCTCAGCATTATTTGGCTTCATTGTTATGTTTCCCTCACCGGTTGTCATAAAGTGTTCTGAAGCTATTCTAAGCATACTCTATTTTCACAATGTCTTCCAAGAACCTTAGGTGAAAGGCAATGGTGACAGAAACAAACTAATATAATTATGTTTCTGTCAGGAAATGTGCCAACAAATAAATAAAATAATGAAAATCAAAAGTTTTAAGACAAAAGACATCAGAAGAGAAGCAAAAAACTAAATCTACAATAAAGAATTTGGTTTTTAATCTTCAATAGTGTTATCATTCAATTAAACTTCAGAAAATTGTAATGGCTAGCAAGAACAAAAATGTTCTGGAAAGATTTATGGTTCTCATAAAAAGATAATACATGCGTAGAATAAAAGCTTAAGATCTCACATGATTATGAACTCAGCTATTCTATTAATATAATGGGCTAATGTGTTTGTCTGTATGTGTGTGTGTTTCTGGTTTTCGTTTTTGTTTTCAGACTGGCAACTGTTTCAATTACGCGCTAACTCCTGCACCCCTGGTCATCACTACCTGAATATGAATTATCACTGGCAAAACTTCAGGTTACTTAGGTCAGTTCTCAATTCAATTTATAGCTGAAAACTATACTTTATACTAAAAACTATATTTTATACTACAAATTTAGTATAAATGTTTTTCCAAGAGAAAATAATACTGAATTTTCCATGAAGGATTCCATTGAACAACTATTTAAGGTTATTGTTATTTGTCATCTATAAGGAATTTTTGATAATATATGGCCTCTAATGGTTTTATTTTTCCTCTGTGTAGCTTTATCCACCTGGTTTTACTTTGAGAAGCTATCTTTCTCAGTCTGTGAACGGATAAATCTTGATCCTATCCTGCTTTCCTTTGAGACTTGCTTTTCCAGTTTTATTTCTCTTAAAACCTGGTACAGTTAAGAAGAATTCAGGTGACTAAAACTTGGTTCATGGAATTCCATCTCTTAAGACGCTCAATTTTGAGTTAGCTACTCAAGGACAGCATAGCATTCTTTCCCTTTTGGGCAGGACACTATTTACTATGCCACTCCTCTGTCACTTAGACACTGAGTGTCACCTCTCTTTTTTATTCAACATTTTTTCTATGTATGGTGCTTGGGTTCTATGGGATACCTACTGGGTCATAAGGTATACATCTATTTTATTTAACAGAGCAGTAACATAATCAACAAAATTGACAAATTACTCAATGCCAGGCTGTTCTAAATGCTGTAAACAGAAACAAAGTAAATCCTCATGAAGCTCATATTCCTGAAAAGAGGCTAGACAATGAACAAAGATACAAAAAGAGATGCAAGAGGAGATGGTGGGTTGGAAGTAGAATATACAAGTACATATAAAGTCTGGCATTTGTACTTTAAGTTTGGATGAAAATCATAAATTTGAGTTCCAGCCACAAAACTATGTAAAGTCACATAGAAAGTGTGCATAGATGAAGACACAGTCTGAGGACTGAGCTCTGATGCCCTTTAAGATTTAGAGATTTAAAATATTAGAAGGAGCCAACAAAGAAAACAAAAAATCAATGGCAGGTAAGATAGGAAGAAAACCTAGAGGTGGTGTCCCAAAAACCAGCCTTTCAAAAATAGACAATAGTGTCATGCTGCAGACTGAAATTAATTTTGAATTTAAAAATGTGGAGATCATCAGTGGGGCTGGTAAGATCTCATTTGATACAGTTGTACTCAAACAGTGGAATGGAGTTGTCAGAGAATTAAAGAAGAGGACTTAAAGACAGTTCTCTTTTCAAATCATTTTGAGGATATTTGCTAGAAAGTGGAGAAGAGAAATGGGGCAATGACTGGGGGTGGAGAAGTGGCAAAAGAGAATTTTCATAAGATGGAAGATAATACAGCATGCTTTTAGGTTTCTGGGACTTAGTTAAGCCAGTGAAGAGATTAAAAATTATGATGCAGGAGAAGGAAGAATTCCTTAAGCATTATTATTAAGTTGCCGAGAAATGATGAGGTTTCAAATACAAGTGGAAAGTGTACCCACGACAGGAAAATGGACAATCCATGCATAATAACAGAATGGAACCAAGAGATTATGGGCACAGATGTAAGCAGGAGAGATGGAGAGGAAGTAGGATAATACAGTGAAGGAAAATGTGGAATTTTTCTTTCTTCTATTTTCTGCATCATTTGGCTCCTATCTGACCTCGAAGCCTCTTCTACTCACTACTCTTTTGCCTCCCCTCACCCACTTCCAATAAACTTTTTATGCTTCAGTATATAAACTGCCTGCATAGTCCATTTTTTCTGCCTCTAGGTCTTCATTTGTCTGGTTATTTACCTTCCCCAATCTGTTATCTAGCAAACTTGCACTCATTTTTCTTAAAATAAAGACTTTTTGTAAAAGTCTTAGCGTACATTTCTCTGACTCATCCAGTAGCTGTGATATAAAAAATAAAAACTTAATGTATTGTATGATTCTCCACAAGGCTGTACCTGCAAAAGTAGCTGTTACGTTGAACTCAGTCATTTGCTGATTCCAGATACATATCCAATACCTACTACGGGTTAGGCACTGTCCTAGGTATTGGGATACAGCCATGCACCAAAGACCTTGCCTTTATGAAGCTTACATTCTAGTGGGTTTCCTAGAGACCACGTCTTTAATGAAACACCACACCATTAAAGTGATGTGTCAACTTTAGAATTAACATTTGCTTATTGTCTTGGTCTCATTTTCCTTTCTGGGGCTAGAATATACCTAATCAGAAAACAAGTTTATAACTGTGTGTCTAACAGAACTGTGACTTAAAAATGTGGTTCTGCAGCTCAAAATCCTAATAAAAACCACCATGTTTTGAGGTTTCTCCCCCTAAGGATATGCATTTGTAAAGCTGCCATAGCATTTATGATGGAAATTATGGTAAAGCACATGTTTCTTAGAACCAGCTGAACACTGACATACCGGGGCATTGGCTGCTCCATGCATTTTTGTTGGTTTCATTTTTTTTTCTGTTTTGTTTTGTTTTATTTTTGTCTACAGGGATCTGGACACATGGATCAGCATCTTCATATTCATTAGATTCATTATCCTTTCTGACACTGAATTGTTATCCACTGGTAGCCATTAATATTTGTAAGATAACTGTCAAATCTGAAGTAAAATTTGCATATGATGATATCCCCTCCCCTGAAAACAAGCAATCTACATTTTGCTATTAACAGGATTATTTAAAACAGACATGATTTTACCACAACAGTGATCCATCATAACCAAGAAGGAAAATCTTACACCACCCTGTTCTAAATTACTAGAATCACTAACTTTATATCTCATTTTTGGAAGGCAATTCAAGATGCAAGTTTGTTTTCCATTACCTGACATGAGTTTAAGAAATTGATGAAACCATCTCCAATACAGCTTACGTAATTCAAAATATTGGCTGCATGTTGGCTCCAATTTATTCTCTGGGCCCAGGGAAAGTTTGAGCAAGACTTTGGAACTGTCTATTATTAAAGAAATGTTGAGAATTTAAGTGATCATTGAAAATTGGTAAAATATAAAATAAGTTTTAGATTTAAAATGGTACTTTTTCATCATCAAAATGACATTTAGAATATTTATTCTGAACAAATTCCTCTTCTCTTTCTTGCTTTCAGGATTTAACTGCAAGATAATTACACATATTGTGTTACCAACTCCTTTTTCTCATAGCACAGCATTAGGTATTATCCCTTTTAGGATGAATAACAGAGAGAGAAGGGCCAGTTACCCAGACCCCTGTCATTCTCTCCTCCATCTAGGATTATTTTAATGAAGGGGAGAATCCACATCAACATATTTCAGTTATGAGAATAGAGGTCTGGATTCCACCTGATGCATCTTTCCCCATCCATTAAAATCTGCTATCTAAACAGGAGAATTGTCATTACTCTTCTTGCATCAATCTTGCTCAACTGCAAATCCCTCAGTCTTTGTCTGCAAGGTCAAAGCACGGAGTAACTAAAAGATAACTGCATGGGAAAGAAAGATGAAGACAGCCTTCGTTCCTACCCCAAATTTCCAGTGTGCCCCAAATACACACACTTATGCATCACCTAATGTTACACTGAGGCCACCCTCACATTGCCTCCTTAGATCAATTTATTTGGAAAGGAGAAACAAACCCTCAATACTCTGTTACTAGGAAGGATAGATAGCAATTAGTTAAATAACTTTTGATTTAAATAAGTTCTGTCCTACTATTTCCTGTTTTTAAACATTTTGAAGTCATTTCCCCAAAGTCATTAATTCCCAAATGTTTCCTGCCTAGAGTTGTTTGTTTAAAAATATTTTATTATTGTAAAAAAGTTTATGTTTAGCACTGTAAAAATTGTCACAAGCTGAACCTACAGATGTAACAAAACATCCAGACTAAGTAGAACATTCTCAATATCTCAGTCACTTACCTGCTTCCTCACTGTCACTTCTCTCCCAAAGTTAGTTATTATCCTGATGTTTAACAGCACAGATTAGCTCTGCCTGGCCTTGTACCATAGAGATTTTTTTCATATCTAAATACAATAAAATATCATCATTGACGTTGTAATCAAATCCAGTTTTGCCCAGATGTAGCAAAACTTAACATAATAGAATTCAATTTTTGAAATAATTGATACAAGTAGGAAGTAAAGAAACCAATATATCTACTTATCCAGGAAATCCTGAAATTCTTTCAAAATATTTGATTTTTAAAGCTACCCTGTGGGATTTTCTTCACTTATTAAAACACAAGTAGCTGATCTATATTTGTTTCAACTTCCATCTCCAAGCCCCCCAGTAGACACAGTCTCCTTTTTGAGAATCAAATACTCCCCTGCTTCTCTTCTGAATGGCTAACTTCTGAACTGCCTACAAGCTGATGGTAATTATAACCAATGTTTCAGGAACTAATGCTAAAACAAAATGTACCTGCAGTTTCCGACTGGGGAGGGACACTGTTTCTCTCTGTGCAGCTGCTTTGCTTTCTGCCTTTCTCGCCAACATCAGTACCAGCATCAGTTTTCTCCTGTGGTTTTCCTATTGAGATTCAGCCGGGCTTCATTTCCTGCCTATCCAGTGATCCATCCCAGCCCTCTTAATCAGCTACTCTGCTGTGATCCACTCCTTGGCTCCTTACCTCAGGCTCAGGAGACCTTGGAGCTTGAAAACCATGGGTTGTTTCTATCCTCTTTCTCTGATTTCCTTCACCCTTTCACATGGCCCCATATGAATATTAATAATCATATTTTCTTACTCAGAGATGTTCAGATATGGAAAGATCATGTCTTTGCTTTGGTTTAATCAGATACAAGAACAAGTAGACTTGTGGATACTGCACACTTTTTTAAGTGATCTGAACAGCAAGCTTTGAAGAGCTGATAGGCTGTCACTTCCTCAAAAGGTATATGATTTTTTGTGATAAATATTATGTTTAGTAAAAGTACTGCCTAATGAGTATGCCACAAAATGTGTAAGTTCATCCCTGCTAATTGCATGTTCATTATAAAGCCTTTTCTATATAGCTTTATTGGTTAAAATATTTCCCCATTGCATATCCAAAGGGCACCTTTTCCATTGTATTCTGTGTTATGATGGGAAGATGAGAGTGACATTCACATGGACTATAATTGGCCTTGTGCCCATCTAAATCCAGGATACTGGTTGCAAGTTAGATATGGTAAGACATCATAATTATATTATTTTATTACACCCTCAGTATCTTCGGATAAACAATTCAACGTTCCCTGCTGGGACTGGCAGTGTAACCTACCTTAAAAATAGGAAGAGGAATTTATAAACTGGAAAAATTATTATTAAATATCAGCATACTATCACAATAATAAATAAACAGCACTAGAATGCTATTGTTCTCATGAGGTACCACTTAATTAGTAGAAAATCTTTGTAGGGCTACATGCAACCATTTGACTTAAAGCTAAAATGTGGCCTATAAAATGGCATTTAAGAATTCTACACTAAACCTGGTTTAGGATTCACACTGAAGTCCACTAGGGATGAAAACATGTATTTTCTTCCTTCAGTTCACTAAATTGTAGAAGTTTGTATTCTAGGCAATCTCAGAATTGGAGAAACCTAACACTAACATTGCTGGATACTGTCATCAACAATTTACAAGAAAAGTAAAACAGGAACTTCATTGATTGAACAATAGCTATGTATATTCCTATTGAAATAATCTCACATGACTGGAAAATGTCCTGTACAAAAGCTTTCTGGGGAAAAAAAAACTAAGTAAATTTTCATTGCAATAGCTAGCAGTACAGTCTGTTATGTGGAGTTTTAAATTTACCTCAAAGGTATTCCTAGCTGTCCTGGGGTCTTCATTGTTTAAAATTAGTGATTACTTCAATAGAAATCAAATATATGCTAGGATGTTCAGCCTAACTCTCATTCTTTAGATGCTGGGTAAATATTTTTTCAATTTTAATATTTAGATTGCCAAAGACAGATAAAATTAGTCTAGTTTGTAGAAATATTTCATCATTTTCCTGGTCTAGCAATCAAGATATCAACTCTAAATTAATAACAGTTTTACCTCACAGCACAATGCTGTGAACCACGTGGAAATCTCAGAAATTCATACTGACTAGACTATAATAAGGAAATATGCTATAAAGAAGGCATGCAACTCACCCTTGGTAAAGAGAAATATCGTAGAGTCATCTAGCTTATTATTTTTTTTAGCAGAACTACTTTTTCAGTTCATTATAATGCCCCAGACCAGGGTAAATTAACCAATTTATTCATTTTTCCAGTTTTCAGGCTATCTACCATATGTAAGACTCTATATTAGGTACTGGAGTGAAATTCAAGGATGAATTAGATATAGCTATTATTTATTAGAAGTTCACATTATGTCTCTGGTAGAAGATGGGACTACATCTTACAAAGCCATTCTTCCTCAAGAAACTTTTTGCTAGTTTGCTTTAGCAATAATTCAAATAGTTGGGCAGACATCAACTTTCTTAACACTATTAGACAAAACACATGTACCAAGAAAACTATGTGAGCATTTTGATTTCCCAATTTGTTCAATCCTGTTTTATTGAAACAAAGGTGGGAAGAAAAGCAAATGGAAAATAAGAATAATAAAATTAGACAATGTTTATTATACACCTATCACAGATAAATCTCAAAAAAGTGCCTTTAGTAGAAAATAAAGCCATAAAGAAAATGGAGGAGGAATGAGAAATGTATTGGAAAGGGCAACAGAGGCTTCAAGGCTTAAAATTATAGAGAAAATTTCTCATCTGAGCCCCATAGAATTAAAAACAACATACATTTGCTGGACTAGATATTATTATTAAGTAGGAGGATGAGAAAAGAAATATCCTAACTCAGGGAATGCAATTTAAGAGCTATTTGGGTGGAGAGGGAGAGGAATGACAGGCAGAATGGAAGAAAAAGAGAAATAGTTGAGTATCAGGGACCGAATTAAAGGTAAGAGGTGCAGAAAAACAACTATGGTTTTGTTAGACAACAGATTGTCATATTTGAAGAATACACCAACTCATGAAGAATAAACACACAGTAACAGCAAAAAATACAATTTATACAGCAAATATAGTGTGTCTCTTGTGTATTGTGATCAATATACTTTTTTTTCTTAAGGAAAACCTCCTTCCAAAATATAAACAACATGAAACCATTTGAGAAGTGGTGAATAAGCAACCATTTCACATTCAAATGTCTATCATATCTTTTGCCAGAGAAACTTTCTCACCAAAACATTGCTTATTCACAAGATTTAAAAAAAAAAAAAAAAAAAAAAAAAACTATCAAAACATACTTAACCCACTGTTCATTCTTTTTTCATTGTTTATCTCAATTGAGATTTGAGACCAGGTTGAATTTATGGTTCATACAAGTAAATCTACATTTCAAGGTAGATCAACTCCTTTCCATAGTATCCCAATACAAGATGCAGAACATTCCTGAGGGATTACACAACTGTTTCTCAGTCAAATGTTATTGGACTTCCACAACCTGAGGCAGTAATCTTCCTGAAAGGCACATACTGGAATAACTAATTACTATATTTCATAGTTGTAAAACTAGAAAAAAAAATCAAGGCAAAAAGTTCACGTGTACTTGCTTTCTTAGATTAATGGAACAGTTCTGATCTCACTGGCCACCAATAAAGATGAACCAAAGATGTTCATCTTCCAGCAACCACATAATTTACATAAAAATGACATAAATATCATCAACTGCTGTTGAACGAGGATATGTGTTGACATGTGTCATAAAAATCCTTAAACCACAATGAACATCTTCAAATATGATTCGCATTGCTTTGCTTAACCAAACTCTGAGTTGCATTCATTTGATATTAGAAACATAAAGTTCAAATGTGATATAGGACCTAAACATAAGATGTTTCTGTGGTAAGAGCAAATACAAAATTGTAACAAAACATCCAGGATTTTCTTCCCTTCTTTAAAGCTAATGAGTATTTTATTAAATGTGTTAAGTGTTCAAAGATTTAAAATAGAAACTGTTTAATCCATATGATTCCAGTTAAGCTGGTAGTAGTGGTAAGAGAGATCAAACATAGAATGTCATTTTACATTTAAAGTCAGTTTTAGGTCTGATTGGAAGTCGTATGTGTATGACTTTCTATGTATAATAGCATACATATCTACATATTTACACATACATACAAATGTGTGATATATATACACGTGTATATACATATGTACATGTATACACAAACATTCTTGCATGAAAGAATTGTTTAAATAATGAGAAAGCCTATAAAGATTTTCTGTACACCGTTATACTTACAATCAACAATAATGTATTGTATCCTTAAAAATTGCCTAGAGGGTAAATCTGATGTTATTTGTTCTGATCGCAATTTTATAAATTGGAAAATGTAGTTTTAATGAGTAACTTAAAATGTCTGAGTTAGAAAAGCCTTAAGAAGAATAGTAAAATATGCTGGATTAAGTGATATTTCATATAATTACTCAACAATTCTAACAAAAAATCAGCAAGAAGATTTTACTTTATCAAGGAGATCTAAAACCAATGCTTTTGTGAGGTGCATTAAAATAATACATTATTTCCAGGTGCTCCAGTCCCTTAGAATTACAAAATAATACCATTTTTACAATACTCTGCATCAGGTATTTTTCTAACTGCTTCACAACCGTTAACCCATTTAATCCTCACAAGAAACTTGTGAATCAGGTACTATTTTTATTACCTCCATTTTACAGACAAGAAAACTATGGCACCAGAGAGGTGAGAAACTTGAATTAGTAAATGTCAGATTTTGATATGGAACTAAGGTAGTCCAGAAACAGAGTCTGTGATCTAAACTACTGTACTACAATGCCTTCCTCAAAATGCCATTATATGATTCTCTCCATTGTGTAGGAAAGGAAAACCACCAAAAACTTTCTAAACTCCATTTCTTAGTATTTTTTAATCCAACATAGGTAAAGGTATCTACTCAAATATCTACTGTTTCATCTATTGATAATCCTCTCTTGGATGTCAAAAATGATGCCATTTATGAGTATCTGGGAAAAAGTGGTATTGAAAGAGGTTTAGAAAATTGAGGTTGGCTACCAAGAGAAATAATATGCTAATTTCTACACTTGAAGAATTTGCACATTTCTTCATTGATTCATTGATTCAGCAAACATTTGTTGAGTATCTACTACAGAGATATAACTATAAACCAAAACTTTCATTGTGCAGAATTCATCTTAAAGGGAGTCATTATAGCTAGATCAGAGATTATGAGGAGACAATTCAAAATTAAATAAATGGACAAGTCTAAAGTTATAGATTGCAGATCACTAATAAAGAGATAATAATAAAAATTTTGAGAATTGATGAATTCTCCTAAATTGTAATAAGGAACTTATTCCTTATAGGAATTCATTTTTAGGAAATAGTCAAAACTGGAGGAAGAGAAAAAGAAAAGGAACCAAGAATGTAACCAAAGATTTAAAGAAAGAGTCAATTCATGAAATATATTAGAAGTTAAAGGCTTAACCAAGTATATCAAATATGGCAGAATGTCAAAGAAATAAAGGATTTGCAAATCTTAGATTAATGGCCTATATTTCCAGAGAAAGATTTTATTAGAGTAGCAAAGTACAAGACAAAGAGGTAAAGAGAAATAAATACAATTAAAGCAAAACATCCAGCAACATAAAAAAAGAAGCAATTAAAAAAATGGAAGGAAGGAAGGAAGGAAGGAAGGAGGGGAGGGAGGAAGGAAGAAAGGAAGGAAGGAGGGAGGGAAGGAAAGAAGAGAGGGAGCTAGAGAGAAGAGAAAAGCCAAAATATGTTATATTGTCATCACTTTTTAATGCATGAGTTAACTATGAATGTCTACTATGGTAGCTTCATAATGTGCCAACTTGTCTAAGTTGAACTACACTTCCCAGAATCCCCTTTTTGTTTTCATGTAGGGTGGGTCACAAGAAGGAGTCCTACAGAATATCTGGGGCACCAAAGTAAAACAACAGCCATTTATAACTCACACATTTTTTCACTTACCCACTGATTCTCCTCAGGGTATCCCTTTGCTTTCTTCTAGACCTATAACTGGAATCAGGTCCCAGCTAGACCAAAAGCGTGATTTACAAAATGTGACCTATAATTTGGCATACACATCAAAAGAACTGCATGATTTTTCTAATATATATTGACAGAGGCCCAGGCAATATGTATTAGAATGCATTTTAAGTTTATGAGATCAAAGTGAAAGGCCTAAAAGTCAGAATAAATTTACTGATATGAGAATAAATCTATTGAAATAGAGATTTCAGATTTGATATATTAGCAGGAGCGGCTAGGAATGGCTATAGAATTTGCCTGATTGATTAACTGGTGTATAACAAAAAGGTAGTCTACATTAAATGAAGTTGATATGTAGAGTTTCCTTTATAGAAGTAGAGCAGGAGTCAGAAAACATTTTTCTGAACGTAATTTTTTTTTCTTTTGTGGGCCATATTTTTTCTGTTGTGACAATTAAACTCTGCCATCGTAGCATGAAAGAAGACATAGAAAATATGTAAATGAATGAGCATGAATGTTACAATAAACGTTTACATCTGTTTACAAAACACCTATTTACAAAATACAAAATTACAAACATCTATTTACAAAGTAAGTAGTAGGCTGGATTTGCCTCAACACTGTAGTTTGCTGACACCTGCTATAGAGGAAGGTATCCAATGGCTTAGGGAGATTGGAATCTTAGAATGAGTTTATCATGACTGATCTGCTCACCTTCCTCATGAGGTTCCAGAGAACATGACCTTCACCATGGCTTTCAGAAACAAATGAGCTCCAGCATCCTGTAATGGCTCTCCCCTGAAGGGCACAAATTACACTGGAAACCACTATCATCACACTGAGATCTCTAAATATGATGAGAATAATGAGTTTCCAGGTGGGCAGGTGCTGAGGGGCACACTGACATTCCAAAGGTGAGGTGGGTGTTATTAATCTAATGGACAGTAGAGCCAAAGCACTAACCAGAAGAGTCTGACTTACAAAGATCTTTGACATTAGCTATTATAGTTGATCATGACATTCTTAGAACTGAAGTAAAAACAACCTGCTAAAATAGCCTGCTAAAATCTCACTTGATTTGCTTAATCAGAAAAGCTCTAAGTCTAGTGAACTAAAGTCTGACTTAAATCATGAAAACAAAGAGGTACAGCCCTTCAATGAATTCTCAATTTTGAGGCAGTTCACAGATCCAGAGGCTTTGAAATGAAGAGAATCTAGGTACCCTTGAGCCAGTTACAGTGTGACTTTGCATTGGGGAAGGAGAAATAATAAGATCTGGGGGTATTATTAGGCCTTGGTTCTGAACTGACACTAATTCCTAGCACCCAAAATATCACTGTCACTGAGGTCCACCAGTGAGACTAGGGGCTTTTGGGTATCAGGTGATTAGTGAAGTTTTAGCTCAAGTCCATCTTTTAGTAGGTCCCTGAGGTCCCTGTGGTTATTTTTTCAGATACAGAATGCATAATTGGGATAAACATACTCAGCAATTAGAAGAATCCACACATTGTTTTCCTGATACACGCAACGAAGTCTATAATGGTAAGAAAGGACAAGTGAAAGCTACTAGATAGGCCTTTACCCGCAACAGTGTAAACCAGGAACAATATCACATTCCTAGAGGAATTGCAGAAATTAGTCCCATGAGGGACTTGAGAGATGAAAGGGTAGTCATTCCTACCATATCCACATTCAACTCACCTATTTGGCCTGTGCAGCAGAGAGATGGATCTTGAAAACTGGTTGCCAAGTAATCAGTTGCACATGGAATAGTTGTATCATATTAGACAGAAGCATGAATATGTTAGTGTCTTTACACTGAGTTTAAAATGTAGTTTAAGGAGATGTGTATGAGTGACAAGTTGGCAAATGCAGATTGTAGTGGCTTTGTAATATGTCAGATAGCTGAAAAACTACATTTCCCAGAATTCCCTTTCCCATATTTGTTTGGTTAAGGTGGACGACAATAAAGATTCTTATGGGAAATTTGGATGACGGAAGTGAAGCAGCAGCTGTACATGTCACTTATCAGATGACATGAGGCAGAGGCCAGTCCTGCGACTTCTCCACCTTGCCATGGATACTCCCTCAGCTTCTCTGACTTCTGGGCAGAGTGTCTGCAGGACATGACACCAAGGTTAAAGGAAAAAAACACAAACACAGGTCTTGGCCCATCCTCATGAACTACAGCTCATACACATATTTCCTGACTTGTTTTTATTCTCCCCACCTTAATCCATCTTCCCTTTCTGATTGTCTACCTTGTGGAGTTCAAGCTCCAGCTTCAGACAAGAAGATTGAAAGCCATACAAAGACTATTCAACCCAACCAGCTCCCACAGTGGCATACAGTAAAAACCTATTTAAAAATTACATCCTAGTTTTTCTGCTTCTTTGATTGAACACAAGTTCATACAGTAAAGAAAATAAATATTGGAGGCACTGGAGAGAGGTTTAGGAGCTATTTTCCCAACTTTTATAATTATGATTCCCCAAGTGGGGAAACAGTCTTTAGAATACAGGTGGAGAGATTTAGAGTAACAAGAAAAACTTGTTCTCTAAACTTAAGGGAAAGGAGATAATCTAGAAAGAGAAAAAGTCAACATGAAAACAATATTAGATTTGAGAGTTCATTTTGTGGCACTTGAATCTGTAGAAAAGAGGGCTGGGTCTCCTGCAGCAGAAGAGACAGAATGTGACAATTGGGAGTTTGATGGTGGTAAAGGCTCAGGAAACATGTTACGAAGTTCTCTAAGGAGTAAATAACTACATATTTTTAAAGTATAGCAGGAGTGACCCAGCTGATAATGGATATTATGAATTCATCCTATTAATGTTTCTTTCCATATCCTATCTCTGTACTTAAAGAGAAGACTGAAGACAGCAGGGGTAATTCAGAGAGAGAGAGGCAGAACAGAGGCAGAGCAGAAGCCAAGTCTAGGAGCCTAGGGTGGTCCCAGGAAGTAGCATTCAAATAGTGAACTATGGTGACCATTACAGGTCAGTGTTCTACTAAGTTGGAATGGGTCTTTGGACATTTCTGTATTGGGTGTCTAGCATGTTGTGGATGAGCAACAAACTCCTTGGATATTACAAATTGGGAGGAAAAAAGGTAATCAGTAAAGAAATTGTTAAAGAGAAAAGCATCAAGCTCAAAACTTGACAGAATGAGAGTGCTCTATAATGGTGAGTTCCTGAGTGTGCAAAATAGAGATGAAGTCAATATGTGTTATAGTTTGTGCACAGTTTTTCAGATAATCTGACTGTAGTTTCTTCTTCTAACCTATAAAAGCTCACGAAGAAAATGCCAGATTCAACTTCTTCGTCTATTGTCTGATCTATGTTCTTTGGAAACAATTTCAGGTGCACATTTCTCTCCCTAAGCCTCCCTAAGCCCAACATCCTTAAATGTTTTCCAATACCCTGCTGTTTTCCAGAAACACCATTAGCCTTTTGTATATCTAATCCAAATCTTCTGCTATTTGTCTGTAACCTCTTACACATTCTGTCATTGTATCTGAATCACTTAAACCTGCATTAAAGTTTGGTGAAGTTTAAGGGAAATATTTTTTTTTCTAGGTTTACTTTACTTAATTTTCTTACGTTTAAGATTTTATCACACTTATTTTCGTAAGTATTGAAACTCATGACAATGAGTCCATTACTACAATGAAGATTCATATCAAAAATAAAGTAAAAGGTCAGTATCTAAAATTGTTCTATGAATACATGTGTCTTTACTTTGCCTAAATTAATTATTTACTCACCAGTATCTTCTTCCATAGGTAAGCACCTGAGTTCACCCTAGGATCAGGTCAAACTAGCAATCTGTCATTCGACTGCCTCTCTCCTCTTGTAATATTGCTCCTGAAATTTTTTCATTTTCATAAAATTTTTTAAGCAAAATGTTTCATGGAAGTCCTCTGTAATCATTTAAAAAACTCATCTCTAAGATACTGACGCTTCTGAGATGCAATCACTTTTTCTGCTATTGCCACATACAAATTGCATGCTGTGCCAGGTGTGGATTGTTAAGCCCTGAACCATGGATCATATAGTCCTCCAGGATTTGTTTTGGGTGTTTTATTGTTGTTTTCTTTTTTTTTTTTTTTAATACTGAGGATATAGCTTCTGTTTAACAAATAGTACATAACAATAGTGAATTTCATTTGCAGGTAGGATTATTCCATTTGAGAAATAGAATATTTTCATGTGAACTTGCCAACAAATAATCCTTCTTCTCAGGGAGAAAATGTCCTAACCCACTCTGCCCTTGAATTCAGATTAGTTCAGATATACAGTTTATTCTTAGACATGTATTCTACAGTACATCAGGGTATAAGAAGTCAGTGATAATATAATGTTCCTGGAATTATGGTATACTGCCTGATAACAGCAAGAGGTTATTACCATAAAGACATTTGAACACATTTCACAATGCCAGACCAGCAAACAATGGATGTCCATAGCCATACAGCTACCATCACCTTCTATTAAAAACACAGATCATACCGATGTCTGATAGTTTCCAACTTAGCTCTGTCTAGTGGAATGTCACATCAGTTTTTTCATAACTGATTTGATTCACGCAGTATGAATTTATTGAGTGCCTACTGTATGTTCAGCACCATTTTTGGTAATAATGACAAGCAAATTAATAACATACATGTCCTTCCTCAAAGAGAACAATTTTGGCTAGGCACGGTAGCTCATGCCTGTAATGCTAGCACTTTGGGAGGCCAAGGTGGATCACAAGATCAAGAGATCGAGACCATCCTGGCCAACGTGGTGAAACCCCATCTCTACTAAAAATACAAAAATTAGCTGGGCATGGTGGCATGTGCCTGTATTCCCTGTAGGCTGAGGCAAGAGAATTGCCTGAATCCAGGAGGCAGAGGTTTCAGTGAGCTGAGATTGCGCCACTGCACTCCAGCCTGGCGACAGAGCAAGACTCTGTCTCAAAAACAAAAAACAAACAAATGAAAATTTGTATAGAGAAGACAGATGTGTACATAAATAATTGCAATATGGCATGGTGTGATAAACGCTCAGGCAGTAATTTTTACAAGGTATTGTTACAGGATCCTTGGGGTGTTGCTTCACCAGCCAGAAACCTCTGTAGTCAGTGGCACCTTTGCCCAAGTCCTCTGTGGCTGGTGGCACCTTTGCCCGAGTTTTACTCTGATCCACTGGGCTTGTTCTGCCCACTCAGTCTGGCAGGCTGCACTCAGTTTCTGCTACCAGCCTGGATCCCACACCTGCCAAGGATCAGCCAGGTAGAGGGGTAGGGGGTGTGTAAGCTAGCCTGGGGTCTGGCCACTGCACATAGCCAGGCATGCTAGCTGAGGTGGGGCGGGCAGCTCCAAACTCCAGCATGGGTGCCAGCTCCCTGTGAAGCTGTGACTGGACAAGGCATACCATAAGCAGCTTCCATGGCTGACACTGGGGAATGTGGTGTGGCACCCAGAAGCTTGGAGATACCAGGAATCACAGCACCCTGAAGAGAATGTCACAGCCCATGTTCAGCAAGCAACTAAATCTGGGCTCCCTGCAGGGCCACAGCTCTTCATTCCTTCTCCCTTCTCTCATTGTCACCTGCAATGTGGTGGGCAAGGGGTATGTTTCAGAGCTGTTTGTTTTATAGATCTTTTATTCCCACCATTCAGAGGATCCTGAAGTCTTGTCCTGTATCCAAGAAGAATGAGGTATGCAGACAAGTGGAGTGTGAGCAAGACAAAGAGGAGCTTTATTGAACAACTGAACAGCTCAGAGGAGACCTGCAGTAGGCAGCTCCTCTCTGTAACTAGGGTGTCCCAATGAGTGCTCAGGTGTCAGCAGAGACGGTAGCTACTCTCTGGTAGGCAGGTCCTCCCGACAAGTGTCCAGCTCTCAGCAGAGACACTTGTTCCTCTCTGCAGCTGGTTGTCTGTCATCTCCTTGAATCTGGCTGAGTCCAGGGCTTTTATGGGCCTCAGAGAAGACGAAGTGCATGCTGATTGGTGCATGGACAGCCATGGGTTGGGCCAGAAAATGCACCACAAGTTCCCACATGGGTTGAGGATCTGGCAGCCCAGCCCTCAGGCTTCAGGCCCTCCCTGGCTTGAAGGTGGAGCTTCACCCAGGACCCACCCTCTTCCATCCAGGAGCCTGTCTTCCTCCTGCCACTCTTCATGGTGCCCAGGCTGTTTGTGCCAAGCAGAGCCTGCAGGCCAGCACCAAGCTGCACTTGGCACCCCTTCAGCCTCCCTCTCATAATCATTGATGCCCAAAGTCCAGAGAGGGTTGAGGTGACAGGGTGCTGACAGTAGGGAGATGCAAGGCAGTAGGAGAAGACACTTCCAAGCTTGAAGGGGCAAAGGGGGGGCCTTTCCAGGCCCCCAAGAGTCCAGAGGCACCTGGGTCCACAGCCACAACTTGTGTGGATGCAGCCACACCTGGGAGGGCAGACCTCCTGCCTGCTCCCAGCTCCTACTGGCTTCATGGAACACGAAACCACCTCAAGCACATCTCTGCCTCTGGGCCCCTCTCTACCCTGCCCTCCGTGCCCAAACATGCTGCTCCCACTCCAGAGGGTGACTTGGCCCAGCTCTGTCCCAGAGGCTCCCTGGGCAGTAGGCAAGGAGCAGGTGGTGTGGTGGCCCTGACCAACCCCACACAAATGAACCTGATGCTCCCAGCGCAGCCCTGCAAGTCCTGGCTGTGCCTTCAGCCAGGTGCTCATGGGCCCCTGGGATACAGTGAGGAGTGAGGTTGAGGCCACAGCAGAGGCCCCAAGACTGGGAGCAGGTCCTGTCCTGCCATGCAAGGGTTGGAGTGATGCAGTCAGCTGCCTCAGGGGCACAGGGCACAGGGGACCCACAGCCACCACTGCTGCTCCCGCAACCACTCCTCTGGCCACAGCTTGTGCCTCCCCGCTGCAGTTGGTGTGATGGCATTGGTCACTCCAGACAGCCTGTGCTGCCATTAGTACCATGACAACACAGAAGAGGGAATACTAAATTCTGTCAATCTCTAGATTTTTCAAGGTATTTCTTCCATAATAAAGTACCAACTTTTCAAGAAAGTAAATTCCCATCATCATTAATACAATAGGAATTTGTGTCAGAAGCGTCTTCTCTTCCACCCCAACATCACTGTAACTTTGTTTCTTTCTTTCTTTTCTCCTTATAAATGTTTCTTGGGAAAGAACGGCCTTACTTATAAGAACTGACTTACTTAAAGACAGTTGCTTGTGGGGTAGGATTTAAGTCCCTAATCTCACTCCCCTAATGACTTTCCAAGCTTCTGAAATGCCTACTATTCATGCTTTAGCTTTATTTCAACTAAACCTAGCAAAGTTCTATAAACTGTTTTTTAAATTCAAAGATCCCTGGAAGTAAAGCATGTTTAACCATACAAATGTCTCACAAAATCTCGAAAAAAAACCCTACATCTAAAATTAAACTCATGACTACTCCTACTAATCTGTTTCTTCTTCAGTCTTCCCAGTCTTTCCAAGTTACCTTCCATGTACCTGGCTGCTCTTGCCAGGAATAAGAAACTCATCAGATTTTCACCCACTCCACAAAAACTGTTCTTTTCAAGATTTGCCAAAGTTCCCATGTTGCTAAATCTAACATATGTTGGTCTGTTCTCAATATTCTTCTTATTTGACTTATCTGAAACACTTGATACAGTTGATCACTTCTACCTTGAAACACTTTCTTTATTCAGCTCTCTGGACACCACGCTTTTCTTTTTTTTTTTTTACACAAAGTTTTTGCTCTTGTTGCCCAAACTGGAGCACAATGGCGTGATCTTGGCTCACTGCAACCTCCGCCTCCCAGGTTCAAGCAATTCTCAGCCTCCCGAGTAGCTCAGATTACAGGCGACCCATGCCCAGCTAATTTTTGTATATTTACTGGAGATGGGGTTTCACCATGTGGACCAGGCTGGTCTTGAACTTCTGACCTCAGGTGATCTACCCACCTTGGCCTCCCAAAGTGCTGGGATTACAGGCATGAACCACCACACCCAGCCACCACCCTTTTCTTTTATGATATTCCTCTCAACTTATTGTTTACTCCTTTTCAAAATTCTTTTTTTTTTTTGAGATGGAGTGTTGCTCTGTAGCCCAGGCTGGAGTGCAGTGGCGCGATCTCGGCTCACTGCAAGCTCCGCCTCCCAGGTTCACTCCATTCTCCTGCCTCAGCCTCCCAAGTAGCTGGGACTACAGGCACCCAACACAGCGCTGGGCTAATTTTTTGTATTTTTAGTAGAGACGGGGTTTCACTGTGGTCTCAATCTCTTGACCTTGTGATCCACCTGCCTCGGCCTCCCAAAGTGCTGGGATTACAGGCATGAGCCACCACACCCGGTCCAAATCCCAAATTCTTAACTGGTTTCTCTAATTCTGACTTCTGAATGGTAAAGTCCCCCTGGGTTTGGTACGTGGATCTTTTCTCTTTTTCTTTTTTTTCCAAACACATTCCCTTGACAATCTCAATCAGTCACATGTCTCTTAAGACCATGAGCCTTGTTATGGGCTCAAATGTGCTGCCCTTCCAAAATTCATATGTTGAAGACCTAACCTCCAGCGCTTCAAAATGTGATTGTATTTAGGGATAGGGTCTTTAAAGATGTAATTAAGTTAAAATACGGCCATTAGGGTGTACCTTAAACCAATATTAGTGTCCTTATGAGAAGATATGAAGACACAGAGGGAAAATTACAGACACAGGGAGAAGACAGCCATCTACAAGCCAAGGAGAGATGCCTGAGAAAAAACCAACCCTACAAACACCTTTATCTCAGACTTCCAGACTCCAGAACTGTGAGGAAATAACTTTTTGTTATTTAAGTCACCCAGGCTGTGGCACTTCATTATGGCAGTCCTTACAAATTAATACAAGCTAAATATATACATAAACTTAGTCTTTTATATCCAACTACTTACTCTATATCTCATTTTGGATGATTCAATAAACATCTTAATATATCCCAAACCAAGTTTCCCATCTAAGGAAATGGCAAAACCATCTCTCCAGTTGCTCACACCAAAAAGCTTGCAGTCATTCTCAACTCCTTTCTTTCTCTCTTACATCATGTCAACCCACTAGCAATCGTGTAGGGTCTACCTTCAAAATAGGTCCAGAAGACAGCTACATCTCACTCCCTCCACTGATGCCACCCTGGTTCCAACCACCATGATCCCTCAATGGGATTATTCCATAAGCCTCCTAACCGGCCTCCCAGCTTCTGCTGTGGTGCCCAATTCATTCAATTTTCAACATAGCTTGCACAGTGATCTGAGTTAAACAGAAGTCAGATCATGCCATCTGTCTACTCAAAACCTTCCAGTGATTTTTAGCTCTCACTCCAAGTAAAAACCAAAGTCCTTACAATGGCAAAAAAAAAAATTAAATAAATAAAACAACCCTCCTATATCACCAGTCTTCTCGCCTTTCTGACATCATTCCCTACTGCTTTTCCTGTCACTCTGTTATCCTTTGACAGTCACTACTCCAATCTTAGTTTTGTATGTGCTGCTCCCTTTGCCTAGATTGCTCCATACGCATCTACACATTACTCAGTCTTTCACCTTTACTCACATTCTTCATACAGTTACTCAAACATCACCTTCTCAGTGAGAACTAATGTACTGTGATCAGTATATTTAAAACCACAGCTTTCCCTTACTGCCTAGCCTAGCTCTAACCCCATTTATTTTACCCCATAGCTTATATCACCTTTAAACATACTTTATGTTTTTCTTTTTATTTCCATTTATTTATTTATTTATTTAGTTTTTTTTTTTCTGTGGCCCAGGCTGGAGTGCAGTGGCAACATCTCAGCTCACTGCAAGCTCTGCCCCCCAGGTTCAAGCGATTCTCCTACCTTAGTCTCTCGAGTAGCTGGGACTACAGGTATGTGCCACCATGCACAGCTAATTTTTGTATTTTTAGGTAGAGATGGGGTTTCACCATGCTGGCCGGGCTGGTCTTGAACTCCTGACCTCAAGTGATCCTCCCACGTCAGCCTCCCGAAGTGCTGGAATTACAGGTGTGAGCCACAATGCCCGGCTTACAGATTTCTTAATTAAAATGTTTTCTTTATTATATAATCCTTAATTATATTACTTTTAGGTTATCTCACTTACTATATGCCTGCCCCACTCCCCACAACCACCCAATTAGAATGTAAGTTCTGCAACACCAGAGCTTTTCTGTTTGTTTGATTCACTGTTTAAATTCATACAAGGCGATCAATAGATTTATGTTCAGTGAATCGTATATTATTACTGGTGTAATTTAAGACTTGTCTATCCATTAGACTGTAAAGTCCATAAAAAGAGGAACAACATCTGTTTTGCTCACCACTGTATTTTTAATACCTAGCATTGTCACAGGCTAGAAAGTTATTTAAATATCATTTTACCAATAAATAAATGAATAGATGGATTATACTTCGGAATGAATTATTTCAAAAGAGATTTAAAAGCCCATCACCTTGAAAGTGACTTACAAACATGCAACTAAATGTGAATCAAATCAATTATTGATAAAAGTAATAAAATAACATGATGTAATGTAAAAGAATATATCATTACAGAAAATCACTTAGCTATTCAAAATAAAACATTCAAAGATAAAGTAAATCTTGTAAACATAACACTGGGTGATATACAGCAAATTTCAGAAAAATACATGTATTGTACTGTCTACCTTATGAATGTAAAACATGCAATGACTCAACTTATTGCTGAGATACGTACACGCAAAAAAAAGAAAAAAAAAAGAAACGCATGTGAATGATAAGTACCAAATTCAGAAGAATATATATCTCAACAGGAAAAGGAGGAGATTATAATTAGGAAAAGGCACATGAGAGATTTCAACAGGATCTGTAACATTTTCTCCGGTTATGAAACAACATTTCATAACTAGTTGTGAATACATTGCTGCTCATTAAAGTGTTATTTATACATTTTTGTTTGTCTGAAATAATTCCAAATAATTCCACAATCCAAGAGAAGCTTTAAACTATCTCCATATTTCTCTGTGTTTTTTCTTTGCTATCCTACTTAAGCTAGCTCTTTAGCGTTACCCGGGAGGCATAATCATATTGCCAATGATCAAGTTGCTTGCTCATTCAAAGTTTTCCTCTTTCTGTTGTGCACTGAATTCTAACTAATGTTAACACTTTGGTATATGGAGAAAACCATTTCCTTGAAAACTGGTTTTTATTCCTTAAAATAAGCTATCATCTAATATCATGTACGTGTCTACTCTATAATAGCTATTAATAGAAATAAAGTTAAATTAGAAACATGGCTCGGTTTCTTTCATCTATATTTCCAGAAGAATGATCCTGAAGAAATCACTAAATATAGTTTCCAGTCCAAATAACATGTATTCTTATTCGGCCAACCGGTGTCACTCATGGCTGTATGTGGTTCTTAACTCTTTTTTTTTTTTTTTTTTTTTTTTTTTTTTTTTTTTTTTTTTTTTTTTTTTTTTGAGACGGAGTCTTGCTCTGCCGCCCGGGCTGGAGTGCAGTGGCCGGCTCTCAGCTCACTGCAAGCTCCGCCTCCCGGGTTCACGCCATTCTCCTGCCTCAGCCTCCCGAGTAGCTGGGACTACAGGCGCCCGCCTCGTCGCCCGGCTAGTTTTTTGTATTTTTTAGTAGAGACGGGGTTTCACCGTATTAGCCAGGATGGTCTCGATCTCCTGACCTCGTGATCCGCCCGTCTCGGCCTCCCAAAGTGCTGGGATTACAGGCTTGAGCCACCGCGCCCGGCGGTTCTTAACTCTTAATATTCAAGGCCTGAAGGATGTGTGAAGGGGGAAAACATTGTCACAAAACTTTTGGCATAGAGATTAAAAGTGCCAACAAAAAATTTAAATGTGATTAATCATTTTATGTGGGAAGCCCTACTATGGTATGAGAAAACCACAGATTATAAAGCTTAAAATGACACTTAGCAATGAGCCCTGTAATGTTACAGAGAGAAAAACCATGTCTAGTTAGTAGAGTTTGTGTCAGATCTTATGTTTACCCAGATTCTAGACTATTACTTTAAGCCCTTTTCCCAGAAAACACAGTCTAGTGATATCTCTAGAAGGAAAGGAAAGGATCTCACTTTTTGAGAACTCTGTTGGCTCCTGTTAGGTATGTTAAAGATGCCATCATTTTTCACTCTCACAACGACTTCATAAGTTAGGAATTATAAATCCATTCTCTTAAAGAGCAAACTGGGCTCAGAGAGGCTGTGTCACTTGCCCTGCCTCCCAAAAGAAACAAGAGACAGGACCAGAATCTAGGCAGGATTTGTCCAAGTCCAGGGCTGTGCTTGCTCCACTCTGCCTGCTCCTCTAAATAACCTAGTAATGAGCTGGGAGGAGGAAGGGGATATTATAGCAATCATCAATGCCCTGTGGTCTAAATGTCTCACCCAAAGAAGTGAACATTCTTGTTATAATGTTTTGTGGTCCTCCAAAGAGTCACAGTACGTAATAGGATATACACTATAGGCCGGGCACGGTGGCTCACGCCTGTAATCCCAGCACTTTGGGAGGCCGAGACGGGTGGATCACGAGGTCAGGAGATCCAGACCATCCTGGCTAAAACAGTGAAACCCCATCTCTACTAAAAATGCAAAAAATTAGCCGGGCGTGGCGGCGGGCGCCTGTAGTCCCAGCTACTTGGGAGGCTGAGGCAGGAGAATGGCGTGAACCCGGGAGGGCGGAGCTTACAGTGAGCCGAGATCGCACCACGGCACTCCAGCCTGGGCGACTGAGCGAGACTCCGTCTCAAAAAAATAAAAAATAAAAAAAACAAAAAAAAATAAAAAGGATATACACTATATCTGTGGTTTTACATTTTCATGGGACAGGGAAGTAATCTGCAGGAAAAATGTCTAAAAGTCTCTTTAGGGGAGTGATAATGAAAAAAAAAAAAGCTTAAGAAACACTTCTCTATATGTTTCAAAAACAAAAATGCAAGTCAATTTTGAAGTCATTTCTCAGACTGTACATACAAACTCAAAGTCAAGGTATGTGTTTCTCGATTCTATTGAGTATATGTTTTCAAGCATCATTGGTTCTTTTCTTTTATTAGCCATAGGTTTTATGCTGGTCAAAGCATTGGTTTTAGAGTCAAGTGGATTTATCAAGTTGTCAAACCAGCTCAACTACTCATAAGTTTTGCAATTACTTGAACTTTCTGAGTTTCATCTTACAGGACCATTGAAATATTGAAATGCAATAACATGTGAAATGCCTAACATAAAGTAACTTTCAATAAATGTGAATTCTTTCCCCCACATTGGGCTATTAATTTCTTTGGGTAGTAAATCTCTATTATAGGAAGAAGAATGTAAGAATTGGTTACAATAAAGGCTGTTTTACTTTGGGGAAATAACTGAATATTTTTGACCGTCATAGAATTATGCAGCTTCCAGGTGGTTGTGGTTTAGTATTTGAGCATTTAGAAAAATAGGAGAGAGCTGTATAAGAATGTAGTAACAGAATTTGCTGGAGTATTATAAAGGGGAACTTTAAATGGACTGTGACAGAGGAAAAAGTAAATAAAATACTTATTTCAGTCATTACCATTAGTGGCCAGAAGAGCTTCTATTTAAATAGTGAAATCACAGAGAATAAATATCCTAAAGGAAAGAAAGGAATAGAAAGCAGGTAAACTGACCTTTATCAAGATTTATGTTTCTGATGTTGTGATATAGCATACATAATATGCTTCAATGCAACTGTTTGAATTCCAGAATGTTTTCAGTGGAGGACTGCATCCCCACCCCATTGTGCTAGCTTAAGAACATGACAATTAGAATTGTAATCTTCATAATTTTCATATTTAATATTTCCCCTTTCCTTCTATAATAGGTAATATAAAAATTTAGCTAAACTTGTGCCCCAATTCAGATTTAATTCAAATAAATATATTATCTCATATCTGTAAGCTTAAAAATATCTTTACCAACAAATTTCGTATTTCAAAGAACTTGCTTTTTGGTAAACTAATATTAATACTCATGTTTGTCTTTCTACATTAACATAATTGTCTTAGATTCTCCCCTACAATTTTAAAAGGGCATATACCAAGTGGAAAGGATTATATATACAATAAAATATAATATATACGTAGAATATACATTTTTATTGAACAATGAATGTGTATATGCCTGTTCATCTAAATCTTATGTCTTATGTGTGTTTGACAATCTTGCTGTGATAATCACAAAGGCATTAAAAATTGGCACATTTTATTTCTCCAGGGAAGAAATAATATCACTTTAATTATACTTATCACCACGGTAAAGTAGCAGCAATTTAGAAATACACTGGATCAGGTTATAAACAAGTAACTCAAGAACTGAGACACTGGCTGAAAATAATGAGGTGAAGAAAAAGACAAAATTTGACAAAGTTTTTATTTCTATTTGTTAATAACAAAAGGAATCATCATTTTACTTAATATATAGCTATTGGTCATAATGATTTCAGAACAAATAATCTTGTCCAGGGGGGTTTATTCATCTTAATCTTTACTTATCTTATTCTTACCTGAGAAGAGCACAAATAAAATTTCTCATCAGAAAAGTAGACATGGCTCCCAACTACCTTTGTATCAACAATCCACCAGTGTTCATTTCAAGGCACCATCTTTAGCTCCAGATGACCTAGGTCAATGTCCATTAAATATTGGAAAAATTAAACTTTCAAGTCCCAAAGTGGTGAAAGAAAAATTAGCATTCCAAAATCCTTCCTTGCTGCTGCTTCTTTATTTTAACATATTTGAAACTATTACTAGAAACTTTAAAATATCTAAACCTTCCTTTTTTCACACCCTGTCTCACATCACTTCCAAAATACATGTTTTGAAGTTCAATTCCCGAGTTTTACATTATGTCTGCACTTCTGGCTAATTCTAGTATTGAGTACTCTGGATGGGCAATTTTGCTTCATTCTGTTATAATTATATGTCAGTTACACTACGTGAATGCAGTTTTCCACATAAATGGTGTTGACAACAATTGATATTGTGGTCCAGAGGCTGTAGAAGTGGTCAAAGCCCTAGCTGGGAAAATAGCTTTTAAAAGTGTTGTTTAAATGGATTAGCTTATTTCCTTTCCTTTCTGCTGCCTATTTTCCACCTCTTGTTTAGAATGAACCAACATTTTAATAGCCAGGACTAGACAAGTGGTGGTGAGGGGAGGCATTCAAATGAAATGATAGTTTATCTAGAGAACATGCAATGAATCCACACTTAACTTTCTTCATCACTTTCCCCTATTTCAGAACTTGCATAAACTTCTGTAAAGTCTTCAGTTCTTGTCTTGTTTATTTGGGATAAAATGAATTATCATCTCATCTACACACAAGAAGCAAAATACACATGCAGCCTTGCATGGATCATAGACATGAGAAAACAGCATTCTCAAAGTTTTTAAAGATCAATTAATTTTGGAAGAATTTTACAAGACTGATTTTGCTATCTTTTCAAATAAGCATTTCTGTGAATTTTTAAGTTTGAAATGCTATATTCAAGTAATTTCCATTTATATATAAATATAGCAATCAAAATATACTTAGCATTGCATGACATCACACAAGGTACTTTATGAAAAGGAAAAGAGCCATTTACAAACCCCAAAAAAGTAATGCTAGAGTCTGCAGAAAACAAAGCTGTATTCCTATTACAGAAAGAGCTGGATCTTTCTCCTTTGATCTCAGATGTTCCTCTGGAATTTACATAACAGAGCTTAGACATGATCAATAACCTAAACAAGTTTAAAATCTTGTGTTCCAAAACATACCTTTTAACTGAATGTCTGCATATACTTTTCATAAACTTTGGATGAATCATCAGGATCGAAACCCAAAAAGCCTCCATTCACCAACACCCACCTAGTGCCAGTCACTACTTTGAAACTTACTTTGAAAAAAGTGCTGAAAAAACTGTCTGAAGCACAGACGTGGTATATTAGGATAGTTCAAGGTCTGAGAGAAGAGATACAATTTGTTTTACTCATGTCTTCACCATTTACATCTGCATTTTTTAGCTTGCAACTTTAAGAAATGGTTTGAGTTGCTTTCTTCTGCTTTGTTTTATAACAGACTTGAAAGAAGTCAGTTTTGTCCTTCCAGATATCCTGGCAGATGCTATTGGATTGATACTAACCACTGCCATTTTAACACTACACAAACAAAACATAGATTCATTCTGAACCATAGCAGTAAATGTTCTGCAGTAACAAATGAATTTTTAAAATATAGATACGTTAGGATGACAGGTTAAACTGGTTTAGAGGGTCCCTGTGGATAAGAAGTATATACTGGAATACAGATTGATCTCTGGAAGCCCGAGAATTTGATGTGAAAGATATAGTGAGTGAAAACTATCCTGGGGTTCAACCCTCTGTCAAAGATTCATCTTTAGTTCTACTTAGTAAGAACTCCATACCCATGAGAGAGATAGAGAAAGCAAGGAATGAGACCATTATGATCACTTTTGGTTGATATGCTCTTATGACTACACCCATCTGAAGGGACTGTGCTTCTTTAGAACATGCCATGAAAAACAGGCAGAGAATATAGGAACTGGAAGTGCAATCTATGGACAGAACTACTTTAAAAGAAAATATTTGCCTGATTCTTCTCTAAGGAATCAATAGATCTTCAGTGTCATATAACAAAATTCAAAGGGAAACATCAAATCCCTCAAAAGTCTTAGGTATCTGACTGTGAGTCATCAACCTAGTATGTCATTCTCTTCTGTGTTACAAAATCATTCATTTCCTCTCTTTCAACAAATATTTCTTCTATGTCTGCCATGTAACAGGAGCTGTGTCCTGGGCATTGAGAAAACAGCAGTGAACAGGAGAAGGTAACCATACAAAGATCACAGACAACAGTACTTCACACATTATTCTTCATAAGTTCCTTATGAGACTAAGTCACTGAGAATAGCATTGCAAAGTGTTACACACTAAACTTTCTTCACTTCCCTTTTCGGACCTTCAAGCATTTCAACCACAAGTTCATAGATCTGTTTACAATAATCTTGTTGATTTATATGGCAATGGAATAATGAATTTTCAAATCTAAGATGTGTGCACCAAAGGGTTCATGTTGACTCATATGAAATTTAAAGGAAGAATTACACTGAATTTTAGAAGCCAGCATATAGTAATGTTGTTTCTTTATAACTTATTTCAATTTTATTTAATCTATGAATATTCAACCTAACATTAAAAGTATTGTAGAACATCTATATGATTTTTGTTACATAAAAGAATTACATTAGCTATTTCCAGTGGCATCTACTTTACATAAACAGCCATACCGGGGGTTGGCAACATGGTATGGAGCACAAATGAGTTTTCCTAATAAAAGAAATACTAATACTTCAGAAAATGTATCTATCTTATTGAGACCTCCAGATAATTTGAACAGCATAGAACTACCAGGATGCTCCAGTCACTTCAGAACTTGAATTGGTCATTTTGTTAGAAAAACTTGAAAAATAGATTCCTATTAATCTATATCGCATGAAACAGGAAAAACCCTCACTAATCTATGTCAAATGATTTCATATATGGTCTTTGCTCAAGTTAAATTCAACTGGTTTTTTAAATTTAAACAACATGTAACTACTAGGTGATAGATGTATGTGCTAATTAAAATGCCACATTTCAAAAAAAGATTTGGGCAGAATGGAGCCAGTTATTTACCTGGGAAAAGAGAAAGTATTTCCAGTTATCGTGGAATACTTATAAACCAAGTAGATCCAGAGGCCATATTTGCATTTTGTGCTAATACCATTTCTATCTATATGCCCCTACCTTACTCTCTGGCACGAACCTTCTATATGATAGGGGCTCTAATGATAGCCTCTAGTCACTTGTCAAGGACAGCTCCCTTGCACCTGATATTCTTTCCCCTAGAAATAATCTTCTAGATGCACATATGGCTGCCTTTTTTAATTCTGTCAGATTTTAGCTCAAAAGTTCTCTCCTCCCAGAAACCTTTCTAGATCACCTATGTTCATTTGGTAACAAAAATTGCTTAACAAATAAACCCAAATGTAATGGTTCAAACACAATAAGGATTAACTTCTCTTTCAGTGACTAGTTCAGGCAAATCTTGCAGGTTGCAGCCAAAGCAAGAGCCTTTACTCCACACAGTCATTTGGGTACCCAGGCTGACAGTGGTGCCGCCTTTTTTTAACAGATGATTTCCAAGATTCCTTTGGTTACTCTACTCATTGTTGTGACTTTACAGCTCACAAAAAGAAGTAAAAAGCACTAAAAATCATGTGATAAAGACCTGAAGTGACACACTTCACTTCTTCTCATAGACTATTGGAAAGAACTTACCCAAATGGTTACTGCACTCTGTAGTGTATTGAAATTTAGAAATTAAGTGTAGTTGGGAAGCCACATGTTCTGTCATGGTAGAAAAAGTGGAGAATGAACTTTGATGGACAGCTAGCAATGGCTACTATAGTACACTAGCTTTAAGTCACTTTCAGTAGGTTTCTATCTTTCCGCTTAATACGTAAGATCTTCAAGGTAGGAACTTTGTCTATCTTGCTCATGTCTACATGCTTGACATAAGAATAGTACTTGGCACTGAAGAGATTATCAAACAATATTTGCTAGCTGATTTACCAGGCCAATGCCTCTAAAGACTTTCGTGGAATGAAACCCAGATATTATTTGCCATGGCTCTCTGATGCCCAAAAGTCTGCTTTCAGAAATAACCATGTTCATCTCTTCTTACTTGGTGCCCTTTCATAACTATCAAATAATGGAACACTTCCTAGCATTATTGAGAAGCTGCCATGTGCCATATACCACTAAATGTTCCATATGTATTGTCTCATTTAATCTTCACAATAACCCTAGCAGGTAGGTATTCTTATTAGTCCATTTTTACAAATTAAGAAACTGAGTCTTAGGAAGTAACTTACATAATAGTAGTTACTTTGTAAGTAATTTGCTCAAGGCCCATGGTGGATAAGGTAATACAACTTGGACTTAAATCCAGTCCTAGAACTCAGTCTCCAGAGCCCAAGCTTTTAACCATTAAGCCATATGGCCTCCTAAAAATTATTAATTCATTTAAAGCAGTGGTTCTCAACTGGGGACAGTTTTGGCAATGTCTGGAGACATTTCTGATTCCCATGACTGGGATAGGGATGTTATCAGCATGTAGTGGATATAGATAAGGATGCTGTTAAACATCCTAAAATGTACCTGATCACCCCCAGAAAAAAAAAAAAAAAAGAATTATTCAGTTCAAAATGTCAACAGTGCTGAGGTTGAGAACCCTCATTTAGAAGGACATGCTATTTAGGCAGTGACATGTTGCTTTGAATAAATCATAAGCAAAGGTCTGCTTATTCTGATTTTTTTCAAAGGTTATTTTTTGTTCACTTGAAAATTCTTTTTGAGATTGTCCTATTAGGTTGTTATTTACTTCCTCTTTTTTTATACCTCAGCTTCTAATTGCCATTTGCCCCTGGATATTTTGTTATCTTTTTAAAGCTTAAGTTGCCTTTTGTGACAGCTCTGGAAAGTCTCCACTGCTTTTTACTCAAATACCTTTCCGTATCCTACCTCTTTAATGACACCTTACTCTACAGGTTAGTAACCTTTGTGACAATCTCCCCTACCCAGACCTAAATCAAGTGTTCATAGAGCTCCCTCTTCCCTCATTGTCTTACCAAAAGTACTTATCCCATTTGAGGCCACTGTGTTCTCTTGAACATAGCCAGGATTTTAATGAACACTTAATGTAAATCCACTCATCTTATTTAAAAAGTAAAATGAAAATGGCAAGTTAATAGCAAAACCAAGATGAGACACATGGCCTCCTAACTCCCAGTTGATTATTATTTGTAAGATACCACATAACCTCCTACCTGAGAAAATGTCCAAATGCATTTATACTTTCTCGTATTAATGATTTAATATAATTATATCTAAAAGTAGAGTTAAATATCTTAATTTCTAAGAAAGTTGTTTGATATCATTTGCTTTTTATATTTGTATATTTGCTCTGACACTAAAAATGTCTCAAGATGTTGTTTACAAAAATCAAAACTACTGATTTTTACTAATCACATTGCCCCTTCGCTGGCTTTATAGTCAGACAATATGAATATAGCCTTATAGAATTTTAATTGGAATGTTTTATTTTTAATATAATAGTATCTAGTAAGCTTGGTAATGACCGAGAGCATGAAGAAACTCCAGCATCCAAGAAAAAGAATGTTGAGAATTTTTACATTTCCTTTAACCTGTTGCCCAGAGTTTTGACTTTAACTTAAACTGATTTGGGGGGTAGCAGGAATGACAGGATGGAGGCAAGAGATGGGTAGTGAGGATGATGAAAGAAAAAAAGACTACAGATGAAAAAATCCACTTAAAAAAAAAAAAAAAAAAGGAAAACCAATCTGAGCAACTCAGAAAGCAAATGGCCCCAAATGTGAACTACCACCAAACCCAGGATCTCCAGGTGTTTTCTTTCCTTTTCCTACAGAGACAAGACTGTCAGGATGTCAAACACCTGACTGAACTCTGCCGCCCTGCACCATGAATTCCAGAGCTATGTGTGTCATTCTGCCCATCTGTTTCTAATTTAACATACTCTTTTTCTCCAGATAGCTTTACAAATAGCTAAGCACACTTAATGTGGTGACCCAACCAGGAAGGATGTGTCAGACTGCTAGCTCTGGTGCTCCTTTCAAATGAGTGTTTAGACAGGCAAAACATGACCAGCAGCTATTCCTTACCATCGATTTCCATGGCAGTGAGCACGTCAAATCTCTATATGCTCTTTCTTTTGACCTTGGCTGCTGTTTCACTGTAATTATCTTAAAAGAACTATAGGTAAAATCTAGGCATTCTCATGAATATGAATTTTTATGGAAATGAACATCAAGTATGGAATGTAAGCATGTGTAGAACAACGAAGAAGCAGCAGATGTGAATGAGCGAGAAGGGGAAAACAAGAGGAACCAGATGGTTAACACCTTTATGAAAAATGAATACGAGATGCAGCACAATTGCCCTCTTGGTAGAAATAGAAATATTGTAACCTTAAAGAGAATTTGGTACCCAGTTTAATCTTTTCCTGTCCCCTATTATTCTGCTTCTTGCCACTGTACTGTAATGCTGACTCTGAGACTTTTACAACCCCAGAGTGTAATATTTGTCATGGAACACTAAACCACACAATTAAAGAATACACTTATCCATGTCACATCATACCTGAATGGTTGGCTGAGCCTGGAAAGAATAGGAACAAAGAAAAGGAGAAAAAGAAGCACCCTTAAAATATTCCCAGTAAAAAAAAGTAGCAAACATGAGAAAGATAAATGCATAGGGTTTCTCTTTCTCACTTTTGCCACTCTTTCAAATATATAAGCTATAAGAGGTTAGATAATATGATTTTAGGTATAAAACATCTCATAGATATAAATGAGATATAAAACATTCAATTAGATGGTAATTGGATATAAAAGATTCAATAGAAGTGGATTTTTTAGTATAAATTGACATTAAAAAGTCCCAAAATTGTATAAGGTAACCTCCACCAAATATGCAAACACATGTGTTATGGATATAAAATCATAATACACAAATTATTCTGTGTTCATTAAATAGTTTAAGATATGACTTTTTTCACACTGCAAAATCATTCAGTTTATCATAACTCAGACTAAGAGGCATCTTGTGCCTATAGAGTTCTCGAAAATATCCTGCATATGCAAAGGTCCCTTATAGGGCATAAATGAAGTAAAATAAAATAAAATTGAAAGGAGAACTATGAAAGAAGAAAGGCAAATTAGCATTAAGCCTTTTCTATGGGTTTTTGTCCAATCCATGTTCTTTAATATGAAGAGAGAACTTACAATGTTTATTTAAAAAAATTAATGAATGGACTGAGAAGTACATTTGACTCCAACTCTAATTGGTCTTAGACTAAAAGATATGATAAGGTATTACTTTGTATGACCATATTAGTAAAGGCATAATTTGACCTGTATTTTCAGGGGTGCAGGTGCCAGAAGTCAGTCTTTTTTATCACCAACAGATTTTTCTTCTCTTATATCTTATTGGTCATATTGTGCCACATAGCCACTCCCAGTTCTCTGGGAAGTAGAAAAAAATGAGTATTTCTCTTTTTAATCCTTTATGAGGGAAGGTGGCAAAGCAGAAGGGGTTGGGAATGGATATTCAGTGAGCCAACAATGTCTGCCATGAGCATCCTTTTTAATTTGCTTTCCAATGAAAGAGGTATTTGTGACTGGTTCTACTCTTCTGTCGCCTTCCTGCTTTGAAAGCAAATGTGATGCCCTGATCTGTAGAAGGCACCAATATCATGGAGTTGAGAAGCCAAACTGCCAAGGAGAGCAGAACAGAAAGGTGAAGAGCACCTGAGTCTTTACTGATGTCACCAAGCCACTGCACCAGCATAGACTCACTTCTTTCCAGACCTTTCCCTACATGAGAAAAATAATCCCCTATTTGTTTTAGCTGCTGTTGCTCTTTTGCATGTTAAGGTGGTACTCTATTGAATACTGTAACATTTTCCAGGTCAAGATAGAAAACCATTCAAATGCCAATACACAGAGAATTGGCATGGGGTGCAGGTCGCAGGGCAATAAGAGAGAAGCAAAGTGGAGGCAAATTCCAATTCTCATGGAAAAAAAATTAAAGCTAACAATGTACTTCAGGATTAAGAGACTAGGAAAACTGGAAGATGGATTATAACATCTGAGGAAAGAAAGAATCCCAAACCACAGATAAATCTATTGCTTAAATCCCACAATCTCTGCACAGACTTTAAAAATGTCCTACGTGCTTTTCTTCAAGATACCTGTGCATTAACATTGTGTAAGCAGGGAAGACAAAACAAAATAAAATAAAAGGGAGATTGTCCAAAGTGTTGACCAGAGAATGAAGTTTTATAAAATTAAAACCAAAAGACAGAATAATTAAGAAGATTAAATATATGTGTCTCTTGTACAAAAAGGCTAAAATCAATATAGAAACCATTATCAGATTTCAGATGAGTAGAGACTATCTTTCAACTAAACTATGACAAGCAAAAGACAGATAAAATACTGTCTCCTGGAAAACTCCAATTCTGTAACTGAGAGAAGACCCAGTAAAATCCTTTTGAAAGAACTAGCATGATTTTGAAAAAAAAATATTTAATCCAACTCCTTCATTTTACGGATAGGAGTTTATGAACCAGAGAGGCTACATTATCAAACAGAATAAACCAAATATTTATAACATTATAAGTATATTTGTTAAAAATAATAATTAACATTCACAGGTCAGTCACTTTTCTTACCAATTTATTCACACTGTCTCATTCAGCACTAACAACAACCCTATGAGATCATCATCTCATAGTTAACTGCTGTGACCTCTATTTTAGAATTGAGAAACAGAGGATCAGGAGCTTAAATAACCCGCTTAACATAAAACATGGAGTCAACTAAGGCTTCCATTTAACCAGGCTATCAAACACAAAGCCCTCATTCTTACAATACTCTTCTAATGATAGTTCCATCTTTATGAACATTCCAGGTAATTTTATTTCCCTTTTCACTGAGAACAAAACAAGTTACAATTTGATAGCAAAATACGGTGACTATAGTCAATAACTTAATTGTATATTTCAAAATAACTTAAAGAATGTAATTAGATTATTTGTAACTCAAAAGATAAATGTTTGATGGGAATGGATACCCCATTCTCCACGATATGCTTACTTCACATTGCATGCCTGTATCAAAATGTCTCATGTACCCCATACTTACATCTTATGCTATCTACTTTGAAATTGTCTTATTTTATTTATGTATATATATGGGGTAGGTGTCCACTTTGCTTCTCCCACATATGTGTGTGTGTGTGTATACATATATATAAAATATATATATAAATATATTTGAAAGAGTAGCAAAAGTGAGAAAAAGAAACCCTATGCTTATATAAGTGTATATGCATATATATAGGTAGGTTTATCTGTGTGTATATATATGTATATACACACACATACAACTATGTACCCATAAACATTTTTAAACACCAAGTTATATGTAACAATGTGTCAAAGATGGATAGTTATGTAATGAGTAGCTTCATGAAAATATAATTTTGATTTAATTTAAATTTATAATTTTAATAAAAAGAAACAAGAGGTTTTGTATAACCTTATAGACTATCCTATACTTGACTACCTTAAAACACTGTTATTTTGTTAATGCACTAAGATCTTAGATAAAGCCCGTGTTTGTGAAGTTACCTATTGGGTCAGCATTTGTACAATGGATCTCTCCTGGTAACCTGTCCCGAGAAGGTAAGCATTTGTAGCAATCAAATCTTCACCTATTGTTTCAAGATCAGTACTCTATTTAAGGAAGAGATAAGGAAAGTCAAGAATACTTCATATGGGGTATCTTCATCTTTCAATCTGAAAATGCCAAAGTTGAAAGCCTAGCTGGCAAAACTTTAAATTCCATTACCTCCCAAACCATAGAGAGCTTATGGAGCTGGGCAATGAAGTCAATTACCAACATCACTAATATAATTCTAATTATTCTGCGTGGCAATCACTTGCTATAAGGCCATAAATGTCAAAATGAAAAAGTCCACAAAGTTTAAGATTTGCAATAATCAGGCACAAGTGAATGATTGGGTGGTGTCATTGCGATATCAGTATTTAGAGGAACCAACTGCCCATAAAACAATAAAATGCATTATGTTTAGGCTGACTCTGAGAAAAACAGTTAGCATAACATGGATCTACAATTTAAAGTAGGAAGAGAGTGAGAATGAGAGTGAGAGAAAGGGGAGGGGAGTGAGAATGCACACACTATGAAAGAAGCTTAGGGCGCAAGACATACTGTTTTTGTGTAAAGCACATGTTGTCTGGGGAAGAGTTAGTTGTCACCAAGCCACTGCAGCACACTTGTAACATGATGTCTTTTAAAGGGATCTCCCAGAGATGATGCATAATTTGCAAGATGCCACAAAAATACATGAATTGCAAATCAGTCTAAAAATTTAGAAACTTGAAAGAGCTAGGTAACGACAGAAAATACAAGTAGAAATATGTCATCGAGTTAGTAAAAGAAACAATAGCTTTAAGGAGACTCAACAGAAAAGTTGCCCCTGTAGAACAAAAAGGAAGCAGAAAAAAAGATAAGTAATAGACTAATTTAAATATGTGTTACCCCCCCTTTTTTTTTTCAGACATTCTCGCTCTGTCACCCCAGCTAGAGTACAGTGGCATGATCTTGGATCACAGCAACCTTCATCTCCTGCACAGAAGCAATCCTCCCACCTCAGCCTCCCACATAGTTGGAACTACTGGTGTGCATCACCATGCCTAGCTAATTTTTGTGTTTTTTTGTAGAGATGGGGTTTCATCATGTTGCCTATGGTGGGTGACTTGACTGCACATCTTCTTTTTTGGGTAATGTTAGCTTGTAAATGGTGTAGCCAAAATATATTTGTAGAGCTGCTTCACAGAAAGATTGGGGATCCCTGCCATCTAATGTACAAAGACAAAAACCAGAGTGATTCCTGTCAGGCCAGAAATTCAACAACCCTACTTTGGAAAATTGCTACTTGAAAATCCCAGAAATTCATAAAACATTAATTACACGCTGAATTAGATTACTACTTTAAAATCTTTAAACAGGGAATCCCAAAATTAATTCTTTCTGTAAAATGCTAGCAAATTCTCACATGAAATGGCTAGATGGAGATGAAGAGAAAGAGCTGGCCCCAAAAAATGTATGCATGAATGAGTATGAATGCGTGTCTCTATAGATTTTTTTTTAACTTCTGTTAGTCTCACAATTCAATTAAATGAGAAATCATATTGTGAAACCCAAGGGTCAACCCAGACTCAATTTAGTTTTTGTATTCCAAGATGGTCTTATGCTTTGCCACTATGCAAGGATTAGAAAAGAACAGTATCATTTCTGTAATTACTAAAATATCATTGATATAAAATAGTGAGCATATATAACATTTACAGTTAATCGGTTGTGGCCTATGAATTCACCTACGCAGCCATCACTATAATCAAAATAGTGAGCATATTTGGTTTTCTGTTCCTGTGTTAGTTTGCTAAGGATAATGGCCCCCAGCTCCATTCATGTCCCTTTAAAAGACATGATCTCTTTCTTTTTTATGGCTGCATTGTATTCCATGGTGTTTACGTACCAGAATTGTTTCACCCAGTCTATCATTGATGGGCATTTAGATTGATTTTCATGATGAGCACACAGGGACACATAGAGGGGAACAACACTCACTGGGGCCTATCAGAGGGTGGAGGGTGAAAGGAGGGAGATGATCAGGAAAAATAACTGATGGGTACTAGGGTTAATACTTGGGTATTGAAAAAGTCTGCACAGCAAACCCCCATGACACAACTTTACCTATGTAACAAACCTGCACTTGTGCCCCTGAACTTAAAATAAAAGTTGTTTTTGTTTCTTTTTTAAAAAAAGAAGCATATCTATCACCCTTAACACTTTCTTTGTGCCTCTTTGTCATCCTTCCTTCCTCTTCTCCACTCTCTGTGCCACCCCCAAGCCACCATCAATCTGCTATCTGTCACTATACAATAATTTATATTTCCTGGAGTTTTTTATAAATGGGATCATACACTATATCCTCTTTTCTTGTCTAGCTTACTTTGCTCAGTATAATTATTTGGAGATTCAATCATATTGTGTGTACCAATAGTTTTCTGCTTTTCATTGCTGGGCAGAGTTCTACTACATGGACATAACACAATTTGTTTCTTCAGTTACCTGTCGCTGAATATTTGGGATTTTTATTTCCAGTTATTGGTTATTACAAATAAAGCTGCTATGAACATTCACACACAGGCTTTGTGTTGACATATGCTTTCCTTCCTCTCAGGTAAATATCGTAGAATAGAATAAATAGATCATGTGGTAACTATAAGTTTAACATTTTGAGAAACTGCCAAATAACTTTGCAAAGTGATTTTACTATTCAAATTCCCATCAACAGTGTATGGGAATTCCAGTTCCTCCACATCTTTGTCAACACATGCTATGGTCAGTTCTTCAATTTTAGCTATACTAACATGTGTAGTAATAGTATGACATTGTGGTTTTAATTTGCATTTCTCTATTCAGCATATTTTTATGTGCTTATTTATTATCAAGGTATTTTCTTTGATGGCGTGTCTATTCAAATATTTTACATGGATTTGATTGGTTTTTTTAATTGAATTTTGAAATTTCTACACATTCTGAAGAAAACGCCTTCATCAGATGTAAAGTTTGCAAACATTTTTACAGAATATGAATTTTCAAAATAGCAAAAGTTTTAAATTTTGACGAAGTAGCCTGTAATCCCAGCACTTTGGGAGGCCGAGACGGGCAGATCACGAGGTCAGGAGATCAAGACCATCCTGGCTAACACTGTGAAACCCCGTCTCTACTAAAAAATACAAAAAAAAAAAAAAACTAGCCGGGCAAGGTGGCGGGCACCTGTAGTCCCAGCTACTCGGGAGGCTGAGGCAGGAGAATGGCATGAACCCGGGAGGCGGGCTTGCAGTGAGCTGAAATCCAGCCACTGCACTCCAGCCTGGGTGACAGAGCGAGACTCCATCTCAAAAAAAAAAAAAAAAAAAAAAAAAAAATTTGACAAAGTCTAATTTATTTTATATAGACTTTACTTTTAGTGGTATCTGAGAAATCTGCGCACAACACAAGGTCATTCTCCTGTGTTTTCTTCTGAAAGTTTTATAGTTTTAGCTTTTACACTTAGGTCTATTATTCTGTCACGTGTGTCCATGTGAAGAGACCACCAAACAGACTTTGTGTGAGCAATAAACTTTTTAATCGACTGGGTGCAGGCAGGCTGAGTCTGAAAAATGAGTCAGTGAAGGTAAATAGGGGTTGGGCAGCTTTATAGGATTTGGGTGAGTAGTGGAAAGTTACAAAGGGATTGTTCTCTGCTAGGCAGGGGCAGGGATCACAAGGTGCTCAGTGGCGGAGGTTCTGAGCCAGGAGAAGGAATTTCACAAGGTTAATCGCTCAGTTAATGTGGGGCAGGAACAAATCACAATAGTGGAATGTCATCAGTTAAGGTAGGAACCAGCCATTTTCACTTGTTTTGTGATTCTTCAGTTGCTTCAGGTCATCTGGATGTATTCATGCAGACCACAGGGGATATGATGGCTTAGCTTAGGTTCAGAGGTCTGACATTCCTGTCTTCTTATATTAATAAGAAAAATAAAACAAAATAGTGTTAAAGTGTTGGGGTGGTGAAATTTTAGGGGGTAGTATGGAGAGATAATGGGCGATGGTTTTCCTGGGTGCTTAGAGTGGGATTAGGGGTGGCATGGGAACCTAGAGTGGGAGAGATTAAGTTGAAGGAAGATTTTGTTGTAAGGGGTGATATTGTGAGGTTTTTAGAAGGAGCATTTGTCATACAGAATGATTGGTGATGGCCTGGATGTAGTTTTGTATGAATTGAGAAACTAAATGGAAGACACAAGGTCTGAATAAGAGGAGAAAAACAAGTATTAAAGGACTAAGAATTGAGAGGACCCAGGACATCCAATTAGAGAGTGCCCAAGGGGGTTCAGCATGATTACTTGCTTGGTTGGTGAGTTCTTGGGTTCTATCCTTGACAGAGTCCTCCTTTTTAAGTTGGAGGCTGAGCTTGGTGAGGTGTGTTTTTAAAAGACCATTAGTCCGTTCTACCTTTCCTGAAGATTGAGGACAGTAAGGGGTATGAAAGTTCCACTGTTCAAGCCTGTAATCCCAGCACTTTGGGAGGCCGAGACGGGCGGATCACGAGGTCAGGAGATCGAGACCATCCTGGCTAATACGGTGAAACCCCGTCTCTACTAAAAAATACAAAAAACGAGCCGGGCGACGAGGCGGGCGCCTGTAGTCCCAGCTACTCGGGAGGCTGAGACAGGAGAATGGCGTGAACCGGGAGGCGGAGCTTGCAGTGAGCTGAGAGCCGGCCACTGCACTCCAGCCTGGGCGGCAGAGCAAGACTCCGTCTCAAAAAAAAAAAAAAAAAAAGAAAGTTCCACTGTATACCAAGAGCCTGAGAAACTGCTTGGTTGATTTGACTAATAAAGGCCTGTCCGTTATTGGACTGTATAGAGGTAGGAGGGCCAAACTGAGGAAGTATATCTCACAGAAGGGAAGAAATGACCATGGTGGCCTTTTCAGACCCTATGGGAAGGGCCTCTACCCATCCAGTGAAAGAAGGTACCCAGACAAAGAGGTATTTTAGTATCCTGACTGGGGGCATGTGAGTAAAGTCAATTTGCCAGTCCTGGGCAGGGGGCAAATCCCTGAGTTTGATGTGTAGGGAAGAGAGGGGGCCTGAACAATCCCCAAGGAGTAGTAGAATAGCAGATGGAACACTGAGAAGTGATTTCCTTGAGGATAGATTTCTATGATGGAAAGGAAATGAGAGGTTCTAAGAGGTGGGCTAGTGGCTTGTAACCTACATGGAAGAGGTTATGAAGTGACAACAGAATAAAATGGGCTTGTGAGGCTGGAAGATTTTTTTTTGGTCTAAGAACCATCTGCCTTGAGTGGGGAGCGATTGATAGGTGGAAACTTCAGTGGGAGAGTAAATAGGAGTGACTGATGAGAAGGAGAAAAACTGGCCATGAGGGACAGAAGTAGGAATACTGGCTGCCTTTTCAGCTGTCCTATCAGCATAATTGTTGCCTTGAGCAATGGGGACAGAAATAGGAATACTGGCTGCTTTTTTAGCTGCCTTATCAGCATAATTGTTGCCTTGAGCAATGGGATCTGAGGCCCTTTGACAGCCTTTGCAGTGAATGACTTCACCTTTTTTTTTTTTTTTTTTTTGGAAGTAAAACAGCCTTGAGAAGAGTTTTTATTAAAGAGCCATTAATGATGGCGGACCCTTGTGTAGTGAGGAAACTTCTTTCTGCCCATATAACAGCATGGTGGTGAAGGATGTGGAAGACCTACTTGGAATCAGTATAGATATTGACATGTAGTCCCTTTGCAAGAATGAGGGCTCAAGTTAAGACAATGAGTTTAGCTTGTTGAGGGGTAGTGGAAGGGGGTAGGGCCATAGCCTCAATGATAGATGTAGAAGACACTATAGCATAGCCTGCCTTTGCTGGTGATTGGTGATTGGGCCTGGAAGAACTACCATCAATAAACTAAGTGAGGTCTGGGTGGGGAATAGGAAAGAGGGAAATGTGGGGAAATGGGGAGAATGCCATGTGGATTAGAGCAATACAGTCATGGGGTTCAGATGTGGTATCAGGAATCATGTGGGAGGCCAAATTGAAGTCTGGGCCAGGAACAATGGTAATTGTGGGAGACTCAACAAATAGTGAGTACAGTTGAAGGAGCTGGGGGGCAGAAAGTATGTGCATAAAGTGTAAGGAGGAAAATAGATTTTGAAAGTTGTGGGAACTGTAGAGAGTAAGTGGAGCATAGCTTGTGATTTTGAGGGCCTCTAAAAGTATTAAAGCTGCAGCAGCCACTGCACAGAGACATGAGGGCTAGCCCACAACGGTGAGGTCAAGTTGTTTGGACAGAAAGGCTACAGAGCATGGTCCCAGCTCTTGTGTAAGGAATTCTGACCACACAGCCCTGTACTTTGTCTGTGTGTAATGAAAAGGGTTGAGATGAGTTAGGGAGAGCTAGTGTGGGAGCAGCTTCTAGGGCTGTTTTTAAGGAACAGAAAGAGGAGTGGGGAAAGGATTTAGGATGTATGGGGTCAACTAGGTTTCCTTTTGTGAGTTTATATAATGGTTTGGTCAGGATGGTAAAACTAGGTATCCAAAGGCAAAAGTACCTAACCATGCCTAGGAAGGAAAGGAGCTGTTGCTTTGTAGAAGGGGTTGGAATTTGGAGATTAGCCGGACACAATCAGCAGGGAGAGCATGTGTGTTTTTTATGAAGAACTATGCTGAAATAGGTAACAGATGCAGAATAAATTTGGGCTTTGGAGAGGGATGTGTTATCCGTTTGAGGATAGATGTTGGAGGAGCAGGAGGGTGTCCTGTTGGGAAGATTTGTAAGAGGGGCTGCAGATAAGGTGAAGATCCTGAACCAACCAGTACGATTTGTCCAGTTTCTGGACAGATAGGGTAGGGGAGTTGTAAGGAGAAGGTGTAGTCTTTAAAAGGCTATGTGGTAACAGGCAAGTGATAACAGGCTTTAGTCCTCTTAAAGCCTGTTGTGGGATGGGGTACTGGCACTGAGCCAGGTAAGAGTGATTAGGTATTAATGGGATGGTAAGGGGTGACCGGTCGGTCACCAAGGAGGGAGTAGAGGTGTCCCATGCTTGTAGATTAAGATAGGGTGACACAAGAGAAGGATGAGAAGGAGGCTTTGAACTGGCGAAAAGGTGGCAATGAGGTGTGGCTGTAGTACAGGAATAGTCAGGGAAGCAGATAATTTAGTTAAAATGTCTTAACTTAATAAGGAAGCTGGGCAGGTGAGGATAACTAAAAAGGAGTATATAAAAGAATATTGTCTAAATTGGCACCAGAGTTGGGGAGTTCTAAGATGTTTAGAAACCTGGCCATCAATACCCACAACAGTTATGGAGGCTAGGGAAGCAGGCCCTTGAAAAGAAGGTAATGTGGAGTGGGTAGCCTCCGTATTGATTAAGAAGGGGACAGACCTACCCTACACTGTAAGAGTTACGCAAAGTGTCTGTGATGGTCCAGGAGGCTTCTAATGCGAATGCTTCTGAGAACAACATCAGTCTTCAGCCACTAAGCTGAGAAGATCTGGGAAGGAGTTAGTCAGAGAGCCTTGGGCCAGAGTTCCAGGGGCTCTGGGAGTGGCTGCCAGGAGAGTTGGACAGTCCAATTTCCAGTGGGATCCCACACAGATGGGACACAGCTTAGGAGAAATCCTTGGCTGCAGGCATTCCTTGGCCCAGTGGCCAGATTTCCAGCACTTGAAGCAAGATCCTGGGGGAGGTGGTCATGGAGGAATGCCTGGACACTGCGGTTCAGGTGTTTTGAAGTTCTTGTGTGCTGGAGATGTGACTGGGGTTTCTCTCACAGTGGAGGCAAATAATTGCAACTCAGAAATACATTGCTACTTGGCCGTCTCTACTCTATTATTGTACACCTTGAAGGTAAGGTTAATTAAGTCCTGTTGTGGGGTTTGAGGGCCGGATTCTAGTTTTTGGAGCTTTTTCTAATGTCAGGAGTGGGTTGGGTAATAAAATGCATATTGAGAATAAGACAGCCTTCTGGCCCCTCTGCATCTAGGGTGGTAAAGCGTCTAAGGGTCATTGCCAAATGGGCCATGAACTGGGTTGAGTTTTTATATTTGATGAAAAAGAGCCTAAATGTTAACTAATTTGGGAGAGGTCAGATAAAGAAAAAGGAGCATTAACTTTGGCTATGCATTCAGCTCCAGCCACCTCTTTAAGAGGAAATTGTTGGGCAGGTGGGGGAAGGCTAGTCACGGAATGAAACTGTAAGCCAGACCGGGTGTGAGGAGGGGAGGTGATAAAAGGATTATAGGGTGAGGAAGTGGAGGTTGAGGAAGAATTGGGACCTGGCTCAGCCTGGTGAGGAGCAGCCTGGGGAGGAGGGGAGAGGTCAGATGGGTCTGTGGAAAAGGAGGATTCACAGGACTCAGAGCTTGGGGTGGAGATGAAGGAACAGACAGGAGAGAAAGAAGAAAGATTTGGGACAAGTTGCATTAGGAGCAGAGGCTAGGGAGGGACCAATGTTTAAAAGAATGCCTGGACATCAGGCGCCTCAGACCCATTTGCCCATTTTTCTACAAAAATCATCCAGGTTTTGTAAAATGAAGAAATCAAAAGTGCTATTTAGAATCATTATCGAGTTTGTATTGGGGCCAAGTGGTATTGCAAAAGAAAATAAGACACCCAGATTTTAGGTCAGGTGTGAGTTGAAGAGGTTTTAAGTTTTTGAGAACACAGGCTAAAGGAGAAGGTGGAATGGAGGGTGGAAGGCTGCCCATAGTGAAGAAGGCAAGCCCAGAGAAAAGAGAGGGTAGAGACACAGAGAAAGGGGATGGTGAGCACCCTGGGCTGCAATGCGGGTGAGCAGCCAAAGCAGGCATTTCCACAGTTGACTTGCCACCAAGGGAATGCAGGTGAATGACCAAGGTAGGCATCCCTGTGGTGATCAGACACCAATGGAGTATGGGTGAATAATGAAGCAGGCACCTCCCCAGTAATTAAACACCAAAGGAAGACTGTCTTCCTGAGTCCATGACCAGCGCCAGGATTTTGGGTCCACAGATAAAATGTGTCTCCTTTGTCTCTACTAGAGAGGAAAAAGAACTAGAATTGGAAGGACAGGGGGATTTAAGAGTAGCGAGAGAGGGAGATAGAAGGGTAGCAAGAGAAGCTGGAGAAGATAGAGAAAAGACCACTTATCCAATTTGAAATTGGTAAGATGCTCCTTGGGCTGGTTGGTCTGAGGACCCGAGGTCGTAGGTGGATCTCCTCACAGAGTGAGAGTGAGGACAGGGGACCGGTCTCCCAAAGGAGTCCTCCTGTCCTGGGTCTTCAGCACCAAATGTCACACACGTCCGTGTGAAGAGACCACCAAACAGGCTTTGTGTGAGCAATAAAGGTTTTAATCACCTGGGTGTAGGTGGGCTGAGTCCAAAAAAGGAGTCAGCGAAGGGAGATAAGGATGGGGCAGTTTTATAGGATTTGGGTAGATAATGGAAAATTACAGTCAAAGGGGGTTGTTCTCTGGCGGGCAGGGGCAGGGGTCACAAGGTGCTCCATGGGGGAGCTTCTGAGCCAGGAGAAGGAATTTCACAAGGTAATGTCATCAGTTAAGGCAGGAACCAGCCACTTTCACTTCTTTTGTGATTCTTTAGTTGCTTCAGGCCATTTGGATGTATACATGCAGGTCACAGGGGATATGATGGCTTAGCTTGGGCCAGACTATTCAAATTTCCACCAACAGTGTATGGGAATTCCAGTTCCTCCACATCTTTGTCAACACGTGCTATGGTCAGTTCTTTAATTTTAGCTATTCTAATAGATGTGTAGTAATAGTATGACATTGTGGTTTTAATCTGCATTTCTCTATTCAGCATATTTTATGTGCTTATTTATTATCAAGGTATTTTCTTTGATGGCATGTCTATTCAAATATTTTACACGGATTTGACTGGTTTATTTTCTTATTGAATTTTGAGTTTTCTACACATTCTGAATAAAAGGTCTTCATCGGATGTAAAGTTTGCAAACATTTCTTACAGAATATGAATTGTCTTCCATTATCTTATGGATTCTTTTCAAAACAACAAATGTTTTAAATTTTGATGAAGTCTAATTTATTTTATGTAGACTTTACTTTTAATGTGGTATCTAAGAAATATGTGGCCAACACAAGGTCATTCTCCTATGTCTTCTTCTGAAAGTTTTAAAGTTTTAGCTTTTACACTTAGGTCTATTATTCCTTTTCAATTAAATTAATTATAGATTTAAATGTGTAATTTTCATGTGGATATCTAAATTTTTAGCTCCATTTGTTGAAAGGTCTCAGTGGACTAAAATCAAAGTGTTTGCAGAGCTCTTCCTTCTGGAGACTCTAAGGGAGAAACTATTTCTTTGACTCTTCTATTAGGCTGGTGCAAAAGTAATTGTGGCTTGTCATTGAAAGTAATGATAAAAACTGCAATTACTTCTGCACCAACCTAATAGGTTCTAGAGGCCTCCCACATTCCTGGGCTCAAGATCTCCTTCTGTCTTCAAGCCAGTATGTCAGCCCAAATCTTTCCCAAATAACCATCGTTTGGGTTTTCCTTCAGCTGCCTTTCTCTTTCACTTATAAGGCAATTTCTGATTAGATTGAGTCCATCTGGATAACCTAGGCTAATCTTATCTCAAAGTCAGCTAATTTGCAAACTTAATTCTATCTACATCTTTAATTTCCTTTGCCATATAACCTAACATATTCACAAATTCTGAAGACTGAATGTGGACATCTTTAGGGAAGGCATTATTCTGCCTACCACACATGTTTGCTTAAATTCATGTTTTCTTATTCTAAAAACTGTTCTCTATCCTTTACAATAGGTCTGGTACTCTTACCAATTATTCTACCACTCATCAGAGGCTAACCAGTTAGCTTTGTCTTGTGGCAGTAAAATGAACAATACCCTGCTTTAATAAACGAAAGTCAGGCCGGGCTCCGTGGCTCAAGCCTGTAATCCCAGCCCTTTGGGAGGCCGAGATGGGCGGATCACGAGGTCAGGAGATCGAGACCATCCTGGCTAATACGGTGAAACCCCGTCTCTACTAAAAAATACAAAAAACTAGCCAGGCGAGGTGGCAGGTGCCTGTAGTCCCAGCTACTCGGGAGGTTGAGGCAGGAGAATGGCGTAAACCTGGGGGCGGAGCTTGCAGTGAGCTGAGATCTGGCCACTGCACTCCAGCCTGGGCGACAGAGCGACACTCCGTCTCAAAAAATAAAAAATAAAAAATAAACAAAAAAATAAAAGTCAATGCCAATGTCATAATGTACAAGAAAGCATACATTTAACTTGGAAACTTGTGTATCTATTTCTATTTTTTGAGAAGCACCATTGAACTAGCTAAACAGCTATCATAGTAAGTGCTTAGGTAAAAACTGAGCAAATATCTATTATAGTAACTTCATTAAAATGCATTCCTTCATTGAATGGGTTGTCATATGCATTAACCTTTCAAGTATTCTCAATTTTAAGCATATTTGATTGTGTAAAACTAAAATAATGACTATAGTTACCATTTACTTTTGTTTTCTGTATACCAGAGTCTGTGAAGCACTTATTACTTTGCTCAGTCCTTATGACAATTGCCAGGAGGTAGGTTTTGTTATCCTGATTACAGAGCAAGCTGAACTACAAAGGGAAAGAGACATTAAATAATGTGTCTGTTGAGTAGAGGAGCTACTGCTTGATGCCTAGTCCATATTTGTATAACCATGATACCACACTGCACTGTAGAGAAGCACACAGTCTGGCAGGTACAACATTAGGAGAAACCCAGAGACCAGAACTCTTGTTCTTAAGCTTCATCTTAAACTAGCCCCTGACTTGTCCATAATATTATTGCTTGCTCACTTTTGACCTTTATTAATCAGCTTTTGTTAGGTTATGCTGCAGAAAAAAAAAAAAAAAAAACTCAAAATCCTTGTGGCTTTCAACAACAAAGATTAACTTCTCCCTCACATTGCAGGGACCTCACTGGCAACACCTATCTGGAATAGGCTGATCATCTTGTAGAAGAAGAACAAAGATGGCAACATTTGCAATGGTTCTTAAAGCTTCTACTTCAAACGGGAATGTATCCACTTACTTCTTTTTTGTCTAAGTAAGTCACACAAGGTCAAACCTAACATCCACTAAGCAAAGACGTAAAATCCTCCAACAGAAAGAGGCAGCAAGTTTGGAGAACAATCAGAAAATCTATCACAACCTCTTACTTCATCTTTCTATTCCTCGAGTTTAACCCTAATCCTCCCATTTAGAATCTTTACCCATTGCTTTCTCAGCTCTCAAACTCACCCTACATCTGTCCTTTGTCACACAATGTACTATTTTTTTCTTCCTCCCTGTCTTAGTGCTTGCCAGGTGTACATCTGCTAAATGAACCCCTTCAGTTAGGTCTGCAGATTTTCCCCTATAAATGGCTCTAACAGAGCCCCAGTGTCCAGGGATCCACTTCTCTGGCATTAGTTTACATAGATATTTCCTGAATTTACTGAATGACTTCAATCTGAATCAAAAAGCACATTCCATACTCAATAGCAGATAGCCTAAAGGAAAGGGGATCTCTACTACATGATACAAATGCACTCTAGCTACAGAAAAAAAATTAATCAAGAAGAAAACACTTCGGGGACATAATTTCCATTTCTGCCTCATTTTTTCCACCTGCAAATGCTACAGTCACTATTCCATGTATGAGGAGAAATTGCCATTATTGTGACCTGTGCTTTTTATTTTTATAAAAAAGAACAAACTTATTCTGTATTACTGAAACTTCTGTTGTTTTCACTGTCAGTTTTAAGATTAGTTGTGACTTTGCATAGGTCTATATAATCTTTTAAAAATAGTTTATAACACAATCTGATTTATGATATAAACTTAAACTGCTTTAAATTATATTGTAAATTTGTCATCTCTCTGGTCGAGAAAAAGCTTTGATAAAATGTTTTGATAAATAGATGAGTAAACAGATGAAAACATACTCCTTAGAGTTGTCCTGTTCAACATGGTAGCCATCAGCCACACATGGATATTGAACATTTAAAATATGGCTACTAAGGCCGGGAGCAGTGGCTCATGCCTGTAATCCCAGCACTTTGGGAGGCCGAGGTGGGCAGATCACCTGAGATCAAGAGTTCAAGACCAGCCTGACCAACATGGAGAAACCCCGTCTCTACTAAAAATACAAAATTAGGTGTGGTGGCACATGCCTGTAATCCCAGCTACTTGGGAGGCTGAGGCAGGAGAATCACTTGAACCCGGGAGGCGGAGGTTGCTGAGTGCCGAGATCACACCATTGCACTCCAGCCTGGGCAACAAGAGTGAAACTCTGTCTCAATAAATAAATTAATTAAAATGTAACTACTTCAAATCCATATGTACTTTATGTGTGAAATATACATTGGGTTTCGTAAACTATATATGGCCAAAAAAAATTTAGTGAAAAGTTTTTATATTGATTAAATAATGAAATGATAATGGTTTATACATATTTGGTTAAACAAAACCTGTTGTTAAAATTAATTTTAACTTTTTTTTAATTTGCTGCTATAAAATTTCAAATTACATATATGGCTTGCATTATATTTCTATTGGAAAATGCTGCCTTAGAGAAATGGATAAAGGTTAGCCAACGTTGGTTAGCAAGGCTAATTAGGTTCCAAGATGAAAACACAGGAAAGAGTTGTGCCCATGGCAACCATCTAATTGAGGCTTCTTCATGGTCCCATTGCTGAAAGTTGACATTTGTCAGGAAGACTACTCAGGATGTAAAGGGAGATACAGCTAATTGTACTGTAGACTGAGACTTTATAAGATAATTCATAAGCAAAAGAGAAGCAGGCACAACATGCCACTGAACTGAAGACTTCCTTGGTGTTCATTATTCCATGAATTATACCATTGGAAATCTGAACTCTAGGGGAGGCATAGGAGCATGAGCAGTGAAGTGCATCTCAGAAAATAACACAAACACTCACATAGTCATGACCCTGTGCTTACCATTTTCTTGGCACACGGTAGGTGTTTAATTAATAATTGTGGGATGAATAAATGAATGAATCAGAGCCACAGCAGGTCAATAAAGAGCCAGAAATCTTGGCAAATTAGCAGCATTTAGGTAAATTTGACATAAATTTAGCCTCATTTAGCCTGCTGATTCACTTTTTCTGGTTCTTAGAGGGGCTGCTGTACTGTGTGCCCAGACAGAAGTACATATGCTGAGAAAATGTTTACATAGGAAAATATGATCAAGTTTTAAATCTCCATTGCCCTCTCTAAACTCTTGTTTTATTGGTTTAAGCTGTTTAAGTTTGAGTTTTGTTATTATTTTGCTTAGTGTTACTTTGTTTTGCTTAGACTTGAGTTCCAAAATCTGAAATTAGATGTTTAACACTCAGGCAAATGAACAAAAATTCTTGAATCTAACGAAGGCTAACTTATTCAGAGTACAGTTAATCTGGCAATGTTAATACCCAAGAATCAGGAAGTAATCAATCAGTATGTTGAAGCATCAATAAAGATGTCTCAAAATCCATGCCTCAGAACCCATGCATTTAATTCATAGAAGTGAGTATGATATTCAGGTTTCTCTCCTGAAGAAAATTAAAGTAAGAAATAATAATAGTTTTTGAGTTCTTGCTGGACGAACACTTTATTGTATGAAACGTATTATTTTCATTCATGTTCTACAGATGAGGAAACAGGAGATTAAAAAGTTGGGCTTTGACCAGGTGCGGTGGCTCACGCCTGTAATCCCAGCAATTTGGGAGGCCGGAGGTGGGGAGATCACTTGAACTTAGGACTTCGACACCAGCCTAGTCAACACGGTAAAACCCCATCTTAACCAAAAATACAAAAAAAAAACAAAAAAACAAATAGCCAGGTGTGGTGGTGCACGCCTATAATCCCAGCTACTTGGGAGGCTGATGCGGGAGAATTGCTTGAACCCAGGAGACAGAGATGGCAGTGAGCCAAGATCGCACCACTGCACTCCAGCGTGGGTGAAAGGGCAAGATGCCATATTAAAAAAAAAAAAAAGTTGGGCTTAAATTCCTATGTATCTGACTCCAAATTCAGCAATATAAAGTGTCATACTATGCTACTTCTTTACCAGATTAGCAGGACCACTGCAAAAGATGGACACATCACAAGTAGATAGGAAGTGATAACTAATGACCTGATGAATAATGCTAGCCTCTGCCTTTAAGTCAGGTCAAGTAAAAAACTAATTGCAATATAATGTGACTTATTGTTATGATAGAGATACACATAAAATGCAAAATGAATTCATGGAACTGCCAATCCAATCTGAATTTGGGAATGGAGTTGCGTCAAGAGTGGCTTTTGAGAGAAGTCACCTGGATGTGAGATTTGAGAAACAAGTTATTCAGATGAGACTCTTAGGAGATGGTTGTTCCAGGCATGCACAAGAACACTAGTGAAAAGTTCATGGTATGTTCAAGAACTGATTATAATACACTGTACAAGGAGAAAGGAGGTAAGAGGAAAGGCTGGAGAGATGAGCCAAGGTCAAGTTACTGTGGTCCTCACATATTAAACTGTATGTAATAGACTAAAGGAGATACAGAGCATTTAAAGGAAGTTGTGTGATTAAATTTGCATTTTTACAGGATCTCTACACACAGTGTGAAAAAAGTAAGAGAAGAAAAGGAAGACTAGAGGCAAGAAGATGGCAGAAGAAACTATAGTGTTAATCCAGATAAGACACTGAAGAGCTAAACCAGGATTCTGGTAAGACAGACGGAGAGATGTGGATGGATCTGAATGCTACCAAGAAGGTCAAATTCAACAGTGCTTACAGGCATACCTTAGAAACATTGCAGATTTAGTTCCAGAACACCACAGTAAAGCAAATATTGCAATAAAATGAATCACATGAATTGTTGGGTTTCCCAGTGCACATAAAAGTTATGTTTACACTATACTATAGTCTAAGTGTGTAAGAGCACTATGTATTTTTAAAGTACATGCCTTAATTTAAAAATATTTTATTGCTAAAAATGCTATCATCTGAGCCTTCAATTAGTTATAATCTTTTTGCTGACAGAGGGTCTTGTGTCAACGTTGATGGTTGCTGACTGATCAGGGTAGTAGTAGTTGATGGTTGGGGTGGCTGTGGCAATTTCTTAAAATAAGACAACAATAAAGTTTGCCAGATCAATCAATTTTTCCTTTCATAAAAGATTTGTGTGTAGTATGCAATGCTGTTTGGCAGCATTTTACACACAGTAGAACTTCTTTAAAATTGTAGTCAATCTTCTCAAGCCCTGCTATTTCCACGGCAGCTACAATTACTTCCTCCACAGAAGTCTTGAACCCCATCCAAGTCATCCAAGAGGGTTGGAATCAACTATTTCCAAACTCCTGTTAATGATGATATTTTGACCTCTTCCCATGAATTAATTACAATTGTTCTTAATATCATCTAGTACAGTGAATCCTTTCCAGAAGGTTTTGTATTTATCTTTTCAAGATCCATCAGAGGAATCACTATCTAGGGAAGTTACAGTCTTCTGAAATGTATTTCTTAAATAATAAGACTTGAAAGTAAAAATTACTCCTTTATCCAGGGGATGCAGAATGAATATTGTGTTAGCGGTCATGAAAGTAACATGAATCTCCCTGTACATCTATGTCAGAGCTCTTGCATTGCTAGGCACGTTGTCAATGAGCAGTAACATTTTGAAAGAATTTTTTTTTTTTCTGAGTAGTAGTTCTCAACACTGGCCTTAAAATATTCGGTAAGCTGGCCAGGCATGGTGGCTCACGCCCAGCACTTTAAGAGGCCGAGGCGGGTGGATCACCTGAGGTCAGGAGTTCGAGACCAGCCTCGCCAACATGGCCAAACCCCATCTCTACAAAATTACAAAAATTAGCTGGGTGTGATGGTATGTGCCTGTAATCCCAGCTACTCAGGAGGCTGAGGTAGGAGAATCGCTTGAACCCAGGAGGTGGAGATTGTAGTGAGCTGAGTTCATGCCACTACACTCCAGCCTGGGAGACAGAGTGAGACTCTATCTCAAAAAAAAAAAAAAAAAAAAAAAAGAAAAAGAAAAAAAATTCAGTAAGCTGTTGTAAAAAATAAAATAATATAAAAGTGCTGTCATCCAGGCTCTGCTTCACTTATAAGCACAAGGACAGTATATTTAACATAATTCTTAAAGGTCCTGGGATTTCTGGAATAGAAAATGAGCATTGGCTTCAACTTAAAGTCACCAGCTACATTACGCCCTAACAAGAAAGTCAGCCTGTCCTTTGAAGCTTGAAGCCAGGCACTGGTTTCTCTTCTCTAGCAATGAAAGTCCTAACTGGCATCTTCTTTTAGTAGAAGATTGTTTCCTCTACATTGAAAATCTGCTGTTTAGTATGTTCACTTTGTTAATGATCTTAGTTAGATGTTCAGGCAGCTTCTCCGTCAGCACTTGCCACTTCACCTTGCACTTTTATGTTATGGAAATGGCTTCTCTCCTTAAATCTCATGAACCACCAATGCTAGCTTCCAACTTTTCATCTGAAGACTCCCTCTCTATGCCTCCAATGGAACTAAAGAGAGTTAGGGCCTTGCTCTGGATTAGGCTTTAGCTTATGGGAACGTTGTGGTTGGTTTGATCTTCTATCCAGACCACTAAAACTTTCTTTATATCACCAACAAGGCTGTTTCACTTTCTTATTATTTATGTCTTCACCAGACTAGTACTTTTATTTCCTTCAAGAACTTTCCCTTTGCATTCATAAGTTGGCTAACTGTTTGGTACAAGAGACCTAGCCGCTGGCCTATCTTGGCTTTGGGAATGCCTTCCTCACTAAGCTTAATCATTTCTAGCTTTTGACTGAAAATGAGAGATGTGCAACTCTTCCTTTCACTTGAACATTTAGGGGGCATTGTAGGTTTATTTATCAGCTTAATTTCAATATTGCTGTGTTTCAGGGAAAAGAGGGGCCTGAGGAGAGGGAGCAAGATGGAGAACAGCATGTTGGTAGAGGAGTCAGGCTGCAAACTTTATAGATTAAGTTTGTCATCCTATATGCACAGTTTGTGGGACTTCAAAATAATTATAAAAGTAATACCAAAGATCACCAATCACAGATTACCATGACAGATATAACAATCATGAAAATGTTTGAAATATTACAAGAATTACCAAAATGTTACATAGAAACAAGCAAGCACATGCGACTGGAAAATGGAACCTCCAGACTTGCTTGCACCAGGCTTGCCACAAACCTTCAATTTGTAAAAAGTGGAGTATCTGCAAAATGCAATAAAGCAAAGTGCAGAAAAATGAGGTATGCCTTGTATTGGTGTGTAAGTAATAGGGTGAAAAAGATGACTCCTTGCATAATGCCAAGATTTCTGGCCTGGGAAGCTGGGCATATGGTGATGTCATTAACCAATATAATAAACACAGGAGGAACAATGTCAGCGAGAGAGTGACAAGCTCCTTTTCTCACTCGCTGAGTTTGAGGTGCTTCAGTGGTATCCATGAAGAGAGATAACCTGTGATCAGCTGGATAAACAGTTCTGAAATACAGAAAATGCATCTTGGCTAGAGATGCATAGATTTGGAACTATCACAAAGTGGACAAATGCCTAAGGATCATTCAAAGATGAAAATTAAAGGCTATCCAGTAAACCGAAAGATTATTTCTCCAGATTCTGTATATACAATAACTGTCTTATTATACACAGCAATACAATTTACAAAGTACTTACATAAACTGATTCATTTGATTCACAAAAATCCCTACTGGGAAATACTGTGCTATAATTCTCACATTACAGATAAGAAAATTGAGGTTCAATTTTGTTAAGAGACTCATGAGAGGTTGCCCATCTATAGTTGTGGAGCCAAGTCCAAATCATAAGTTGAAGACTTCACTAAGTCAAATTTCTATTTCTAGTATTTGGTACAAATTCCAAGCCAGAGAGAGTATGAATTTTGACCTGAGGAGTAGGGCTAAAACATGAAAATGAGCCTAGAATTTATCCACGACTAGCCAAATTTAGGGATTTGGAGTCATTTAGATCAATATTGAAGATACCTGCTTAGACTTTTAACCTTGTCTGCCAACACCAAACACTAAAGCTGTATCTGCAGCCAGGCTGTCTTACAGATGAATAGATCAAGCTGGAACAGAGCCAAAATTATCAACCTTCCAGGCTGTGTGACATGAAAACTTTCAGATCTTTTCCAACAAAGCCCATTAAAAGGATCTTAAGCCCTTGAGGCTGAAAACAAACGTGACATTCTGCTGCATTCAATAACTATTTGCTTCTAAGCATTTGTTTGCCATTATTTTTTGTGGCCCCTTTGTAAGGTATGTGTTGAGATTTCCCATATTGACAGGCCAAAATAAATTCATCGTAAATTCTTTTGATGTATGATTAATTCATTTCTGAATAAAATTCAAAATAGGGTAAAGAAAAGAATAGAAACAATAAAGAAGTTGTATTCAATTAATCATGTTTTTTGTTCACATGAAATTGGAAGCACAAGATTACTAAAGATTATACAAGATTACTATCCTAGTTAGAAAAAAGCAATCAAATATCTATTTGATTTCCTGGACTTTTTCATTAAAAAAAAAAAGATATAGCTAGAACAATGTTTTGAATGTATGAAGTCCCTGAATTTATCTTGGTAGATTCCAAAGTATTAGTTAACTAACAAGTAATTTTGGTTAAATTTATATTGCAATTAATATCAAGATATGTCCTAATTAACAACCTTAAACAAATAAGTATTGCAAAACTGGCTGAGCAGTTTAGCTCCATTTTAGAAGTTGTATTTCCCTGTATCTAATAACAACAACAAGATACTGGATCAGTTAGCTTTTGCTGCACAAAAAATAACCCCTCAAAACATTAAAACAATAACCATTTACTTATCTCCAAATTCTGTAGGTCACCTATGTCATTCTTCTGATCTGGACCAGTTTGACTGCTCTTTCTAGGGTTCTTTTATGAGTTTGTGTTTAGCTCTTTGGTCTGCTGATGACTGTATAGCCTAGGACCTTTCACTCAGATGTCTGGCAATTTGCAAGCTACCACCCTGAATACTGGGGTAACTGGTCCACGTGTTGCTCATTCTCTAACAGGGCAGTCTAGACTTCTACATATAGTGGCCATAGAATTCCAAGAATATCAAGAAAGAACAGACTTCACTGCTCAACTGCTTTTCATGTCTCTGCTTGCACCATGTTTGCTAACATCCCATTGACTAAAGAAAGCAACTGGCAAAGCCCAGATTCAAGGGGTGGGGTAATAGATGTCATTTTCTTGATAGGAAGAGTGCAAAGACATATTGGAAAAGGATGCACCTATATGTACGGAAGGAATTTGTGTCTCTCTTTTTCTACATCCTACCACAAAGGCAAAGGCTAATAACAGTATCTGTAAAATCAAACTACAAAAAACAAACAAAAAAAAGAATCAGAAAATGCTGCATAAAGACTCAGCAATTAAACCCAACCACCTACCACAATTCACACTGTTGAAAGATAAAGTCATGAGAATTTGTATTAATACTCCAAATCTGGGTAGAAGAACATTAAATGTGTATCCTTCTCTTATTCCTCTTCCTGAGAAATAATGAAATGTACAGAAAGTTAAAAAATAGTTTTGACTTTCTCCTACAGAATTAAGAATTCTACTACTGCTCCCAGAAGAGGAATCACCTGAAAGTTCCAAACATTTCAGAAAAGAGAACACAGCCCAGGTGTTCTAAAAGAGACTAAACATTTCCTCCCTCTCTTCTTCTCCTCTTGTGCTTTCCCTCTTTCCCATAATAGCCTGTAGTTTGGAGAATACAATAATGTTGGAATAGAGTCAAGAAGTCACCCATTCTATACAACAGCAAATTGAATATATAGACAAAGTCACCCAAGCATAATCAAAATCCTAAGAAATAACAGAGAAACTTAAAGAAATACAGAGAGGGATTATATTAAAAGGCCACAGATGCAGACTACAATAAATTATAACTGAAGAACAGAAGAAAAACTTTTACAATGTGATAATAACATACATTCAAGATCATAAAAGCTTAAAATCAAATAATAAAGCATTAGAATACCATAGAAAGGAAATTCAGGTATAAAATATTGAGGGTAAACACAAAATGTTTTTAGAATTAAAATATAAATTTCAAAGAGCAATGAATTCAGTAGTCACCACTGTAAAGCCAATTATTGTTACAGAGGGAAAGGTTGAGATAATTATGGAGGATGCACATGGAAAAAGAAATAATGGCATTTGGGAAGCAATTAACAAGTGAGAGAAGCAAAGATGATTCAATTAAAGATAATTATTTACAAAGTTAAAAGTTCAATAAATGGAATCAAATTTGTATTCTTCACTAATTTAATAAAGTTTTGAAATAAAAAAATTGAATTTTCTATTGGAAAAATAAATGCAATGTGTTCCAGAAATTACAATACTGCTACGTGTGTGTGTGTGTGTGTGTATATATATATATATATATATGTGTATGTGTATATATATGTGTATGTGTGTGTATATATATGTGTATGTGTGTGTGTGTATATATATACTTGTGTGTGTGTGTCTTGTGTGTGTTAAGGTTTTAGACTTTAAGATGGAATAAGGAAAATGCTCTGCAAGCATCCAAGCTTTAAAGTAAATCATTTACAAGGCAAAGAAATCAAGTTGGCCTCAAATATTTCCATGGCAAGATTCTATGCCAGGAGACAATAGAGCACTAGCTATAAAATTCTGAGGGAAAGTTTGACACAAGAATATTATACTTAGTTAAGACGGTGTTTATGTATGAAGGCAATAAGTAGGCAGTCATTCTCTTGAATTCATTGCTCTTTGAAATGTACATTTTAATTCCAAAAACATTGTTTTTACCCTCAATATTTTATATTTGAATTTCCTTTCTATGCTATTCTAATGCTTTATTATTTGTTTTTAAGCTTTCGTGATCTAGAATTTATGTTATTATCTCATTGTAAAAATATAAAAAAAGATGGAGAATACACAATCCAAGAGCCCTTCAAAAAACTACTTGACAAATATATCTACTCAAAAAAAAAAAATCAAAATAAAGAACTCAGGAATAATGACGCCCTGATAGTAATTTAAAATACGGAATTAATTTTTAAAATACTAGGAGAAGTATGATTATTGAAACAAATGGGTCTTGATTGCCTGGACAATGAAGAAAAACTACGGATTTTCACTATGATATTGGCTTATGACCAACTCTTTTACTGAAGAGAACCAACTGTCTAAAATTGAACCAAACACCACAGGTGGAAAATTTTAAAAACACAAAGACTTCAAATTCTTCATATTCTTTCTATTTTGTTTACCTATTTTCCTTATGTATTTTAGCAGAATCTTTTAGGAAGAATATTGCTTGTGATGAAGATATACACATTATGATATAACTGTAGATATCTGTATATATGTTTATACATAAATATGTATGTACTGTGTGTATATATATCCATATACATAAAGTTTTAAGAATTATCTTTCATTTCAGTTTGATTTTCTTACGTTTAACTGATTCAAATTATATATAAACTTTTATTTAAAGTAACATCTACAACATAATCCCATTTTTATAAAAGTATTTATATCTCTTTATTTTTCTTCTCTATATTTATGTGAACAAAAAGCTGTCTGTAATGTTGTTCATGAAATGCTAATGATGTTGGGTTTTGGGTGGTAGAAGTAGTTGAATTTTTTAAAATCTTTTTAAAGTTTACTTTTCCTGCACTATTTGAATTTGTAGTATGAGTTACACATCAGTTTCATAAAACCTATACCATGATTTTTTTTTGTTAAAACCAATGAAAATGCAAAGCAAATGTACCAAAATTGTCAACAGTGGGTTCATTCTTACTGGTGGGGAAAATGAATTAATATTATATTACATTTTTTCTGTTGTAGTTTTTTATAAATTTTTAAATTCCTAAAACAATTTTTGGTTTCATTTGAAAAGAAAATGAATATGAATCACAAAATCTAATGCCTATTGATTTAAAAAATTGTCTTCTGTCATAGCTCAACCCTCCAACAAGAATTTGAGTTCAATTTTTAGAATGTTCTTTCTTCCTCTTTTGTTACCAGATACAAAAACTTGTGAGGGAATGCCTAGCTAAGCCTCACCAAGAATTAAACCATTGCATGGAAAAAATCTGCTAAACATTTGAAATGTGTCCATGTATTATACAATCTGGTTAATATGAAAAAAGTAGAATATTTATTTAGCTCAAAACTCTGTTAAAGAGATACCTGATTCGAGGCTAAATGATTAATGCAATGTAGCACATTATAGGGAGGGGAAGATAGATAGTTATTGGCAATATAGAGGAAAATATCAAAAAACTGCATAAGAGTTTTGTCAAGTAATAACATCTGTTGTTATGGTGAAATCATAAGCACCTTTGGCAAGATGCTGGAAGGGCAGTGTATTAGTCTGTTTTCATGTTGCTGATAAATACGAACTTGAGACTGGGCAATTTACAAAAGAGGTTTAATTGGACTTATAGTTTCACGTGACTGGGGAAGCCTTACAATCATGGTGGAAGGCAAGAAGGAGCAAGTTCCGTCTTATATGGATGGCAGCAGGCAAAGAGAGAATGAGGAAGACACAAAAGCAGAAACCCCCGATAAAACCAACAGATCTGGTAAGACTTATTCACTACCAAGAGAATAGTATGGAGGAATCGCCCCTATGATTCAATTATTTCACATCGGGTCCTTCCCACAACATGTGGGAATTATGGGAGTACAATTCAAGACGAGATTTGGGTGGGGATACAGAGCCAACCCATATCAGGCAGGATTATGAAAAAGAACAATAACCACAACCTACTAATTATTCTGCTATTGAACTGCAAGTTGTAGGCAATAAGTAAAAGTTGGAATGAAAATAAAATCACAGAGCAATAATGACTAACATCAGTAAAGAGAGAAAAAGCAATCTGGTAGGAGGCTGCCATTTAAACTTCCTTGATTCTTTTCTCCCCCTCACCTCTATCTCCCTGATGGTTAGAAGTTCTTATAGAGAATCATTGTCTCTGGGAGGCAGAAATGCAAGTTCAATGAAGTTCAGAGACTGAGCATATGAATCCAAGAGTATCCTGTAAGAACTTTGAGAAAGTCAGGGATCCCGAAGCAAGTCCTGCATGAGACAATAAAAATACCATTACAGTGAGAAGCTAAAATAAAAACTACCAAAAATGCCTCTGTATTGTCAAAAGAAATCAAAATAATATGAACTCTATCCTTCCATTTGGTAATAAGTAAGAAACTGTGTCTTGATGAATGTTCTCTTCCAAGGCAGGTGCTTTATGTTGATGGGATCACATAATCCTCTGACACAGAAGGTATTTACTGCTATAATTTCATGGATAAATTAGAGAATGTAGAGAGAAACTGAGCAATTTACTCAAGGCAACACAAATGTAGAGTTAGGATTCAAACCCAAGTAGATCTGCTTCCAAAGCCATGCTCTTTCTACCACCTAACATTAGAAGTCAGTGTTAATTATAAGCACAGAAATTTAGCTTATTTTATATGTGATAAAACTGGAAAATCTTAGGGTGGAGCCCCAGAGAAATGCCAAGGATTCTTTTTATTATAATTAATCTGGACTTAATTCCAATTTTTAAGGTGGGGTTGTTTAATGGATGATTCAAAAATAATTAAATTGTGGTTTTGAAAAATATTAATTTAGTCAAAGCAGGGCCATATCTTGGTGATAAAGGATCAACATGAAAATGTTGATGAAATGAATTTCTGTAATAGAAAATAATCTTGATGAGATCTAGACTGATTTTGACACAAGGATTTTAAACACATGTAATGTTTGTTATAATAGCGTTAACTATCAACACACTTCCTTTAAAGTTCTTCCAGATAGCCTATTTAAAATGACATATTTTCTAGAGAAAAAATATTCATTGTACAGCCAAGTTATAAATGACCACACATTGGTCAAATCTGACATGGAAATACTAGAATCACTTCTGAAAAATCACTCTTTTCCGTAGGTATGAAAACAATCATGTACAAAAAAAGTGTGTCTAAGTTACCATCATATCCAAAAGCAATTTTTAAAAAAGTTTTCAATATTTCATACTTGACAACATTTTGAGGTATTTACATAGCTCATCATGATTCCACCTTACCTAGGTGTAGTACATGATAGCTTGATGTCCTTTTTTTGGTGATTTTTAATTGGGAATGTTTTGCTTGACCACGTAACTATAATCTTGTCTCATATCCTTCACACTCAGCTCTGCCCAGTGAGGCTCAATCACAAGGAAGCTGTGGTATGAAATGTGAAGATCTGGACTTGAATTTTAAATCAAATTGTTTAGTAGTTAAATCAACAGAGCTGTATAAGTTCCATGGGGCAAGGACATCTTGGTACCTCAATCCTAGTGCCTAGAGGAGAGAGTAGGCACTCAATGACTATTTGTTAAAAGTAAAAATAACATGCTTTAACTACTTTATAGGATTATTAAAATTAAGATTAAATGATTAAGTATTTTTTAATTAGTATACTATTTTTAGAGCAGTTTTAGGTTTACAGCAAAATTGAGCAGAAAGCACAGAGTTCCCATATACTTTCTGTCCCCAAACAATTACACTCACTCTTGCTGTTGACATTGGGCACCACACATTTGTTACAGTCAATGAGCCAAACATCCAAATGATAATGATGCATCATTATAACCCAAAGGCCATAGTTTTTTTTGGGTTCACTCTTGTGTTGTGCATTCTACAGGTTTTGATAAATGTCTAATGACATAGATCCACCATTGTAGTGTTGTACAGAATAAGTTCACCAGTCCTTTGTACTTTCACTATTCATCTCGAACCCCTGGCAACCACTAATATTTTTACTGTCTCCAGAGTTTTGTCTTTTCCAGGATGTCATATAGTTGGAATCATACAGCAATACAGCCTTTTCAGATTGGCTTCTTTCTGTTAATACTATACTTTTAAGTTTCTTCCATGTCTTTTCATGCTTGATAGCTCATTTCATTTTAGCACTGAATAGTATTCCATTGTCTGGACATATGACAGTTGTTTTTTTGTTTTGTGTGTTTTTTTTAGCTGAAATATTTTTAAAGCATAAAAGGTAGCACAAGTTATTACAAGTACTGTGATTGTTGAAATTACATTTCAACATTGTCAATTTGACTATCTCAACTCTTGGTTCGGAGATCACTAAGACATACTGATTCCTCATTTTTTGCCACCAAAACATATGAAAAAAATTTGTTCAAGACTTTGGCTGAGGTTTGTTTAAATATCACACTCACAAAGCAGTCAGCTTGCAACTGTTGTGCCTATTACTTAATGTTATGCTAATGTTACTTAAACTTCAGGTCAAATAGTAACAAATCCTTTCAAAGACAGACCATGCTAAAGGATTTCCAGAGAAATGTTTCCCTTTTGTCTCCTCCAGAGATCAATTCAGTGTCAATCTGAGCCCTCATACTAAAAATTTGAAAAAGGCTTTAAAGATGAAGTATCAGTTTAGGTTTCCTCTTATACGGGCTCAAGCCCAAGAATGATTATATCTTGAATTAGCACCAAACCCAGATTTTGAGCCTATTGAGATTCAATATTGAGCATATTGAGATTCCCTATGATCTGCCAAGCCAAGAATGACTGAACATCAATTAAGGGCTTCTCCTTCCCAAATGGTAGAACCACAGTGTCTCCAGACCTCGGAATGAGAAGTGTAATTCACTTTGCTAACTCACTCTGTGACATTTTTCTGTTGCAGAATTCTATTGGGTGCCATTTTTATGAAATTCTCTGTTCTCCTTTCATTTTGTGTTTTTAGCATGTGAAAACCACTTGATAAACCAAATTTAACCTATACCTGACAATCAGGGTCCCTTGCAACGAGTTTAAGGAATAAGGAAAGGGAGCAGAATTCCATGGGAATTCCTCCTATGACCTGTGCTTTTCAAAATTTAATTGTTACCAAGTTTAAGAAAAGGTATTAAGACAGGTTAAAAAAAAAAAAAAAAGAGAGAGAGAGAGAGAAAGAGGTCTCATAGAAACCGGAAACATGATACCTCAATGTGTTCTCTGAGTCATTTTTCCCCCAGGTACCAGCACAACCTAACCAAAATTATTAGAGGAACTCACTCTCTTGTTGATATTTAGGGTTTCAGATGGCAAGATTGTGTGTGTGTGTGTGTATATATATATAGCTATATTCTGTAGGAGAACACAGATGCTTCTCAACTTATCATGGGGTTATATCCCAATAAACCCATCATAAATAGAAGATATTGTAAGCTGAGAACACATTTAATACCCAATAAATCCATCAAAAAGTTGAAAAATCATATCAAACCATCGTAAGTCCAGATGTCCCTCAATTTATGATGGGATTATATCTCGATAAACCCCTTGTAAAGTCTAAACATTTGACTTATGACGTCAAATCATCACAAGTTGGGAACCACCTGTATTTACATGGGTCATTTATGTGTGACAGAATTTTACACCTTTTAACTCAATGTTAAGTTGGCACATGCACCTACTGGAAATGAAAATTATGAATTATGTTCATAGTGATGCAGGTGGTCTGCCTCAGGAACCTAATCATTTTTGGAAGTAGGGAGACATCCATGTGTTCTTTCAGACTCTCTTGTTTTAGAGCCACAGTTTCATTCATTCATTTCTACATCCAGCTTTCTAACACCTGCCAGAACTTTGGTAGATGAGGCAGGAGAATGTAGTAATAGCTTTCAGTTCTCGTTCAATTATCCTGGGTTCCCAGGACAAACTGGCAGAGGTGAATTGTGATTCCTAAGAGGCTGTTACTCTGATAAAAGTTACTATGTCAAAACCTCTGGGATATAATCCCCTATATACAATTTAACTATGTCAACAAGTTTATTGTTTTATGTGAGGACTGCCTCAGATGAGTCCACTAATTCTGCAAAAATATCATTGTCTCAAAGGATTAAAATTTTACTTGTATCATTATTACCATCATTACTTTGAATATCTACTGTTAACTAATTTTGAATCTCCTTCAAACCTAGTGTTTGGGGATTTCTATACCAAAATTCTAGAATAATCTAGAATTTTATAGGAGTAAAATTTCCTCCAGATTTGATTACTCCTAGGAAACAAATCTAACCTTTATTCTTGCTGTTTTCGACTCTACTACAGAATAATAAACTCCCTCCTAGTCTTTACATTATTCCTGGATGCTGCAAACACATTTACATGGTTCTAGCTCAGCTCAATACTGAAAAGAAATATTTATGATGTTTTCTACAATGGGAATAACTTGTGGGAGCTAATATTGTGAAGTCATTATAGTTCCAGTTAAAATCACTTAATGGGATTTCATTATGTATGAGGAAAGGAATTTCCCATAATAAAGTTATTTTGCTTACTAATATTTATCCATTAAAGTTTCCAGAATTGTTTCTTACCATCATTTTCACTTTCTTTAATAACTATATAATCAATGAGTATTTTGCTGAACCTAAAATGTGCCTTATCATCAATTTATCTCTACTGCACAGTAAGTACTGAGGTCATAGTTAATAATTCAAAACAAAAAAGGAGAGGAATTGGGGAAAGATTCTGAGTAAATTTCAAAGTGCTAGATTACTGGAGTTTCTTGTTTATATAACAGGAATTTTCTTAAACAAAAATCGGCCATGAATTTACTTACCTTATTTCCATATAATAATTTATTGCATGTATACCTGACATTACCAGAAGCTTCATCAATCAGAATCCCTTTTCAATAAATTATTTCCTCCAGGAAAAGAGAGTGTTAATAAGAAGCAGTCACTTCTATGAACGTGCTAAGCAAATGCTAAAGAAGATGACAGATACCATTTTCATGATTAATGTAACTAGATCTTATAATCTATCTCTCCTATATAGCTTAATTTCACTTTTCTACTTTTCTGATTCAAAGTAATAAAGCAAGTTAAGAAAAAGCCAAAAAAGCAATTCTCAGAACACAGACAACAAAATTTAAAGAAAAGTGGTACAAACAAACATTTTTAAATCAGAAAAGCATATTTTTGCCAAAATGAGCCAAGAAGCCAAGAATTGCATCCTTCTGCTCTAAGGTGTGCAGCTCACCATGTGTGTTTTTCTTTCTGAAGACCAAGAAAACAAAAAATGTCAGTTGTCAAAGAATTTGGAGCCACCAAAAACCTATTTCTTCTCCCCAGAACGCCTGCAGAACTTGGCTCAGAAACCACTCTATCACTGTAAAAATAAATGAGAGGATTGTGCATAATACCATAGAAATCCAAGTTAGTGGTGTATTGAGAGGGATCTGCTTTCCTATTCCCAGATGAGTGAATTAAGACATGAACTGCAGGGAATACTTTCAAAATAACTCTGTTCATTATAGATGCTTTTGGAGGAAGAATCCAAAGTGCTCCGAGTCCCAAGGGCTGCTCTGCTACAGTGAGTGGCCTTTGGATTGACATTCAAACTAGTCAACTTACAACAAGCCATAGCTCAAATCCCACAACAGTTCTGCTGGCCAGAATATTTTTGTAGTAGAGAAGATCAAGAAAATGGCTTGAAATAGGTTGATCTTATATTAGGATTACAGTAGGGTGGGATATTTAAAACCCATGAATTAAATTTACCTTCTATTAGGAGTGTAATCAGGAGTGTCGAAAACACAATCATCAAACGAACGTACACTCTAGTTCCAAGTTCCAGTCCAGCACATGTCCCTAGGACATAAGAAATATATAATATTCAGCCAAAAAGAAGAAAACCTCAGCCAAAATTATGTTTCTATAGAAGAAATCAGTCACAGCCAAAATCACTTGTGAATCATATGATTTACTGTACAAGATTCACAGTTGGTTTGCAAAAGAAATTATATCTTTAGCTTCTACACCAAGAGATAAAAAAAAAAAAAAAATTACCATAAAGAAAGAATTTGGAAGCAATGTGATATTACCTGATGGTCAAAAGCATTCTCTTCATCCTAGAAACTCAAAGTTCACAGTTTCTGTAACCCTTACACCACTGTATCTGCCAATAAACAATTTTGTTCCACTTTGACTCTCATTTCCTATACCATAATTCTATCTTCCTTCTTCTTCCCTCCATATAATAAAATGAATGCATGTCCATCCTTTCGGATTCAGAATAACATGTAGGTGCAATTAGCTCTCTTCCGTGATTCATGAATACTTGTTCTGAGAAGCAGTTTCTATCAAAAATCGAATACTGTTATTGAATTCATCAATCACCACTGACTTGAAGGTAATACATTCTTAAGCTGTCCAGCTCCAGGGGAATCTAACAATTTAAAGTGGTGTTAAGGTTTTTGAGATTTGTTCACATTTTTATTCTTATATAGGTAATATCTGGGTCATATGAGATTGGAAGAATTTGTGGGGAATTCCCTCTATAGTTGTCTAAAGCAGCAAAGGGACTTGTTAATAGGGGAAGTAATCCAATTAGAATAATTGGCATTTGTAAGGCATGGTTATATTATGATGACTCAGTTTGACTTTCACCCTTTCTCAACTCTTATCATATAGGCAAGGAATTTGTACTAATATTGAAAAACCACAAATCTCCAGGGAAGTAAAATGAATTTGGGTTCATTTCTGAGACTCATTCTTTTCTACACATAAAAAAAGCCAATTGCTTAGTTAACCACTCTGAGGGTGAAAACAGAGATTTGGATCACAAAAGGAAATGGAAAGGATTAGAGGTTTTGTTTTGTTTTGTTCTGTTGTTGTTGTTGTTGTTGTTAGGCTAGGAAACTCCTTTTCATCTCTCAAAACTTTTCTAAATTTCATGCCTTTTTAATGTTATGAAATCACAGTTTCTCCATTAATGGTTGCATAAAAAGAAACTATATCTTGAAAGTAAAGCAACTTATACCCTAAGATGTAACCAGCAGAACATTTCAACCTCCCCTGCACTGCCTGACTGACTCAGACCTTGAACTCAGAAAGTGGATCTGTTTCTTCTCCCTCACTTAAAAGAGAGGTGAACACACTGTCAACACTCAATTAATAAGCAATGATATGAAGTCTTGGGAGGCAATTTGTGGTCCACTCCTGGACATCCTTCCCTTTGGCATGGCTCACTGTGCAATGATAGATCTGGCTGATGTTTACACTGAAATGATGAAAACTATCTGACACTTCACTCAAGTGGGGGGTAAAATCCTCTATATGAAGAACCACCAGGCTTACCGAAGAGGTAAGCAGTGAGAAAAACAACTTCTTTTCACTACTTGTCAGCGACAGTAAAATTGTACATAGCTTTTGATAAAACCTTGAAAGATGCATCGAGAAGGATTTATGTCCTCTCACATCCAAGTGGGTTTTTCCAAGGGATTATCTGCTCTTTGGAAAATTAGAGACTTCTTAAATATCAATATGGCATGGCATGGTACCCGGTCACTAACTAAACACCAAGAGCATATATCACAATATATAATTAAAATTTAAAAAATTCCAGCCACTGGGAACAAAGTATTTTCAAACATATATGCAACATGGACAGTTATTTCTCCTTAAAATAACGGTACCTCTTCCTTTTGCTGTGTGCTTCTCCATGAGATTTAAAGAGCAAGCAAGACCCTGGAATCAAAATTTTCAAACTCATCTTTTGTTTTTCACTATTTCACTTAAGAAGCAACAACACAGAATATTCTTACCAAAATCACACATAATAAAGAATGAATAAATCATGAAATTATCAAGATAGGACCATTAATTTATCTTAATACTATTTTAGAGGTATCTTCTTGACCTAGGTCTGTCCTTCTCTGAGAACTGCCTCTAGAACTATGAGGACATTTTGGTAGTGCTGTAATTGTCCTCTGGCTAAAGGTGCCTAGACCAAAGATGGGCACATGCCCTATTCAGATTTCCTCTTTTATTAATTGAAATTGACAACATGGAATGTCAGTGAGTCAATTATCGGCAGTGGAGCACAGACAATGTCACTGCGTGGCTGGAGCAGCCATTTTCTGTCATAGAGGAAGCAAGAAAGGAAGAGAGGGAGTGTTTAAAAAGAGAAACAAGAAAGCATGTAACTCCAGAAAGAATCTGAAGGCTTGGTTGCCTTGTTTTCTGATGCCTTTCAGTTTCTCATTTATGGCCCTTTAATTTCTTTTCTTTTTACAGATTTCTCCTTTTGTTTAGACTAGTCTGAACGCATTGTCTGGTGTAACCAGAAAGAATTTACCACACACATTTTGTACTTATCAAATAGCTGTGATAAAAGGCACTCTGCAAGGCATTGTGAAACAGTTGATGGAAGAGAAAAAAATTTCTACTCTCAAGGCAAACATGTTTTAAAGTAAAATGCAACACATTCAGTTGTAAGTGTCATAATAAGAGGCACAAGAAGTTCTTGAGTCACAGATTATGTAAGTATTAGTGCTGGAGTAAGAAACCTTACAATTGAATCCTGTCACTTACCAGTTGTGTGCCTATTAACCATAAAGTGATGGTATTAATAATAGTATCCAACTTTTCATAAGTGTACAGTAAATTCTAGCTATTATACTTCCAGAATAACAGCCAGAGAAGTGGAAATTGTGCATTGTAAGAAACTTGTGGCTAGAATTCCCGGAGGTTGAGCTGAGTATTGAAAGATACAAAAAAATTCACAAGCAAAAAAAAAGATATTCTAGGCAGAGGAAATTGAAGAAGCAAAGAGAGATATGAAAATACATATAGCCACATTGCCTACAATAGAGAGCTGTAGAAGATGTACAGGATGATGAAGTTGAAAGAAAACAAGTGATAAAAGGCTTTTAATGCCACGTGATGAGAATTCAACATTACTCTGAAGGAAATAGAATGTTAAAGGCTAATCTTCAAAATTAGAGATAAACAATCCTATGTTATCAGAAAATAAAAATATTAATATATGGTAGTATTGAGGACAGAATAAAGACAATGAGATCAGGTAAAATGCTGGTCCTATGGCCCTGGAATTTCCCCCTAACTGCAATGTGATGGTTCTTACATCAAGAAAATACAAAGTTGATTTCTGCATTTGAGGACCAGATGTTTAAAATACCTAGGCTTACCCAAAGGCCGTTTTATTCATGAATTTCTACATCTAAAACATATGTTCCACTCTTTAACACCCAGTTCAAGATACCCAGGGGGAAGAAACCATCCAAAAATGGGCTTCCTATATTCAGGCCCTAATAATAGATAACAGATCTGCCTTAATGCCCCATATCCAGGATTACCAGAATTTCCTTAAACCACACCTGGTATATGAAAGACTGGTACTGGAAAGATACTTTATTTATTATTTATCTTCTGTTTTTTCCCAGGATGGTTTTTGAGGTAATGTATTCTAAAGAATAAATGAGTACAACCCACAGTTCTCTTGAGAATTCAAGAACTGCCTTAAAGGAAAGCGCCTCTAAGTTATAAGCCCATCCTAGATTCCTGTTCTCAAAATATCACCCTCTGGGAAATTCATGCAGTCTTACATTTTTGTTCTTTATACTGAGTAATGGCAAAAGAATAAAATAAAGGGTTAGATTAAAGCAGATTGGAGTTCAGCTAAGGAAAAGATGATAGAGACTAAAATGGAGTCCTATGCCCAAGAAAATAGTAAAAGGAGAGAAATGGAATGGACTCAGTGATTACAAAGGAAGAGTTTTGCAAAGGAGAACCAGATACAAAACAGTCAGAAATGATAACATAAAAAGAAAAATCTACAGGAAAAATCATAAAATAAATACAAAAAAAAAAAAAAAAATCCCTGTGGGCTTTTTGAAGAAACTAATTCCAAATTCTTATTCCAATACAAAGAACCTAAAGTAGGCAAAACAATTTTAAAACAGTTTCCAAAAATAAAAATCCAGGTTGTAGATTTATAGTACCTGATTTCAAAATTTAGTATTAAGCTACTATAATCAAACAGTGTAACAGGGGCATAAGTATAGCAAAATACACGAATTAAACAGAATGTTCATGATTTTATCCACACATATGTGGTCAAGTGATTTTTGACAAAGACATAAAGGTAATTCTGTAGAAAGATAATATTTTTAACAAATGGTGCTGAAACAACCACTCACAAAAAAATTCTTTAAAATTTTTACTCAAAATAAATCATAAAACTGACTGTAAAATCAAAGCAGTAAAATTTCTAGAAGAAAATCTTTTGACCTTGCATTAGCAAGATTTCATAAATACAATGCCAAAATCATGATCTATAAAATAAAACTTGTTAAGTCATTTCTCAAAATTGAGAACTTCTGCTCTTTGGAAGGAAGTTGTTAAGGAATGAAAAGACATGCAACAGACTACAAGAAAATATTTGCAAATTACATGTTTTATAAAAGATTTATATACAAAATATGTGAAGAATTCTCAAAACTCAATAATAAATACATTTTTTAAATTTTTATTTTAGGTTTGGGGGTACATGTGAAGGTTTGTTACATAGATAAACATGTGTCATGGGGGTTCATTGTACCTATTATTACATTACCCATGTATTAAGCTGAGCACCCAATAATTATCTTTTCTGTTCTTCTCCCTCTGCTCTCCACCTCCACCCTCAGGTAGCCCCCAGTGTCTGTTGTTTCCTTCTTCGTGTTCATAAGTTCTAATCATTTAGCTGCTTAGTTCTCATTATAAGTGAGAACATATAGTTTTTGGTTATGTGTTCCTGCATAAGTTTGCTAAGGATGATAGCCTACAACTCCATCCATGTTCCTGCAAAAGACTTGATCTCATTCTTTTTTATGGCTGCATAATATTCCATGATGTGTATGTACCATATTTTCTTTATCCAGTCTATCATTGAGGGGCACTTATTTATTTATTTTTTAAGTAAAATATTTCTTTTATTTCTTTTTCTGAAATACTGATTTCACTTTCACATATTGGGTAATTTTGTTCATACCACACCCTTCCCTATGTGAAGATCATTTCGCAAATGGAGAAACATAATGTGGAGGGATAAAATCATTTGATTTAGGAATTTAAGTCACAAGGGAAATTCAGGTGCTGTTTTGGGATTTTTAGTCAAATCAGAGTCTACTGTTCTAGCTCTTATAAATGCATATATAAGTGCAAAAGATTTTAGAAGTATCTCTACTTTCTCTAAGATAAAACATTTTCCTAAAACAAAAAACAAAACAAACAAATAACCCATTCACCTCTGTGGATGTGAGAAATCGTATTAGAGTAGAATTCAAAGGAAAATAGAAGCAGTTCATTGAGGGGCATTTAGCCTGATTCCATGTCTTTGCTATTGTGAACGGTGCTGCAATGAACATTTGCATGCATGTGTCTTTATGGTAGAATGCTTTATATTCTTCCGGGTATATACCCAGTAATGGGATTACTGGGATGAATGGCAGTTCTGCTTTTAGCTCCTTGAGGAATCGCCATACTGTTTCCCACAACAGTTGAACTCATTTGCACTCCTACCAACAGTGTATAAGGGTTCCCTTTTCTCCACAACCTCACCAACATCTGTTATTTTTGACTTTTTAATAATAGCCATTCAGACTGGTATGAGACAGTATCTCATTATGGTTTTCATTTGCATTTCTCTAATGATCAGTGATATTGAGCTTTTTTATGTATGCTTGTTGGCCACATGTATGTCTTCTGAGCTGTCTCTGTTCATGTCCTCTGCCCACTTTTTCATGGGGTTGTTTGTTTTTGTCTTGTAAATTTGTTTAAGTTCCTTATAGTTGCAGGGTACTAGACCTTTGTCAGATTCACAGTTTACAAGTATTTTCTCCCATTCTGTTGGTTGTCTGTTTGCCCTGTTGACAGTTTCTTATTCTATGCAGAAGCTCTTATGTTTGATTAGATCCCAGTTACGAATTTTTGCTTTTGTTGCAATTGCTTTTGGCGTCTTTGTCATGAAATCTTTGCCTGTTCCTAGGTCCAGGATGGTATTGCCTAGGTTGTCTTACAGGGTTTTTGTAGATTGGGGTTTTACATTAAAGTCTTTAAGCCATCTTGAGTTGATTTTTGCATATAGTGTAAGGAAGGGATCCAGCTTCAGTCTTCTGCATATGGCTAGCCAGTTATCCCAGCACCATTTATTGAATAGGGAATCTTTCCCCAATTTTTGTTTTTGTCAGCTTTGTCAAAGATCAGATGGTCATAGCTGCGTGGCCTTATTTCTGGGATCTCTATTCTGTCACCCAAACCAGCAAAGATGGTGGCCCACCCCTTCCTCCGGGAGTGCTGTCTCAAGGGTATTTCAGATCTCTGTCATCTGGAGAGCTCGGACCACGGTAGCTGGAGGCCCTGGTTGGGAGGTCCCACTCAGTGAGGAAGAACGGGATCAGGCACCCACTTAAAGCTGCAGTCTGGCCACATTTTGGTAGAGCAGCTGTGCTATGCTGTGGGATCCCTTCCACCCCAGCTCGGCTCAGACACTCCAAAGCCTGAAGGCTGGAACACTAAGGCTTCTGAATAGCAAAGATGGCACCCCACCCCTCCACCGGGGAGCTCCTTCTTAGGGAGGTGCAATGCTGCTGCTGGTAGCTAGCTGGAATTCTAAGCCATTGGGTCTCACCTTGTGAGGTGCCATGAAAGTGGGACCTGCAGGCTGTTGCTGCTCAGCCCCCTGGATTTAGCCTCTTTCCTAGGGGTATGTACAGGAGTCTAACCTCCTACTTTGCTAGAGCTGCAGCTACGTTTGCTGGAAAGCCCAAGTATGCAAGGCTCCAGGGTCTCCATGTATATTTGAGTGGCTGCTCTGTTGAAACTCCATGTGGCTCTGTTTGTCAGACTGAAGATTAAAGCCCTTGGTGGAGTGGGTTCACAAGGAGACCTCCTGACCTAAGAGTTGCAAAGATCTCTGGGAGAAACACGGTTTCCCGAGGTTGTTCATTCACTGATCACTTCCCTGGGTAGGGGAGGGTCCCCTGCTTCCATGTTGCTCCCAGGTGGGCCGTTGTCCTGTCTTTCTTTTCTTTGTTCCCTGTGCATCAAGTTGTTTCCTTGATTAATCCCAATGCAAGAACTTGTATGTTTCATTTGAAGGTGTTGTATTTACTCGCCCCTTCTGTTCTTCCCCATGGGAACCACACACACTACCTGCTTCTAGTTGGCTATCTTGGCTACCCAAATCAATTTTTTAAATAGTCAAAATATTTGAATAGGCATTTTAATAAAGAAGACGTATAGATGGCCAATAGCACATGAAAAGACATCCAACTTTATTAATCATTAGGAAATTCAAATTAAAACCATAGTGAGACACCAATACACACTTTTTTGAATGTCTAAAATTAAAACAACTAACCATACCAAGCACTGACAAGGAAGTGGAAGAACTGGAACTCTAAAGCACTGCTTCTGTGAATGCAAAATGGTACAACCACTTTGGAAAACAGTTTGGCAGTTTCTTAAACTATTAAACATATATCTAGTTTATGACCCAACAATCCATTCCTGGTTATTTATACAAGAGAAATGGAAGTGTATCTCCATACAAGGGCTTGTACATAAATGTCCATAGCAACTTAATTTGCAATAGAAACAACTAGAAACAGCCCCAATATCAAGCAATAAATGAACAGGTAAACAAATTGTGAGATATCTATGCAATGGAATACCACTAAGCAACAAAAAGGAATAAACTACTGATACATATAACACCATGAATGAATCTAATAACAGTTATGCTAAGCAAAAAAAAAAAAAAGAAGCCAGAAAATAATAGAGTAGATGTCTTACAATTTCATTCAGAGAAAGTTCTAGAAAATGAAACTGCAGTCATGACTTGGTATCCATGGGGGATTGGTTCCAGGACCCCCATAGATATCAAAATCCACAGATACTCAAGTACCTTATATAAAATGGTATACTATTTGCATATAATCTGTGCAAATCCTCCCATATACTATATATCATATCTAGATTACTTATATAATACCTAACACAATGTAAATATTATATAAATAGTTTTTGTATTTTATTTGTATTATTTTTATGTTGTATTGTTACTTTTTAATTTTTTAAATATTTTTATCCATAACTGGTTAAATCTGCTGATGCAAAATCCACAAATATGGAGAGTCAGTTGTAAATCACAGTAATGAAAGGCAGATCAGTGGTTTCCTAAAAATGAGGGGGAAGGTAAAAGCCAGGAAAGAGGAATTACAACAGTACATGAGAATAATGGAAATATTAATTATGTTGATTGTGGTCATGATTTCACAAGTGCATTCCTATGTCTAAACTTAGTAATTGTGCATTTCAACTGTGCTTTCAGAGCCCTCCCACCCTCTGGTGTCTCCAGTGTCTGTTTTTCCACTCTGTATGGCCATGTGTACACATTTTTTAGCATTTATCAAAATTCAGAATTGTACACTGAAAATATGAGCAATTTACTATATATAAATTTACTTCAATATGTACTAAGAGAAAATAATTTTAAGGAATTAAACAACTATGTGCCATCATGGACAGAATAGATATAATATATGTATATTATATAGATAATATAGATAATATACATATATTATACACATATATTATATACATATATTAATACATATATTCGATATATAACATATAATATATAATATATATAATATATAATGTTATATATATTATATTTTATATATATATATTTGAAGAGAGAATTCTAAAACCATGGAAAACTGTTACAACTAAGAAGCAATATCAGCAAGGATTTAAGGTATAAGATTAACACACAAATGTAAATTGTATTTATATTCACTAAAAATAAACAATTCCAAAATGAAATTATGAAAACAATTATTTGCCATAACATCAAAAGGATACAAATGGCAATAAATTTAACAGGGAAATGCAGGACTTGTCCACTGAACACTATTCATATTGTAGAAAAAACAGGGAAATCAAAATAAATGGAGAGATATCACAGGTTCAAGTACCAAAAATTTTAGTTTTTATTGCATTTGCTTTTGAGGTCTTAATCATAAATTCTTTCCCTAGGCCACATCCAGAAGAATTTTTCCTAGGTTTTCTTCTAGAATTTTTATATTTTCAGGTCTTATATTTAAGTTTTTAATCCACTTTTATCTATTTTTATATGTGGTAAAATGTATGGATCCAGTTTCATTCTTCTTCATTTGGCTATGTATTTTCCCAGCACAAATTATTTAATAGGCTTTCTTCTCCCTAGTGTATGTTTTTGCCAGCTTTGTCAAAGATCACTTGGTTGTAGGTATGTGGCTTTATTTCTGGGTTCCTTATTTTGTTCAATTGATCTATATGTCTATTTGTATACCAGCACCATGGTGTTTGATTACTAGAGCCTTGCAATGTAATTTGAAGTCAGGTAATGTGATGCCTCCAGCTTTGTTCTTTTTGCTTGGGAATTCTTTGGCTATTCAGGTTTTTTTCGTTGTTGAAACAAAAAATGAAAACAATTCATTTTAGAATTGTTTTTTCTAGACATGTGAAAAATGACATTGGTAATTTGATAGAAATTGCATTGAATTTGTACACTGCTTTGGGAAGTATGGTGATTTTAAAGATATTGATTCTTCCAGTCCATGAACATGGAATATTTTTCCATTTGCTTCTGTTATCTATGATTTCTTTCATCAGTGTTTGTAATTCTCCTTGCAGAGATATTTTAACTTCTTGGTTACATGTATTCTTAGCAATATTTTTGTAGCTATTGTGAAAGGAATTGAGTTATACATGAAGGGTTGTATAGAACTACTAATTACTAATTTTTTATGTTGATTTTGTATCCTGAAATTCTACTACATTTATTTATCAAATCTAGGAGTCTTACGGAGGAGTCTTTGGGGTTTTCTTATGTATAAAACCATATTCTCAGAGAACAGAGAGAATTTGACTTCCTCTTTTCCAATTTGGATGCTTTTAGTTTCTTTTTTTTAACAGAGTCTTGCTCTTGTTGCCAATTTGGAGTGCAATGGCATGATTTCAGCTAACTGCAACCTCCATCTCCTAGGTTCAAACAATTCTCCTGCCTCAGTCTCTTGAGTAGCTGGGATTACAGGTGCCTGCCATCATGCCCAGCTAATTTTTATATTTTTAGTAAAGATGTGGTTTCACCATGTTTTCCAGGCTGGTCTCAAACTCCTGAACTCAGGTGATCCACCCACCTCAGCCTCCCAAAGGGCTGGGATTACAGGTGTGAGCCACTGCACCTGGCCACCTTTTATTGTTTTATCTTGCCTGATTGCTATGAGTAGGAATTCCAGTACTATGTTGAGTAAGAGTGGTTACAGTGGGCATCCTTGTCTTGCTCCAGCTCACAGTCTTTGACTGCAGCTTTGTTGTACATTGCTGGGAAAAAGTTGAGTGTTGGGAAAAAAGGTGAGGCAGGGCTTGCATGTCTGACATAATGTCCAGGACTCAGGGCATAAAACCCCTTGTGGCCTCTGGAATGAGTCTAGACTTGCTGGCTCCTTGCTTTTAGTTTAAACTAGAAGAACATGCTGCACATTAGCTCAAGTAGCAGAACATGATATGTTCCATATGCTGCAAAAGAAATGCTAAACCATCACACCTGTAGATCATGGACTTGCCCTTTCACCCCCACATTCTCACCACCTGTTTCTTTGTTTGATCACCAATAAATATTCTGGGCTTCCAGAGCTTGGGGCCTTCACAACCTGCACACTCACACTGGCCCCCTCGACCCACTTTCTCTCTCAAACTGTCTTTTCTCATTCCTTTGACTCTGCCAGACTTCATCGCCCCCACAACCTGGTGTTGGGTCTGATCACCCAAACATTCCTGGCACCCAACGTGGGGTGACAAAGACCCCACTGAAGGAAGCCTATAGCATGTAAAAGCAGAGGACACATCGTCAAAGGACACCAGAGGATGATTAAAGGAAGCTCAGTGGGAAAGCTGAACGCTCAGAAGAACCAGGGTAACAATCGGACAGAGTGAAAGCAAACATTCTGCTTATTCAAATTTCTTAAGGCATTTATTACAAAGAGGGGTAGTGAAAGTTAGTACTCAGAATTTGTTATCACTCTTTAGTACAGTAAAGCAGTTTTGCCCATAGTTCCCAGAACAAGGGACTATGGAATTGGATGAATGGGAGAGAATTGGCAGAGATTTTCAAAATGTATATAAAGATGGAGCAAAAATTCCAGTTTGTTTGGTCAATGTGGGTGCTAATAAAGGCAGCTCTTGAGCCATTTGAAACAGATGATAAGGCAGATTGAGATGAGGAAGAGGAGGACAAGTGTAAAGAAGTAACTTCAGATTCTGAATGTGAAGAACAGAAATTGGAGAAAATTAAAGAAAAGAAAGGGAAACAAAGTATGTTTTACCAGCCCGTCGGCTCCACTTGCTGAATTAAGTGAATGACCACCTCCTCTCTCTCCCCTTAATGGGCGAGAAAATGAATCAGATGAAAAACGTACTGCTCCTGTAGTTGCAACATTAAAACTGGAGCAATTGGTGGTACTATACAAAATTCTATTCAAAAAGCTAGAGCCGAGGGAGACCTTGAAGCATGGTGATTTCCCATTACTATAATCCAGCAAAGAGGACAGAATATAGCTAATAGAACCACCTTTCCATCTAAGTTGTTAAAGGAATTCAAGCAAGCCATTAGTCAATATGAGCCAAACTCTCCTTTTGTGCACAATTTTTAAAAAATATGGCTCTTGAAAATAGGTTAATACCATACGATTGGGATACTTTGACAAAATCTGTTCTCACTCTATCTCAGTACTTGTAGTTTAAAACCTGGTGGGCTGATGAAGCTCAAACTCAGGCAAGGGAAAACACATAAGCACAGCCACCTGTGTCTGTTTCCTTTGAACAGTTCATGGGAGTTGGCCCTAATTGGGATGGAAAATCAAGCAGTAATGGAGGATGTTGCCATTGTTCAGCTGCTCTCTGTGTGCTTACAGGCATGGGAAAGGATAAATGTTAGAGGGGAAAAATATCCTTCTTTCAGCCCTGTCCAACTAGGACCTAAAGAAACATATATTGATTTTATTGCTCAGTTCAGAGAGGCTGTGTATAAAGCCATAACTGATAAAACAGCTCAGGATGTTGTAATACAGCTTCCTGTATATGATAATGCTAATGCAGAGTGTCAAATTGCTATTAGACCCCTGAGAGGGAAGTCTCATTTAACTGAATATATTAAGGCTTGCGATGGCATTGGAGGTAACTTACATAAGGCTACTCGTATAGCTCAGGCTATGGCTGGATTAAGAGTCTGAAAAAATATGTGCCATTTCTCAGGCTCTTGCTTCAATTGTGGGCAATTTGAACACACAAAAAATGAATGTAGAAAAGGAAAGGAAATCAAAAGGCAAGAACTACTACCATCAATCAACAGAAAAGCCCCAGTGTATGCTCCCATTGTGAAAAAGGCAATCGGTGGGCAAATCAGTGTCATTCTAAATTTAGCAAAGATGAACAACCTCTTTTGGGGAATGGGAAGTGGGGCTCACCTCAGGCCCTCAACAAACCAAGGCATACCCGGCACAGCCAGCGCCCTTACAAATGTACAATTGTCCCCCACCACAGCAGGCAGTGTTGCCATAGACCTTTGCAGCACAATTCCCACCTCCTTACTTCCTGGGGAGCCACCAAAGAAGGTCACCATGGGAGTTAGGGAACCCTCACCCTCAGGAACAGTCAGTCTATTACTTGGAAGGTCTAGCCTAAATTTAAAAGCTGCTACAGTGCATACGGGAATATTTGACTCTGATTATACTGGAGAAATTCAACTAACTGTTAGTTCCTCGACTCCATGGTCTGCCTCCCCAGGAGAAAGAATTGCTCAGTTGTTGCTGTTACCTTACATAAAACTAGGAAACAGCACAGTGAAAAGAACAGGAGGCTTTGGTAGTACTAATCCAGCAGGAAAGGCTGTATATTGGGTTAATCAAGTATCTGACAAAAGACCTGTTTGCACCATAACTATTGAGGGAAAGGATTTTGAAGGACTAGTAGATACTGGAGCTGATGTCTCTATTATTGCTCTAAATCAATGGCCCTGACACTGTCCCTAACAAAAGGCTTCCATGGGTATCATTTACATTGGAATAGCCCCAGAGATTTTTCAAAGTTCCTTGATTTTACCATGTCAAGTGCCAGATGGCCAGGAAGGGAGAATTCAGCCTATTAATACACCTATTCCTGTCAATTTATGGGGTAGGGACTTATTGCAACAATGGGATGCTGAAATAACTATTCCTATGGATCAATATCGTAATATAATGGTAGACAAATGATGAAAAAATATGAGATATTGCCTGGGAGAAGGACTGGGAAAAAATTAAAATGGCCAATCAGAACCTTTAGAATTAAAAGGACAAACAGATAGGACCAGATTGGGATGTCATTTTTAGGGGCAGCCATTGTTGAGCCTCTGGCTCCCATTCTTCTTGTTTGGGTGGAACAATGGCCACTGAAACAGGAGGCTTTGAAAGAACTGGTGCAGAAACTGAAAACTGGAGGCTTTAAAAGAACTGGTGCAGAAAACAATTGCAAAAGGGTCATATGGAGCCTACTTTCTCCCCTTGGAATTGTCATGTATTTGTCATTAAGAAAAAATCTGGTAAATGGAGAATGGTTACAGATTTGAGGGCTGTTAATGCTGTAATTCAACCCATGGGTGAGCTACAACCAGGGCTGCCCTCCCCAACAATGATTCCAAAATACTGGCCTCTTATAGTGGTAGATCTAAAGGACTGCTTTTTTACCATTCCTTTAGCTCCCCAAGATTATGAAAAATTTGCTTTTACTGTTCCCACCATTAATAATAAAGAACAGATACCATTGGAAAGTACTACTACAAGGCATGCTAAATAACCCGACTATTTATCAAACTCATGTCGGGAAAGCTATTAAACCAGTTAGAGAACAGTTTAAAAAATGGTATATTATCCATTACATGGATGATATACTGTGTGCAGCTGAAACTAGGGAAGAACTGATGTTGTGCTACAAACAGTTAGAAAAGGCTGTAAATGCAGCAGGTTATAGCCCCCAATAAAATCCAAACTTCTACTCCCTTTCAATATTTAGGAATGAAGGTAAAACAAAGTGCTATTAAACCTCAAAAGGTTCAAATTCAAAGAGATAATATAAAAACTTTAAATGATTTTCAAAAATTATTAGGAGACATTAATTGGATTATTCCAACTTTAGGCATTCCTACCTATGCTATGTCTCACCTCTTTTCTACTTTATGAAGTGATTCTAACCTTAACAGTAAATTCTCCCTGTTCAAAGAAGCATTGGAGGAATTTCAATTAACTGAGAAAAAAATTCAGCAAACACAAGTAGAACAAACTCATCTGATACAGTCATTACAGTTTTTAGTTTTTCCTACTAAGCATTTGCCTACAGGAGTTATAGTTCCACAGGATGATCTGGTGGAGTGGCTTTTTCTACCTCACAATACAACCAAAACACTCTGTACTTAGATTAAATTACTGTGCTAGTAGGACAAGCGAGGCTGTGCACAACAAAGTTAATGGGATATGATCCAAATCAATTATAGTTCCATTGACTAAACAACAAATTCAACAAGCCTATATTAATTCCCAAGAATGGCAGGTTAATTTGGTCGGTTTGTTGGCATTCTTGATAATCATTATCCTAAGTCTAAAATCTTTCAGTTTCTAAAATTAACATCCTGGATATTGCCTTCTGTTACTCAAAAAGCCCCTATTGAAGGGGCCATTACTGTTTTTACTGATGTATCTAGTCATGGGAAAGCCTCATTTGCAGGACCTCAACAACAAGTTTTGCAAACTGATTTTGCTTCTGCTCATAGGGCTGAACTTATGACTGTGATAACAGTGTTAAAAACTTTTAAACAGCCAGTAAACATTTTTTATGATTCATCCTATGTAGTGTAAGCCATGCAAAATAGTGAATGTGCCTTAATTCAAAATGTGACTGATGAACAACTTAATCTTTTATTTCATTCTTTACAACAAGCAGTACAACAAAGGCATTCACCTTTCTATATCACTCATATGAAAGCACATACTAACCTCCCTGGCCATTTAACTAAATTTAATGAAAGGGCAGATGCATTGGTGTCTGCAGTCTTTGCTGATGCACAAACATTCCATTCTTTAACTCATCTTAATGCTGCAGGTCTTAGAAAAAGATATGGTTTATCATGGAAACAAGCTAAAGAAATTGTGCAAAACTGTTATGCCTGCCAAGTCTTGCATCTGCCACATCAAGGAACAGGAGTTAACCTAGAGGTTTATCTCCAAATTGCATCTGGCAGATGGATGTAACACATATTCCTGCTTTTGGAAAACTGTCCTTTGTACACGTTTCAGTAGATACCTATTCACATTTTATCTGGGCCACATGTCAAGCAGAGGAGGCTACAGCTCATGTTAAAAGACATCTTTTATCTTGCTTTTCAGTTATGGAAATCCCAGAAAAAATCAAACTGATAAAGGCCCAAATACTGTAGTGTAGTAAAGCCATGGCTACATGTTTTCAACAATGGAATATTACCCATACTACAGGTATTCCATATAACTCACAAGGACAAGCAATAGTGGAAATAGATAATCATACTTTAAAAACCCAAATACAAAAGCAAAAAGAAGGAGAGCCAGAATATAAAACACCACATATGCAATTGATCTAGCTTTATTAACATTAAATGTTTTAAATTTGCAAAAAATCAACCCATAACTGCAGCAGAACAACACCTGATGGGACAAAAGGAAAATAAAAAGGCTGGACAAGATATATGGTGGAGGGATGTACATGCAAAGAGTTGGGAAAAGGAAAGATAATTATATGGGGAAGAGGATTTGCTTGTGTCTCTCCAAGTGACAATCTGGTGCCTGTGTGGGTGCCCACCAAACAGCTGAAGATCTATCATGAGCTATAGCATCTAGTGGACCCACCTGTACAGTGCAAGTTGAAGGTTTGAGAAGCCTCAATTTGCTTTATCTGTGCCTTCTGTTAGAAGGGTCCTGTTTCTCATTATTAATGGAAAGTTTTACCTCATGGTAAGTAACCAAAGAGGCAGAAGCTGAGTTAACAAATTCTTCAGCAATGGCATGCCTCCCAGCTACAACCACAAAAGCTTTTGCTTCTGTTTCACTAGATTTACTAATGTGGGGTTGAGGGTATGCTTGTGTTTTTGCAGGAGATGAATGAACCATGTGGGTGCAACCCCCATAACATGGGGACAGATCAAGAAAACTGCACAGGAATCTGAGAAACTGTTGGAGCACCAGGGTTTTACCTATAGATGCTTAATGGACCAACGCTTTCTGACTGAGCTCCTCTCTGTCCTGAATACAAGAGACCCTAATTTGTTAGGCCAGGAGTATCATCACCCCTATTCAGCATGAAGTTACAGAAGACGGACCTTCATCCTTCTGCAACCCCTAGGATTAAGGGTCCTCTTGTAAAAGGGAAAGGGGAGATATGTGGGAAGTGGGAAGCATTCAAACCAGAGGGACTCCATTTTGAATAAGGGCAAAGAAAAATGAAGCTGTATCACCAATCTGCAATTAAGGGCTGCACAGCCTGCAATTGCCTTGCTCAATTAATTGAAAAACAAAAAGAGGCCACCTTTTATGCTAGTAATAATGACAGCTGTGGCAGTTTTACAAAAAAGAGAAGGGGGGCATGTTGGAAAAAAAGCTGAGTTTTGGGAAAAAAGGACAAGGCAGGGCTTGCATGTCTAACATAATGTCCAGGGCTCAGGGCATAAAACCCCTCATGGCCTCTGGAATGAGTCTAGACTTGCTGGCTCCTTGCTTCTAGCTTAAACTAGAAGAACATGCTCCCCATTATCTCAAGTAACAGAACATGTTCCATAGGTCTCAAAGGAAATGCTAAACTGTCACAGCTGTAGATCAATCATGTGCTTGCTCTTTCACCCCCACATTCTCAACATCTGTTTCTTTGTTTGATCACCAGTAAATAGTCTGGGCTTCCAGAGTTCGGAGCCTTGGCAGCCTCCATACTCGCGTTGGCCCCCCGGACCCACTTTCTCTCTCTCAAACTGTGTTTTCTCATTCCTTTGACTCCACTGGACTTTGTCGCCCCCATGACCTGGTGCTGGGCCTGATCACCCCAACAGTACATGGCTTTTATTATTTTGAGGTATGTTCCTTCTATGTCTAGTTTGTAGAGGATTTCTTATGAAGGGATGCTAAATTTTCTCAAATTTTTTTTGGCATTTATTGAGATGATCTGATCATATGGTCTTTGTTTTTAAGTCTATTTATGTGGTGAATCACATTTATTGATTTGCATGTGTTGAAACATCCTAGCATCCCTGAAATAAAACTCACTCAATCATGGTGTATTATCTTTTGAATGTGCTGTTGGATTCGGTTTGCTATGATTTTGTTCAGGATTTTTGAAACTATGTTCATCAAGGATATTGGTCTGTAGTTTTCTTCTTTTGTTTAATCCTTGCCTGGCCTTGGTATCAAGGTGATACTGGCTTTGTAGAATGAGTTGGGGAGGAATCCCTCCTCCACAATTTTTTGGAACAGTTTTGGTAGAACTGATATCAGTTCTTTGTATATCTGATAGAATTCAGCTGTGAATCTATCCGATCCTGAGTTGTTGTTGTTGTTGTTGTTGGGAAATATTTTATTAGCAGCTCAATCTCTTTACTCATTATTCATCTGTTCAGAATATTTGTTTCTTTCTGTTTCCAGGAATTCATCTGTTTCCTCTAGGTTTTCCATTCTGTGAGCATAGATGTGTTCATAGTAGTCTCTGATGATCTTTTCTACTTCTGTGATATCAGTTGCAATGTTTCCTTTTCAGTTTCTGATTGTGCTTATTAGAATCTTTTCTTGGTTGATCTACCACCTAGTTTATCTTTTCAAATAATAAAAATTCAATTATTTTCATGCTTTGTATTGTTTTGTTTTGTGGGTCACAATTTCATTTAGTTCTGCTCTGATATTTGTTATTTTATTTTGCTACCTTTAGGTTTGGCTTATTCTTGTTTTTATAATTCCTTGAGGTGTGATTTTAGGTTATTAATTTGTGACCTATCTTTCTGATGTAGGCGTTTAACTCTATAAATTCCCCCTCTTAGTCCTGCTTTTGCTTTATCCCAGAGGTTTTGGTGTGCTATGTCTCCAATTTCATCCATTCCAAAACTGTTTTTAATTTGGGTCTTAATACTATCATTGTCTCAAAGATCATCCAGGAGCAAGTTGTTTAATTTGTTTGTACTTGTATAGTTTTGAGAGTTTGTCTTAAAATTGCAGTCTAGTTTTAATCCACTGTGGTCTGAGAAGATACTTGGTATGATATCAATTTTTTTTATTTGAGACTTGTTTTGTGGCTTAACATAAGGTCTATCTTGGAAAATGTTTTATGCACTAATGAGAAAAATGTATATTCTGTGGTTGTTAGGTATAATATTTTCTGTAAATGTCTGTTAGGGTCATTTTGTCCAGAGTCCAATTTAACTCCAGTTTTTTTTTGTTTTTTTTTTTTAAATTTTTTGTCTCGATAATCTGTGTAGTGCTGTTAGTGGAGTGTTGAAATTCCCCACTATTGTTATATTGCCATCTGTCTTCTTTCTTAGGTTTAGTGCTATTTGTTTTATGAATCTGGGTACTCTAGTTTTGGGTACACATATATTTAGGATAGTTATATCTTCTTAAGTTGATCCCTTTATTATTATATAATGACCTTTGTCATTTTTTTACTGTTATAGATTTAAAATCTGTTATATCTGATAGAAGTAAGGTGACTCCTGCTCACTTTTGGTTTCTTTTTGCATGGAATATCTTTTTACACCCCTTTACCTTGAGTCTATAAGTGTCTTTATCAGTGAAGTTGGTTTCTTCTAAGAAGTGTATGGTTGATTACTGTTTGTTTATTCATTCCACCAATCTTTATCTTTTTTTTTTTTTTTTTTTTTTTGAGAAAGTCTTGCTCTTGTCCCCCAGGCTGGAGTGCAATGGCATGCTCTCAGCTCACTGCAACCTCCACCTCCTTAGTTCCAGCGATTCTTCTGCCTCAGCCTCCCGAGTAGTTGGGATTACAGGCAACTGCCACCATGCCTGGCTAATTTTTGTATTTTTAGTAGAGATGGGATTTCACCATGTTGGCCAGGCTGTTCCAGAACTCCTGACCTCAAGTGATCTGCCCGCCTCAGCCTCCCAAAGTGCTTGGATTACAAGCATGAGCCACCAAGCCCAGACCAACCTTTATCTTTTAAGTGGAGCTTTTAATCCTTTTATGTTCAAAATTAATACTTGTATGTGAGGTTTTGTTCCTGTCATGAAGTTGTTACCTAGTTGCTTTGTAGTCTCAGTGATGTGATTGTTTTATCTGACCTGTGATTTAATACTTTCGTGTGTTTTTATGGTGGTAAATATCAACCTTTGGTTTCCATATTTAGAATTTTCTTGAGCGTTTCTTGTAGAGTCCCCTTGTTACAAATCCCCTTAGCATTTGCTTGACTTGTAAAGACTTTATTTCTCCCTCACTTATGAAGATTAGTTTAGCAGAATACAAAATTCATGGTTAACAGTTTTTTCCTTTAGAAGTCTAAAAACAAAACCCCAATCTCTTCTGGCTTGCAAAGTTTCTCCTGAGAAGTCTGCTGTTAGTCCAATGAGATTTCCTTGATAGGTGATTAGACATTTTTCTCTGGCTGATTTTAGAATTATTTTTCCTTAATGTTGATTTTAGATAGTCTGATTATTATATGCCTTGGTAAAGTTCATCTTGCAATGTATCTGCTGAAGTTCTCTGAGTATCCTGTATCTGGATGTCTACATCACTAACAAGACTATGGTAGCTTTCCTCCTTTTCTTTCTCAAATAGGTTTTCTATACTTTTTACTTTCTTTTCTCCTTCAGGAAGACGTATAAGTTGTAGGTTCAGTCATTTAACATAATATCATACTTCTCTGTGACTTTTTTATTTTTAAAATTCTTTTTTATTTATTTTTAATTGATTTTGTTAACTTGAAAGACCTGTAGAGGAATTAATCTTGTTAGCATCTATAGATTCAACACAATTCCTATCGTAACACCAGCTACGTTTTTTGTAGAATTTGACAAGGTGTCACTAAAATTCGCATGGAAATTCAAGGGACACAGACTAGCCAACATTATTTTGAGAAAGAAGAACAAAGTTGGAAAACTTAAATTTCCTGATTTCAAAACTTACAACAATATTACAGTAATTAAGAGAGTGTGATATTCTTATAAGTATATGTGATAGACAGAAAAATGACCTCTTCAAAGATGTCCATGTTCTAAATCCCAAGATTCTGGGAATATGTAACTTTACAAAGCAAAAGATAATTTACAGATGTTACTAAGTGAAGGATACTGAGACCAGAAAATTGTCTTGTATTATTCAGGTGGGGCCAGTGTAATCCAATGGTCCTTGCATGTGATTGAGAAAGGGAGAAAAGTGAGAGTTAGAGAAGATATGACAATGGAAGCAGAGGTCAGGGTAATGCAATTACTGACTTTGAGGATGGAAGACAGCCATATGTCAAGGAATGCATGCAGTCTATAGAAGATAAAAAAGGCAAGGCTGTCCTAGAGCCTCCAGAACGAACACAGCCTGCAAACAATTTGGTTTTAGCCCAGTGAAACTATTTCAGACTTCTGACCTCCATAACTGTAAGATAATAAATTTGTGTTGTTTTAAGTCATTAATTTTGTGGCAATTTGTTAACACCCCAGTAGGAGGCTAATATGATAAACATGTAGATAAACGGAATAGAATGTGATATTATATTCTAAACCCCTACATTACTGATTTTTCACAAGATGCCAAGTATATCAATGGAGAAAGAATAGTATTTTTAGCAAATAATCCTAAGACAACTGGATAACCAAAGAATGAACTTGGACCCCCTACCTTATACTATACATACAAATTAACCCAAAATATATTATAAACTGAATTGTAAGAGCTAAAAATTACAAAATTCTTAGAAGAATACTTAGAAATAATTTTTGTGACCTTGGGTTTTTCGATAGTGTCTTATATATAAAACTGAGATTATAAGCAACAAAAGAAAAAATAAATGTACTGAACTTTAAAAAATTAACTTTTGTACTTCAAAGAAGACCATTAAGAAAGTAAAAAGATAACCCATAGAATGGGAGAAAATATTTGTGAATTATATATCTGACAAAGGATTTGTATCTAGAATATATAAAAATCTTATACAATTCAGTAATAAAAAGACAATAACCCCCACTGTATCACTCCCCCCAAAGAAAACCAGAAACAAATACACAGTACTGATATTATCACCAGCAGTATTCCAGAACTCAAATACAGGGATGAGACAGTTCCCAGGACCACAGAGAAATTTAAAAACTCCAAGCAAACGTTAAGTAAATCTAATTCCCATTTCACAATGCCCTCTCTCCAAATTGCCCTGCACCAAGCATGCAGAAAATTTCTCCTAAACTCACAGTTTCTGCACTGGAAAAAGTGAGATTAATGTGGACAATCAGCTCTCCCCACATCTTGGGTTTCCTGACAAGAGACCTGTCTCTGCCTCAACCCATGGAAAGAGTCAAGAGTGCATAAAGGGAGAAATACTCATGAGGAGAGCCAGAAAAAAAAGAGGGGAGGGAAGACTACTATTCCCGGCCCTGGAAACTCCTTTCTGTGATTCAGCCAAGGAAGATGTCAAATCAGAGAGGCTGTAGGAGACTTGTTCCACAGTCTTCTGAGCAAGAACTCTTCACCAGTCTTACCATACTACCAGTGGTCCCTTTGGGACGGCCTCAATTTGGGACAGGCAGCACTGTTTTCTAGAATCAAGGCAAACCTTGGCTTAAGGTGCTGTTTAGTGTTCTAAAGGAGACAACACTCTACTGGGAAAATATTTTAAAAGAAAGAAAATCAACAAAGAAATTACAAAAAACAAAATTCTAAGCAAACATATCTAATAATAACCAAAACAAGCCAGACAAGGAAGACTGGCATAAATAACTAATCCTTCAATGCAAAGGCATAGATTCACATCCACAAGAAACAACAGCAAACAGGGAACCATGACCTCCTCAAATGGAGAATGCAACGAACCAATGATTGATCCTAATTAGATGGCAGTATGTGAACTCTATGACCAAAGGGTCAAAACAGCAGTTTTAGGCATACTTAGTAATCTTTAAGATAACACAGAAAAGCAATTCAGGGGTTTATCAGAGAAATTTAACAAGATTAAAATAATTTTTAAAAAGCAAAGAGAGGACAGAAACATGGACTGAAAAAAAGAAGTTCGCAACAGAGGGAGTGATTAAGCAGGGGAAAGAATCAGTGAGCTCGAAAATATACAGTCAGAGGAAAAAGAGAAAAATAAAAGAAATGAAGATCACCTTTAAGTTATAGAAAATTACCTCAAAAGACTAAATTTAAGCATTATTAGTGTTCGAGAGAGTTGAACAAGAATAAGACGTAGAAAGCTGTTAAAGAAATAATAACAGAAAACTTTTCAAAACTTAAAAGAGAGAGAAATATTCGATACAAGAGCTTCAGAAAACACCAGACAAATTTAGCACAAGTAAGACTAATACAAGGCATATGATGATTAAACTCTCAGAGATTAAGGGCAAAGAGAGGATCCTAAATGCAGCAAGAAAAGAGAAGGAAATAACAAATAAAGGATCTTTGAGGTATCTGGCAACAAACCTCTCAACAGAAACCATATGGGTCAGTAGGAAGTGGATCAACATTTTCAAAGTACTGAAAGAAAAAATTAAACTGCAATTCAAGAAAACTATATCTAGCAAAGCTATCCTTTTATGGAGGAGAGCTACAGTCTTTCCCAGACAAACAAAAGCTGAGAGAATTCACCACCACCAGACTCATTTTGCAAGAGAGTTCTTCAATCTGAAATAAAAAATCTCTAATGTAGAAAAAGAAAACATTTGAAGGTGTAAAACACACTGGAAAAATTAAGTGTACAAGCAAACCCTGAATACTCTAATACTGTCATCGTGGTGTGCGATTCACTCATAACTCTAGTATGAGGCCAAAAAGACAAATCTATCAAAAATAGTAATACATACAGCAACCAGTTAGGAGATAGGCAATATAAAAACATGTAAATTGAGACAACATAAAGTCAAAATGTGGGGTAAATTGAGTTCAAGTATAGAGGGTATTCAAAATCTTTTTCTTGTTGCTATTATGTTCTTAGGATTTAAGGTAAGTTGTAATCCTTGTAAAATAATTTGTTATACTATAAGATGTTCTTTATAAGCCTATAGTAATCACAATGCAGAAAAACTATAATATATTCACTGAAAATAAGAAGTAATGAATTATAAACATACTGCCAGAGAAAATCACTTAACCACAATGGAAGGCAGTATGAAAGGAAGAAAGAGAAATGTTATAAACTAACCAGAAAACAAGCAATAAAATAGCAGTAGCAAGTCTTTAGTTATTGATAACATCATAGAATGTAAATGGACTCAAATTGACAAAAGACATACAGTGGCTGAACGGATAAAGAAACAAAACCTAGGTCTATACTACTCTCAAGCAACCCACTTCACCTATAAAGACACACATAGACTGAAAACGAAGAGGTAGAAAAATATTTCATGCACCTGGAAACCAAAAAAAAGACCAGAAGTAGCTATACTTATATCAGAGAAAATAGATTGCAAATCAAAGATTGTAAAAAAAAAAAAAAAAAAGAGAGAGAAAGATCACAATGTAATGAAAAGAGGGCCTGTCCAGCAAGATAATGTAACAATTATAAATATCTGTGGATCCAACACTGGAGCTCTCAAGTATATAAAGCAAACATTAACAAATCTAAAGGGAGAGATAGATTAAAATACAATAGTAGTAGGGGATTTGAACACCCCACTCTCAGTAATGAACAAATCATCCACATATTTATTTCATCAATAAAGGAACACAAGAGTTCAACTACACCCTAGATCTAATAGGCCTAACTTGATAAAATTTAATATTCCTTTATGATAAAAACCTTCAACAAATTGAACCCAAAAGAAACATGCCTCAAAATAGTAAAGGCTATATATGAAACCCATAGATATCATAGTACTGAAAGAGAAGAAATTGAAAGGCTTTCCTCTAGAAAAAAACAGAAAAGGATGCCCATTGTCACCAATGTTATTCAACATAATATTGGAAGTCCTGGCAGGGTCAATTATGAAAGAAAAATAAATAAAGAACATCCAAATTAGAAAGGAAGAAGTTAAATTAGCCTTGTTTGCAGAAAACATGATCTTATACTAAGAAAAATCTGAAGTCTCTAACAAAAAACTCTTAGAACTAATAAATTTGGTAAAGTAGCAAAATAAAAAATCAACATTTAAAAAATAGTAGCATACACACACACACACACACATACACACAGATATATACATATGTCAATAGCAAACAATCTGGAAAAGAAATCAAGAAAGCAATCGTGGCCAGGCACGGTAGCTCACACCTATAATCCTAGCACTTTGGGAGGCCGAAGCAGGCAGATGGCTTGAGCTCAGGAGCTGGAGACCAGCCTGAGCAATGTGGTGAAACTCCATCTCTACAAAACATACAAAAATTAGCCAGGCATGGTGGCATGCACCTGTTGTCCTAGCTACTCAGAAGACTGAGGTGGAAGGATCACTTCAGCCCAGGAGGCAGAGGTTGAGGTTGCAGTGAGTAGCACCACAGCACTCCAACCTGGGCAGCAGAGCCAGATCCTGTCTCAAAAAAGAAAGCAATTACACTTACAATAGCTACAAAAATATAAAATACATAGGAATCAATTTAATCAAAGACGTGAAAGATCTCTACAAGGAAAACTACAAAACACTGATGAATAAAATTGAAGAGGACACAGAAAAAATGGAAAGATGTTCCATGCTCATTGATTGGAAGTATTAATATTGTTATAATGACAATTCTACTAAATTTACAGATTCAATGCAATCCCTATAAAATATAAATGACAGCCTTCATGGAAATAGAAAATAACCATAAAATTTATATGGAACCACAAAAGACCCTAAATAGCCAAAGCAATCCTAAGCAAAAAAAAAAAAAAAAAAAAAACAAAGCTGGAGGTATCATATTACCTGATTTCAAATTATACTACAAAGTTATAGTGACCAAATCAGCTTGGTACTGACATAGAAACAGACAAATAGACAAATGGAACAGAACAGAGAACCCAGAAATAAATCCAAACAATTATAGCCAACTGATTTTCTACAACAGCATCAGGAACATACAATGGGGAAGGGTCAGTCTCTTCAATAAATGGTGCCGAGAAAACTGGATAATCATATGCAAAAGAATGAAACTAGATCCTATCTCTCACTATATTAAAAGGTCAAATCAAAGTGGATTGAATATTTAAATGTAAGACCTAGAACAATGAAACTCCTAGAAGAAAACACTGGAGAAATGTTCTAAGACATTGTTCTGGGCAAAGAAATTTTGTGTCAAAAGCACAAGCAACCAAAGCAAAAACACACAAATGGGATTATGTTAAACTTAAAAGTTTCTCCACACCAAAGAAAACAATAGAATAAACAGACAGTCTAGGGAATGTGAGATAATATTTGCAAACTATCCATCCAACAAGGGACTACTGACAAAAATATATGAGGAGCTCAAACAAGTCAATAGCAAGAAACAAATCATCTAATTTAAAAATGGGCAAAAGATCTGAATAAACATTTTTCAAAAGAAGATATATAAATGAGCAGCAGGTATGTGAAAAAATGTTCAATATCACAAATCATCAGGGAAATGCAAATAAAAACCATAATGAGATATCATCTTACTCCAGTTAAAGTGGCTTTTATCAAAATATTGGGCACAACAGATGCAGGAAATGATGCAGGGAAAGGGAAGCCTTGTACAATGTTGGTGGGAATGTAAATTAGTACAGCCACTATAAAGAACTGTATGAAGGTTCATCAAAAAAGCAAGAATATAACTACCATATGATCCAGCAATTCCACTACAGGGTATATATCCAAAAGAAAAGTAATCCATTTAATGAAGAGATATGTGTATTCTCATGTTTACTGAAGCACTACTTACAATACCCAAAATATGAAATTAACCTAAGTGCCTATCAATAAATGAATGGATAAAGAAAAATGTGGTATATATACACAATGGCATATTATTCTGCCATAAAAAAGAATAAAATCTTGACACGTCCAGCACATGGTTGGAACTAGAGGTCATTATGTTTTATTATTATTATTATTATTATTATTATTATTATACTTTAAGTTCTAGGGTACATGTGCATAACATGCAGGTTTGTTACATATGTATACTTGTGCCATGTTGGTGTGCTGCAGCCATCAACTCGTCAGCATCCATCAATTCGTCATTTATATCAGGTATAATTGCCAATGCAATCCCTCCCCCATCCCCCCTCCCCATGATAGGCCCCAGTTTGTGATGTTCCCCTTCCCCAGTCCAAGTGATCTCATTGTTCAGTTCCCATCTATGAGTGAGAACATGCGGTGTTTGGTTTTCTGTTCTTGTGATAGTTTGCTAAGAATGCTGGTTTCCAGCTGCATCCATGTCCCTACAAAGGACGCAAACTCATCCTTTTTGATGGCTGCATAGTATCAAAATGATGGCTGCATGGACATTTGGGTTGATTCCAAGTCTTTGCTGTTGTGAATAGTGCTGTAATAAACATGCGTGTGCATGTGTCTTTATAGCAGCATGATTTATAATCCTTTGGGTATATACCCAGTAGTGGGATGGCTGGGTCATATGGTACATCTAGTTCTAGATCCTTGAGGAATCGCCATACTGTTTTCCATAATGGTTGAACTAGTTTACAATCCCACCAACAGTGTAAAAGTGTTCCTATTTCTCCACATCCTCTCCAGCACCTGTTGTTTTCTGACTTTTTAATGATTGCCATTCTAACTGGTGTGAGATGGTATCTCATTGTGGTTTTGATTTGCATCTCTCTGATGGCCAGTGATGATGAGCATTTTTTCACGTGTCTGTTGGCTGTATGAATGTCTTCTTTTGAGAAATGTCTGTTCATATCCTTTGCCCACTTTTTGATGGGTTTGTTTGTTTTTTTCTTGTAAATTTGTTTGAGTTCTTTGTAGACTCTAGTAAAATAAGCCAGGCACAGAAAGGCAAATGCCACATGTTATCACTCATATGTGGGCCCTAAAAAAGAGATCTCATGAAGATAAAGTACACTGGTGGTTCCCAAAACCTGGGAAAAGTAAGAGAGGAAAGGGAATGAAAAAACAATGATTAATGAGTACAAATATATAGTTTGATAGAAGGAAGAAGACCTAGTGTTTGATAGATGGGTAGGGTGATTATTGTTTAAAATAATCTATTGTATATTTCAAAATAGCTAGAAGAGAATAATTGAAATGTTTCTAGCATACAGACAAATACTAAAGGTGATTGATATTCCAATTATACTGATATGATTTTTTACAAAGTATATGAATGTATTAAACTATCACAGGTACCCCCAAAATATGTACATCTATTATATATCAATTAAAAAAAGTTTAATGGGCAAAGGGTCTGAATAGACTTTTCTTTGAGATTTGTAAATGACCAAAAATATATGAAATGATGCTCAACATTATTAGACATCAAATGCAAATAAAAAACACAGTAAGACACCACTTCACACCCACTATGAATCAAAAGACGAATCAAAAGACGGCAAATAACACGTGTTAGTGAGCAGATGGAGAAATTGGGATACTCATACATTGCTGCTGAGATTGTAAAATGATGCAGCCACTTTAGAAAACACTTCGATTCCTCCTCAAAACATAGAGTTTCCATATAACCCAGCAATTGCATCATTTACCGATATACCCGACAACAAGGATGAACCTTGAAAACACCATGTCAAATGAAAGAAGGCACTCACAAAAGATCACATATTGCATGACTACATTTATATAAAACATCATAAACAAATCTAGAAGGGCCGGAGAAAGCAAGCTAACCAAAGTCAAGGGGAAAAAATATGCACTGTGCTAAGTTCATAAAATTGAGCAGTACCGAATCACATGAATATATGGGTTGAGCTATTAGCCTTCAACCCCCTACTTAGAGGTCTCAAGAAATAGGATTATGGCTCTGATTTTGGGTTGGATTACTAAATGCTACTGGTATAGCAGAAGGATAGGTGTTCAAGGAAATCAAGGATACTTAGTGGGAAAAAGGTCATACACTTGTCTTTCTATGGAGTGAGACTGAATAAGAAAAGTAAAGTACTCTGGAGGAGGTTGGATGATGGGAGAAAATGGCAGAAATCCAGAGACTAAAGAGTTCTAAGAGCAATTATAGTAGTAGCAAGCATGAAGAGAATCTTAACAGAGAGGAGATTTTGGTCATGGTAAGATACATAAAATTAAGTTCTTCAAACATTCATGTATTGAAACAATTCATTATGGAGCTTTGAAAATGAATGACTCCAATAGAGTAAAAATTAACTGAAGAAAGGAAGGCTAGAATTTTAAAACTTGATTGCTTTCTATAAGTGCACTGGCTTCAGCTATGACAGGAGATAAAGTGAAGAGGACAATTGGGAATATGCATCATCTCAAAGACTTCAAAGGGTAAAAGGAAATGATCAAGTAATCAATAAACGACATTAATAAGGAAGGGGAGAAAATAGTATCGCCTGATGGAATGAGACTCAAAAGAGAATAGGCTTTTATCAGAGGCTGGAAAGGATATCTTCTGACTAATAGGTGGTTCTTAGAGGGCCAGCAAGAGCCCTGTTCTGGGGCGTGACACTCTCATGGTGTTCTGAGCCTTGGCAGATGCCTTACTATGAAGAGAGGCATCTCAACATTTAAAAAAATACTTACATGAATAGTAAGTAGCATTTTGATAAAAAAAAAAGGAGAGTTAGTGAGCAAAAGAAAAAACTCAGACTTGGAAACAAGAAGTACCTTTGTGTTTGTGGAAGGTGGTTTTTGTCTTACTTTATTTAACAAACAATAAGTGAATCTTTTATAGTAATAAACTTGATTTAACAAATTGAGTGAAGCCAGATTTTGAAGAACTTTGCTTTAAAAGCTAATAATAAGGTTGTTTTTTTATCCTGAAGTCAATATATTCATTGAATATTTTTATCAAGGAGATAATATACTGAAATTAGTGTTTAAACTTGTTGGTTAGAATAGAAAAAAAGAAAGGCTCAAGGATCAATAAACCACTTAGGAGACATAACTTAAGCTGGGGAAAAGAGGAATAAAAATAGAAAATAACGAAGCCAAAGACAATTCCAAGAAGAAATTGTAAAATATTTTTTAATGGAACAGATTAAAATGTTTTATTTGATTGTTTTTACCTATTATGTTTCCAAAAGGTTTCATAAGTTAGATTAGACCTAGAGCTTAAGTTTCCAAAACTGTCAAACCAGATCAAAACTAAAATATCAAAATATTCACTAAAATAACCTATTCGTCTCATTCATTTACCTGGTCACCATCTATTGGGTGCCTATTATGTGCAAGGTTCTATGCTAGATTCATTTTTCCTTTAGCAGGCAAATTATTGGTGACCTGTAGTTTCATCTGTTCCTTAACTGCTTGTTACCAAATCCTAATTTCAAAACTTTAGGAAGGGACTGTGGAGGAAACTTTTTGTATTTATCATAGTCTTAGAAAATAAGATATAGTAAGGAGAAATTTATAATATTTTTAACTGTTAATGAGGCATTGTTTTAGTTCATAAAAAAAAGTTGAAGGATAACAGTTGCATCCCATTGTAGATAATTTTCTTCAGTGCATCTCTCATTCAATTTTCATTCCTTGATCAACTGCAGAATTTACTCTAGGAAATAACATTCTCCAAAACAAAATGAAAAACCAAATTCAGAAATGTTCTTTGAGCTATTCTTACTCAAAAGCTAGTATTTTTTTAACAAATTATGTTTGCCTGTAGGAAAAAAGTCACCATTACATTGTTCTTTTCATTAAATAATTCTTCAGTAAATAAAAATGTTAAATCAAATTGTTTTTGCAACTAAATAAGGAAAAAACATAATCAATAGAATGAAAAATGTGTCCTTTAGAAAGGAAACCAATGAATGTTTTAGAAGAATTCTTAGATATTCTAATCACCAAATAAAAAAGACTCAGGTTTTTAGAAGCAAATGAATTCAGTTAGAAATCAAAGATCTGGCCATGAGCCCAACAATTCAAACATTAAAAAGAATTCTGATGACTCTGTAGATTGCAAATATATCTGCCTTCCATAATTCCTGTATTCCACTCTCATGAAGTTTAAAGTAAATATTTTAGTGTAGTAAAACCCACTAGAAAAAATCATTAAACTAAGATTAAAGTAAAATAAGTTTTTGCCTCAAAGTTCATTTTCTGACCAAAAACACGGATATGTGCCTTTCAGGGATTGTCTCCCACCCGGGCAGAAGTTGGTATTCTAGTGTAAATCTCTTGCTACAGAACCCTCATGTACTATTTTATTCCTTACCTCATCGGCAAATAGGAAAACCTACAGGCTGAAAACAGAGACTATTACATTGGGCTCAGTGAACTTCATGGTAGCATCTGCTATTTTAATAGCCAATGCTGACTTCATCTTCATCCACTGTAATTCCTGATCTGGAATGGCTCCTTAGAAATTCACAATTTTGTTTCTGGTATACAAATGGAAATGACATTGAACTCTCTCTTATATGACATGGTAAAGAATAGAGTGCTTTGTTTAATTAGAGACTTTGGCTAACATAGCATTGCAATATATACTAAGAAATGTATTGACATAAAATCTATGTTTAAAAATTCATATTTTTCTGAAGATTTAAGGGACATTTAAAAAATTTTAGTGATAATATCATCATTTTACAAATCATTAGTCAGTTAAAGATAGATACCGTAGACAGATTCCGGATTTTTTCAAAAATAATACTTTTACGATAGTGTAAGACTACTGGGTCAAGGCAAATTTCCGAACAGCAACTAAACTTTTTGGGAGTGGAGGACAAACAATTCTACTAGCATGATTCAACAGACAGAAGACTGGGTATACTGTGAGTAAATGATCAGAGTATGGACAAAAGTTCATTTTCTGGCCTTGCCTATATTTACTTCAAGAAAGATCCTAACTCCTTCCTTCTAGGGAGGCTCCTGAGCCAGGTGGTAAAATCGTCTTTGCAAAAATTATTAACTGAAAAAATTGTTACAGTAAAAGAGATTGACCTAACTGACCCCATCTCACTTCTAACCTCCACACTGTCCTTGTTCATTCCTAGGCTTAGGCCAAACTAACATTGGGAGGAAGTTAGTTTATAGTTTAGCTTTGAAACAAAGACAGTAACAGCCCCTTCTCAAAACAAACCCCCTTTCCTGCGTGGGGACTAGACTGCCTTTGTAGCACTAACAAATTAGCCACAAGATTAGAAATTACGATTTAGGAGTCATGCAGCTAGAGGCTGCAAGATTCTAGACCTCCCCAAATTGTTCCTGGGGATAACATCACTATTGTAAAACATAAGATCAGTGCTTGAGATATTTTGCAGACGCTGCATAGGATGAATCAGCTGGCACCACCCAGATTGATAAACTGGCTCATCAGCTCTTGTGCCCCCCACCGAGGAACTGACTCAGCACAAGAGGGCAGCTTCAACTCTGTATGATTTCATCTTCAACCTGACCAATCGTAACTCCTGACTCACTAGCAGCCCACCCACCAAATTATCCTTTAAAACTGCAATCCCTGAATTTTCAGAGAGACTGATTTGAGTAATAAAATTTCAGTCTCCCTTATAGCTGGCTCTGCATAAATTACTCTTTATCTATTGCAATTCCCCTGTCTTGATAAATTGGCTCTGTGTAGGCAGCAGGCAATGAGCACCCACTGGGCAGTTAAGTGGTGCACCTAAGTTTTATAGGTTGTTACTCAATGTCATTACTTCTCTGGTTGTGAGGGTAGTGTGTTCCTGACTTTAAGTCCAAAGTTTTTTCTTCTCAACATTTTTTCTTGCTAAGATGAAATACAGAGTAATAACTGCTTGATTCCTTTGCCAGCTTTCTCAAAGTCTCTAAGGGATTTCCTTGTCTTAAGGCATAGGATGTTTGCAAATGATCTTCCAATCAAAATTCACCATAGCTGTATAGTGACTAAGGTGTGGTCTGCTCCTGCATTGCATTGTTGAGATCAAGCCAATCTTGCAGAAGCCTTCAGCAAGTTACACTGACCTGCCAGGTTTCTCATCATTATGTAGAACGCAAATTCCTTATGTACTTGGAAATCTTTGTAATGGAATTCTGGAGTAGGATCACATTCAAGAAAATTTTGTGCTGACCATAAAAGAAACTTAGAAACAACTGAACAATTTTATTTACATTTCTCTAAAAATTAAACTGAATTCAGACATACAGTACACTTATTAAATTATTCATTTACCTTCTTAATTCTCTGTCCTAAAAATATCCAGGGACTACCATACCCCAAGCAGGGAAAATGTATCTAACTCCTTTCTTCCCTACCACCTTAGTCCCCATCATCTATGCCCCTATAAGACCTTTATCCATGATATGCCTTCCAAATGGAACACTCCCCTCCCCCACAGCTCCAAAAAGGCATAGCTTGGGCCTTCATTAGCACTGCTATCTTGAGAATCAGTCATAGTTCCAACCCCAGATAGCCCTCTCTTCCTGTCTCCTCTCTTCATTCTGGAATCTGAACAATCAGAGCCTAATACCACTTTTCAGTAACTAAATAGATTAGCAAGGCACTCAGTAGTGGCAGACTTTGGCCACATTGATGAACACAACCCTCTATATCCATTTCTAAGACTCCAGAATTTTTCTCAAAGACCAAATTATATTGGCCACCACATTCAGGAAAACCACTATATGCCTATATCTACTTTACCACAACTGCTCTGTTTAATGCTAACTCAGAGGACACTAGAAAAGAAATTTAGTTGAAGCTTATTTCATTTAAAACACCTTTTTAAAAAGTTTTTTTATATGTCTCTTTTCAAGATGTATAGATGGAAAAAGGATTGGGATGGGGGGTTTAATCTGTAGTGTGAAGAATCTGTCCTGCTGAGAAAATGAAAACAATTTCTGCTTTTCTCACTGTCATCCATGCATGCTGCTTACTGGGCTTCTCCTTGAAAGCAGTTGATTTGCATGATTATGTACTTACTTGGTCTGGTGGGGATTTTTGAAACTCAAAGGACTTACATTGAAAATCTATTTTGCTTTGCTTTTGAATGGAATGCATTTATTTGGGGGATGTAAACTTCTGGGATTTGTGGTAAATTTGAAATCTTAATTCTGTTACATACTCTTAGATGGATTGTTTAGTTGAGGACCTATATTTAGCTTGAGATTTAAATACCTAGATTGTAATAATTTTTTGAATGCTAATTTCATATCTAAACTGTTGATGCATAGTCCGGATGTTTGGACAGATCATGTGAGATAGCTGATACAAATATTTGGCTTCATGTAGGGTAACTGGTACAGATTCCTTTGTAGAGATTAGAAGTTTCTTTTCTTGCTTGAAACTACTCATTAGCTGTGATTGGATCCACAGTAATAATATCTGTTGGCATCTTAATTTTTATCAAATGTTTTTAAATTATTTACTTTCTTAACTACCTCATTTACATTGCTAACAATATAATATTACAATATAATTGTACAACCTTTCATGGTACCCAAATAGACAGAAGATTCTTTACTCCATTGGCCCCCAAAAGCAGTTCCGTTAATGAGCTGGTTTAAGATTTCAGAGACATCATCCCAATGAGCTCAACTTTATCATTTAATATTTATTTCTAGAGAGCAAATAACAACAAAATATTTTATTTTCCCTTGGAATTATTTTGTAAGATATTTATTGCACCAGATTCACTTTTCAAAGAACATCTGATTTTCACTTACAAAAGTGAACCTCCAGTTAGTTATGCACTGAAAAAGATAGATGTGCTGGCCTGTGATGGGCACAGAACATTCTGAGCTGAAACCTGAACTAAGTGTGTTTAACTAGAGCCTATTCCTTGAGAGTCTATCAAAAGCTTTTTACGGATCTTGCAACCTGGATCTATCCCTACTTCTCAATGCACCAGTTACAGGAAAGGGGTGCCAATCCAGACCCCAAGAGAGAGTACTTGGATTTTGCATAAGAAAGAATTCAGGACAAGTCCACAGTACAAAGCAAAAGCAAGTTTATTAAGAAAGTAAAGTGGTGAAAGAATAGCTACTCCATAGACAGAGTAGGGCATTCCCAAAAGTAAGAGGAGGAATACATCCACCCTAGATACAATACTTGTTTGTACTTAAGATTTGGAAAAAAAGATCATGGAGAGATGTGCTCTGCTACAAGGGTTTGTGATAAAGGATTAATTTTCTTAATTTCTGTATTTTGCAAGAATTGATATTGTTATCTTTAAAGCAAAATTAGGAATGCTTCTGTTCTCAAGATATCAGGGTATCAGAACACTCTCAAGCCTGAGTCTCTTTAGCAAACATTATCAATCTGTTCTCTTAACCGTAAACATCTAGAGGCCAGGAATACCTAACTTTCTGGGAATGCAGCCCAGCAAGTCCGAGCCTCATTTTCCTAGCTCTCACTCAAGATGGAGTCACTGTGGTTTGAAAGCCTCTGACACACCCATGGGCCTGAAGCCCACAAACATGAAGTCTAGGAAAGAGGGCTCAGAAAAAAACAAACAAACAAAACAAGAAACTTAAGTGTGCCTGATCCAGACCTGGACACTAAAGGATAGCTTCTGTGCCATGGGATAGGCAGACATTAAACAAATATGAAACTCATCTATCATTGAAACTACCTTTGCAAAACTCGTACCTGAGGAAACTATGACAATGAAAGAGATCAGACCAAAGCAACTCCATCTTGCTTCTCACCTGTAAGCTGTCCTTGTTCATCCCTGGGCATAGTCTGAACTAACCTTAGGAAGGAATTTAGTTTATAGTTCAAACTCTGAAACAAAATTGATAATAGCCCTTTCCTGAGGGGGAAAAAAATCCTTCTTGCCTGGGGACCAGTCTGCGTCTGTAGGACTAACAAATTAGCTACATGATTAGAAATTATGGTTTAGGGGCCATGCAGCCTTCAGCTGCAAGTCTGAACCTCCCCAAATTGCTGCTGGAGATAATATCACTGTTGCAAAACGTAACATCATTGCTTGAGATATTTTGCAGACCCTGCATTCCACTGCAGCAGATGACACCACTCAGACCAGTAATCTGGCTCAACCAGTTCTGCAATCCCACCCAGGAACAGAAGTCAGCAAGAAAGAACTCACTTCGGACCACCTATGATTTCATCTCCAACCCAACCAATCAGCAATCCATACTTCCCAAGCTCCTATCTGCCAAATTATCCTTAAAAACTCTGATTCCCAAGCTTTCAGGGAGACTAATTTGAGTAATAATAAAATTCTGGTCTCCCACACAGCCAGTAATGTGTGAATTACTCTTTCTCCACTGCAATTCCCCAGTCTTGATAAATTGGCTCTGTCTAGCAGCAGCCAAGGTGAACCTGTTGGGTGATTACATCAACGGCCATGAAAGCCCTTGCTATAATTTCCGTAGATCATCATTTCTTCTTGCTTTAAAGAGCTTAGTATTGTCTACAGATTTGAGTATTGTCAAATCTACAGATTTGAGATCTAATTGTTAATACAGTTTTTAGATTATTTCTTACTATTCTTGAACAGTCCACCATTGCTCAGGCATCTGTGATAAAATCTGTTACACACAGATGTATAAGCATAGGATTCTTGGGTAGCTCTCAGTGATGTCCTGTTAATTAGTTGTCTTTCCCTAGGTCAGTGCCACACTATCTTAATTAAAAATATTGGATAAGTTATGGTACCTGATACACTGTATCGCAAATCCACTTGCCTTGTGACACTTGTTCAGCAATGTCTTGACTATCCTAGGTCTTTGCTCTTTCATAGATACTATAGAATCAATGTGTTAATTTCCTATAAAACCTCTATTTATATGTGAATTATAATTGTAATTAATAGATACTAGTTTAAATCTTTTGACATTAACATTAAACTGTTTTAATGTTATGACAATTTCAGATGACAATTTCAGATGGTTCTACTACTGAACAGATCACAAGGGAAAGAATTAACGTCTTTCTGCTATCTACTTATGAACATGATGTATCTCTCCGTTTCCTTAGCTTTCTTCAATATCTTTATTAAAGTTGTAACTCCATGCAAGTATTGAATATATGTTGTAAGATTTACTCCTAGATATCTTGCCTTTTTTTTTCCTGCTGTAAATGGTATCTTTTTCTCGTTATTATACTTTCAGTTTGTGTGTACATGCTATGGTTTGGGCCTTTGCCACCTCCAATCCTCATGCGGAAATTTGGTACCCATTGTGGCAATGTTGAGAGGTAGGGCCTGACGGGAGGTATTTGGGTTCTCGGGGTGGATCCCCCATGAATAGATTAATGTTCTTTCTCAGGGTGAATTAGTTCTCCCTCTATTAGTTCCCCTTGAGTACTCTAGGTAAAAAACACCTAGGGCCTCCCAGTGGCTTCCTCCTTTGCCGTGTGATCTCTCTTTGCACTCTTGGTAAGGAAGTGTTCCAGACCCAAGGCCATTCTTATGCAGCTATATGGGGGTGGAAAGACATCATGCACAGGGCTGCAGTTCCCAATACTCATAAATCAGAACTTCTACTGGATTCAACCAATTCTCTTTAATCTAACTTTACTCCTATTGGTTTAGAGTTATGTAATCTATTTCTTTTACACACCTTCTTTCATACAATGCAAGGTCCTTGGAGTGTTTGATTTTAAACACTACCTCCCAAATTCCATGTTACTGTCATTTAGCATTTCAGTTCAATTTGTTAATGTCATGCTAGTTAGACATTATTTCATTATATTTTTGTCAACGTTTATTTGGATTACACTTTTTTTTTTACATGACATAGTTCTTTGCACTCTACTGCTTTATTGATTTCGTTCTGAAAGAAGAACATCCTTCCGTAGGTTTTCAGGACTTTGAAAAAATTCCCTCAAAAACAAAATTAAATGTTGTTTATTTTGCCCTCAGTCTGGTATGATTGTTTTGGGTGGGTTGAGAATTCTAGATTGATGGTTGCTTTTCCTCGGTACTTTAAATATATTATTTTATTTTCATCCAATTCCCAGTGTTGGTGGTGTTGATGAGAAGTCTGCTGTCAGCCTAATTATATTCCTCTCTAGAAGAAATATATTTTTCTATCTGAATTTTTGGACTTTTTTTCAGAAAAAATGATTTTCATCTCACTATAATGCATGACGGTATGGGTTGGATTTTTTATTTGGTTATTTATATTTCGGGTTTGGTATTGTTTTGTTTTTGCTGCTGAGGATCAATTATGTTCTTTTAATTTCAGGGTTCATGTATTTCTTTAATTCTGAAAACTCCCCAACTGTTATCTCAGAATACTTTTTCTCACTTTTATCTTTTATTTTCTCTTCTGGAATATCTCATTCTATCTCTTTATATTCTTTATCTCTTAACATTTTTTATAATTTTTTAATCGTTTTATCTCTCTCTACTAGATTCTGAGAAGTTTACTTAACTCCACCTTTCAGATTCTCATTTTACTTCACATTAATATGCTATTTATCCCATCCATTTAAGTTATTTTTGTCATTATATTTTTAATATCTAGAAGTTCAATTTGGTCCTATTTTCAAAACTGCTTACAGTTTTTCAAGAATTCCTAATATTTTGTTATGAATTTTAATTCAATTTTTAATTTTGTATTCTTTTATCTCCATAATCCTCTTAAATTTATTCTCTTTTATATTTTTATTCTTTTATCTTCAATTTTGGGAAGGCTAATCTCCTAGATATAATATTTCCTGGTATTCCATTACAGTGGGTCTTTTCTCGAGTTCTTTTTAAAACACTAATACTCTGTCCTGTGGTAGCTGCATTTGCTTTAGTTTATGTACATGTACCCACAGAATCATTCCTCATTTTTTTTCTGCTAGGCTCTAGGATTACAATACAGTAGCCAGTAGCCATATGTAAATTTTAAAATAGAAATTAATTAAAATTAAATAAAATTTAAAATTTAGTTTTGCAATCTCACTAGACATGTTTAAGTGTTCAATAGCCACATATGACCAGTAGTTACCACATTAGATAGTGCAGATATAGAACATTTCCATATCACAAAAGTTGTATTGTACAGTGTTGCTGTAGAGTTTACACAGTCCTAAACTAGCTTTTGTGTTAATTTCTTTGTTCAGTTTCCTAACCCTTGCAGGTCATTAAATTGTACACCTTTTAGGTCTCATAGGTATAGAACTTTGATTAATTGTGATTAACTTATTTATTAATTCATGACCCCCGATAGATAGCAAGTGACCTTTTCATTTCTCCAGGCCATTAAACAGATATATCTAGATTCCTTTAAATAAGTAACTTGGTAACCCTTCAAGACTCTGGACTTTATTCAGAGGACTCAATTCCAGCTTTCCAGCTTGAATAGACCTATGACCACATCTTTTTTCCCTAGTGGGTATTAAAAGTCCTTTATATATATTCCTTCCATAATCCCCGAGTAGTCAAAGGGCCTACTTCCACTTGCTTTTCTGGATTTGAATCCTCTCTTCTGTTTTGTCACCTGGAAATTTCTCTTTCTGTTTTTCAAGCTGCTTTGTATAATTTATTAAAAATTACATCACATTTTATCCAGCGTTTCACTGTTTGTGGAGAGAAAAATTGTCTACATCAGCTATATGTATCATATGATTAGAAATATACTGACGTTCTATTGCATGCTTTAATATTTTGAGTAAGAATAAGATATGTCATGTTTAAAATGAATTTCATTGTTAAGCCCGCTCTTCTGTCTAATTGTAATCTGGTGCTTGAAGTTCTACAACTTCATTGGCAAGTGATTTGTTTTTCTTATTGGAATGCCTCATATCTAATCTAAATACAAAAATATTATTTTTTAATGACACCTCTTGTATCAATCACTTCTTTCCAATATCATTTTACTTTTGCATAGAACCTGATATCATTTCCAGAAATGACTTTAACGTTCTCCTCTGAAATTTTAAAGTAATGCTTATTTATTATAACTGATAAAATAATATATTTAAAGGAAAAACTAATCATCTCTCTTCTCTACCTCCTTTCTACTCCTTACCTCCAAACCACCTCCTTGCCAGATGGTGAGTGATATCAACATTGTTTTATATTGCTTTAGTGGTTTTCCATGTAGTTTTAAATATATACAAACATATGAATTTATAATTAGCGGTCCCTGTCCTTGATTATTTTGACCAAAATGAGTATTTCACTAACTAAACACAGAGCATCTCTCTAGTCAACATAAATAAGCTTAATATATATTTTTAAATATTTTTATATTATCCATAGTATAAATATTCACAATTTATTAATCTTTTCCCTCTTGATGAATAGTCAGGGTGCTTCCAGTTTGCTGCCACTATGAATTATAATACAATAAACATCCTTGAGTATATTTTTCTATACTTGTAACGTTTGGATTTTTTTTTTTAATACTTTAAGTTCTAGGGTACATGTGCATAACGTGCAGGTTTGTTACATATGTATACTTGTGCCATGTTGGTGCGCTGCACCGATCAACTCGTCAGCACTCATCAATTCGTCATTAATATCAGGTATAACTGCCAATGCAATCCCTCCCTGCTCCCCTCTCCCCATGATAGGCCCCGATGTGTGATGTTCCCCTTCCCGAGTCCAAGTGATCTCATTGTTCAGTTCCCACCTATGAGTGAGAACATGCGGTGTTTGGTTTTCTCTTCTTGTGATAGTTTGCTAAGAATGATGGTTTCCAGCTGCATCCATGTCCCTACAAAGGACGCAAACTCATCATTTTTAAGGGCTGCATAATATTCCATGGTGTATATGTGCCACATTTTCTTAATCCAGTCTGTCACAGATGGACATTTGGGTTGATTCCAAGTCTTTGCTGTTGTGAATAGTGCTGTAATAAACATGCGTGTGCATGTGTCTTTATAGCAGCATGATTTATAATCCTTTGGGTATATATCCAGTAGTGGGATGGCTGGGTCCTATAGTACATCTAGTTCTAGATCCTTGAGGAATCGCCATACTGTTTTCCATAATGGTTGAACTAGTTTACAATCCCACCAACAGTGTAAAAGTGTTCCTATTTCTCCACATCCTGTGCAGCACCTGTTGTTTCCTGACTTTTTAATGATTGCCATTCTAACTGGTGTGAGATGGTATCTCATTGTGGTTTTGATTTGCATTTCTCTGATGGCCAGTGATGATGAGCATTTTTTCACGTGTCTGTTGGCTATATGAATGTCTTCTTTTGAGAAATGTCTCTTCATATCCTTTGCCCACTTTTTGATGGGTTTGTTTGTTTTTTTCTTGTAAATTTGTTTGAGTTCTTTGTAGATTCTGGATGTTAGCCCTTTCTCAGATGAGTAGATTGCAAAAATTTTCTCCCATTCTGTAGGTTGCCTGTTCACTCTGATGGTAGTTTCTTTTGCTGTGCAGAAGCTCTTTAGTTTAATTAGATCCCATTTGTCAATTTTGGCTTTTGTTGCCGTTGCTTTTGGTGTTTTAGACATGAAGTCCTTGCCCATGCCTATGTCCTGAATGGTACTACCTAGGTTTTCTTCTAGGGTTTTTATGGTATTAGGTCTAATATTTAAGTCTCTAATGCATCTTGAATTAATCTTCGTATAAGGAGTAAGGAAAGGATCCAGTTTCAGCTTTCTACTTATGGCTAGCCAATTTTCCCAGTACCATTTATTAAATAGGGAATCCTATTTAACAAACTCTCAGGTTTGTCAAAGATCAGATGGCTGTAGATGTGTGGTATTATTTCTGAGGACTCTGTTCTGTTCCATTGGTCTATATCTCTGTTTTGGTACCAGTACCATGCTGTTTTGGTTACTGTAGCCTTGTATTATAGTTTGAAGTCAGATAGCGTGATGCCTCCAGCTTTGTTCTTATGACTTAGGATTGTCTTGGCAATGTGGGCTCTTTTTTGGTTCGATATGAACTTTAAAGCCGTTTTTTCCAATTCTGTGAAGAAACTCATTGGTAGCTTGATGGGGATCGCGTTGAATCTATAAATAACCCTGGGCAGTATGGCCATTTTCACGATATTGATTCTTCCTATCCATGAGCATGGTATGTTCTTCAATTTGTTTGTGTCCTCTTTTATTTCACTGAGCAGTGGTTTGTAGTTCTCCTTGAAGAGGTCCTTTACATGCCTTGTAAGTTGGATTCCTAGGTATTTTATTCTCTTTGAAGCAATTGTGAATGGAAGTTCATTCATGATTTGGCTCTCTGTTTGTCTATTACTGGTGTATAAGAATGCTTGGCCGGGCGCGGTGGCTCAAGCCTGTAATCCCAGCACTTTGGGAGGCCGAGACGGGCGGATCACGAGGTCAGGAGATCGAGACCATCCTGGCTAACATGGTGAAACCCCGTCTCTACTAAAAAAATACAAAAATCTAGCCGGGCGAGGTGGCGGGCGCCTATAGTCCCAGCTACTCCGGAGGCGGAGGCAGGAGAATGGCGTAAACCCGGGAGGCAGAGCTTGCAGTGAGCTGAGATCCAGCCACTGCACTCCAGCCCGGGCAACAGAGCGAGACTCCGTCTCAAAAAAAAAAAAAAAAAATGCTTGTGATTTTTGCACATTAATTTTGTATCCGGAGACTTGGCTGAAGTTGCTTATCAGCTTAAGGAGATTTTGGGTTGAGACAATGGGGTTTTCTAAATATACAATCATGTCATCTGCAAACAGGGACAATTTGACTTCTTCTTTTCCTAACTGGATACCCTTGATTTCTTTCTCTTGCCTGATTGCCCTAGCCAGAACTTCCAACACTATGTTGAATAGGAGTGGTGAGAGAGGGCATCCTTGACTTGTGCCAGTTTTCAAAGGGAATTTTTCCAGTTTTTGCCCATTCAGTATGATATTGGCTGTGGGTTTGTCATAAATAGCTCTTATTATTTTGAGGTAGGTTCCATCAATACCGAATTTATTGAGCGTTTTTAGCATGAAGGGCTGTTGAATTTTGTCAAAAGCCTTTTCTGCATCTATTGAGATAATCGTGTGGTTCTTGTCTTTGGTTCTGTTTATATGCTGGATTACGTTTATTGATTTGCGAATGTTGAACCAGCCTTGCATCCCAGGGATGAAGCCCACTTGATCATGGTGGATAAGTTTTTTGATGTGCTGCTGAATCCGGTTTGCCAGTAATTTATTGAGGATTTTTGCATCGATGTTCATCAGGGATATTGGTCTAAAATTCTCTTTTTTTGTTGTGTCTCTGCCAGGCTTTGGTATCAGGATGATGTTGGCCTCATAAAATGAGTTAGGGAGGATTCCCTCTTTTTCTATTGTTTGGAATAGTTTCAGAAGGAATGGTACCAGCTCCTCCTTGTACCTCTGGTAGAACTCAGCTGTGAATCCATCTGGTCCTGGACTTTTTTTGGTTGGTAGGTTATTAATAATTGCCTCAATTTCAGAGCCTGCTATTGGTCTATTCAGGGATTCAACTTCTTCCTGGTTTAGTCTTGGAAGAGTGTAAGTGTCCAGGACATTATCCATTTCTTCTAGATTTTCTAGTTGATTTGCATAGAGGTGTTTATAGTATTCTCTGATGGTAGTTTGTATTTCTGTGGGGTCGGTGGTGATATCCCCTTTATCATTTTTTATTGCATCTATTTGATTCTTCTCTCTTTTCTTCTTTATTAGTCTTGCTAGCAGTCTGTCAATTTTGTTGATTTTTTCAAAAAACCAACTCCTGGATTCATTGATTTTTTTTGGAGGGATTTTTGTGTCTCTATCTCCTTCAGTTCTGCTCTGATCTTAGTTATTTCTTGCCTTCTGCTAGCTTTTGAATGTGTTTGCTCTTGCTTCTCCAGTTCTTTTAATTGTGATGTTAGAGTGTCCATTTTAGATCTTTCCTGCTTTCTCTTGTGGGCATTTAGTGCTATAAATTTCCCTCTACACACTGCTTTAAATGTGTCCCAGAGATTCTGGTATGTTGTATCTTTGTTCTCATTGGTTTCAAAGAACATCTTTATTTCTGCCTTCATTTTGTTATGTACCCAGTAGTTATTCAGGAGCAGGTTGTTCATTTTCCATGTAGTTGAGCGGTTTTGATTGAGTTTCTTAGTCCTGAGTTCTAGTTTGATTGCACTGTGGTCTGAGAGACAGTTTGTTATAATTTCTGTTCTTTTACATTTGCTAAGGAGTGCTTTACTTCCAATTATGTGGTCAATGTTGGAATAAGTGCGATGTGGTGCTGAGAAGAAGGTATATTCTGTTGATTTGGGGTGGAGAGTTCTATAGATGTCTATTAGGTCCGCTTGGTGCAGAGATGAGTTCAATTCCTGGATATCCTTGTTAACTTTCTGTCTCGTTGATATGTCTAATGTTGACAGTGCAGTGTTGAAGTCTCCCATTATTATTGTATGGGAGTCTAAGTCTCTTTGTAAGTCTCTAAGGACTTGCTTTATGAATCTGGGTGCTTCTGTATTGGGTGCATATATATTTAGGATAGTTAGCTCTTCCTGTTGAATTGATCCCTTTACCATTATGTAATGGCCTTCTTTGTCTCTTTTGATCTTTGATGAGTTGAAGTCTATTTTATCAGAGACTAGGATTGCAACCCCTGCTTTTTTTTGTTCTCCATTTGCTTGGTAGATCTTCCTCCATCCCTTTATTTTGAGCCTATGTATGTCTCTGCATGTGAGATGGGTCTCCTGAATACAGCAGACTGATGGGTCTTGACTCTTTATCCAGTTTGCCAGTCTGTGTCTTTTAATTGGAGCATTTAGTCCATTTACATTTAAGGTTAATATGTTATGTGTGAACTTGATCCTGCCATTATGATATTAACTGGTTATTTTGCTCGTTAGTTGATGCAGTTTCTTCCTAGCCTCGATGGTCTTTACATTTTGGCATGTTTTTGCAATGGCTGGTACCGGTTGTTCCTTTCCACGTTTAGGGCTTCCTTCAGGGTCTCTTGTAAGGCAGGCCTGGTGGTGACAAAATCTCTAAGCATTTGCTTATCTGTAAAGGATTTTATTTCTCCTTCACTGATGAAACTTAGTTTGGCTGGATATGAAATTCTGGGTTGAAAATTCTTTTCTTTAAGAATGTTGAATATTGGCCCCCACTCTCTTCTGGCTTGTAGAGTTTCTGCCGAGAGTTCTGCTGTTAGTCTGATGGGCTTCCCTTTGTGGGTAACCCGACCTTTCTCTCTGGCTGCCCTTAAGATTTTTTCCTTCATTTCAACTTTGGTGAATCTGGCAATTATGTGTCTTGGAGTTGCTCTTCTCGAGGAGTATCTTTGTGGTTTTCTCTGTATTTCCTGAATTTGAATGTTGGCCTGCCCTACTAGGTTGGGGAAGTTCTCCTGGATGATATCCTGAAGAGTGTTTTCCAACTTGGTTCCATTTTCCCCCTCACTTTCAGGCACCCCAATCAGACGTAGATTTGGTCTTTTTACATAATCCCATACTTCTTGCAGACTTTGTTCATTTCTTTTTCTTCTTTTTTCTTTTGGTTTCTCTTCTCGCTTCATTTCATTCATTTGATCCTCAATCGCTGATACTCTTTCTTCCAGTTGATCGAGTCGGTTACTGAAGCTTGTGGATTTGTCACGTATTTCTCCTGTCATGGTTTTCATCTCTGTCCTTTCTTTTATGACCTTCTCTGCATTAATTATTCTAGCTATCAATTCTTCCACTCTTTTTTCAAGATTTTTAGTTTCTTTTCGCTGGGTACGTAATTCCTCCTTTAGCTCTGAGAAGTTTGATGGACTGAAGCCTTCTTCTCTCATTTCGTCAAAGTCATTCTCTGACCAGCTTTGATCCGTTGCTGGCGATGAGCTGCACTCCTTTGCAGGGGGAAATGTGCTCTTATTTCTTGAATTTCCAGCTTTTCTGCCCTGCTTCTTCCCCATCTTCGTGGTTTTATCTGCCTCTGGTCTTTGATGATGGTGACATACTGATGGGGTTTTGGTATAGGTGTTCTTCCTGTTTGATAGTTTTCCTTCTAATAGTCAGGACCCTCAGCTGTAGGTCTGTTGGAGATTGCTTAAGGTCCACTCCAGACCCTGTTTGCCTGGGTATCAGCAGCAGAGGTTGCAGAAGATAGAATATTGCTGAACAGCGAGTGTACCTGTCTGATTCTTACTTTGGAAGCTTCCTCTCAGGGGTGTACTCCACCCTGTGAGGTGTGGGGTGTCAGACTGCCCCTAGTGGGGGATGTCTCCCAGTTAGGCTACTCAGGGGTCAGGGACCCACTTGAGCAGGCAGTCTGTCCGTTCTCAGATCTCAACCTCTGTGTTGGGAGATCCACTGCTCTCTTCAAAGCTGTCAGACAGAGTCATTCACGTCTGCACAGGCCTCTGCTGCTTCCCCTTCTGTTGTTTAGCTGTGCCCTGTCCCCAGAGGTGGAGTCTACAGAGACAGGCAGGTTTCCTTGAGCTGCTGTGAGCTCCACCCAGTTCGAGCTTCCCAGCGGCTTTGTTTACCTACTTAAGCCTCAGCAATGGTGGGCGCCCCTCCCCCAGCCTCGCTGCTGCCGTTTCGGTTAGATCGCAGACTGCTGTGCTAGCAATGAGGGAGGCTCCGTGGCCGTGGGACCCTCCCGGCCAGGTGTGGGTATAGTCTCCTGGTATGCCCGTTTGCTTAAAGCACAGTATTGGGGTGGGAATTACCCGATTTTCCAGATGTTGTGTGTCTCAGTTCCCCGGCTAGGAAAAGGGATTCCCTTCCCCCTTGCGCTTCCCAGGTGAGGCGATGCCTCGCCCTGCTTCAGCTCACGCTGGTCGGGCTGCAGCAGCTTACCAGAACCAATTGTCCGGCACTCCCCAATGAGATGACCCCAGTACCTCAGTTGAAAATGCAGAAATCACCGGTCTTCTGTGTCGCTCACGCTGGGAGTTGGAGACTGGAGCTGTTCCTATTCGGCCATCTTGCTCCGCCACATTTGGATTTTTATATAATCTTACTCTAAATTAGTATAAAAATATGTGATCTTTCTTTAATAAGTCTCTCATTTCTCTCCATCCCATATAAATCTAAAATAATCTTTTTGTACCAGGTTTTTATTAAAGAAGTTAGATTATAAAAATATTATTTAAACTCAAAATTTATTATAGGTTCTTCTGTCTCCAGAGCAGACTGGTATAATTCATGTTAGTAGGAAGATATGTCTCTATATTTACTTCCTACCAATTAAGGAGATTGGTAAAAGAAAAGAAAACAGTGAACTCTCAATGTCTCTGCCAGAGGGACTAGATGACGTGGCCCTCTGCTTAAGAGGACATATTGTTGACCCTCTGATTATACCAAGCCTAATAGTGCCTGGACAGCAAAACTGTTTTAATGAAGACTGGAACTGAGTTTGGAAGAGTAGTTACTGTAGGGAAATATAAAAGAGAGAAATTGACAGATGAGAAGCATGAGTGTTAAAGAGGTCATGGACTCAAAAATGTCAGGAGGCTGAAAACTACATAGAAGAATGATAGATGTCTGAGCATGGGAAGGGTTTCGAAATTGTATTCCTTTACTTTTAAAACGTCACAGCCAGCACAATGCCTGTCACAAAGCAGATGCTCCAGGAATATTACTAAAATAAGAATTAGGGATGTTTGATATTCAAGTTTTAAGTGATTGCATTTTATGTTCTCCACAAGAAATCCACTTTAAATATAAAAATATGGCTAGATTCACTATCTCTTAAGTGGTATAGTGTTATTTGAAAGAAAACTAGGATTAGTTATAAATGGGCTGGTACTTTAAAAAGTACAATGACTGCATTGTCATAATGTAAAGCCTTTCCCTATCATCTCAAACTTTCAATGAAAATTCTAACATCTAAATATGTTATTAAACAATAGGGGGTCATGTTTGGGGAATCAAGAAAACAGATTAAATTACACCCCCTGGAGAGCCCAGAGCTTAGAGAAACCAATAGTCTCCAGATCTGATAAACGTATTAAGAGCCGGAGTTCTCCTAAAGCAGGAACTTCTTGTAGAGGTGATCATGGAAATGCAAGCCCCTAGGAATCTAGGATAACTGATGGAAAACATTACATATCCTACAGAACAAAAGGTAATGGCTTAAAGTAATATTATGATGGGGTGACCAGAGCAAACATTTATTAAACAATGAATCATATAATCACAGAAAATGTTTAAACATGGAAACTAGTCCAGTGGTGATAAACACCTTCATTTCATGAGCTATTTCAATTGATAGCATCCTCCTGGCATGCTAAGTTAAGCAGAGTTCTGAGACTGGAAAATGGGTTTGTGGTGAAGACAGCTGGGAATTATCAAAAAGCCTAGAGAAATGCAAGGGGGGAAAGTAAAGCATGTAAATTTCCAGATTGCAAATTTATGGAGGAAAGATATAATTTGTTTTTTGTTCCTTCACACCTTTCCCTCCTCACAGCTCCATCAACTATTCTCAATGAGTTGTTGATGCTGATTTAGTCTATGCCTGATTTAGTACAAGCACCTCCTTGATAAGAAAAATACTTGTTTATTTTTTAACCTACCAATATTGAATCAGGAAGAAATAGAAAGCCTGAACAGACCCATAACAAATACAGAGATTAAAATAGTTATGAAAAATCCTCCTCCCAACGAAGCAAAGCTCAGGACCAGATTGTTCAGGGAACAACCAGTCAATGGGGCATTCAGAACATACACAACATTTATCAATTAAGTTCACTGTCTTATAAGGGCATAGTTGATGGTGCCCCAAAATAATTAAAATACTAACATAAAAGGTCACTAAATACAGATCACCATAACAGATAGAATAATGAAAAGTTTGGAAACTGCAAGAAATGCCAAAATGTGACATAGTGTCCCAAAGTGAGCCCATGCTGTTGGAAAATGGCACCAATAGACTTATTCCACACAGGATTGCCACAAACTCAATTTGTAAAAATGCAGTATCTGCGAAGCACAAGAAAGTGCAGTGCAGTAAAAACAAGGTATGCCTGTGTCTATAAAAGGGAGACAGAATTGTTCCTTCAGGGAGTCGCTAAATAGCTAAAAATAATAGTGCCCTTTCTGTCACTGACAATTACAAAATGCCTTGCAACATTTTGCATTGTTTATTGAGCTAGTTCTTGACTCTGCTTTGTTCGTATTTCATTTTCATATTTTTACAACTATATGGTAAACTTCTAAAATACAAACGTTTTATCTTATAGAGTCTTCTCATTCCTATATACCTAACAGGCAGTCAATAAATATTTGAATCGATTAATGCTCTGAATTTTACCTCTCAAACCAGATTACATATTTATTGAGAAAAAAATGTATTTTTTCACACTTTTCTCTCCTCATAATTCCTCAATCCACTATGCTTAGGAGGTTATTGAAAACATACATGAAATTTATAGACAAATAAATGAGTTTGATGAATTATTAAATGTTGGAGAGTAATTCTTGAGAACATAAGTCCTTTCTGAGAAGACAATTAAAAATTGGTAAAGGAGATTTGATAAAAATTACTGCAAAAAATTTCATTACTACTTGTTTTCAATTATACATTATTATCTTTAAATTCTGTCTTAATTGGATATTTTACTGCTTCTGCTTCTTTATAATAAAAATTATATGTAAACATAACTATAGCTTTTGATTTTTTTACACAGCAGTGCATATTTGGCATGTTGAAAATACTATTTAACAAATAAGTGTGCAATACTAGGAAGGAAACTCCTTCCCTCAAGGAAAATAGTGATGAAAGTGGGAGAGAAAAACATCGTTGTTGTTGTTGCTGTGTTTTTATTTAAAACCATCACCTCATTTGGTTTCCATATTCTGAACATAAAGGAGTATTATCCACTCAATAAACATTTACCAATCACCTGCTATGTTATGTCTGAGAGTCACAAAGATGAATGATTATGATCTGTCTTCAAGATTCATTGTTTCTTGGAAAAGGCAGACACATCAGCAAATAGTTTGTGATGAGTGCTCTCTTGACGAGGGTATGCCCAAGGTGCTAGGAGACTGCTAGTGAGAAAGAAGAAAAAGCTCAATGGAGGAAGAACAAGTTTCAGGCAGGGATGGTCTGAAAGATAAACAAGACCTGATTGCTAGTTCAGTTATGATAGGCAGCCTCAGGTTTCTGAATGAATTAGTTTTGGATGTGATAAAGGGAAATTCCGATGCCACTTATTCTACATATTGTGCAGCCTTCCCAGTAACTTCAAAAAAATCTATAGAGTGTTTATGCCCATTGCTAAAGTTGAATTACATGTGTGTTGGAGCAGGGATTCACCAAAGTACAGCCAAACTCATCTAGAAACCTGTTGAAGTGAAAGTAACTAACTTCCCCTTCTGCCAAGAGCAAGTAAAAAGTATTGAATGTTTGAGAGAGGGGGTCTTCTGTCTAAGATAATACAGCATATGATGACACCATAACCATGGCATTGTCCTCAAAAGAAGTCTCTCATCACCAGCTCTCTAACTATAGGATTCCATTTTGTTTTTTGGGGTTGTGTTTTTATTTGTTTGTTTAAATACATTAGAACTAATTTTGGGGAAGAGATGGGATAGGGGAAAATAAGGAGATTAAAAAGTCACTTCACAGGCTGGACATGGTGGCTTATACCTGTAACCCCAGCACTTTAGGAGGCCAAGGTGGTAGTATCTCTTGAGTCCATGAGTTCAAGACCAGCCTGGGCAACATGGCTGATGTTTGGCTGTGTCCTCACCCAAATTTCATCTTAAATTATAGTTACCATAATCCCCACATGTCGTCAGAGGGACCCAGTGGGAAGTGATTGGATCATGGAGGCCATTCCCCCATGCTGCTCTTGTGACAGTGAGTGAGTTCTCACAAGATCTGATGGTTTTATAAGGGGCTTCCTCCCTTCTCTCTGCCCTTCTTGTTGCCACCATGTGAAGAAGGATGTGTTTGCTTCCCCTGCTACCATGATTGTAAGTTTCCTGAGGCCTCCCCAGTCATGCTGAACTGTGAATCAATTAAACCTCTTTCACGTCTTTCCTTTATAAAGTACCCAGTCTTGAGTATGTCTTTTTTTTTTTTTTTTTTTGAGATGGAGTCTTGCTCTGTTGTCCAGGCTGGAGTACAGTAGTGCAATCTCGGCTCACTGCAGCCTCTGCCTCGTGGGTTCCAGCGATTGTCCTGCCTCAGTCTCCTGGATAGCTGAGATTACAGGTACATGTAATCTCATGTTTGTTTGTTTTAGTAGAGACGGGGTTTTGCCATGTGGCCTAGGCTGGTCTCAAACTCCTGACCTCAGGTGATCTGCCCACCTCAGCCTCCCAAAGTGCTGGAATTACAGGCGTAAGCCACTGCGCCCAGCCGAGTATGTCTTTTTTAGCAGCATGAGAATGGACTAATACAGTAAATTGGTACCATGGGGAGTGGGATGCTACTACAAAGATACCTGAAAATGTGGAAGCAACTTTGGAACTGGGTAACAGGCAGAAGTTGGAACAGTTTGGAGAGCTCAGAAGACAGGAAAATGTGGAAAAACTTGGAACTTCCTAGAGACTTAGAAGGCTCAGAAGACAGGAAGATGTGGGAAAGTTTTGAACTTCTTAGAGACTTGTTGAATGGCTTTGACCAAAATGCTAATAGTGATATGGACAATGGAGTCCAGGCTGAGGTGGTCTCAGATGGAGATGCGGAACTTGTTAGGAACTGGAATAAAGATGATTCTTGTTATGCTTTTGCAAGCAACCAGACAAGCAGTGAGGTGGATTGCATAAGCCAGGAAATGGCATGATGGACTTGTGTGCCATGTGAAGAGGTTTTACTTGATCTAACAGACAGTGTAGAGCCACTGAAAAGTTTTGAGCCAATGGACAATTGAACAAATTGCTATGGCTACAGTGCAGATAAGGGGTTGGAATGAGAGAGACAGGACAGGAGTAAGTTCAATTAAAATCTGTCTAAGTAATTCAGGGAGGAAAAAACATTGACCTGGACTACAGGAATGGCAGCAGGTATAGAAAGAAGTTAGTTCAGAAGAGGTTGAGGTGATACATGCAATGGGACTTGGAATTACGAAAGTTCGTATCTTTAGTCTTATATTTCATTTCTTCTTTAGCAATCAATAATGTTGTCCCTTGTGTCCTCACACTGCTTTCAACTCTGTTTTGGTTTCTTTAAAATTTTTGTTTTTTTAGATGTATTAACAGCATCTACTAGGAGTAGAGCCTTCTGTTTTGTTAATCATGTGACAGGCAGAGAAGGAAATATAAAAGTATATGAGGAGGTAAATGTAGTAGTGTCAATGCTCATTTCTTTAAGCAGATTGAATTATCTATAGGCATCTAATCTCTGAAAACTATACGAGGAAATCCTATCTGTCCTTCTACCTCTGGGAAGAATTATATCCAGAAAAGATGGACTTCTTTTCTATTCTTCCAAAGTTTCAGCAAGAGACCTCTACTCCCGTTATCCACTCTCCCCCAAGGAAACCAGAATAGGAACCTTATAGACATATGCCTAAACATCTCATATTATCAACATTGCAATGCAGAATAATCTCTCAGGTGTCTGGGTTCTTTCATGCCTAGAGATTACTCCAGGTTCCTCCACTTAGGAATGAAAGATCCAGAAAAACTTTATTTCTAAAAATTCAGTATTAGGTATCACGTAATTTCACCATTAAAACTTGTATCTTGCCATGAAAATGCTTTTATACTGCCTCAAATTCTTTTCTTTTTGTATTATTTTGCTTAAAAAAATGGCCAGAAGTTTTGACTCAATTAAAACCTTGAAAATATGGCATCAAGTCTGCTAACCTTAAAAATTCTGTTGAATCTTTTAGGAAATCAAAACAAAACAAAACAAAAATCCTTCTTCATAGCTGAAGACCCATGCTTTTCTAAGAAGACTTTTGAAACAGTTGTCCTGTTATCAACCCCCACTTTGGTCATGCATTAAACCTCACAAAAGCTCTGCGTGTGTGGTTTTGGAGCTAAGTTATTGGAAACAAAAGTTTTAAAACCAATCAACCACAAAGAGAAGAAAATAAAAGTAGCCACTTATGCCTGAAGTGCCAACTTCCACCATATGTAGTCCCACAAAAACCAGAAGGGAAAAATAATCAAAGTAAAACCCAACTGTGCTAGCATCACAGAGTAAGGGAACAGAATTTCTAAAGAGTTTCACCCAAACCTATGAAAATGAAAATCACTTTGTTTTCCACAGCTGGCCCCCAGACCCTGTAAAGGAATACATTACTGTGATTTGCATTGATCTGATTAGTGTATTTACATAATGCCTCCTTCTACACCACTCCCAGTCAGCTGGACATCCAGCACATGCAGTTCTGGAGTAAAAATCAAGTAAACACTCCCAAAAGTATTTTGTCTTCTCCTACACAATTAGAACAATTTGCAAACTTGTATGCATTCAAAATAGCTTTGTTTACAAAATTATAGATTTTATTTGTTTTTATTCCCCAAATGTTGACAGTTCGTATAATAGATTAGGCTTTAAGCACAAACACACACACACACACTCACAACGTCCTTAATAGTGCAGAGGGAAAGTTGTAGAGCAACTAGTACACTATATAGAAATTGTTCGAAATTACAAAGCATTATTTTCTCTCAGGGCTCAATTAAAGCTATTAACTAGGATTCCAAAGGATGCGTAGGAGAAAGAATGAGAACTAGCAGAGCAGATACATAAATTAGATTATGTTCATGTACACAATACCTAAAGAAAATCAGTCCAAGTCTAAAGGAAGTCCAGCAGAAGACATAAAAGGAATCAATTAAGTACTCTTTGGTAAAGTATCATGTAGCTCGTTTTTCCAATAAAACAGTGAGAGTCTAGATGTTGCTGCTTTAGGTGTGAGGCAAGCTGGAACCTGCAATGTGTGCTGGCAGGGAGAAGTAGGAAGTCTTTCACCACAGTGAAGGATGGGGAACTAACTGTGCTACAGAAGCAGTGTTATGTGATAGAAGTTAACAACGTCTAAAATTTATTTGGAGTACCTATGTCACAAATTAGAAAACTGAATCTTAAAAAGACCAAGCTATTTATGAAAAAATTACAAGCTAGTAAACGGCAGTCTGGAATATAAGCAAGGTCTGTATGACTCCAAAATCCATGCATTCTATTCTACAACACTGACACTCATCCTAAATAATTTTGCCCTATATATATTTTACAAACTCTTCTTTTATATTCTGTTCACCTGCCAACTTTGGAGGGCTAGCAACAGGATCTATCTTTAAGGACAAAGAAGATCCGGAGCTTACTAGGAAACTGATGCTCCAATGATCAGCTAGGATTTAGTGGGAGGATTGTCCAGTACAGGAAAGTGAAAGGAGAAACACCACAGAGTGTGAAATTAAGGCAGAAGCCTGATTCTATGGAACAGATGCAACTTGGAAATGGCACAGGTGCCTGGGGCCCAATTGTGGTATCCGGGTTTCAGTCTGATTGTCTCCAGCACAGCTGTAACGGGAAGAAACAATGAGAAGCATACAGTTGCTGAGTATTTATGACTGTGGAGTGTGCTCATGTGAAGACTATTCTTACGCTTTTTTTTGTTTTGTTTTGTTTTTGTTTTTTTTTTTTTGAGACAGAGTCTCACTCTATCACCCAGGCTGGAGTGCAGTGGCACGATCTTGGCTCATGGCAACCTCCACCTCCTGGGTTCAAGCGATTCTCCTGCCTCAACCTCCTGAGTAGCTGGGATTACAGGCATGTGCCACCATGCCCAGCTAAGTTTTGTATTTTTAGTAGAGATGGGGTTTCGCGACGTTGGCCAGGCTGGTCTTGAACTCCTGACCTCAGGTGATTCACCCGCCTCAGGCTCCCACAGTGCTCGGATTACAGGCGTGAGTCACTGCACCCAGCTTCATATACTTCTATCTTAGTGCAGGAACTGGGAAAATAAGTAGGTCCTTCCATAAGCTAAACTATTAGAGGTTAGAAAGAAAGGAACAAAGGAAACAAACCAGATGATAAATAAACAACTAACAGAACTCTGTTTTCTCTTAGCCCAGTTAGGAAAATCATAGCAATAAAGATAACTCCAAGGCACAGAATATAAAATATACACAGTCAATGTACAATTTTTATAAACTGTTTCTGTTATCTGTCACTATATAACATATCATCCAAAAATTGAATCTCTTAAAACCATTATTTTTTCTCACAATTTTGTGAGTTGACTGGGCTGAGTTGGGTAGTGACACTGCACAACATGACACAGTGGAGATCCCTCATTAGACTATATTCAGTAGGGAGCTCAGTTGAGGATGAACAGCCAAATGGCCTCTCATCCTTCAGAATCTCTCTCCACATGGTCTTTTCTTATTCAATAGTGAAACCTAGTCTTCAGTCTACATCAGTCAATTGAGCTATATAATTGGCTGTACTTCCTGTTAGGCTAATTTATGCAATTTTCATTTTCATCTGCTAGTCTCTTTGACACATTTGCCTGCAGAACATTGCTATCTACACTCTTACAGTTTGTCATAATTAAGGGAAGGGGCTTGCGAAAGAAATGGAAGAGTTGTCCAGTCTTTTCACATTGCCCAGTTAATGTCTCTCAAATATAGAAAATATCTTCTACAGACCTGATAGCAAAGATCACGATGGCTTCCAGGAGTAGTTCTGCAATCAGTACTTCTCCATTTAATTGAAGCATTAGAATAACACTGACATGAACATTCTATCATCAGAAGATGAAAAATATTGGATATTTCTTTGATTTTGTGTATACCTATTTTGAATTTGAACAGGGAAATCCACAGTATAATAAAACACTCAAAAAATGACTTCTGGTTCTATTTCAGCCTTTAATCTGCTGTGTGAACTTAAACACATCATTTTACCTCTTTCATCTTTAGAATCCTTGCTATGGACTGAATTGTGTGCCATCCAAAATTCATATATGAAGGCTCTAACATTCAATGTGATTGTAATTGGAGACGGAGCCTTTGGGAAGTAAGTAGGATGCAATGAGGTCATGAGAGTGTGGCTTTCTAATGGGATCAGTAGCTTTTTAAGAAAAGAAGAGAGAGATCTCACTCTCTGTGACATGTAAAGACACAGAAAGAAGCCAGTCATCTGCAAGCCAGGAAGAGAGCCTACACCAGGAACCCAATCAGCCAGCACCTTGATCTTGAACTTCCCAGCCTACAAAATTGTGTGAAATAAATGTCAATGTGTAAGCCACCCCATATATGGTATTTTATTGTTGCAAACTAATACTATCCTCTTTCATAAAATGTGCCATTGGAATAGAAGTTCTCTAAAATTATTTCCAACCAAAATTATATTCTATTATGTTATTTTTCTATAAAGTTGTATTATTAAGTAAATATTGCCTGATTAATATTAAAGGAAACACTCAAATTAATTTAAGTCATCTAAAGAGTAAAAATAACTTTCATTCCAAAGCAAAAATTTGGAACTCATTTTAGAAAATATAGATATGCTCATTTATTTAAACTTCAGAGGCAGGCAGAAAATCAGTGAAGACATAATCGAACTCACCACCACCACCGATCAACTGCATATAATTAACACTTATAGCCAACTTTATCTGAAAACAGCAGGATAAACATTCTTCTCAAGCTTACACAGAACATTTACCATGGTAGACCACATTCAGGACCATAAGACACACCTTAACAAATTTAAAAGAATCAAAATTACATAGTGTCTGCTCTCATACTGACCCCAGTGGAATTAAACTAGAATTGAGTAACAGTAAGATAACTGGAAAATCCCAAATACCTGAAGATTAAACAACACACTACTAAATGACATGTGAGGGAAAAAAACAAAAAAACCTCAAGAAAAAAGTAAAAATATTTTTAACCAAATGAAAATGAAAAAAAAGCTTGTCAAAATTTTTGAGATTCAGTGAAAGCAGTGCTTAGAGGGAAATTTATAGCACTGAGTTCACACATTAGAAAAGAAAAAAGAACTAAAATCAATGATCTACATTTCCACCCTAGGAAACTAGAGAAACAAGAGCAAATTAATTCCAAAGCAAGAAGAAGAATAGAAATAATAAGACTTAGTGCAGTGGCTGGGGTGGTGGCTCATGCCTGTAATCCCAGCACTTTGGGAGGCCAAGGTGGGCAGATCACTTGAGGATAGGAGTTTGAGGCCAGCCTGGCCAAAATAGTGAAACCCCATCTCTACTAAAAATACAAAAAATTAGTTGGGCATGGTGGCACATGGCTTTAATCTCAGCTACTCGGGAAACTGAAGTACAGGATCACTTGAACACAGGAGGCAGGGTTGAAATTAGCCGAGATTATGACACTGTACTTTAGCCTGGGCAGCAGAGTGAGACTCTGTCTCAAAAAAATAAATAAAAGAAAGAAAGAAAGAAAGATTTAGAGCAGAAATCAATAAAATTGAAATCAAGATATTAATATAGAAAATCAACAAAACCAAAAGCTGGTTCTTTGAAAAGATCAATAAAATCAATAAACCTCTGGCCAAGCTAAGAAAAACAGAAAGGAAACAAAAATTGCTAGTATCAGAAATGAAGGAAGGGACATGTCTACAGCTCTTATGGACATCTAGAGGATACTAAAGGAATACTGTAAGGAACTCTATGACAACCTCAATGAAATGGACCAGTTCCTTGAAAGATACAATCTGTTAAAACTCATATAAGAAGAAATAGGTGGCTGAGTACGGTGGCTCATGCCTGTAATCCCAGCACTTTAGGAGGCCGAAGAGGACAGATCACCTGAGGTCGGGAGTTTGAGACCAGCCTGACCAACATGGAGAAACCCTGTCTCTACTAAAAGTACAAAATTAGCCAGACATGGTGGTACGTGCCTGTAATCCCAGCTACTCAGGAGGCTGAGGCAAGAGAATCACTTGGACCCGGGAGGCAGAGGTTACGGTGAGCCGAGATCATGTCATTGCACTCTAACCTGGGCAACAACAGTGAAACTCCATCTCAAAAAAAAAAAAATAGGCAATCTGAATAGGCACCAACCTCAGGTAGGTATACACAGGTGAATACTACCAAACACATAAAGAAGAAATTACAATTTTCTACAATCTCTTTCAGGGTATACAATCAGAAGGACTACATCTTAACACATTTTATGAGGCTAGTATTACCCTAACATCGAAACTACCCAAAAACATTACAAAAAAACGAAACTACAGACCAATATCTCTCATAAACATAGATGCAAAAATCATCAACAAATATTCCCAAATTCAGCTCAACAATGTATAAAATGAATTATACACCATGACCAAGTGGGATTTATCCCAGATATGAAAGTCTAGTCAGTATTAGAAACTCAATTAATATGATCAATCACATCAACAGGCTAAGAAATCACATGATCATATCAGTAAACGCAAAAAAAAAAAGCATTTGACAAAATCTGACATGTATTAATGATAACAGCCTCTCAGCAAACTAAGAATAGAGAGGAACTTCTCTAGTGTAATACAGAATGTCTACAAAAACCTACTGTTAACTGAGAGGTAAGAAACTAGAAGCTTTCCCACTAAGATTAGAACCAAGACAAGGATATATCCTCTCACTACTGTTTTTCAACAACAGACTAAAAAGCCTAGCTAATGTAGTAACACAAACAAGGAAAGAAAAGAGATACAAAATGAGAAAAATTAAATAAAATTGTGTGTTCACAAATGATGCAATTTCCTATGTAGAAAATCTGAAAGAATCAACAGAAAAAAACTCTAGAACTGATAAAAGATTATATCAAGGTTGTAAAATACAAGGGAAATAAACAAAAGTCAATCACTTTCCTGTATACTGGAAATGAACAAGTGGAATTTAAAATTAAAAATACAATACCATTCACATTAGCACCCCCAAAAATGAAATACTTATGTATAAATCTAACAAAATATGGATGAGACATTTATAAGAAAAACTATAAAACTTTGATGAATGAAAGTAAAGAACTAAAGAAATGGAGAGATATTCCATGGTCATGAACAGGGAAGTTCAATACTGCCAAGACGTCTGTTCTTCCCAACTTGAGTGATCCACAGATTCAATGTCATTCCAATCAAAATCCCAGCAAGTTATTTTGTGGATTTTGACAAATTGATTCTAACATTTATATAGAGAAGAAAAAGACCCAGAATTGCCAACACATTACTGAAGGAGATAAATGAAGTTGGAGAACAGGTATTACCCAACTTCAGAACTTATGATAAAGCCAAAGTAATAAAAACAGTATGGCATTGGTGAAAGAATAAACAAATAGATCAATGGAACAGAATAGAGAGCCTGGAAATAGACCCACATAAATATAATCAACTGATCTTTGACAAATGAGCACAGGCAATACAATGGAGCAAATAAACTCTTTCATCATATGGTGCTGCAACAGCTAGACATCCCTATACCAAACAAACAAACAAAAATCTAGATACAGATTTTACATCCCTCACAAAAATTAACTCAAAATTAATCATAGACCTAAATGTCAAATGCAAAACTATAAAACTCCTAGAAGATAACAGGAAAAAACCTGGGCGAATTTGGATATGGCAATAATTTTTTAGATGTTTTATTGTAAGACTGATGAATAAAGGGGTGGATGTACAAAAGTCAATCACTTTCCTATTGTGGTGATTAATATTAAGTGTAAACTTGATGCAAAGTATTATTCCTGGGTGTGCCTGTGAGGGTGTTACCAAAGGAGATTAACATTTGAGTCAAGTGACCTGGGAGATGCAGACCCACCCTCAATCTGGATGGGCACCATCTAATCAGTTGCCAGCATGACTTGAACAAAGCAGGCGGAAGAAGTTGAAAAGAGCAGACTTGCTGAGTCTTCCGGGCTTCACCTTCTCCTGTGCTGGATGCTTCTGGGCCTCAAACATCAGACTCCAAGTTCTTCAGCTTTTGGACTATTGGACTTACACAAGTGATGTGCCAGGAGCTCTTGGGCCTTCAGCCACAGACTGAAGTTTGCACTTATGGCAGATTTTGAGACTTAGACTGGCTTCCTTGCTCCTCAGTTCGCAGACGGACAATTATGGGACTTAACCTTGTGATCGTGTGAATCAATTCTCCCAATAAACTCCCCTTCATATATACATATATCCTATCACTTCTGTCCCTTTAGAGATCCCTAATACACCTATAACCAGAAATGAACATGTGGAATTTAAAATTAAAAACATTATACCACTTACGTGATAGTTGAAGTGAAATCATATTGCTAGACCAGGTGTTATGAGCATAGCTGAAAGCACCCCCGTTAGTGATCAGGGGATAGGATTAACTATATGGTAGACCTGGATTTGGTGAGTCATTAGATTAGGCATATTAATATTGTGAAAATGTATGCTTGAAATAGGGCTACAGTGAATTCAAAAACAGTTAACATAACTAAAATAATAAATGTATATATAATTGAGGCTATAGTAAAGCTAACTGATGTTAGCTCTGGCATGGTCCCTCCAATTAAATGTATAAGTAGACTGCTAGCTGTAATGTTAGCTGTTCACTGTACAGCTAAAGGGACAGTCCATCAAAGTAACAGTCTATAAGCTGAACTTCATTAACATTAAAAACTTCTGCTCTATGAAAGACAATGGCAACAGGATGAGAGGATAAGCTACAGACTGGGAAAAATATTTGCAAATGACACAGAAGATAAAGGACTGTTCTCCAAAATACACAGAAACTTCTCAAAACTCAACAATTAGAGAACAAACAATTCAATTTAAAAACATGCCAAAAGTCTAAACATCTCACCAAAAAAGATATACAGATTGCAAATGAGTGTATGAAAAGGTGTATAACATAATATAGTATCAATGAAATGCAGATTAAAATAACAATGTTATACTACTATATACCTATTAGAATGGCCAAAATCCATAACATAAACATATCAAGTGCTGGCAAGTATGCAGAGCCAGATGATTCATTCATTGCTGGTGGGAACACAAAATGGTATAGCCGCTTTGGAAGAAAGTTTGGCAGTTTCTTATAAAACTAAACATACTCTTACCATATGATCCAGCAATTATGCTCCTCAACACTTACAAAAAGGAGTTGCACATACAAAAACCTGCACACAGAATTTTATAATAGCTTTATTCATAACTACATAAACTTGGAAGCAACCAAGATGTCTTTCAGTAACTAAATGGATAAACTATCCTATATCTAGACAATGGAATATTATTCAGTGCTAAAAAGAAATGAGCTACCAGGTCATGAAAAGACATGAAGGATCCTTAAATCCATACTACTAAGTAAAAGAAACAAATCTGAAAAAGCTACATCTTATATGATTCCAATTATTTGACATTCTGGAAAAGCCAAAACTATGGACATAAGAAAAAAAATCAGCAGCTGCTGAAATTTGAGGTAGGTAGAAAGGAATAAATAGGCAGAGCACAGAGAATGCTTAAGGTAGTAAAAACACTTTATATGACATTATAATGATCGATGCATGTCATTATACATTTGTCCAAACACATAAAATATACAAAACCAAGAATAAACCCTAGTGTAAATCATGGATTTGGGTGATTACAGTGTGTCAATGTAAGTTCATCAGTTGTAATGGTTGTACCAGTCTAGTGGGGATATTGATACAGGGGAGACCGTACATTTGTGGGGCAGCTAGTATATGAAAAATCTCTGTACTTTCCTCTTAATTTTACATGAATCTAAAACTTCTCTTAAAAATAATAAAGTATTTTAAGTTCCAAAACAAACAATTTCACAGCATATTTGAGTCTATTAGTATCCTAATATTATGATTTAGAAAGTTTATCTGCTTAGAAGATTTAGAAATCATATCACCCAGAAAACTGAACAGAGACTGAGGAACAGAGACTCTACTCTTGTAGTTAATGTTGCCTTGCCTCAGCAATCTCATGTAAACAGTTTGAAAGCAAAAGAAAGAATTGTCTAAAATGAGGACTTTTCACTAATTCAATCTAATGGTTACAATCTGATGCTCCTTTAATATTGCTTTCCCCCTTCCTTACACACACACACACACCTCCCAAAGGGTTTCTTAGCAAAAGATTGACAAGTCTAAGAATAAGATATATCTTTTTTCATGATTTAATTAGTAAAATAAAAGTCAATTTTTTGGTTCCAGAAACTAGGAAGATAAAAAAGCAGGATTGTTCAACCACTTTTATCATTCACTTTCCAATTTAAACAAATAAAACTGTCATAAAAACTCCCACTAAAAATCAAAATGCATGCTGAAGTCCAATTTGATGACTTAAGAGTTAATTCAGAAGTTGCTTTTGACTCTGAAGCCCTCTGTAATTTTAAAATTGTAGCATGAAATCAGCAAGGAAGGAAACAGTGATGATCGAACTTTTTTCTCTTTTTGCCTCTTCAGTGTAGAGACAATATTTCTGGTGCAAAAAAAAAAAAAAAGGTCAGCAAATTACCACATCAGCAGCAAATCCCACAGAGATCATAAAAAACAGACTCTTTCCTAAGTCTGTCCAAATTTATCCCCTATAGTGTCAATATAATATGGTCTTTTAATGGGATATTACACAATAAAATACACAAATAAAATTAACTGAATTCATCAACCTATAAGGACCATGTGTTTACGTATCAAGGGAGATTGGCAGTTAAAGACTCATAAATCATAAGCCAAAGAGGAACCCTGCAAGTGTGCTTTCCTACCCTCTTACCCCTACTGTTTCCGAGGCATGCTCTTTAATGGTTTTGCACTTGGGTATAAAGTAATTAGCAGGCCTAGCCTGAGTAAAACAGAAAAATTGTAGAAACAGAGCTGAAATCATTGGGACAATTATTGCCATCTTTGATTGAGTATACCCAGCACATAACACAGTGGTTTACCTAAACCACTCCAGATTGATTTATATGGATTTTTTTCATATAAATAGTGAACAAAGAAAACAATTCAGATAGGTTCCATTATTCATTTACTAAGTGTTGGTGTCCGGCGTTTAGCAAGATTCTATAAACACAGTAATGACCAAGTAAGACAGTCTCTGCCTCTCATGGAGCTTTGAGAGAGGAAGAAAAAGAGAAAAGTAAATGTAGTTTAAACATTAAAGAGAATATGTGTATATTTTTTGCAATGATTTAATGATTTGTGCTACATTGTGAGCAACTCAAAGCCATAAAGCTTTTTTTCATCTTTTTATGGACTATGAAGAGATACAGTAGTTGCTCAATGCCCATTGTATCTTTTTGGAATAAAATGTTTCTGGAAATACCTACATGTATATGAAGTACATATATATTTATATATGAAACAAGCAGGTGATGATTTAAAAGGACATTGCTCTTTGCATTTCTCATCTCTAAAATGATATGTACTCTTCTAAAGACGTTTTGAGAAGTAAAACAAATCTTAAATAATTTTTTGTAATCAGTCTTAAAATATATCCAAATATGGCCAGGCCATTTGTTGGCCATACACAGTGCACATAAGAACATTTGGTACAGTGCTATGAACTTATCAACACTCACAAACGTTATTTGAATGAAATAAAGTATGAATCAATTATGCTATGATTAAAACATGGGCATGAAATTCTCTGAAGCATCCGTTTCACTTTGGCATCAATAAAATGAACTTCAGGGCACATGGAACATCCAGACTTTGTCCCTCATCTGGACATCAGTGTATTGGCAAACCTACTCTCTTTTCAGTGTACGTATGTAAGGTATGTATGGCATATTGCATAAATAGTATATATTGTCTCTTGTGACATTTCTGATTCAGTCCTTTCAGTTCCACTTATGATCATTTTTTTCATCATCTTATAATTCACAAGACATCTATGATCATCTCAGCCAGTCTATTAAATGACAACTCTTCTCTGCAGGTCTTTCCTTTTCAGCAAAGTCTCCCTTAATTACCTTGCTTAAGATTATATTTCTCTTTACCTCAGCACTGTCTCTCCCCTTACCTTAGTTTATTTTTCTTTAAAGCACTTTTCATTCTGTAATTTCTCATTTGCTATGTAAGTTCCATTAAGACAAAGATTTTATCTTTGTTTTTTATTGTTGTATTCCCACCACTTAGAACAGTGCTTGGCACATAGGTTTTCAAAACCTATTTGCTGACTGAATACATTCCTGACAAAGAAGTCTCCAAACCACTATAAGGTATTACAGGGCTAGCTGTCTTCTAATAGTGACAGTATAAGCTATATTCAGTAAACTTGAGACTTTAATTTTTCTTCTGAGTACTAGAAATAAACCAGGAACTACTTGATTCCCATAGACATAAGGTGGTTTCTCTCCTTTACACCTTTCCTCAAGTTTTCCCTCCTTTAGGAATGCCCTTCTATCACCCAAACTCTTCTCTGCCTGGATAATTCCTGCTAATTCGTTCAGTCTCAATGTACAATGTATCTACTACCTGAATTGCTCCCTGACACCACCCTCTGCCACCTAACACACTAGGATTGTGGGCTCTGACCCCATGGCAGCATCTAGGGTTGAGTGTTTACAGCTCCCGAAGCCCCAGTAGCCATGTGTTACATACAGTGTGCTCCTTCAGCTTAGCTGTCCACAGGCAGCTTGTCTTAAGTAGCTCAATTAGACCCTCTGCCTTACAGCAAGGACAGAGGGCATTCTGTATCATGGGGTCTTTACCCTAGTGTTCCAAAAAAAAAATCAGATCACATGTGGGCTTGGGGAATGAGTGCAAGGTTTTATTGAGTGGTGGAAGTAGCCTTCAGCAGATAGATGGGGAGACAGTAGGGGGATGGAGTGGGAAGGTGGTTTCCCCTGGAGTGGGGTTGCTCAGCAGGCAGGATCTCCTGCAACCACCCTTGGCTGAATTCCCACTGGCGTCCATGTTGTTCTGCTATTGGTGTCCTGCCAGTGCCTGTGTGTTCTTCTGCCAATGTGTTTCTCTTTATGTCCATCCACTTGTGTCTGTGCCTGCTAGGGTCTCACGGTTTTTATAGACATGGGATGAAGGGCATGGTGAGCCAGAGTGGTCTTGGAAAATGCAACATCTGGGCATGAAAACAGGAGTGCCTGTCCTCACTTAGGTCCATGGGCACAGGCCTGAGGGTGGAGCCCTCACCAGGAACCCTGTGTTTCTCTGCCCAGCACTTCCCTGTCCCCCTCCCATATCAGTACCACAGCCCTCAGTTCTGGGGTGTCCCAGCCCTTAGCATACTATCTTGAAATTGTTGGTTACTTACCTGTCTCCTCAATTAGAACATAAGCTCTTGTAGGACACGGATTGTTTTATTGATCTTTGCATGAGTGCAACACAATGGAAACTGAATGAAGAATTGAAATGAATTGAGTTTAATGCCCTTGGGACAGGCAATATCTAGTGATTCCAACAGAGGCAGGTGGTGTAGGGTGAAATGCAGGAAGTCTTAAGACCTGGACTCTAGTGCTAACTCTGACAAGGGTTAAACCCAAGACAGCTTCCAAATCTATAAGACCATAAGGCAGAAAGTATTCCATGTAACCCAATAGAAGTAGTTATTAAATGTCAGGTTTTCATGCTCCATCTGCTGGTTAAATATGACAAAAATCTCAAGACCTTTTTGAAATGGCAGAGTAAAGGAATTAGATACCAGCAATTCTTGCTTGTGACCAATTGTGGGATATGATGAGGTTTCTCTTCAAATAACCTGGATCAATCCTTCATTCTTTAATTCATAGTACCTGACCCCCACCTCATTTTCCTTTTTCTCTTTTTCTGCTTTCTGCCTTTGTTACATTCCCTGACATGCCACAGTACCAGGCTTATCAGTACTAGCTCACATTCCTTTCCTTATCTGGAAAGAAGACTAGCTTTCTAGCTCATTGCAAACACCCCTTCCCCTTTTCCCCTCTCTCCCTTACGTGCCCACCTTATCTAAAGAAAGTTCAAATGTCTAGCCAACCAGGAATAGTTCAGATTGTGCAACCTGACCCCGGCCAATGGGGAAAGGGTACAGGGGCAGGACTTGCATCAGGAATAAAGGTTCTTGTGCCCCTTTGGTCAGGGGTGCTCTCATGGTGACTGGCCAAGGAGAAACACTCCTCTGCGCAGAAGTAAAATTGCATTGCTAAGAATCCTTTGTTTAAGTGTTCAATCTCCTTAGGATTTTGAGTGTTACTCCTAACAATTCTGGTGCCCAATTTTGGGGCTTGAATATTCTCCTTCGGGAAGGGGGTCTTTGGTCACCCCACCCAGAGGGGATGCGTACCACTGTCTATAGCTATGGTGGCCCAAGGGTGAGGGAGATCAGGGCCCACCCGTTGTGACAAATAGAAATGGATTCTCAGCAAAGCGGTTTGGAGACGCTTGTAAGACCGTGGCAATAAGAGGACCAGGTAATTCTTGCACACAGAATAAGGCAGGAGACTTTGCAAAGGTGACAAAGTATTTCCTTGGTGGTTGGGATAATTTGGAGGTTGAGAGTGTGTGAATGGGGCTAAGCATTATGGTTGTGTGGAGTGAGTCTTCTCTGAGGTTTTGCGCAGTCATCTATCAACTACAGGCAGGAACAGTCAGAGTAGACAAAGAGAAAGGTGCAAGGAACTTCCAGAAGGGTGAGCTATAGGATACACAGGAAACCCCTAATGGGAGAGGTTAAGCCTCCAGAAAGAGAGGCGAGACATCTCTAATATGAGAGGTTGAACTCCCTCTTCAAAGCCTCAGTAAGCCTGCAGAAAGGGGGAGGTGAGACACCTCTAATAAGAGAAAGGGGGAGGTTAGACCCCCTCTTAAAAGCTGCAGTGAGCTTCTAGACAGAGGGGTAGGCACCTCTAACAGGAGAGGCGGTAGCACCTTGCCCCCCATAGCCTCTAAGATGGGGAATGTTTCAAGTAAGACAGGAAAAGTAGAGTCTAGAAAGTGATGAAATTCCTTCTGATAGCCCCTTTTGGCTTATGCTGAAGTATTAGATAATGAGAGAACTAAGTATAAACAAAAATAGTAGATGACAAAATATTGTTGTTTTATTTGGGTTCGAGAACCCATCCTTAAACTCTCACTTTTCTGGCCAAAATTTGGGTCTAATGGGGAGCAGATTTGTCAGCTCTTAATCGAGCATGTTACGGGTAAGATCCCTGTCTCCTAGGAAGAAACTGATTATGCCTTCTGGTGGCAGCAGGGGCCTGTCCTCATTTACCCTTCAGAATCTAGAGGGAGAAAGCCAAAAACCAACCTCTCTGGAAGGGAAAGACCCGTGTCTAGACAACCCACACTCACTAACATGTGGGATCCTCTAGATCATCTTCCATTCAGTGCCCCCGATCTCGCTCCTCTGGTTTCCGTTTCAGGTCCCTCCCCTGCTTGCATCTCTCTTCCTGCTGTCCCTGATCCCACCCCTCTGGTTCCCATTTCAGGTCTTCCCCGTGCTTGTGTCCCTCTTCCAGCTTTTCCGATCCACTCCTCCAGTTTCCATTACAGGCCACTCCCCAGCCTGTGCCATCCTTCCGGCTGTGGTTTCACATTACTTCCCAGCAGTTTCAGGCCATGACCCAGCCTGTGTTACTTGCCCATGTTCTATTCCCCCAGCTGCTGCTGCGGATCCCTCACCCACTTGTGGTGCCTCTACTCGTATTGCTCCTCCTCCCTATAATCCCGACTTTGTGGAATTACCCTCTTGTGAGCCTGCCCCCACCAACCTATTAAGTATCCCTCATTAAAGGGGCTTCAACGTGAGATAGAGCAATGTAAAAAGGATATTAAAAACTTTCCATTTCCCTGCACACCTAGAGAGCCAGAGCCGACTTTCTTTCCACTAAGAGAGGTACCACAAGGATGGCAGCAAAATTGGCTTTGTAAAAGCCCCCTTGACTAGTTTGGAAGTCAGGAATTTTAAAAAGGAGTGTAAGTCACTACTGGATGACCCTTATGGAGTACCAGATCAAAGTGATCAATTTCTAGGGCCTCAGATATACACTTGGGCCGAGTTCATGTCCATCTTGGGCATCGTCTTTTCTGAGGAAGAACGAAGTATGATTCGGAGGGTCGCTATGGCAGTTTGGGAATGTGGGCACCCTCCTGGTCAAAATGTTCTTCCTGCAGACTATAATTTCCCACTTGAGACCCCCAGTGGGACAATAACAATGCAAACCACCAGGAAAACATGCAGGACCTATGGGAGATGATAATAAAAGGAATTCAAGAATCAGTACCCCGAACTCAAAATCTTTCTAAAGCATTTGATATTCAACAGGAAAAAGATGAGGGGCCTTAAGAATCTTAAGAAAAGATGTTTAAATAGATTGAAGGAGCAAATGAGACAACATGCAGGCCTTGATTTGGAAAACCCCTTGGACAAGAAATATTAAAACTTCACTTTGTTGCTAAAAGTTGGTCAGAAATTTCAAGAAAATTACAAAAGACAGAAAATTTGGGAGGATCATCCCCTGAGTGAACTGCTTAGGGAGGCTCAAAATGTACATGTAAGAAGAGATGAGGAAAAACATAAACAAAAGATACAACTTATGTTATCCACCTTCCAACAGATAGCTCCAAATCCATATAACCCTAAGCTGGGCTTTCAAGGGGCCAGAAATTATAAGGGGCCTAAACCCTCCTTGAGAGGGCCCAAGTCCCATCCGGAGGGTCGAGGTCCTCATCTAATCAGCACCCCAAGGTGGGGACAGGGGAGCAAGGGCAGAGAATGCTAAGAATGAGAAGGAGGAAGGACAAGATAGATGTACAGATGTGAAAGAACAGGCCACTTCAAGAGGGAACGTCCTGAACTAAAGAAAGAGAGAGAAACTTTTATACTCATGACTTTGGAAGAACAATAGGGGAGTCGGGGGCTCTGCCTCTTTTATTTTGAGCCCCACCAGGAGCCCTTGATAAATTTGGAGGTGGGACCTAAACATGAATTTATCACCTCTTCAGTTGATTCAGGGTCTTCATGCTCCTCTGTTTGTTTCTCTACACCTGGTCTTACCTGCTCTTCAGAAGAACTTCTAGTCTCTGGAGTAAAAGGAGAAGGATTTAAGGCAAATATTTTAGAAAGCACAGAAGTCAGATATCAAGATCGATTTACCCATTTTCCAATTTTTATTAATTCCTGAAGCTGGAACTAATCTATAGGAAGGGACTTAATGCTAAGGCTAGGTATAGGCCTTCAAATGGGCCCTAAAGGATTCCTGACTTCACTACATTTACTTACTACTGTGGATGAGAAATATATTCATCCTGATGTCTGATCAAAAGAAGGAAATCACGGGGAAACTCCAAATCCCTCCAATAAATATCAAACTAAAAACTCCTGGGGAAATAGTAAGGAGAAAACAATACTCCACTCCTTTAGAGGGCAAAGTAGGGCTAAAGCTTGTAATTGAAGGTCTCATTTAAGATGGGTTTCTTGAACTCTGTATGTCTTCTTACAATACTCCAATCCTGCCTGTCAAGAAATCAGATGGGTCGTATCAATTAGTGCAAGACCTTATAGCTATTAATCAAATAGTCCAGACCACTCACCCCACTGTTCCTAACCCTTACACCATTCTTAGCAAAATTCTGTACAATCATTAGTAGCTTACAGTGATAGATTTAAAGAATGCCTTCTGCCACTTGGCAGAGGATAGCCGAGATATATTTGCCTTTGAGTGGAAAGACCCCCATTGGAGTGGAGACAACAATATCGATGGACATCAACAATATTGATGCCCCAAAGGTTCACAGACTCCCCCAGCCTCCTTCATCAGATCCTAGAACAAGTGCTAGAGAAAGTCACAGTCCCTAAGCAGATATGCCTGCTTTAGTACGTGGATGATCTTATATCTGGTAAAGACATAAAGGAAGTTGGTGACTTCTTTACACATATTCTCAATCACTTGCAATGTGAGGGGTTGTGGGTCTCAAAAGGGAAACTTCAGTATACAGAACCTGAAGTTAAATACTTTGGTCACCTAATCAGTGCAGGTAAATGAAGAATAGGACCTGAAAGAGTAGAGGGAAGTGTTCCCCTACCCCTGCCTCAAACTAAACAAGAACTCAGGAAATTTTTAGGACTAACTGGATATTGCCGTTTATGGATTGACTCATATGCACTAAAAAGTAAATTTCTATATGAGTAACTTGCTCAGTGGAAGCCTGATCATCTCTTGTGGACTGCTGAGGAAATCCAGCAAATTGAGGAATTAAAAGAGATGCTCATAACTACCCCTGTTCTAGCTCTACCCACCCTAGAAAAGCCATTTTACCTTTTTGTTAACGTAAGTAATGGGTTAGCTCTAGCAGTGCTTACCCAAGAGCATGGAGTCTGTTGACTGCCCGTGACCTTCTTATCAAAGGTCTTAGACCCAGTCACTCATGAGTGGCCCCAGTGTATTCAATCCAACATGGCTGCAGCAGTATTAGCTGAAGAAAGTAGGAAATTAACCTTTGGAGGAAAATTAACAGTAAGCACACCCCACCAAGTTAGAACTATTTTAAATCAGAAAGCAGAAAGGTGGATGACTGGCTCAAGGATTTTAAAATATGAGGCCATCCTACTGGAAAAAGATGATTTAATATTAACTACTGATGATTCACTTAATCCAGCAGACTCTTTAACAGGGAATCCAAACTTAAAAAGAGATCACGCCTGTTTAGATCTTGATTACCATACAAAAGTTCAACTAGACTTAGGAGAAACTACCTTCAAAACAAGGCGGAACTAATATATTCATAGATGGGCCCTCCCAGGTAATTAAAGGGAAAAGACATAATGGGTATTCAGTGATTGATGGAGAAACGCTTGAAGAAGTAGAATCAGGAAGACTGCCTAATAATTGGTCTGCCCAGACATGTGAAGTGTCTGCACTCAGCCAAGCTTTAGAACATTTACGAAACAAAGAAGGAACTATCTATACTGACTCTAAGTATGCCTTTGGGATGGCACGCACATTTGGAAAAATTTTGATGGAGAGGGGTCTTATCAATAGTAGAGGCCAAGATTTAGTTCATGGAGAACTAATTACCCATGTCCTTAACAGTCTCCAGCTGCCAGAAGAGATAGCTATTGTGCATGTCCCAGGGCATCAAAGGGACTTGTCTTTCACAAGTCGGGGAAATAATCTCACAAATCAGATAGCAAAGCAAGTTGCTGTTTCTTCTCAAATGCCTGTTTTTCATTTAACTCCATGCCTTCCTTCTCCTACTGCAACCTCCATTTTCTCTTCCATTGGAAAAGAGAAGTTAATAAGAATAGGAGCTAAAAAGAATGCAGAAGGGAAATGGATATGACCAGGTCAAAGGGAGATGTTGTCAAAACCTCTCATGAGGGAGGTCTTGTCTCAGTTACATCACGGGAACCACTGGGGACCCCAAGCAATGTGTGATGCAGTTCTCTGGGTTTATGGGTGTATAGGAATTTACACCCTGGCTAAACAAGTTGTAGATAGTGGCTTAATATGTAAAAAGACTAATAAGCAGATTCTAAGGAAATCACCTCTTGGAGGAAGGAATCCAGGGCTAAGACCGTTTCAAAGTGTCCATATTGATTATACTGAAATGCCCCCAGTTGGTCATTTAAAATACTTATTAGTAATAATAGACCACTTTACCCACTGGGTAAAGGCTATCTCATTCTCAAGTGCAACCACCAGTAATGTAGTTAAAGCATTAATTGAAAATATCATACCCAGATTTGGACTAGTAGAAAATATTGATTCAGAAAATGGAACCCATTTCACTACACATGTCATTAAGAAGTTAGCTCAGGTACTAGACATAATTGGGAATACCATACCTCTTGGCATCCATCCTCCTCAGGAAGAGTAGAGCGGATGAATCAGACTCTAAAAAACCACTTAACTAAGTTAGCTTTAGAAATTCAATTGCCATGGATTAAATGTCTTCCTATTGCTTTGTTAAGAATCAAGACTGCCCCTCAGAGAGATATTGGCCTTCCCTTTATAAAATGCTTTATGGATTGCCCTACTTACACTCCACTGCTGACATCCCTACATTTGAAACAAAAGATCAGTTCCTCAAAAATTACATACTTGGTCTAACCTCTACTTTCTCTCCCCTTAAGACTAAAGGTCTCCTAGCACAGGTGCCACCCTGGAGTTTCCAGCACATCAGCATCAGCCTGGAGACCATGTCCTCATCAAAGGGTGGAAGGAAGGGAAACTTGAACCAGCCTGTGAAGGACCTTGTACTCCTAAGTACTGAGACTGCAGTCCAAACAGCAGAAAGAGTATGGACTCATCACACCCAAGTCGAAAAGGTGCCACCACCTCCAGAATCATGGACTGTCACTCCAGGGCTCACCCACACCAAACTAACTCTAAAAAGAGCTTCGTAATCACTTGTTTATTTTCTTTTTTCTATTCAACAGAAGGTCATCTTGTCATCAATGTAACTCAGGCTAGCCATCCTTTAACCTTCAGCTTGACACCTGTTCAGTCATCCCATGCAGAGACAAGCAAGCTCAAAGGAAGCTCTCCCATGTTGATAAGTATCTATGTCCATACCACAAAGAGTCAACCAAGTATAAGTATGGAGCTTTAAAAGATCCCTGTAGTGACTGGGCAGATGTTTGGTGGACCACTAAGTAAAAAGGGAGGACAGTCAAGCCCCCTGCTTCAAATAGGTTACATGGACTAAAACGAAAACTCCAAGTAGTTCATGGTCCCACCCCACCAAATTGTAAACCATTGCACTGTAACCCCTTGTTGCTGATAATAAATAATCCCTGGACAATGGCCCAAGAACCCTCTATATTCGAATGGTATGGGTTAGGAGCAGACATTAAAGAACAGGACCCTATAGGAATCTTCTCCCTAAGGTTAGTTAAACCACTGGTTAATAATAATAAAGGAGTTCAGACCCAGAGTCCGAGAGTCATGTGGAACCCAACTGTCTCCCCAAGTATAGCGAGTCCAATGTCTTCCTCCCATCTCCAAAATGACCCACCCAAAGTAGTGGTTGTGGAGGTAGGAAACTTAAGGCAATCTATAGTTCTAGAGACAGTATATCAAGAAGCAAATGCTTGGCTGGAATGGATTAAATATTCTGTCCGCACTTTAAACAAAAGTGAATGTTACGCTTGTGTGCACGGTAGACCAGAGGCCCAGATTGTCCACTTTCCACTTGGGTGGTCTTCTGGCTGACTGGGCATGAGCTGTATGGTAGCTCTGTTCCAAAACCCCTCAGCCTGGGGCAACAAATCATGCCAAGCTCTTTCTCTGCTGTTTCCTGAGGTTCAATATCCTACAGGTCAGCCCCCATGGGCCATTCAGCATCCATCTCCCAACGCCAATTTTACTTTGTGTGTCTAACAACAGAGAGAAAACTTGGCATTCCTGGGAGCCTTAATGGGATACAGTGAGCTTAAGCCCTTCCAAGAGCTCACCCATCAGTCTGCCCTTAGCCATCCTTGAGCGGATGTGTGGTGGCATCGTGGTGGACCAATACTAGACATTCTGCCAAGTAACTGGAGTGGAATTTGTACTCTAATTCAATTGGCCATCCCTTTCACCCTGGCATTTGATCAACCAGAAAGGATAGGAACCAAACACTGTCAGACAAGAGAAGCCCCTCATGGGTCCTTCAATTCTCATGTTTATATAGATGCCACTGGGGTCCCAAGATGAGTGCCAAATGAATTTAAGGCCCAAAATCAAATAACTGACAGATTTGAATCTGTGTTCTTCTGGTGGTTAACTGTAAATAAAAATGTGAATTGGGTAAATTACATTTATGACAATCAACAATTTATTAATTATACTAAAGATGCTATTAAAGGAATAGTTGAACAATTAGGGCCCACCAGCCAAATGGCCTGAGAAAATAGGATAGCATTAGATGTGATACTAGCAAAGGAGGGTGGAGTTTGTGTCATAATCAGGACCCAAGGCTGTACTTATATCCCTAATAATACTGCTTCTGGTGGGACCATAACTAAAGCATTCCAAGGTCTTACTGCCTCATCAAATGAGCTAGTCAAAAATTCTGGACTAAAAGATCCCTTCACAAATTTAATGGGAAATCGGTTCGGTAGATGAAAGGGACGTAGGTCCTCAATCCTCATCTCTCTGGCCATTGGAATAGGGTTGCTTATTCTTGTAGGATGCTGTATTATACCCTGTGTCTGAGGATTAATACAAAGACTTATTGAAACAGCTCTCACTAAAACCTCTTACGATCCTCCTCCCCCTCATTCAAATGAGCTTTTCCTTCTGGAAGACCAAGCAGAACAATGGAGCCAAATTACGCTAAAAAGATTTGTAGAGAAAGAGTTATAAAAAGAAGGGAAAAGCTGTGGGATATGATGAGGTTTCTCTTCAAATAGCCTGATCAATCCTTTATTCTTTAATACATACTGCCCCCCCACCCCATTTTCCTTTTTCTCTTTTTCTCCTTTCTGCCTTTGTTACATGCCCTGATATGCCACAGCACCAGGCTTATCAGTACCAGCTCACATTCCTTTCCTTATTTGGAAAGAAGACTAGCTATCTAGCTCATTGCAGACACCCCTTCCCCTTTTCCCTCTCTCTCTTACGTGCCCACCTTATCTAAAGAAAGTTCAAATGTCTAGCCAACTGGGATTAGTTCAGATTGTGCGACCCAGCCCTGGCCAATGGGGAGAGGGTACAGGAGCAGGACTTGCATCAGGAATAAAGGCTCCTGTGCCCCTTTGTTCAGGTGTGCTCTCATGACCACTGGCAAAGGAGAAGCACCCCTCTGTGCAGAAGTAAAATTGCTTCGCTAAGAATCCTTTGTTTGAGTGCTCAATCTCCTTAGGATTTTGAGTGTTACTCCCAACACCAATGAAGAAAAGAGTTTTTAAAATAATGATCGTAGAGGAATAATTACCTAGAAAATAGACAGTTGGGAAAGAAAATAAACATTGACAAGCACATGTCTGTAGTGAAAAAGCACACCCTGCTACTTTCACTCCACATACATACCATGGATGCCAGTGTTATGCCCAGACCGTTTATTCCCCAAAGAAGACCGCCAGAGTCCAGAGTCAAAGCCAAGCGGCAAGGATCTTTACTGCAAGTTCAAACTTGGTCCCTCCGTTCCACAACATACAAGAGGGCCCCGAACGATGCATGTGCCCACTTTTTATAGCCCGATGTATACAGGATATGTAAGGTTACAGAGGAACAAAGGAATTCTTTTGGTCGCAGCATCACAATTGGTTAATATTTTAAGTTATACATTTGACAATTTTTTATTTGTTCCCACGCATTAGTAAAACTACAAACGGTTGTGACCTTATCGGGGGCTCTCTAGGTGGTGTTTCTGAGATATATGGGGGGATGTGTTTGTGTTGGGCTCAGGAAGTTGGGACAAATAGAGGAATGTGTTTGTACTGGGCCCAGGACTGAGATATATGGCAGACACCGGTAATTAGAACAGAACAGAGCAGGACAGGGACTTTCACAACGCTTGTCCTTACAACGTCTGGAATCTATAGATAACCTAATCGGTTAGGTCCGGGGTCGATCTTTAACTAGGCTCAGGGCGCCGCCCGGGCTGTTTGCCTGTGGACTTCATTTCTGCCTTTTAGTCTTTTCATTTGACCTCTTTCATTCCTCCCTTTCTCAGGTACCTCTGGAGCCAATCTTGGGTCTTATAAGTCTGATTCTGTTTCAGTGTTTACAGTCTGGTATTGGGCTCTGAGGACCATGAGCTGTATGGTGTCAAACCTTTCCCTGACAAACCGCAAAATTCTGTTAATAACACAAGGTCCTACGGTAAGCAGAAATAGTAGACTTAGCAGGGGTCCAAGGAAATGGGCTAACAGAGAAAACATATAGGAATTCCACCATTGATTTGCAGCTGAGGCAAACTGCTGTTTTCTCATTTCTGTGCTTAACTTGCGCAACTGTTGGACCCGGTTCTCTACAAGCCCTGAATCATTTACGTAGAAGCAACAGTCTTCTTTCAGGAACATACATGTACCACCTTTTTCAGCAGTGAGTAGGTCTAGGGCCCTCCGGTTCTGCAAGGTGACCTGAGCTAGGGATGTGAGCTGTTGCTGAAGGGAGGCAAGGGACTCAGCCGACTCCTCCATAGCCACGGCAAATTGTTGGTACAATTTGTTGCTTTCTATGAGGGTGTGACCTAGGGCTCCCCCTGCCAGTCCGGCCGCAATGAAGGATGATGTGAGGGAGATTCCCGCAATGAGGGGGAGAAATATTGCTCGTGTAGGTCTCGGTCTAGGGGCTGGGTGAATAGCAGTACTAGTCCAGTTACCGGTGTACCCCAGGAACTCGCCGGCAGTTAGTAGAGTTAACCAGGGAACTAATGTGACAGGAAGACACAGTAGGTTGGTAACAGAGGGACCAGGTAGATTCTTAGATAATGTTCCATTACACCAAAAGAATATGCCCGGCGGGGCTCTTAGGGTGGTTCTAGGGGGCGTTACAGTGATGTTGCAGAGGCTGGAGTTAGTGCCTGAAAAACAGTAGGGAAACTTCTCCTGACTGGGGTTCAGGTACAGTGGCACATTAAGAATGGGGGCGTTCGTGAGATTCTGAAGGTTCTTAGTTTGGGTAGAGGATTCCCATGGCAGAGGGACAGCGGTTAGTGGTGGATGCCCTAGGGTGGCACACAGAAAGCAGCCAGACAAGCTGTGAAGTCCTGTAAGGTTAGCAAATTCTAATCCTTCTTGTAATAATTCTAACCAGGAGAAAGGGCGTAATTCTTGTGTCAGTCTGTCTTCCTGTCGTTGGATATCCCCATGGACCAGGGGCCGTACTTGAACTAGGCCACGCCACAGATAGAGGTGACTGCTAGGCCACGTGGAGGAAGAGGAATAGTATACAGCCCCATGTTGAGGCGTGGTCCAGCGGGAGTTCCAAGGGTCCTTAACTATCCAAGTATAGATGCCACCTCTACCCTGCTGGTAGAAGTTCCATCTGGATCGCTCGTCCCACCCTCTGACTGAATGCATCCTACAGTAACTGTAGGGGCAGCCTGCGTTTTGGTGCCACCAATAGTGTTTGCAATTGTACAGCTCATCTACACCTGCTGGGATTCACACCCTTGTGTAGTTCTCCCCACACAATAGCAGGGTTTGTTTGTATGAACAACAGCATACAGCAAAGGTGATGGTCCTGGCACTTCTCAGATTAGGGTATTAAAAACTGCAGTTTTCATCTTAAGTGTGAGCTTGTGCTCTCTCTCTGGCTCTCTCTCATTTCATTTGCATAGGGGAGCCAACTGCCATGTCATAAGGACACTCAGGCAGTCCATGAAGAGACCCACAGTGTAAAAATTAGCATTTCTGGCCAACAGCCAGGGCTTGGAAGCAGATCCTCCCCTATTTGAATCTTCAGGGTAGAATGACTGTAGCTCAGGCTAACAGCTTCCTCTCACGAGAGACTCTGAGCCAAATCCACACAGATCCTTCACACCCAACTCCTGCCCAACAGAAAGTGAGATAATCTGTGTTTGCTGTTTTAAGCTGTTAAGTTTCAGAGTCATTTGCCACATAGCAATAAATAACTAATACACATTCAGACATATATATCTAGGATTAACTCAAATATTTATTGATCACCTATGTATTCAATGATTGTAGCAAGTCATTTTTACCTAAAATTGTCCATATCATCTTCCTCAAGAATGTTAATTGCTTTTCCCATATATTTGGTGTTTTGCATGCCTTATCTGTTTTCTGATAAACCCATTTAACTGGAATAAGAACTCAGAAACAGATGTAAAGAGCATGTATATATTCTGAAGAGTCTTTACTAATATTACCTGAGAGAAAATTATAGGCCTTAAAAAAGCATGGTTTGTTACATGTAAGTGATAGTTATAAGTCTCAGTGGACATCACAATGAACAGTGACTTATGTGTTCTCTTAAAACTCTAGATGAACCATTAGAAAAATTCATCAATTCTGTAGTCCATTTTTTTACAGGTCTTCCATTTTGCCAATAAATAGAGAAATATTTATGAACTTTTATTTTTCCTTTTCTTTTTTTGCTGTAAAGAGACTGGACCACTGATGGTATGTAGATGAAGAAGATACAAAAGTGAAAAGTGTCGCATATAGGTGATTCTATGAAATACTGCCAAAGAATGGTTGCTATTTTACTCACAGCATTTTATTAAAAAAATGCAAGATAAAATTTTCTACTGAGATTTGAATTTAATGCTTAAAGCCTTAAAAACTTCAAAATAGAACTAAAAATCAACTCATCCTTGGCTTAACTAAAAGTTTGAGGAGTACATAATAAATATAGATTCTACATCTAATTGGTGACTTAAATGTAAAGAGACCATAAAAGCAAACAAAATTTCTTAGCCATCATCCAACATCTTACAAAGTCATGAAAACAAAGTTCTTCTGAGAAAGGGAAAGGGTAAGCAAATTATTTTTCAAGTGTCTAACTCTTCATTAAAATGTTTGGCAGCATCTTTCACATATTGCAAAATTTGACTGAACCATGAAGCAAAGAGATATTTGTCCAATGGGGACCATCTGTTGGAAAGGGGAGAAAGAAAAGCAAGAACAGAGACACCACTAGAGATAGCAGAACAGTCAGGTCCTTTGAGAAGTTCTTTTTGACATTCTCACAGGGTCTTGATGTTCTCTTGTTCTGGAAAGCCTCACTTCATGCCTGCTCCCCAACCAGCTATAGGCAGCTCATTCTATCATGTTTACTGTTAAGACTAAGTATATAAAGGTCAATTTTCCAGCCCCCACAACCCAGTGGGTCAGACTTTAAAACTGTATGAATTCTATTTCTACAGGCCTAATAAATTTAGAGAATCATAAGATCCCCTGCAAAATACCTAAAAATTTGACTCTACACTTCCAGGAGCCTTTGCTTCTAAATTCTGTGTATGTAGTAGTTGAGGGCAGAAAAGTAGACTTATCTGCTTTGTGATGATAAATCTACCCGAACTTTGGGATAATAGGCTGTTTACAATTGTCTTTCTTATTATAAGCTATGTATCATCTCTTATTTCTTTAACTTGCTTTTGCTCATTACTTTTTTAAAGTTATAATTCCCATGACCTTGGTAATGAGGAATGGGAGGATGCGGGGTTACTATAGTAGAGTTTAAAATGCTAAGCTTTAAGAAGATGTTAGGGCAAGGCCATAATATCCTTTGTGACAATACCCTGGGATGGCTTGCTGCCTTCAGATCCACATTTAGAACACTATTGAAGTACATAGAATTAGACCACCTATTTTAAAATAGATTAGTTTCTTCTACTACAGAATGTGTCTGTCAAAGAGGTTTATCTGACAGAAACACCACATAAATGAAGATTTGACGAATACCAAGACAGCAAATAATAGATCATTTATTATCATCTGCAAATAGTAAAAGAAATGAAAGCTCACAATACCCAACTTAGTGCTTACCTAATACACGTTTATACTAAGCTTGTCACCACTCAGAAATACATAAAGATCAAATCTTCAGCTCCTGGCACTATTCAGCATTGTACCTTGTACATAATAGGTGCTCAATAGATATTTGTGGAAGACAGGAGAGGGAGGGAGGGAGGGAGAAAGGAAGGAAAGGAAGGAAAGGAAGGAAAGGAAGGAAGGGGTTGTCAGCAAGGCACAATGCAGCTAAAAACCACATAATACAACTACAAGATAACTGATTCTATTAAGCTATTCAGTCCACCAAGCTCCATAAGGATTTATTGTCCCTCCCTCCTCCACCCCCAGGGATCTATAGAGGTCAATACAATGTGAATTTACTCAACTCTAAGACACACTGTCCCAGAACTATTTCATTTTTCAAAGTAAGTAAGTATTCATTCCCTTATGTGGTGGAAGAGAGATAAAGATGGGAGAATAAAGAGATAGGGCAAGGCTCATTTACTGACAAAGAAATACAAAGTCTCCTGTATTCTCTCACCTCAAATGCCTCCAACTTCAGGCCAATCTACAGGCAAAGGATGGGGGAGCAAATGAGTTAGCTTGGTCACTTTTGGTGATTGTCCAAACAAATAAAAGAAACAACAACAACAACAAAAATCTAAATGTTTTCCCCAAATGTTTTGCAATCAGTAATACCCAACCACAATGTGCCAAGCCTTTTTTCTCTTAATTCTTCCAACCCATGTGTATTCCAAGGGAAATGTAATCCATGTGTCTCTGATTTGCTTTCACTTAAATCATTATAAAAAGTTAAGCTTTTTCAAAGAATGTTCAACATCTCTTTTGTGTGTTCCTCATGATCCTTCTTTAGGATTCTACTTAAGAAGGTAGCATTTCGAAGAGATATGCAGACAGAGACCTGAATAATTGATCAGAACTTGGGACTTAGCAATTTCTGCATGAATTTTGTCTCTGTACGCAGGAGAACATGAATTTGTTCAAACACTGAGAATCAAAGAACAAGTAGAGTTCTTACAGAAAATTTGTTAAATTGATCTATTTGTTTAAAATACCTTTTAGATCTCTATAATGAGGCCTGGCTAATTTGGACTCTTTTTCAGGTACCTCTTTTAGACTACTCCAGTAAGGTACTTGAAGTAGTGCACGTAAGAAAAAACTTTCTTGGGGATATCTAGGAAAAATGTAAAAGATGAGCAAGCAGCTCAAACACTAGAAGAATTAGGTTCCTGATTTCTTTAGAAAATGTTCTTTAACATGGTACAAGATAAGCACTCATCACATATGATAGCTTGCCTTATCATAACAATATAGTGAACAAAAGACTCTAAAGCACAGAGAAGTTCACTGTGAAGCTACATTCATTAGATTGCAGGGTGTGGACTTTGTGCCTCTAAATTAGAACCATTCTAAGCTAATTAGTTAAAGACATAGCCTGCCTTCTGCCATTCCCATTTTCTACTGCAGGCTCCTCTCAATGGTGGAGGTGTGCTATGGAAAAGGGATAAGTTCACAGTGAGTCTACTTGTTTAAAATAAATACTTATAAAAAGTATTGAAAAAGTTTGCATTTCTTGTTCCAAATGGAGAATAACAAAGATATAAAGCAAAACTTTTTTGACTGCTTCTGCAATTTAAAAAATAAAACCAAGAAACAAAAATAAAAAGCTTAAAAGCTATTGCCTTGAAAGCACCCAGAAAGGAGGCCAGCTCCTTCAAAGTGAAAGTGAACAAAGTGAACCTGACATTTGAGGAATAAGCACAGAACAAACAAACCAACAAAATAGTAGGAGAAATGTGCTTCATCAGTGCTTCTTTGCTCTAGTTTGTCATTTTATGCTCTCAACAATCCAGTAAATTTATTCCATGGATCTAATGTCAAGTTATGGCAGTCCCACTTTTATAAGGTAGCAACCCGACCTTTCTTTCCCTCCCTAGTCTGTGAGGCTGTGGCACATGACCTCCAAAAGCCACAGTACAACCCAAGCAATGGCTACCCAGGAAGAGATGCAGCGGGAGGATCTGCTGCACAGATCAGCAACCATCTGGATCAAGTCGCTGGATGCTGGCGTCTGATGCAAGGAGGAGGCTGCAGAGACATCTGCGACACCCTGTCATAAACCTAGTTTCTGACCCAGACTTGCAAAACTGGACTCATTTCACTGGGGAAAAAGAAGGTCTTGATTTATTTTCAATTATGTTTATCTCTATCAGGAAAAGCCTCAGATACCCTTTTGCTTCTTTGGAGAAGCCCACAGTTATAAGCCATAAAAGGCAAGTTATTGTAATAAAACAAGACAGCACCACATATACCAGGGTTATTTGACATTACTGGATGTGGTTCAGATAAGGTCCAGCCAAATATCCAGCTTAGTCTAGACAGAGCCTGAAAGAAAACATTATTTTATTTGAACTTGACTATCATTTTGCCCTTGAAGTTAAAGGGCAAACTCAAATTCTATGGTCAGGAAATTGATTTAAACAAGGCAAAATCTGTGTCCTTTAAAAAAATAGAAAAGAACTCACAAAAGCCTCTTCATGATTACTTGCACTAGCATCCTTTTTTTTTTTTTTTAATGAAATTGATGACTCTTCGTCTAATAAGCCTTGGTTCCAAGGATGTTCTTCAATTTTCCTTTCCTTCTCAGAGCTCTTTGTTCTTACAGCATCCCCATTGCCATTGCTTCTCCCCATTCTATAGAGATTCATGCTGATTAACAGCAAGTATATCAACAGATTCAGACTTGAACATCTTGTATCCACTCCTTAAGAAATTCACTTGTTCTCTTAGTTTTTTGGTATTATACCAGATCCATATTTCCAGAACTATGATTATTTTCTCTCCAGTTTTATGCTTATCACTGATTCTTGTCAGTTATCACCGACATCACATTCTCATGCATATCTAACAATTAAGTTAAATGGGCTGAACTCAATGGGGTGCAGTCAGAAAGCAGTTTTTATTTTTCTGCACTACTGTTTTTGATTGTTCTCTGTAGAGGCACTTCAGCCAAAGGAAGCAATACAGAGCAGTGGTGAAAAGTCCAGATTCAGAAGTAAATCAGTCTCAATCTCAGCTCTGACAACACACACACACACACACACACACACATATATACACAGGCACACACAGGGATAGAGATAGAGAGAGACATAATTTACTCTTAAATAACATGAGGGTTAAGAGTGCTGATCCCCTCACACAGACAAAATTCCACATAGAAGTTTGATTCCCTGGAAATTTAACTCCTAATAGCCTACTGTTGATGGGAAGTCTTATCAATAACATTAACAGTCAATTGACACATATTTTGTATATGTGTTAAATACTATATTCTTATAATAAGTTAGAGAAAATAAAATATTTTTAAGAAAATCATAAGAAAGAGAAAATAGATTTACTATCCATTAAATGTAAGTGGATCATCATAAAGGCCTTCATCCTTGTCATCTTCACATTGAGTAGGCTGAGGAGGAGGAAGAAGAGGAGGGATTGGTCTTGCTGTTTCAGGGGTAGCAGAGGTGGAGGAAAATCTGCATATAAGTGAATCTGTGTAGTTCAAATCCATGTTGCTCAAGGGTCAACTATATGCACACATAATTGGTTAATATATATGAATAGAATAATATATACACTATATATGAATAGAATAAATATCAATACATAGATATATATCTATATATGCACAGAATGTATGTAATTTAAAATATATTAAATTACATTCCTTTGTCACTGATCAATTTCTAGTCCTTTTTTTACATAGCACGGAAATGGATGATGAGCTAACATTCGCACATACATGAGTATGGTTCAGAAGCTTTTTCTAAAATGTGGGGGTAGTCGTCAAATACTGTCCTCAGGTCAGAACTTCAGATGAACTTCCAAGACAACAAAAAAGTCCCATCTATGGCTGGGTTCAGTGACTCATGCCTGTAATTGCAGCACTTTGGGAGGCTGAGGTGGGTGGATCGCCACAGCTCAGGAGTTCAAGACCAGCCTGAGCAACATGGCAAAACCTCATCTCCACCAAAAATACAAAAATTTAGCTGGGTGTGGTGGTGCATAGCTGTGGTCCCAGTTACTTGAGAGGCTGGGGTGAGAGTACCGCTTGAGCCTGTGAGGCAGAGGTTGCAGTGATCTGAGATTGCATCACTGCACTCCAACCTGGGTGACAGACGGAGACCCCATCTCAAAAAAAAAAAAAAAAAGAAAGAAAGAAAGGAAGTCCCATTTCACCCTGCTATACATTTATATCTACATTAAACACCTAATAGAAAGCTTTAAGCATAGGAGGTACAAGACCTTGGTCCTCCAAGGATTCCATTTCTGATGGTTCGGCATCACTATCTAGGCTGCAGGATGCGTAACAACTCCACTCATATCATCATTATTGGGCCTCACATCTAAACATGGGGCTGAAATGAAGATGCCATTTCCTTAGTTTTCTGTGTCTCACAGTGGCCTAAAGACCATACAGCAACACAGCTTGAGCTTTCTACTTCAACAACATAAATTGGAAGCCCGACGCCAGAAACATGACCAACTTTGGATAAAAGCTATTTCCAGGGTTTAGATAATTTGGTTGCAAAAGAACACAATAATTAAAAAAAAAAGATGCTTTATTATATAAGGTATGATTTGTAGTTTATAAAATAAGATAAAATAGACTTAAATATATATAAGTAAGATAAAATAGATTTAAATAAGATAAAATAGATTTAAATATATCTATCTAAAGTCGGTATTGAGGAAACATGCCCTCTATGAAGGCTCTTAAATCTTTGAAGCTGCATTCTACACATGAAAATTTGGGGCTCCAATGTTTGCATTGTTGCCATCAATCAAAGGCTCTCCAAACAAATGTTGTGTTTTTTGAGGGGAATCAATTCCCTTAAATACTCAGTGGACTTCTGATTTTTTTCTTCTAGTCAGTTCCATGTTCTGTGAGCCAGTAACCACACCCAAATTGTTTCCTAGACACAGTAAGAAATGGTATTTTAAAAGACTTTGAAGAATAAGTCCCAGTAAAAGGTCTTTATTGAATGAAGTGACTCTGGAGAAATCAAATTATAGGTATGGTCCTCCCATTCAAGCCAGCTAAGTTCAAGGTACCAACATTTAGTTGAAAGAGAGAGGTGTAGAGACAAGAAAGCAAATAAATAAGGCCAACATGAGATTTAATTAACTAAAGCTGCTTTAACAAAATTTCTTTTCACCTAAAACAGCTCCCTCTCTTTCTTCCAACTTGTTTTTTTTTTTTTTTTTTTTTTTTTTTTTTTTTTTTTTTTTTTTTTGAGGCGGAGTCTCGCTCTGTCGCCCGGACTGGAGTGCAGTGGCCGGATCTCAGCTCACTGCAAGCTCTGCCTCCTGGGTTTACGCCATTCTCCTGCCTCAGCCTCCCGAGTAGCTGGGACTACAGGCGCCCGCCACCTCGCCCGGCTAGTTTTTGTATTTTTAGTAGAGACGGGGTTTCACCGTGTTAGCCAGGATGGTCTCGATCTCCTGACCTCGTGATCCGCCCGTCTCGGCCTCCCAAAGTGCTGGGATTACAGGCCTTCCAACTTGTTTTGTAGAAGTACCCTTCTCAACACCCTTGCCAAAGACACAATGGTTAGTTGTTTGTTTGTTTCTCACATGGCAAGAACCCATTTACGCCTAGTATTCCATTATTGGAACCCTAAGCATGTGAGAGTTATTTATATACTACTGCTAAAAGTCATTGCCAAAGTCTGATTGAAAAAATTCAACAAATTACAACCTCAAGTATAAATGGATTAAATACACATCTGCTAATCAAATATGTCAGAGGTAGCAACTTTGAGAGCCTTTTGTTTTGTTTTATCATGGTTGAAAGTTGCCTGCCACAAATCTAAGAACATCTATACTCATGGAAGGAATGGGCAGAAGATGTGATATCAGCCATATGTTCCTTTTATCTGGAAATCATTCAACATTACTATCCAGTATTTACCACTTTGCCTGTGCTCTCCACACAGGTTTGAGTTTGGCAAATTGTTAAATGTCTAAGCTTGAAAGAAGTAAGCCATATTAATTAAAATATCACAATCAGAGTAAAAGATGCATAATATTTCATATTAAACCAAATCTTGTAGTGTTGTAAAAATGAAAAATTGGGAACATTACACAAATTGCCTTACCTTGAAATATGGAATAAGGCAAATACTGTGTAACTTGGAAAAAATCTTGGACAAACTAATTTCTTTTTAAATAGTCTATGAGTTCTTCAAGTGCCAGCTCAGGCAGACAGGCAGGAGGGGACAAAATATCCCTTCCTCTGATATGTTCTATTTTTGTTCCCTCCATAGATTGGATGGTGCCTACCAACATCACTACTAAGTCCTTGTATTCAAATGTTTATGTTATTCAGAAGTACACTCACAGACACATCCAGAAATAATGTTTACTCTGGTCATCCCATGGCCTAGTTAAATCATGAGAAGACCTGAAGGAGAAGGGAGGAGGAGAAAGCTTTCAAAGCAGAGGCAACAGCTGGTACAAATGCACTGGGCAGAAATGTGTTAGGCTTATTGAAGGAATGGAAAGGCCAGTGTGGCTAAAACAGAGTGAACAAGACAGAAAGTGCCATACAACAGTAGGTAGAGTCCATAAAAGTTATGCAGAGGTCTTGTACACCACAGGAAGAACTTTGAGCTTTGAAAGATGGAAACCACTGGAGTTATAATCATAACCATAGTGCTGTCTTTAATTGGCCTAAACAGTGGACTTTTGGAATAACTTACAAACTTACAGGCTAAGAAACTATGTCAAGGATTACCTCAAATCATATGAATGAAAGGTTACACTGATATCAGCTAAGGAAAGCATGCCATGATGGAGGCCTGGAACACATACAAAACTCAGCTTTTCCAACCACTGCAGCAACTGTAGCAACACCAGGCAAAAGGAAAGGTAAACAAAACACAATAACAAGAGATTAAAAGAAGAAGCCAAATATGCCAGTTCTACATTACCGACAATAATAGTAATGTACGTTTTAGTATGTCACAGCCTACAAAGAACCCACGTTATCTCACTTGATCCTTTACAGTCTCCCAGTGAGGAAAGCTAAGAAGAGATTATCCCCATCTTACAGATGGGAATCAAGATTCAAGGCCACACAACCAGTAAAACGCAGATCATTTGATCGTAGTCCCTTGTTCCTCTTATTAAATCACACTACATAACCAAATCCTAAATAAACTACTCCCAAAACATATGGAAAGTTACAGCACATGTGGAAAGTTATTTAGGAACTCACTGGAGGCAACTCACTAAAAAGCCTTACATTCATCTGCATGGGGCACCAAGTAGGGTTATGGTGTTTCGTGATTCAGGAATGAACAGGCCCTTCAGAAGGGGGATATGACAAATCTTGACCACCTGGCTTTATAAGATTTCTGACCTCAACAGACATGAAACAAGGAATTCCACATCACTTTACTGCACAAATTTGAGCTTAGAACTGCAACTTGAATTTCAAAAGCAGTCTCTTCACTTACTCTTCCAGCAAAGTTTTTAATGGATTGTCTTGCAACTCTTGGGAAACTTGGGAAGTAACTATTGACAAACACTGCTGACAATAACTCTCTTGTTACTCTTGTGTGTTCTCCATTTTCTTTTACATTTTCCTCAACAGAATGGAACTGTATGAGCAATAACCTTAAAATTATCAAAATAATAGACCTGTAGGAAACAAATATATCCACTGCATTTATATATAACTGAATATTGTACAAAAAAGTTCATAAAGAAAATGCCAGAAACACACAGAAAATAGCTTCATTGAATCAGCAGAGCCTTTATCATAGATTATAATAACCCCTTCCTAGAATGCTCTTGGGTTATTTATAAGGCAATTCTTAGGACAGTTTTGTCTCTGAAAAACTATTTATTTAGTAGCTACCTCTTGGCAATGAGGTGCTTTGAAATGCTGAGAGTACAAACTTTCCACACACTCAAATATATTCAATCAACTATTTAGTCATAATAATACATTGTGAAAGAATTTATATTCTATATAGGTATAAATTTATTATGAGTTTTTAAAGCAACAAATCTTAAAATAATTTTTGTATTTTATGACAGATTATTTGATTCATAACCTGATAACGCAGTGTAAAAATTTCAGTTTATGAATCATTGAGTTACCTTAATAATGTATTCTTCAGAGCTGAGAGATACAAAGCTACAAAAATGTATTAGGATTTCTCTATAACAAATTTTGCTTCCCTAGTGGTATTTAACCGGCCCCTATGGAATTCACAAAATGACACGCCCCCTCAAATTTTTAAATTATATCCAGAAAGAGCATTTTGCTTGTATTATCCCTGTAGACTATTTGCTTTTGATATGATTCAACTTGTTTTGCTTTTCTAGTGTTGAAAGGAGTGGAAAAATTGATCTGTTTAATGAACATTTCTGAAAAACATTAACACACAACAAGTGAAAAGGGACATGCTTTTAAAAGTTGAGAAGAAACAAAGCCAGCTGTTAGTGGGGGAAAATGAGTCTATTAAAAAAAAATGACCACAGTTTTCTTTTCACCATAGCCTCAAAGACCACTCATGTTTCCAATCTAAGTAAGCAATAAAGGCCATTTTGGAAAATATCTGTTCAGTAACAGCACTGATTTGAACAATTAAAGAAATAACCTCTTGTAAAAGGGAATATAAGGAGAGTAACTAACCACAGCAACAATAATTATTATCACCACCTAGAAGTCTGATGTGTAAGGTACCATGTGTATGCTGCAAAGTAGGCCACACAACAACTGGTAGGTCAATAGCAGCAAGCACAATTAAGAGACCTGGTGGGACAAAAAAAAACACCTTCAAGCTCAACGCACTTGACTTTTCCTGGATGTACCACTAATTAACAGATTGAGACCTCCATTTATCAACTCAAAAATGGAAAAGGCAACACTAGGTGACTCCTATGTTGCTTTACTACTCTTTCTACATCATGAGAAAATACACACAGAAGGCCGGGTGAAGTGGCTCACACCTGTAATCCCAGCATTCTGGGAGGCCAAGGTGGATGGATCACCTGAGGTCAAGAGTTCAAGACCAGACTGGCCAATGAAACCTCATCTCTACAAAAATACAAAAATTAGCCGGACATGATGGCAAGTGCCTGTAATCCCAGCTACTCAGGAGGCTGAGGCAGGAGAATCGCTTGAACCTGGGAGGCAGAGGTTGTAGTGAGCCAATATGGCGCCATTGCACTGCAGCCTGGGCAAAAGAGAGAGACTCCTGGGTGACAGAGTGAGACTCTGTCTCAAAAAAAAAAAAGAAAAAGAAAAAAAGAAAAGATAAGACACACAAAAGTAAGAATAAGGATAAAATAGTGAGATACCAATTACCACAGGTAATAATTTGGAGAATTTTTTAGTTGAAAGTTAGCAAATTTTCCAGTTCCTATCAATGCTATACCCCCACATTATGCCTCATCTCACAATTCTTATGAAATCATTAACATTTAAGTCCCTATTTCTTTCTCGCCATGACTATTTTGTCACCAGAAAATTTGTTTGCCCTCACTGGAGTATCCAAAAACACGCTGCATCATCACCTAGCTGAGCCTTGGCAGAGGATTCATACATCAGTAGGTAGGTGCTGTTACCTTCTGTGCCTTGCCTCTCTCAATAATCCTGCACCAAAAGTTTTGTCACCCTGTAATGCAGATGCAGATACTGAAGTTCAGAAATTCACTCTGCTCATAAGCTGAGATTTAAGCCCAGTTCCTAAGATGCTACTTTTCTGCATACTATAATTTAATGCCATCACAAAAAGTAGAAAAATATTGATTAATGGAAAATATAGTTTATATTATATGTATATAAATCACTGCATCTCCAAAAGCATTTAAGAAAATCTAATTTCTAAATTTTTCAATTCATAATCATTTGCTGCTGGGTCATCTACAGCAGCAAATGCTCCCTGACGTAATGAAACTTATTTGTGTGTCTTTCTGCTCCATTGGATTGGAAGATCATCAAAGACAGGAAATGTGTATGTTTCATTTTCACATTGCCAAGCTACCACTCTGCCTGGCAAATAGTAGTGTTCTATAAATGTGGACCTGATTTGAAACATTTAAAATACAGTTATGGGAGAAAACAAGTAATATTGAGAAGAATCTAGCCACTGTATCAGTTTGTTTCACGGACTTTCCTTTATTACTTTTTAAAATTAATTTGTGAATCAGGAGAAAGTACGTTATTAACTTTTCATGATAAACCATGTTGGATGAGCACCAGCATTCTCCCTGAGCACTTTGGAAAAGACTGGTTGAAGACAGAAATAGAATCTGGGTTTAATGTCCTCCCTCAAGGTCTAATGAGTCCTCCTCTGGGGAAATAACAGTGGAGGTATGCTTGTTATTATTGTTGTTGTTACTGCTATTTGTTTGGTTAGTTGGTTTGCTTCAGTTTATTTTGCACACCATGGTGTGAGCAACTCAAACAGAGCACCAGAAATAGCTTTTCACATTTCCACTTCTTTCCTATTCTCATTCCTACTCCCACCTCAAGACGGGAGGGAAATAGTTATTTGGCTGACTACCTAATCTCATGTCCACTGAGACACATTAGTAATTCTCAGTGGGGTGACAGTAGTGAATCTGGCTGATGATAGCTGGGCTGAACTGTTGGTTGACCTACCTGCTGATGAGCTCATCCCCAAAGCCATCATGATTCTAGCAGATGTTCAGACTTCACAGAGTTGTTTCCTCCTCCTTCAATCTCCAAAGCCAACCAGAACCCCATGGAACTCTGCTAAGCAATGTGGCACACACAGAGTTAGAATACATAGAACAAGGAGAGAGACATCCAGAGGACCTGCTACTGTGCTACTTCCTCACATCCAAAATCATACTACTGTAGCTGCAAATGACTTTGCAATGGAGATACAACGCACAGCTGTGAGAGTTGTCTGCTAGAAGAAGAATGAAAAAAGAGAGAAAGATTTATGCTGAGATCAAAATATCCCTGTTTACATGAAGGGAAATTTTCATTACAGCAGATGAATCATAGTGATTCTGAGACTAGCACCCCTTCTATGTGCACATGGACATCATTATTTAGGAAACCAGTTGTCAAAATAATTGTTAAAATGTCCCTGCAACAATTATTTCTTTCTCCAGAAATAAGAAGATAACCCACATATCCTGGGTCATAGACCCCAAATGTCTCATAGGAATTAAGGTACAATATCAGGCTTTGGTGGCATAAGATTTAAGCCTGTACACAGCTTGCTAATATGGGTTAACATAAACCCATCACCTAGTAATAATTTTGTATCACTGTGGAATTGGAATGTGTGTGCATATACACATATACATATTGATTGTAAATTCAATCTGTAGATTGAAAACTATGTGATAGATATCAGTGTTCAAATCTCATCTCCTCCATCCATGCACACAGACCCAATATAATTTGTTTTGGTACTTTGCCCTGGCCCAACTAAAAAGAAAGTCATATATTTTTTGTTCCACTTTTATCTTCAAAGTATATTTTTCAAATGCTCATTCAGGGTTTTCAAATCAAGGAACAATTGTTACACTATTGCAATGCATGATTTAGGGATTATATAACCATGAAAATTGTATAATCTCTAGCTGAATATTTTAGTTTTGATAGATGCCACAAGTGAGATACAAATTAACAGTGAGATTCGTGTTTAAAAACACAAGAAACCCTTCAACAAAAATCTTTAGGTAGTATCATGCTTTACAGTTATATCTCCAATGATTTTAAGTCAGTTTTGTGACATCCCAGTGAGTTTCCAAATGTTTAAAGTGTGTTAGAAATGTTTCAAATAAGATATGAAATTATACTGGGAAAATCATCCATGCTTTCTAGTGTTAAAGTAGAATATGTATGCCATAGATTCTGGTTGGGGGAAGTTTCGCAAATTCAGACAGTTCCTTAAGTGTTAGAAACACTAGAGTGGAGACTGAGGGAATGTACATTTTAAGTCTCCACAGCCAAAACAATAATACAAAGAAAAAGCCATCAATTGAATTGCTGCTTAGGCCAAACAAAAGATTATTATTTTAGGTAAAAAATATTTTCAATTTTGAATATTACTCTACATCCATTCTCCATTTTTCTTTAAGTAGAGCAATTTCCTTTTAAGTGGAAGTAGTTGCATCTTCACAACTACTTGAAAATGCAATTAGATAGTAATATAATACACTACAGCTGGAAAATGAACAATCCATTTTTCCTCTTCCTAGACAAGGTCATACTGCTGAGCACACTCGAGTTAAGCGTGATACAGAAGTTAAGCCATAAATTCAATGAGATGGAAGACTCTGGCATCCAAGGCACATGCATGGTCCAGTGTCAGAGGGGCTCACACTCAATTCTCTGTTTTACTTAAAAATTCTCAGTCCTTATTAACACTAACCTCTCTGTTAAGAAAAAAATTTCTTTATGGACCAGATAAACAAAAGACACTGTCATTTTTAAACCAAAACATATTTAAGAAATAAAATGTAAGTGAAACTAATTTGCTACATATGTTTTATACATACAGTACATAAGGGGGTTTCTCCGACGCCATATGGAAAGCATCTGAATTTATAAGACAATGACCTTCATAAATCACTCTAGGCTCCAACTCCAAATTATGTCTTGTTCCCTCACTCATGGGATAGTCACTATATCTCATATAAATTCATTATGTTATATGTGCACAATAATCTATCTCTACCTTTATAAGGAATGATGTCATAACACATAGGCAAGGTTTTCCAGAAAAGGGAACAAGCTCTCTCACCAGATGGGCCAACCTATAGTACTGTTTCTCTGAATATAATATGTTGCACAATGCAGCTTATCCTTGCTGCTTGAAGGAAAAGCAAATTAATGAGGAAAGAAATGAGCAATCTGAGAATAAATGTTTTCTCAGCCTACCTGTTTTTTTTCTTTTTTTAAGGTAAATGTAAAATAAAAGTCTTACATACCTTCACATAGTTTCTGTTTATGTATTTACCATTTATATCCATTAAAAAGGAATCTATATTCTGCCTAGTTATTTTTATCTGTGTCGAATCACCAATCATGGCTCCAGCAGGATTTTCTCTTTAACAGTTGTCTTGCCATGACAAAAGTTTAAGTTAAGAGAAAGCAAGTTTTTGCCACCGGTTGATGGAGGAGGAAAATGAAATAGGTATACTCCATCCTCCAGTCTGTTTTTCCACAGAAAGTTACTTCTTACCACCTTCTTTCCTAATCCAAACTTTCTTTAGTTTCTTTCAACTACATTCTGTAGTTCAGCAGTACAGATTTATCTGTTCTCTTATTCACTTTTAACCGCTTGAGGAAGTGAGCACTGAGTTAAGACACAACTTCTTGGTCTTTCTTCCTTAAGAACATGAAGGTTTGCAAATCCATAAGGTGAAATAAAAACAACAAAAATCACGTGTAAACCTATATAAAGGCTACTTTTCAGTCCCTTTAATTGTCTTCCTTTTCTTTTCTACTTCTTTCTTTATTTCACTCTAGGCTAAGGATCAAGCATGAACATAAGAGAATGAAAAGGCCAAAACGAATACATGTTGAATGAATCAAATAAATGTTAATGACTAGAATGAGGAGTTATGATGATAATGACAACCTGTAGAAATTATGCCCCATCTGAAGGAGGCAGCTCTGAAAAATTTTTGCATCTCAAAACCACCGGAGGGATGAAGGGGAATAGGCACTATATGGGCCAACAATGTACAGGCTGAAAAATTATGTGTACAGGCTGGTTAAGGCCTGAAAAGCAAAAGTATGCAACCTTGTACCTAGAAGCTAAGAATTTCCAAAGAAAGGAAGTACACTTGGAAATACAAGATCCAAATCAACTCTAACTGCTCTATAATGCTAGATATTATTATAAATATCTGAAGATATCAGTAAAGAATGGCAAAACAGTAGACTATAAGAGCACCAAAAACATGAGCAATCTCTATCTTTAATCATTGAATTTTTCATGAAACTATCAAGAGTGGAGTATTTCATAGTAAATTTATAGTTGAACTTGTCTTCTACTTTTAAAAAAAATTATGATAAAAAGATTAAGACTTTTAGAACCACTAATTACCAAACATATTCTGAAAAGCCTGCAAACTCATATCATTAAATGTGCACATACACACAGAATATTAAGCGTAAGGAAATGCCCACAATGTGATTTTTCTATTATAACTTTAATGCTTCCCTTAAAAAACCAAATTTCTAAAATATATATATATATATGTATATGTATATATACAAATAATTGAGTAGAGACCTCTAGCAAGTATACCTTTGTAGAGGGACTTAGCTAGCCTTAAATAAAGGTCATGCCATACTTGCCCCAAAGAGTTTTAAAAAAAGATTTTCAAAGGATCAACATAAACCACAGATACCTGTCTTAACTGCCTAGCAGAACAAGGTTCAGCAATCTTTAAAAACCACAACACAATCAAGCACAAAACAGTGAAAACCTCACAATATCTGACATCCACAAAAAATTTGTAAACATGCAAAAAAAAAAATTCCAGGTATATGAACCAAAGAGAAGAAAAAAATCAACAGAAAAAGAAGGAGAAATGACAGAGATGACAAATTAGCAGACAACATAGTTAAAATGATTATTTTCAATGTGCATATTATGCTTTTTTTAATTAGAAAAAAATGAAGAAAAATGAACATAAAAAAGCATTTGAAAGGGGTCAATTCTGCAACATGAAGGAATAGAAGGCTCCAGCTATCCTTTCCCCATAGACATACTAAGTTAGCTCCTACACATGGATCAAGCCTCTTCAAGAAAAAGTCAGAATCCAGTTGAAATTCTCTGCGGCCAGGTGTGGTGGTTCACACCTGTAATCCCAGCACTTTGGGAGGTGAAGGCAGGTGAATTGCTTAAGCTCAGGAGTTCAAGAATGATCTGGGTAACATGGCAAAACACTATCTCTACAAAAATTACAAAATTAACCAGGCATGGTGGCATATGCCTCTGGCCCGAGCTACTCAGAGGGCTGAGGCAGAAGGATCACTTTAGCCTAGGAGGTCAAGTCTGCAGTAAGCTGAAATTACACCACTGCACTTCAGCCTAGGTGACAGACCAAGATCCTTTCTTTAAAAAAAAAAAAGACAGAAAAGAAAAAAGAAAGCCTCCTACACAATATATGACTGAGAAAAATTCCACATTAAAACAAGTAGAAAAACCACTTAACTACTAAAAACTTAAAAGTAGTTGCTGGCAAGATGGCCATATAGGAGCAACTCCAGTCTGCAGCCCCCAGCGAGATCAATGCAGAAGGCAGGTGATTTCTGCATTTCCAACTGAGGTACCTGGCTCATCTCATTGGGACTAGTTAGACAGTGGGTGCACCACACGGAGGGCAAGCCAAAGCAGGGTGGAGCGTCATCTCATCTGAGAAGTGCAAGAGGTCGGGGAACTCCCTCCCCTTGCCAAGGGAAGCCATGAGGAACTGTGCCTTGAGGAACAGTGCACTCCAATCCAGATACTACACTTTTCCCACAGTCTTCGCAACTGGCAGACCAGGAGATTCTCTCCAGTACCTATGCCTCCAGGGCCCTGGGTTTCAAGCACAGAAGGGGGCAGCCATTTGGGCAGACACTAAGCTAGCTGCAGGAATTTTTTTTCATACCCCAGTGGTGCCTGGAACACCAGCGAGACAAAACTGTTCACTCCTCTGGAAAGGGGGATGAAGCCAGGAAGCCAAGTGGTCTAGCTCAGTGAATCCCACCCCCACAGGGCCCAGCAAGCTAAGATCCACTGGTTTGAAATTCTTGCTGCCAGCACAGCAGTCTGAAGTCAACCTGGGATGCTTGAGCTCGGTCAGGGAAGGGGCGTCTGCCATTACTGTGGCTTGAGTAGGCAGTTTTCCCCTCACAGTGTAAACAAAGCTGCCAGGAAGTTCAAACTGGGTAGAACCCACCACAGCTCAGCAAAGCCACTGTAACCAGACTGCCTCTCTAAATTCCTCCTCTCAGGGCAGGGCATCTCTAAAGGAGAGGCAGCAGCCCCAGTCACGGGCTTATAGATCAAACTCCCATCTCCCTGAGACAGAGCACCTGCAGGAAGGGGCAGCTGTGGGTGCAGCTTCAGCAGATTTAAACATTCCTGCCTGCTGGCTCTGAAGAGAGCAGCAGATCTCCCAGCACAGTGCTTGAGCTCTGCTAAGGGACAGACTACCTCCTTAAGTGGGTCCCTGATCCCCGTGCCTCCTGACTGGGAGACACTTCCCAGCAGAGGTCAACAGACATGTCATATAGGAGAGCTCTGGCTGGCATCTGGCAGGTGCTGCTCTCAGACAAACCTTCCAGAGGAAGGAACAGGCAGCAATCTTTGCTGTTCTGCAGCCTCCGCTGGTGATACCCAGGCAAACAGGGTCTGGAGTGAACCTCCAGCAGACCTACAGCAGAGGGGCCTGTTAGAAGAAAAACTAATAAACAGAAAGGAATAGCATCAACAACAATAAAAAGACATCCACAAAGAAACTCCATCTGAAGTTCACCAACATCAAAGACCAAAGGTAGATAAATTCACGAAGATGAGGAAAAAACAGCACAAAAAGGCTGAAAATTCTAAAAACCAGAATGCCTATTCTCCAAAGGAACACAAGTCCTGGCCAGCAAGGGAACAAACCTGGACAGAGAATGAGTTTGATGAATTGACAGAAGCAGGCTTCAGAAGGTGGGTAATAACAAACTCCTCCAAGCTAAAGGAGCATATATATTCTAACATAATGCAAGGAAGCTAAGAATCTTGAAAAAAGGTTAGACAAATTTCTAACTAGAATAACAAGTTTAGAGAAGAACATCAATGACCTGATGGAGCTGAAAAACACAGCAAGAGAATTTCATGAGGCATACACAAGTATGAATAATTAAATCAATCAAACAGAAGAAAGGATATCAAAGATTGAAGATCAAATTAACGAAATAAAGTGTGGAGACAAGATTAGAGGAAAAAACAATGAAAAGAAATGAACAAAGCCTCCAAGAAATATGGGACTATGTGAAAAGAACAAACCTACATTTGATTGGTGTACCTGAAAGTGACGGGGAGAATGGAATCAAGTTGGAAAACACTCGTTAGGATATTATCCAGGAGAACTTCCCCAACCTAGAAAGACAAACCAACATTCAAATTCAGGAAATACAGAGAACACCACAAAGATACTCCTTGAGAAGGGCAACCCCAAGACACATAATTGTCCAATTCACCAAGGTTGAAATGAAGGAAAAAATGTTAAGGGCAGCCAGAAAGAAAAGTTGGGTTACCCATAAAGGGAAGCCCATCAGACTAACAGTGGATCTCTCAGCAGAAAGCCTACAAACCAGAAGAACCATTTTTAAAGAAAAGAATTTTCAACCCAGAATTTCATATTCAGCCAAACTAAGCTTCATAAGTGTGGAAGGAGAAATAAAATCCTTTACAGATAAGCAAATGCTGACAGATTTTGTTGCCACCAGGCCTGCCTTACAAGAGCTCCTGAAGGAAGCACTAAACATGGAAAGGAAAAACTGGTACCAGACAAGGCAAAAACATACCAAATTGTAAAGACCATCTACACTGTGAAGAAACTGCAGCAACTAACAGACAAAATAACTAGCTAGCATCATAATGACAGGATCAAATTCACACATAACAATATTAACCTTAAATATAAACAAGATAAATGCCCCAATTAAATGACAAAGACTGGCAAATTGGATAAAGAATCAAGACCCATTAGTGTGCTGTATTCAGGAGACCCATCTCATGTGCCAAGACACATATAAGTTCAAAATAAAGGGATGAAGTAATATTTAACAAGCAACTGGAAAAAAAAAAAAGCAAGGGTTGCAATCGTAGTCTCTGATCAAAAAGACTTTAAAACAACAAGATAAAAAAAAAAAAGACAAACAAGGGCATTACATAATGATAAAGGGACAAATGCAACAAGAAGAGCTAACTGTCCTAAATATATATGCATCCAATACAGGAGCACTCACATTCATAAAGCAAGTTCGTAAAGAGACTTAGACTCCCAAACAATAATAGTGGGAGAGTTTAACACCCAACTGTCAATATGAGACAGATCAATGAGACAGAGTATTAACAAGGATGTTCAGGACTTGACCTCAGCTCTGGACCAAGCAGACCTAATAGACATCTACAGAGCTCTCCATCCTGAATCAACAGAATATACATTCTTCTCAACACCACATCACATTTATTCTAAAATTGACCACATAATTGGAAGTAAAACACTGCTCAGCAAAAGCAAAAGAACTGAAATCATAATAGTTTCACAGACCACAGTGCAATCAAATTAGATCTCAGGATTAAGAAACTCACTCAAAACCACACAACTACATGGAAACTGAACAACCTGCTCCTGAATGACTACTGGGTAAATAACGAAATGAAGGCACAAATAAATAAGTTCTCTGAAACCAATGAGAACAAAGGCACAACATACCAGAATCTCTGGGACATAGCTACAGTGTGTTTAGAGTGAAATTTATAGCACTAAATGCCCACAGGAGAAAGCGGGAAAGATCTTAAATCAACACCCTATCATCACAATTAAAACAACTAGAGAAGCAAGAGCAAACAAATTCAAAAGCTAGCAGAAGACAAGAAATAACTAAGATCAGAGCAGAACTGAAGAAGACAGAGACACAAAAAGTCCTTCAAAAAATCAATGAATCCAGGAGCTGGTTTTTTGAAAAGATTAACAAAATAGATAGACTGCTAGCCAGACTAGTAAAGAAGAAAAGTGAGAAGAATCAAACAGATGCAATAAAAAAAGATAAAAGGGATATCACCATTGATCCCACAGAAATACAAACTATCATCAGAGAATACTATAAACACCTCTATGCAAATAAACTAGAAAATCTGGAAGAAATGGATATATTCCTGGACACATACACCTTCCCAAGACTAAACCAAGAAAAAGTCAAATCTCAAAATGGACCAATAACAATCTCTGAAATTGAGGCAGTAATTAATAGCCTACCAAGCTAAAAAAGCCCAGGACCAGATGGATTCACAGCTGAATTCTACAGGAGGTACAAAGAGGAGCTGGTACCATTCCTTCTGAAACTATTCCAAACAACAGAAAAATAGGGACTCCTCCCTAACTCATTTTATGAGGCCAGCATCATCCTGATACCAAAACTTGGCAGAGATACAACAAAAAAAGTAAATTTCAGGCTAATATCCCTGATGAATATCGATGTGAAAATCCTCAATAAAATACTGGCAAACCGCATCCCGCAGCACATTAAAAAGCTAATCCCCCATGATCAAATTGGCTTCATCCCTGGGATGCAAGACTGGGATGCCAACATACACAAATCAAAAAACGTAATCCATCTCATAAACAGAACTGACGGCAACAGACACATGATTATCTCAATAGATACAGAAAAGGCCTTCAATAATATTCAACACCACTTCAACCTAAAAACTCTCAATAAACTAGGTACTGATGGGACATATCTCAAAATAATAAGAGTTATTTGTGACAAACCCATAGCCAATATCATACTGAATGGGCAAAAGCTAGAAGCATTCCCTTTGAAAACTGGCACAAGACAAGGTTATCCTCTCTCACCACTCCTATTCAACATAGTATTGGAAGTTCTGGCCAGCAAAATCAGGCAAGAGAAAGAAATAAACGATATTCAAACAGGAAGAGAGGAAGTCGGTGCACTCACCATTGCTCCATCTGTAAGGATGCAAACTTCTATAGAAGTACGTTACCTTGCTGAGAATTAAAAAGAAAATGTTATATCCGAGGGCTATTTCTTTTGTGGCACCAAAACTTTATATATAACAATTTGGGGTCTTGCCCATGATTACATTCCCCTCCAGGGATGGCCTCTGGTTCTCTCTTGTGAGGAGGCGCGCCCCTCCCCCTTGTGGTGGCCTCAGGGGTGAGAAATCTGAACCCACCCAGAGCAAGGAATAACCAGAGCACTCAGCAACGCAAAAAAAAAAAAAAAACACTGGCCAGCAACCTAGCTTAAAGGATCCTCACATGCTGCAGTGATGACTCTGTGCACAGACCAAGGAAGGAGAGGCCATGGGAGCAGGTAAAGTATTTCCTTGGTGGTCGGGACCAAGGTAAGAAAGCCATGGGGGTGGTGCAGTGAAGTACTCCTTGGTCGGGGGGTGGCTTAGAGGTTAAAAAGAGGTGAAACATCCCCATTGGGGGAGATTGAACCTCACACAAACCTCCAGTAGAAAAGACAAGAAATTTCCAGTGGGGAAACTGAGCCTCACCCCATAAGGCAAGAAATTTCCAGTGAGGAAATTGAACCTCACCCCAAAAGGCAAGAAGTTTCCAGTGGAGAAACTGAGCCTCACCCCAAAAGGTGAGAAATTTCCAGTAAGGGAAATTGAACCTTGAACCTTACCCCAAAACCATCAAGATGGGAAACACCCCGAGCAAGACAGGGAGCAAGGGGGATAAAGATGGTAACAAAGATATCCCCCCAGATAGTGCCCTAGGTCTCATGCTAAAATACTGGAAGGATAAAGAAAGGACTAAACATAGGAAAAAGGAACAAATGATAAAACATTGCTGTTTTACTTGGACTCAGGGACCCATCCTCAAACGCCCAATCTTCTGGCCAAAGTTTGGGTCGAATGAGGATGTAATGTGTCAGCTCCTAATCTGATATGTTAATGATAAAAGTCCAGTGTCTCAAGAAGAACTAGGCTACGCCCTTTATTGGAGGCAAGGACCTGCCCTCCTTTTTCCCTTAAAAATAAATACGGAAGAACCCAATCTGGCACCTCAAAATGAAAAGTCAGAGGAGCCAGCTCTCGTGCCTAAAGATTCCAGCACATGGGATCCCCTAGACTATCTTCCCCCTTTCAGTGTCCCCAATCTTTCCCCTCAGACAGCCACTGCCACCTCAGATCCTGTTCCAAATTCCCCTCTACTCACCTCCTTATAACCCTGACTCTTAGGAATTACCATCCTATTAGCCTGTTCCCTTCCAACCTAAATACCCCTCTCTAAAGGGACTCCAGTGTGAGGTAGAACAATGTAAGAAAGATATTCAGAATTTCCCATTTCCCTCCATACCTAATAGGTCAGCCCCAAACCTCTTCCCTTTGAAAGAGGTACCACAAGGAGCAGGGGACTGCATTGGCTTTGTAAATACTCCCCTAACCAGTTCAGAAGTCCAGAATTTTAAAAAGGAGCTTAAACCACTACTAGATGAGCCTTACCGAGTGGCAGACCAAATTGACCAGTTCTTAGGACCTCAGTTTTACCCTTGGGTCGAGTTAATGTCCATCTTGGGCATCCTTTTTTCAGGGGAAAAAAGAGTAGCTCCACTCCCACTGGTCCCTCCCCTAGGGGAAGGGGAAGGAGAAGGGAGAACAGCAGCATAAGCAGCTGGCAGAGGCAGGGAAAGAACAGCAAAGAGAGAGAGAAAGAGAGACAGAGAGAGAGAGGAAGAGACAGGGAGTCAAAGAGAGAAAGAGAGAGGCAGAGAGAGAGGAAGAGACAAAGAGGGAGTCAAAGAGACAGAGAAAGAGAGAGACAGAAAGTCAAAGAGAGAAAGAGAAAGAGAGAGATAGAAGTAGTGAAGAGAAAACAGTGTACCCTACTCCTTTAAAAGTCAGGGTAAATTTAAAACCTATAATTGATAATTGAAGGTCTTCTCCATGACCCCATAACACTCCAAAACCACATTGTTGTCAGTATAAACAAGGGCGTAGCCCGAAAGCACTGAGGCCACTGACAACCCGTAGCCTTCCTAACCAAAAATCCTTAATCCAGTAACCTGCAGATGGCCCAAATGCATTCAATCTGTAGCGACAACTGCTTTGCTAACAGAAGAAAGTAGAAAAATAACTTTTAGAGGAAACCTCATTGTGAGCACACCTCATAAGGTCAGAACTATCCTAAGTCCAAAATAAATAAATAAATAAAGTAAAAAGGTAGCTTACTAACTAAAAAATCTTAAAGCATGGGGCTATTCAGTCAGAAAAAGATTATTTAACATTAACCACTGATAATTCCCTTAACCCAGCAGGTTTCCTAACAGAGGATCTAAATCTTAATTAATTACCATACAAAGGTCTGACCACACCTAGGAGGAACTCCCTTCAGGGACAGGATGATACATAATGGGTATTCAGTAATTGATAGGGAAACTCTTGTAAAAGCAGAGTTAGGAAAATTGCCTAATAATTGGTCTGCTCAACCTTGTAAGCTGTTGAGCTGTTTGCACTCAGCCAAGCCTTAAAGTACTTATAGAACCAGGAAGGAACCATCTGTACCAATTCTAAGTTACTTCGGACTAAACAAGGTCTTACTAGTAGCAAAGAATAATTGAAATCCCAAATTTACAAGGTTTTCAACAAAAGTAGTTTGCTAAAAGTTAACAGTGTAACATGTATTATCCTAATTTCTGATCTTGTGGCCTTAGACAGTCTAGTCCACAGAGATGAAGAAAGTTTGCTTTGGAAAAGAACGGTTATCTTTGAGAAAAAATATGTTGGGGGAGAATGTATGTAAAAATGAATGTTATATGGTAAATTCTTGTCCTAAAATAAATTAACTGGCTATTTAAAGAAAGGGATGTTTGCAGCAAGTCAGAAAGTTGAGGCATGTCAAAGAATTGCCTGTAAAAGTCATGAAAAAAAAGTTATAAAAGGGAATTTATGCAAGAAATGTTGTATAATTTAAAAGTAATTAGGTCTCCTGAATGTAAAACTATTGAAGAAGCAGTTTATGTGCAAAGTGTATAAGGAAAGTAAAATATACCTTTGGTAAAGGATTATAAGGAGGCATAAGAATGTGGATTTTTACCTACATTAAAAGGTTAAAAATATATACATATTTTGTTTTAAAGGTTTAAGCAACTTTTGAAATGTTAATTGCAAAGAAAATTCTGTGCGTAAACATATTGGCTAAAGTCAAAGGGGTGTCATCCAGTTTTTCTGTGAAATGGACATTAAAATAAAAGCACAACAGGTTTTTCTTAAAGCACTAACCTGCTCTTTAACAAAAATTATAAAAGGTTAAAAAGAGTCTATAAAAATCTTACCTATGGTCAGACATTAAAAATTGAATAAATATGCCTACGAGGTTTTATTAAAATTAAGTTTAACATTAATAACACACCAATATAAAGGTGAAATTTAGCTTATCTGGTATTGAAAGAGACCAAATGAAATCTACAGGCAGGCAGCCTGGGCGGCGCCTTGAGCCTAGTTAGAAGTTGACCCTACAGGCAGACAGCCCGGGCGGCGCCTTGAGCCTAGTTAAAAGTTGACGCCGGACCTAACTGATAATGTTATCTATAGATTTCAGATGTTGTATAGACAAGCAATGTGAAAGTCCCTGTCTTGTTCTTTTTCTGTTCTAATTACTAGTGCTTGCCATATATCTCTCAACTTCCTGAGCCCAGTATAAACATATCCCACCATATGTCTCCCCTCCATATATCCCTCAACTTCCTGGGCTCATCCCACCATATGTCTCCCTACCATATATCTTTCAATTCAAAGACTACCATATATCTCAACTTTAGAAGGACACCACCTGGAAAATCCCCGATAAGAACACAGCCGTTTGTGAGAGCGCGGGAACCAATAAAAAACTGCTAAATGTAAAAACTTAAAATGTTAACCAATTGTAATGCTGTAACCTAGAGAATTCCCTCGTTCCTCTGCAACTTTACAAGTCCTGTTTACATTAGGCTATAAAAGGCAAGCGCACGCATTGTTCAGGGCCCTCCTGTATGTTGTGGAACGGAGGGACCAAGTTCGAACTTGCATTAAAGATCCTTGCCACTTGGCTTTGACTCTGGACTCTGGTGGTCTCTTTCGGGGAACAAACGGTCTGGGCATAACAGTATAAAAATCATACAGGAAGCACTGTCAAATATAAAATGGTGTTTGGCTTTCTTTGGTCTAAAATCTAATAAAAATAGGTGCTAAAGGAAATTTCTCAGTGAGAAGGCATCAAGGACTATAAAGTCCACTGCTGATGTCCCCACATTTAAAACAAAGATCAATTTCTTAGAAACTATATACTTGGTTTATCTTCCACTTTAGTTTCCCTCAAAACTAAAAGTCTTTTAGCACAGGTACTCTAGAATTTCTGGTAAACCAGCACCAGCCTGAGGATCACGTTCTCATCAAAGGGTGGAAAGAAGGAAAACTCGAGCCAGCCTGGGAAGGACCCTACCTTGTGCTGCTAACCACTGAGACTGCTGTTCATACAGCAAAAGGGGATGGACTCATCACACCTGAGTCCAGAAAGTGCTGCCCCCTCCAGAGTCGTGGGTCATGGTCACAGGGGAAAAACCCTATCAAACTAAAGCTAAGAAAAATTTAACTCCTTTAATCTATCCTGTTACTCTTCCTTCTTTCCTTGCTCTATTGCTGACCATCTAGTTATTAACACAACCAAGTCAATTTTGCCTCAAATTATTGCATTTAATGCTTGCCTTGTTATACCCCATGGGGACTTGTCAACTCAAAGACAACTCTCTATTTCAGAAAAGTACCTCTGTCCCTCCTGACTCTCCTCAGACTGGGCATTAATGAATTGGGACCATTTAATCCAGGGAGATTACGATAAAGACCCCAGTGTCAACCAGGAGTCTTGCTCCCCAATGTAAAGCTCTTATGCTATAGTTAGTCCAATGTTCTGTGGACCACTAAAGAGCAAGGATGGACTGCCCCAACCAGTTTTTGTAATTTCCAAAAATCATACATTCATTTTGCTAGAGGGACAGCCCTCCCCTCTAACTGTCAGCTAAACCAATGTAATTCTATACAGATTATTATCTCAAACCCTCAACGTTCTTCCCTCCAGTCCGGGCGACAGAGCGAGACTCCGTCTCAAAAAAAAAAAAAAAAAAGCTGGTTCCCTTTTTTAAGCCAGTTTTATGGTACGGGGGTTGAGGTTTCAGGGAAAAACCCCTATTAGATTATTTGAAATGCATTTCTTTGATCCCCTACCACCTGCACCTTCCTCTAAGCCTTCTTCCAAAACCTCTCACACTGGAACCATTGCTCTTCCTCCATCTAATGACAAGACCAAGATAGCTATCATAAAAGTTAAAGACTTAAAACAAACTTTGGCAATTAAGACAGGATACCAAGATGCAAACGCCTGGTTGGAATGGATCAAATATTCTGTCCACACATTAAACAAAAGCAATTGTTATGCTTGTGCACACAGCAGGCCAGAGGCCTAGATTGTCCCCTTTCCACTAGGGTGGTCCTCCAGTCGACTGGGCATGGGATGCATGGTAGCTGTTTTGCAGGATTCTACAGCCTAGGGTAACAAGTCATGCCAAGCTCTGTCTCTGTTATATCCCAAAGTCCAACACCCTGAGGGTCAGTGCCCGAGGGCCATCCAGCATCCACCTCCCAACACTAAGTTCACTTCATGTCTCTCACAACAGGGAAGAAACTTAGCATTCCTTGGAGACCTGAAGGGATGCAGTGAGCTTAAAAACTTTCAAGAGTTTACCAATCAGTCAGCCCTTGTTCATCCCCAAGCAGATGTATGGGTGGTATTATGATGGACCTTTACTGGACACTCTGCCAAATAACTGGAGTGGCACTTGTGCTTTAGTCCAATTGGCTATCCCTTTCACCCTGGCATTTCATCAACCAGAGGAAGGACAAATAAGACATTGTAAAGCAAGAGAAGCCCTTTATGGATTTTGACTCTCACGTCTATTTAGATACAATTAGATTCCCACAGGGAACACCAGATCAATTTAAAACCTGAAATCAAATAGCTGCAGGATTTGTGTCAATATTTTGGTAGGTGACAATTAATAAAAATGTAGATTGGATAAACTACATCTACTACAACCAATAGCGATTTATTCACTGCACTAGAGATGCTGTTAAAGGGATAGCTAAATAATTAGGGGCTACTAGCCAGATGGGGTGGGAGGGGAATAGAATAGCTGTAGACATGATATTAACAGATAGAGGATGAGTTTGCATCATGATTAAAACTCAGTGTTGCACTTTAATCCCAAACAAAACTGCCCCTAATGGAAATATAACAAACGCATTGCAAGGTCTGACTGCCCTGTCCAATGAATTAGCCTGCAACTCACGGGTAAATGACCCCTTTACAGTATGGCTAAAAAAGTGGTTCAGTAAATAAAAGGAATAATAGCCTCAATTCTTACTTCCCTCACAGCCGTAATGTGTGTACTTATTCTTGCTGGGTGCTGTGTCATACCATGCATCTGTAGGTTAACGCAGAGGCTCATAAAAACAACACTTACTAAAACCTCCCTTAACTATCCTTTACCTTACCCAGATAAGCTTCTTCTTTTGAAAAATCAAGCAAAACAACTAAGCCAAGACATGTTTTAAAAAAAAAGTTTCAAAAGGAAGTTGTAAGGAAATACAAGGAGAGGGGTTGTTAGATATGAGTTCTAAATTTCTTTTCAAAGAATCAATATGTCAGTATGTTCAGTTCTTTACCTTCTACTTTTCAACTTAACTTCCTCATAAAGCCACTTTTTTCATTTTAAACTTAACTTCCTCCCTCGTAAAGCAACTTTTTTCGATTACCTGCTTCACCCGACTCATTTCAATCACCTGCTCCACCCTGACTCATTCCAATTACCTGCTCCACCCTAACTCATTCCAGTTACCTGCTCTATCATAACCATCTCTCCTGCCAAACCACTCACCCCCGTCACTCCCTTTAAAATAGCCAATTGGAATTAGTTTAGCCTGTGTGGTCTAACCCTAGCCAGTAGGGGAATGACACAGCAGCAGGGGTCATGTGCGTCAGGGATAAGAACCCCTTCTCCTCCCTTGTCCAAGTGTGCACTCACCATTGCTCCATCTGTAAGGGTACACCCTTCTATAGAAGTACCTTGCCTTATTGAGAATGTAAAAAAAAAAAAAAAATTAAAAAAAAAAAAAACAACAAGGAAGTCAAATTGTCTCTTTGCAGATGACATGACTGTATATTTAGAAAACCCTGTCTCAGCCCCAAATCTCCTGAAACTGATGAGCAACTTCAGCAAAGTCTCAGGATACAAAATCAGTGTGCAAAAATCACGAGCATTCCTCTACACCAATAATAGACAAACACAGAGCCAAATCATGAGTGAACTCCCATTCACAATTGCTACAAAGAGAATTAAATATCTAGGAATAAAGCTTACAAGGGATGTGAAGGACCTCTTCAAGGAGAACTACAAACCACTGCTCAAGGAAATAAGAGAAAACATAAACAAATGGAAAAACATTCCATCCTCATGGATAGGAAGAATCAATATCATGAAAATGGCCATACTGTTCAAAGTAATTTATAGATTCACTGCTATCCCCATCAAGCTACCACTGACTTTCTTCACAGAATTAGAAAAAACTACTTTAAATTTCATACAGAACCGAAAAAGAGCCCACATAGCCAAGAAAATTCTAAGCCAAAAGAACAAAGCTGGAGGCATCATGCTACCTGACTTCAAACAATACTACAAGGTTACAGTAACCAAAACAGCATGGTACTGGTACCAAAACAGAGATATAGACCAACGGAACAGAACAGGGGCCTCAGAAATAACACCACACATCTATGACTATGACCGTCTGATCTTTGACAAACCTGACAAAAACAAGCAATGGGGAAAGAATTCCCTATTTAAAAAATGGTGCTGGGAAAATTGGCTAGCCATACGCAGAAAACTGAAACTGCACCCCTGCCTTACACCTTATACAAAAAGTAACTCAAGATGGATTAAAGACTTAAATGTAAGACCTGAAACCATAAAAACACTAGAAGAAAATCTAGGCAATACCATTCAGGACAAAGGCATGGTCAAAGACTTCATGAGTAAAACACCAAAAGCAATGTCAATGCAAGACAAAATTAAAGAGCTTCTGCAAAGTAAAAGAAACTATAATCAGAGTGAACAGGCAACCTACAGAATGGGAGAAAATTTTTGCAATCTATCCATCTTACAAAGGGCTAATATCCAGAATCTACAAGGAACTTAAACAAATTTACAAGAAATAAACAAACCACCCAATCGAAAAGTGAGTAAAGAATATGAACAGATACTTCTCAAAATAAGACATTTATGCAGTCAACAAACATATGAAAAAAAGCTCATCATCACTGGTCAGTAGAGAAATGCAAATCAAAACCACAATGAGATACCATCTCACACCAGTTTAAATGGCAATCATTAAAAAGTCAGGAAACAACAGATGCTGGAGAGGATGTGGAGAAATAGGAACACTTTTACACTGTCTGTGGGAGTGTAAATTAGTTCAACTATTGTGGAAAACAAGGTGGTGATTCTTCAAGGATCTAGAACCAGAAACATCATTTGACCCAGCAATCCCTTTACTGGGTATACACCCAAATGATTATAGATCATTCTATTATAAAGACACATGCACATGTATGTTTATTGCAGCACTATTCACAATAGCAAAGACTTGGAATCAACCCAAATGTCCATCAATGATAGGCTGGATAAAGAAAATGTAGCACATATACACCATGGAATACTATGCAGCCATAAAAAGGATGAGTTCATGTCCTTTACAGGGACATGGATGAGGCTGGAAACCATCATTCTCAGCAAACTTACACAGGAACAGAAAACCAAACACCATATGTTCTCACTCATAAGTGGGAGGTAAACAATGAGAACACATGGACACAGGAAGGGTAATATCACACACTGGGCCCTGTCAGGGGGTGGGGGGTTAGGGGACGGATAGCATTAGGAGAAATACCTAATGTAGATGACTAGTTGATGGGTGCAGCAAACTACCATGGCATGCATATACCTACGTAACAAACCTGCACATTCTGCACATGTATCCCAGAAAAGGTGTAATTTTAAAAAGAGAAATAAATAAAAACAGAACAACAGCAGTAAAAACAAAATACATAAATTAATGAAAATAAAATAATATAAAAATAAAAAGTGGGCAAAGGACATGAACATACCCTTCTTGAAGGAACATATACACATGGCCTACAAACATGAAAAAATAGTCAACATCACTAATCATTACAGAAATGTAAATCAAAACCATAATGAAATTACCATCTCAGAAACCAGTTAGAATGGCTATTATTAACACTAAAAAGTCATAAAAATGTTGGCAAGTTTGCAGAGGAAAGAGAACACTTACATATTGTTAGTAGGAATGTAAATTACTTCAGCCACCGTGGGAAGCAGTTTGGAGATTTCCCAAATAGCTTAAAACAGATCTACCATCAACCCAGCAATCCCATTACTGGGCATATATCCAAATAAATAAAACTCATTCTACCAAAAAGACACATATACCTTTATGTTCGTTGCAGCACTATTCACCATAGCAAAGACATGGAATCAATCTAGATGTCCATTGATGGTGAAAAGAATAAAGAAAACATGGTACATACACATCATGGAATACTATGCATCCCTAAAAAATGAAGCCATGTCCTTTGCAACAAGATGGGTGCAGCTTGAAGCCATTATCCTAGGTGAATTAATACAGAAACAGAAAACCAAATAACACATGTTCTCACTTATAAGTGGGAGCTAAACATTGAGTACACATGGACACAACAAAAGGAACAAAAGCCACCAGGGCCTACCTAGTGGGGAGGATGGAAGGGGAGTAAGGTTTGAAAAACTACCTATTGGGTACCATGCTCACTACCTTGGTGATGAAATCATTTGTACACCAAATCCCATGACATAAAATTTACCCATGTAACAAATCTGCCTATGTACCTTCTGAACCTAAAATGAAAGTTGGAAAAAAAAAAAAAAAAAAAGAAATACCTAAAATTTCTCCACACCTGAGGAAGATACAACCCTTTGCAAGAGCAAAACTGAACTGGTTCCTGGGAGTAAGGAGAAAGATGAAGAGCGCAGTATTTAGAACCACAGGAATTGGTAGACAGACTCACACAGTTCCCACCATGTTCCTGCTTAAATGTAGTACAGAGCATGATGCCTGCCAAGGAAAAATAAACAGCTGTTTTGCAGTCTTATGAGAATAAACAGTAAAAAAGAAAACTTTAGTGGCTATATCAACATCTGACAAAGACTTTCAACAAAAAATATTACCAGGGAGGCCAGGCCAAGTGGCTCACACCTATAATCCAGCTCTTTGGGAGGCTAAGGCAGGCAGATCAATTGGTCCCAGGAGTTCTAGACTACTTTGTGCAACACAGTGAGAACCCCGTGTCTACAAAAAATAATACAAATTAGCTGGCTGTAGTGGCATGCACTCATAGTCCCAGCTACTCAGGAAGCTGAGGTGGAAAGAGCACTTGAGCCAAGAAGCTTGAGGCTTCAGTGAGCTATGATTGTGCCACTGTACTCCAGCCTCAGCAAAAAAGTGAGACCCTGCTTCAAAAAAAGAAAAATTGCCAGTGATAAAGAGGAGCATTTTATTATGATAAAAGAGCCAATCTATCTAGATGTTGTTACATCTGATAAAATGAGCAGGAAAACAATAGCCATACAAATAACTGCAATCTTCAATTTCAACTTTCGTATCTGTCCTTTATTCTGTCATTTCCACTGCTTCACAAATTATCTCCTCAGTGACCTGTTTCTTCTGTCACTAGTTCACTTCTGATTTCTCCTCCTCTAGTCAAAAACAAGTTCAAAACTTTTTCGTTCTAAAAGGCACCCCCCGCCTTTTATTATCTGTGCAAGGCCCTTTCTCTTTTATTCCTTTTCGTAATCAAATTTTCTGAAAGTGTGGAGAAGTCTGTGCTTCCGGGATTCCCCTTGGATTCTGGGTTATCTTTTGCTAGTCAGATAAAAAGCAGTCTCATGCAGCAGAGTATCCAGCAGTTACGACAGCAGTAGGAATTCTAAGAGCAACAGGCTGCTGCAAGGGCCAAAGCACTTTCTTTCTGATGAGGCTAACTGTGGTTTCTGTTAGTTGCCACTAGATGTGCCTAGCTGATTTACTCTTCTTTATTCAAAATTTAAATGAGCACTTACATAATTATAACAATTGAAAAATTGTTTATGGCCAGGTGCAGTGACTCATACCTGTAATGCCAACACTTTGGGAGGTCAAGGCAGGAAGATTGCCTGAGCCCAGGATTTTTCAGTCTGGGCAACATAGCAAGACTCTGGTCCCTACAAAAATTGTTTAAAAATTACCTGGGCATAGTGGCTTGTGCCTGTAGTCCCAGCTACTTGGGAGGCTGAGGTGGGAGGGTTGCTTGAGCCCAGGAGTTTGAAGCTGCAGTGAGCTGACTGCACCACTGCACTCCAACCTGGGCAACAGAGTGACACCCTGTCTCAAAAAAAAAAAGAAAGAAAGAAAGGTGTTTACAATTTTAGATCTAGAAGCTTCACTAATTTTTTTACAATTGGAGACCATCTAAAGACAATTTCATTTTATGAGCATTGAACAAGACAAAAAAATTAGACCTCAAGTCCAGAAAGATGTTTGTAGGTTTTCACCCAGCTAAAATCTTCATTCTTTACGTTCACCAATATAATTTCCGCTCCTACACCCCATCCAATCTTTATGGAAACCATTTTCATATTTCAACAGTGGACTCTTAATTGTTAAAATCAATGAGTGATTGTCAATCATTGCACTATTTAACTCCTTTTGTAATTTTGACATCATTCAATTATGAAAACCCACATCTCCATTAGCAGAGGGAGAAGTATTATGAAGTTAATGAAGTTTAAACTTCGAGATCCTTCATTTACATAGGATCTTTCCAACATGCTGGGAATAGCTCTAGAAATGTGTTCATATAATTATATATTTTTAACTTGAAAAAGTAAGATATTAAACCTCAATTAACTAATACTGTACTCTCCATCCACATTGACTCCCACTCCATCACACTTCCTTCATATTAGGTGGCATTTGGTGTGACCATGGACATTTTGGAGATCTAAGGATAAACTGAGTTGAGAATGAATTTAGCTTAAATTTAGAGAGGATTAGTCTGTTCTTGCATTGCTATAAAGAACTACCTGAGACTGGGTAATTTACAAAGTAAAGACATTTAATCAACTCACAGTTCTGCAGGCTGTACAGGAAGTACCGCTGAGGAAGCCTCAGGAAACTTTCATGGCAGAAAGTGAAGGGGAAGCAGGCACGTCTTACACGGCTGGTGCAAGAGGAAGAGAGTGAAGTGGGAGGTGCTACACACTTAAACAACCAGATCTCATAAGAAGTCACTCACTATCCTGAGAACAGCAAGGGGTAAATCCAGTCACTTCCCGTGACCCAATCACTTCCCACCAGGCCCCTCATCCAACACTGTGGGTTACAATTTGACATGAGATTTGGGTGGGGACACAAATCCAAACCATATCAGAGGGATATAAATATAAATATATTGTGTGGATGACAAACATTTTAATACATAATTATAACAAGATTTTACAGACTATAAGTGGCAGATATAGTAAAAGTAAGTACTGTCTGACTCATATGTTAACAATCTCAATACAACACTATATTGCCTTTCAATAATTTAGTGATTCACCATCAGGCCCCCAATTCCTTAATTCAGTCTATTCTATCCTCAGCCACTTACCAGTATTTCATAGTCTATTCTCAGGTACATGCTAGCATTTGACATCTTTTCCCTTCTCTTTTTCTGAGCTTCAACACACCCTGAGTGTTCACCACACTCGATGCAAATGTATCCTCCTATCTTCACTAGATCATATCTTTGTTCATGCTTTTTCATATTCTTCTCTCAGCCTACGATGACCTTGCTCAATCACATCTGTACTCACTTTTATTAAATTCCCGCTGATTTGACAGGAAAAATAAATTTCCATGGAAATAACATGACATCAATTCTATACCACTATCATGAGAAAGACATTGACACCTGACAGTTGATTATGTTCATTCAGGCAATTTAGCAACTCTTTATGTTATCCATTGTTGTATGACAAACCATCTTAAAACTGACGGGTGTAAAACAGAGTTTTTAAATGTGGGTTTGGAATTTGAATATGCAAAGCAAAGATGACCTATCTCTGTTTCACCATGCCCAGGGCCTCAGCTAGAAAGAATCAAGTACTTGGGGGCTGAAATTCTCTAGAGACTCCTTTACTCATATGTCTAGCATCTAAAGTGGAATAATTTAAAGTCAGGACTCATCTGGGATTGTCAACCAAAGAGTCTACACATGGCCTCACAATGTGCCTTGATCCTCCTCAAAGCATGGCAGCCTGTGTGTAGTCAGACTTCTAACACTGAGGCTTAGGGCTCCAATAGCAAGCGTTCCAGCAGCTAAGTAGGGAAATTCAGGGCCCTTTTTTGCTGAGCGTCAGAAGTGATATTTCCACCACGTCATATTACTTAAAACAGGAACGATCCTGCCCCTATTCAAGTGGAAGGGGCATGCACCTCCACCTCTCAATAGGAAATGAGTGAAATAATCCATGGTCCTATTTAAAATTGCCATAGTAACTGCATGGGATACTTTAAATACTCTGAAATTAGTATTTATATGTGGAAGAAATTTTATAGAACTTTCCTCAAATTTGATAATAATCCTAAAAATCTGTCATTACCAATAATGAATGATAAAGCTGGAAAAAACTTTTCTAAATTCTAAACAATTAAAATTGAACTTTAACCAAACATCCCAAAGGACAGATTTTATTATTTTCCTGTCTTTCCAGAGAGGAGAAGTAATCAAATAATATGCAGTCAAAACCAACAGGGAAAATACTACAGAAGGGTGTTAGGCAGTTAGTGAATTAAAATGTCATATCTTTTTTTCTAGGTTTGTGAAGTTTTGGTATTTATTTTCTCTTTATAAATAAATATCCAATTTTACCTAATTTGTATTAGTAATGTAATAAGATTAAGTTATTTATAATTGAATAAACTTGAGTTACTTATAATTGAATAAGCTTCAAGCCCCACAGAACTTGGATCTTCCTGGTTCTGTTTCCATGATATCACTCTGTGTCTTCCTCCGCCTCTTTGGCAATGCCATCTCACTCCCTACATTCTTCTTCCTCTGCTCACCCTCGTAATACTCACCAGTATTAATCCTCACTTCATAGTACTGAAAAAATTCCCTTTTTGCCTTACTCAAAAATCACGTAGGTCAGATCTAGAAATTAAACTTCTCAGATCAATATCAAATTCACAATTCCAAACTTCATTTAACATTAAAGCTTTTCTTTTTCCCCTTCCTGGGGCCTGCTATGTGCTAGTCACTTGCCTTGGGAGAATGGGGCCTGGCTCTCTTGTCTTTCCCTGATAAGTATTCTGGGTAGGGAAAGGAAGAGTGCTGAAAGAAACAGGAAATGATCATACCTGTCACTGTGGAAGCTGGCTTTGCACCCTGTGGGCCTGACAGATGCTAACAGCTGGCTCTTTCTCTCACATGTACTTTTTTGGGTTTCTCAAGGCTACCCCATTGAGTCTCTCAAATTGAAACTCCTGTAATATGGACAATACCTGTCCACCTTAAACTGGGGTCCCCTGGCCCCGAGGGGCTGCCCTTTTGGTCAAGATTTCTTTATAAAACATCCACTGCTGCCAATCCTCCCTGTGATTTCACACATGGTCCCAGGGACACCTTTGATCCTCCAATGCAAGGGAGTGCAACTCTCTGTTCCCCTGTTCAGGTAGTATGAGCTGCTCCAGCTTTCTCAGGTTCATGCCCGTCAACAAACCTCTATGTCCCCCAATTTCAGGGCACACATAGCAAGCTCTCCATGTAGTCCCACTGGAGTGCTTCTCACTCTATATTGAATTTAGAAGCAGCCTCCCTATCCTCAACAACCACCTTGGGTAGAGGAAAGAAGGCAAAAAGGAGATATATTTTGTAGCTTCTTCCAAATGTTTCCTTATAAAAGTCTTCTCTATTTGCACTCTTTAGATTCTTTTATAACTTTGCAGTTTTAACATATGGTCTAGTACCCCTTTTGGAATGCAACATATGCCCTATCATGATGTTTCAGCTGAAATGTCAACTTTGGTATCCTGTTAAATAATATATACAGATAGATAGATAGATAGATAGATAGATAAATAGATATAGATATATGTATGCATGTATATACATGCACACATATATGTATATTTATATATGTATCATATAAAATGCCCTCCAGAATGTGCTGCAGAGTTCAAAACTAAACTCAATTCCCAACTTGCTCACCCTTCCCTCCATGTTCCCTCAATTAGTAGCCCAATCTAAAAAGCCCAGTTAAGCTAAAATTCTTCCATCATCAAAACTTAACACTTACAACTCAGAAGTGCCAAAAACTTGCCCACTTTTTCCTTGTTTAGTATTAGGAACCAATATCTTCTTAGCTAGAGTATTGTAATAGTTGCCTTTGCCAAATGAGCAAATAAATAAGAGGAAGCCCACCTACATCCAACAGCCCATGCAGGTGGGCATTCTCTTATTTATTTGCTCATTTGGCAAACATCTATTGAGGATCTACTGTATCCCATGCACTTTGGACACAAGGCTTTAAAACTCAGGGATTCCACATTCTAATGAAGAAGATGATTAACCAACATACACCATATATTATAATCTAATAAAGCCTTGAGGGCAGGATTTTGTCTGTTTATGATTGTAAACCCAAGACCTTAACAGGACCTGACACTCAGTAAACATTTAATAAATATTTGCTAATAGAATGAATAAATAAAAGAGGAAAGTGGTATATTTGGATGTGGATGCTATTAGAGCAACACAGACAAAGACTGAGAATGAGGTCTCAGAATGAGGAAGAGACCAAAGAATACAATGCTGGATTTGAGTACAAACATTTATTTCCAGCCAGGAAAATAGAATATAGAAAAGCACAAACAATAAGACCATTAGACAACTGGAAAACTGCAAATAATTCAATATAGTGTTGTATGTTGTGAACTGCAACTTGCAAAGTGTGGGGAACTGTTTAAGGGCTTTAAGCAAGCATGTGCGGTGATCAGATCTTTCACTGAGAAAACTTACTCTGAAAGCAATACTGAAGTTGACTCAAAGAAAACAAGTCTGTAGATAGAGAAGCCAGCTTAATAGTAATTGTATTTGGGGGTTCTAAACAGTGAAACAGAAAAGAAGCTACTGTATTCTCTTTTCAAAAATTATCCCCGAATCACAAACAGAAGGAGAAACACAAACACAATTTCAGCAAAACTGTATATAAGTTTGAACCACTGTATATAAGTTTGAACCACAGTATGTGGCAAAGGCTCCCAGATGCAGTGAATGTCAAGACAAGGGGCATTCCAAGTGGAACACATGGCCACAGTTGCACCTCAGGGGAGGCTGCAGAGTGATATTCTCCAAAACAGGAGATGCTCCCTGAGCAGAACCCCAACAAGACCTCATGATCCCTGAGCAGAAAGAACCCCAACAAGACTTCGTGCTCCCTGAGTAGACCCGAACAAGGCCACAATGACAAGTGCCTGCACGGACTGTCCAAAAGACTTTCCCAGGATCCAGAAGAAACATGGAAAAAGAAGAAATCACACCAACACCCTACACTCCCAGGAGTAGGATGTTGGTGAGGCTGTCAGGCCTGTTCTGCATGGCGAGCAGTTCCACAGGGCTGATGCCTGGTGGCTGGAGAGAAGGACAAAACAAAGAAATCTCAGAAACAACTTGAATGACGAGCTTTGAATTAGCATTAACACTTATGAGCAAAAATAAAATTAATACAAAAAATAGGAAAATTATTAATAGTCAAAATTTTATTTTTCCTCTCTCTGTCTTAGAGGACCAAGTGGACCAAAAAATAAGTATAAGCAGGAATGACCTAACAGCCTAACTATTAAGGTAACATAATCATTGTTTAATTGATTGGTATCCAACTCTGTACCCTAAAGGCAAAAATGCACATTTTTTTCAACACTAATAGCACATTGTCAAAAATTAACTTTTTTGTGCCACAAAGAAAATGTTAATAAGTTTCAAAAAGCAGGAATAGCAAAGTTGATGGTGTGTGATCAAAAACAATAAAACTAAAGACATATTACTAGATCAGGAATGCTGTCACTTGCTTGTACAATTTAACACAAAAGAGAACTACAGTAATACAGGCAAGAAGTTATGGTGGTCTGAAAAAAAAAGTGGGAATGAGGAAACCATTAATTGATAGAATTATATGGTGATTAGAAATTGAAGCTGAAGGAGATGAATGTGTCTTTAGGGACTTCTAGGCTTTTCACTTAGGAAATAGATAGATAGCATCACCATTTATTAGCATTGGGAATACCTTAGAAGAAACAGCTTTTGAGAAAAAAACAATAAGTTCATTTTCACTCAAGTTGCATTTGAAATGTCAGCTAGACTTTAGTGGCTAAGATTGGAACAAGCAGTTAAATGTATCAGTCTCAGGGCAAAGATGGAGCAAGAGACATATACTTGGAAGACAACCACATATACTAGGTAAGTGGCATTTTTGGATTTATGAGAGACTCTGCTGAGAAGCTATGAATGAGGATTTAAGAGGGCACAGGAGAGAGCCCTGGGGTTCACGGGGCTTAAAGAAAATCAAGAGAAAGGGTTTAGGGAAGAACACGTTTCATAGCATTTGTCACACTTTACTGGTTTCATGTCCACATTTCCTGATACATTCTAAGCGGCATAAGGACAGGAATACATGTTTATTTATTTATTTATTTTCTTTTTTGAGACAGAGTCTCGCTCTGTTGCCCAGGCTGGAGTGCAGTGGCGCGATCTTGTCTCACTGCAAGCTCCGCTTCCCGGGTTCACACCATTGTCCTGCCTCAGCCTCCTGAGTAGCTGGGACTACAGGTGCCCGCCACCACGTCTGGCTAATTTTTTGTATTTTTAGTAGAGATGGGGTTTCACCATATTAGCCAGGACAGTCTCACATGTTTATTTTTATTATTATTTGCCTAACAAGTGCCCGGTAAATAGTGGGTGACCAATAAATATTTGTTGAATGAATAAGTGACAGAATAAATTAAACCAAGGTAATACCTTCACTTGGACCTCCTTTGCTCCCTCCACCTTCCTACTCTATTAGTGAATCTGAGCCATCTTTTAGCCCTTTCCCTCCTGTACCTCCAGCCTCCCTCGTTTTGTTAGCATTTCTCTTTGTTCTATGACAAATCTCTAACAAAGGAAAACTTCATGGCATATTCATTTTTATAAATACAATGACAAAAAATAAAAACCCTCTTTGGGGCTGTAAGTTTATACTCTTTGTTCTTAGAGAGTGTAGTGTGTTGGTCAAGAGCAGATTGCCTGGGTTTGAATCTGGCTCTGCCACTTACTAGGTATTTGATAAAGGACAAGTTATTGAGTCTCTATGTAGCTGTTTCCTTTCCTATAAAATGGGATCTTGACTCCCTACTCTATATGGTTGCTGTGAAGATTAAATGATTAAATGAGTTAATATATATGAAGTGCTTAGAAGTATAATGACAATTAGCAAATATGATTTTCTCATTTAGTTAATCCTTTAGCAAAAAATACTTCATCTTACAGTATTTCGAAACAAGAATCTAAATTATACTGTTTTGCTGAAAGGATGAGTATTTATAATGTTTTTGCAACAAAATTTACTTGACATTGTCAAAAGTGAAAAAAACGCTAGAATAGCTGCATATACACAGCTCATGTATACAAGTAATTGGAAGGAAATATGTAATTTACAAATGAAGAAACTCATTGAAATAATCATTCTATTTGACATTTATAAATATAAAAATAAAAATGGTTTATTATTATGTAGGAAAGAAGATGTGACAATGCTCCATTCAACAAAAATATGTCACCAAATGTTTTCGAAGTCTTGTATTTTGAAAATGAAAATACTATTTAAATTCTTACTAAAATTTTTAACAGCTCTTTTTCACTATCTCCTTGTTCTTACTTGTATAATTTATATGTTAAATGGCCTAAAAATACTTTTAAAGAAATAAAAATGCTTCATTGAACCCAGAAGATAAATAATGGTAAGTCAGGACCTAAAAAGGGTTATACTCAGGAGCTAAAAAGAAAAGAAGGAAACAAAAACATTTTCTCCTTAGGAATGATTGTACTGCTGTATTCATTGTATTGAACAATTTGATACCAGACTGGGGAAAGTATTAAAAATAAATCTAAGTTAAGACAAAATGAAGACTAAATCATCAGTTTAGAGACAAAGTTGAAAGGTGTATAAAGACTGAATATATGTCAATGGTCATTGAGTTATGATTTCATGCAAAATCCCCTTCAGACCTGTCTTTGTAGAGACAACTAAGCTCATGAATCCAACTCAGCTTATACAGTCTGAGCAAAGAAAACTCAGCTTAGGGAGCTTACCCGGGACCATTTTATCAAACTGTTTCATAATATTTTTTGAACTTTTTGATAGTATTTGTTGACAATGTGACAGGATTAAAGCTCATAAGGTTCATTTCACATAAAACTGCATAAAGCATGTTAATTATCTTTCTAAAGTCAATGTACAATAATCTTTGTAATATGGAATTCTAATGTTAAAATGTACATTTTATTGTTTATTTCCTTTAAATAAAGATATAACTATATATGCCAGTGTTCTTCATTATACTCATGAAAACCAACTCTGACTGTCTTGCGGAGAGAGAATTTATGAGAAGAATATTGTGGGCCCAAAGAATGAATGGGAGGCTGAAGAAGTAGATTCTAGCTTTCACCAAGATGATGACTAATAATGTGGGAAACAGTGGGGAAGAGGATTCCTTGAAAAAAAAAATTGGGATGCCATAAAGAAAAATGTGACAGGCAAGTATTAGTAATTAAAAAGAGAATCTATCACGTTGTGGGAGGAAAGGAACAAAGAATAGTTAGAAGAAATTGCAAGATGTAATCAGTAATTTCAAGAGACCATATGCACGTCACCAGGATCTCATACTGAGTCAGACTAATAAGAAGTATACTACCGAAAGCTTGGATCTTTGCCATTACCATTATGGGGTGAGCCAAGCATACCCTTGAGTACAGCACAGACTGAACTATGCATGCATCCCTCCTAATTTCCTTGCTGATGGAGCTGCTAGCTCAGGCTAATTATATTGTGATGAGCTAATTCACTTGCAAATGAACAATCATCCCATCTCAAATTTGCTTTCGCTGCAGCCTTCCCTACTTCATTGAAATAGCATCTTCCTCCTTCCAGATGTTCAGGGTAAATTCATGAATCAGCCTTGATTCCTCTCATTCTTTCACACCTTGCATCTAATCCATCAAATTTTCTGATGATTATACCTTCATATTATATCTATAATCTTACATCCACTGGCCACCTAGGTCTGAGCCATCATTTCTCAACTGCGTCCTCCTCTTAACAGGCCTCTCTGCTTTCATCCTTCCTCCAATACACGCCACCTTCCCGGCCCATTCTCAGTGCACTGGACAGAGTAATTACTTTAAATTTTATGTCAGAATATGTCTTTTCTCTGATGAAAGCCCTCCAAGCACTCCAAGTTTCACCCAAAACAAATGCCAGAGTCTTGCAGTGACCTACTTGGTCCTACATGCTGTCCGACAATTACCTCTCTGACTCTCCTACCACCTTCCGCTTTGTTCACTGTACTGCCATTACATTGGCCTCTGTCTCACATACACACCAGGGATACTCCCATCTGAAGGCCTTTGTTCTGGTTGTTTTTCCTAGAACGCTCTTCCCACAGTTATCTGCTTGGTTGACTACTCAATGACTTCAAGACTTTGCTCAAATGTCCTCTTCTCAATGAGGCTCACCTTGACCACCTTATTTAATATTGTAACCAGCCCATACCCCAGCACTCTTGATTCTACTTACCCCTGCTCTACTCTTTCTCCTCTCCACAACACTCCTTAATCTCTAGCCGACTATATTTTTTATTCTGTTGCTATTTATTCTCTCTCTGCCCCTACTAGAAATTAAGATCTGTGAGGGGAGAGATCTTTGTCTGTTTTGTTCATGGTGTTTCCCAAGAAAAATATGAATTTGTTACCATTAGACATCATGCTCAAAATATTTGTTAAATGAATGAAATAAACACTAATAACAGCAAGCTCCCAAATAAGGAGCTAGCATAGCATTTAGGAAAACATCAAGAAGCGTAATATTTATGCTGTCAATGGAAAGATCCTGTGCTCTGAAAAAAACATGCTATATAAATTTATGGAAACATGATTTCAGGGAAAGGAATAGGGATGTTGAAATATACTGTGTGGTGATAAAGACTCCAATATGTTTTTGTTAGTAGGACTGGTGCTTTTATTCATAACAGCTATTGCCGTCAACTTTTTCTATGACATTCCTTAGGCCCATGAAACCTGCCTCATAGGGGCATTTACTTTATTTTCTTTACAATTGTCTCAGTTGGAGATCCCTAAATTGAAGTTATGGTTGAAATCTGGGTCCCTAAAGATCTAACAAAGATGAATATTTCTGCTATGTGTTCTTCTCCAGAGCTTACCTTTTCCTCGGCTTTTGAGTTTTCCGGGCATTGAACAACGAGTTCTTTCAAATGCAGTGGAAATACTTTCCTGTGGAACATCTTTTTCTCCTGTTAGAATATATGTCTCTAGTGCTTAATTTTCCTCTAAGTGTTTAGCAGTTGAGCCTTGTTCTTAAAGTGGTTCTTAAATTGGTTTCTTTCCTTTACTTAATATATCCACTACAGGCACAGTTTGCTGGAATCAATGCTTGTGTTCTCTTTGTTCCTTTTTATTTTCTGACCCAGGTTTATTTGTCTAACTTTGAGGCTGAGACTATAAATTGATGCCTAACATTCATTCATTCCTTTTATTTTAATAACAGGGCTCCAAGTTTTAGTTGGATACCTTGCCATCTAACTACAAGACTGTATTTCTCAGACTCCCTTGAAGCTTGATATAACTGAAGTTATAGCCAATGAGGGATAAATAAAAGTTTTGTTTGGTGCCTATGAGAAAACTCCTTAAAATGGATGTGTGTGTTCCTTCCTTCCTCCATTTTATTTAGAATGCCGATGTAATAATCAGAGCTTAGAATCTCAGTCCATGAGAATCGGAACCATATTTTAGGATTGGTAGAGTTCTGATCTGTACGCAATTGGTGTCACTGATGACTCTGTGGAGTAGACTCATTACCCCAGCCCTCTGGATATTCTCTTTGTGAGAGAAATAACTGCAAACTCGTACAACTAGTTCTAGTTTGGGCATATCTTTCACATGCAGTTGGACCTATTCTAAATAATAAAAATTCCTTTACGATCCCTCTTAGTGTTAAGATGCCAAAAATATCCATTGCTCAGACAAATCCTGCCCATATGTATATTCATCTCAGGCTTGTACTTTACTATTTTCCTATCTTTCTCCTCTTTGATATGTTTCATGTTGTTGTTGTTGTTTATTTGCTTTTCTGGTGCTCATTTTGGCAGCTTATACACTAAAACTGGAATAATATAAAGATTAGCTTATTCCTTTGCAAGGATGACATGAAAATTCATGAATCATTCCAAACATACAGCCAACATCATATTGAACAGGCAAAAGTTGGAAGCATTTCTCTTGAGAACTGGAACAAGACAAAGATGCCCATTCTCACCACTTCCAGTAACACAGTCAGAGCAATCAGGAAAGAAAAAGAAATAAAAGGCATCCAAATAGGAAAAGAATAAGTCAAATTATCTGTCTTCACTGATAATATAATTCTATACCTAGAAAACTCTCGAAATTCTGCCAAAAGACTCATAGACTTTATAAATGACTTTGGTAAGGTTTCAGGATACAAAATCAATGCACAAAAATCTGTAGCATTTCTATTTATCAATAATATTCAAGCTGAGCACCAAATCAAGAATACAATCTGATTTACAATAGCCACCAAAAATAACCCAAATCTAGAAATACAGCAAGCAAAGTAGTTGAAAGATCTCTACAAGAAGAAATATAAAATACTGCTGAAAGAAATCAGAGATGACACAAACAAATGAAAAAACATTCCACGCTCATGGATTGAAAGAATCAATACCTTTAAAATGTCCATACTATCCAAGGCAATCTACAGATGCAACCCCATTACTATCACAATACCAATTACATTCTTCATAGAATTAGAAATAACTATTCTAAAATTCATACAGAATCAACAAGGAACCCAAATAGCCAAAACAACCCAAAGCAAAAATAACAAAGCTGGAAGCATCACAGTATCTGACTTTAAACTATACTATAAGGTTATAATAGCCAAAACAGCAAGGTACCAGTACCAAAATAGGCACATAGATCAATGAAACAGAATACAGAACCCAGAAATAAAGCCACACACCTACCGTCAACTGACCTTCAACAAAGTTGACAATAATAAACAATGGCAAAAGGTTTCACTCTTCAATAAATGGTGCTGTGATAACTGGCTAACCACATACAGAAAAATAAAACTGGACCACAACCTCTCACCATACACAAAAATTAATGCAAGATGGGTTAAAGGCTTAAATGTAGGACCTCAATTTATAACAACTCTTGAAGAAAACTTAGGAAATGCTATTCTAGACATGGGCTGAGGCAAAGAATTTATGACTAAGTCCTCAAAAGCAAATGCAACAAAACAAAAATTGACAGTTGGAACCTAACTAAAGAACTTCTGCACAGCAAAAGAAACTATGAATAGAGTAACCTACATGATGGGAGAAAATATTTACAAACTATACATGTGACAAAGGACTAATATCCATAATCTATAAGGAACTTAATAAACTCAATAAGAAAAAACAAACACTCCCATTAAAAAGTAGGCAAATGACATAAACAAACACTTCTCAAAAGAAGACATATAAGCATCCAATCAACACTGAAAAAATACTCATCATCACTAATCATCAGAGAAATGCAAATCAAAACCACAATGAAATACCATCTCACACCAGTGAGAATGGCGATTATTAAAAAGTCAAAAAATAACAGATGTTGGCAAGGTTTCAGAGAAAAAGGAACACGTATACACTGTTGGTGAGAATGGAAATTAATTCAACTCCTATGGAAAGCAGTTTGAAGATTTCTCAAAGAACTAAAAATAGAATTACCATTCAACTCAGCAATCTCCTTACTGGGTATATACTCCAAGGAAAATAAATCATTCTGCCAAAAAGACACCTGCACTTGCATGTTTATTGCAGCACTATTCATAATAGCAAAGACATGGAATCAACTTAGGTGCCAATCAACAGTAAATTGGACACAGAATATGTAGTACATATACACCATGGAATACTATGCCACCATAAAAAGAATGAAATCATGTCCTTTGCAGCAACATGGATGCAGTTGGAGGCCATAATCCTAAGCAAGTTAACACACAAACCCTGGCTCAGCCTCTTTCAAAATCTCTGCTAATATTTGAAACATGTCAGAAATCCCAATGTTCACTCATCACCCCCATAATTTCAGTTTAGCTTTGAATGAAGCCATTTTATCTACCAACTTGAACACCGTTGTCATTCTCCCCTGGAGTAACAAATTGAGTTTGTTTAGTAAGTTGAATATGTCACACAAGCAAGCAAGTTTGCCGACCCATTCTGTGTCACTGAAATGTGCTGCCAGTGGTAACTGTTTTTCCAACAGAAATGTCTGGAGCAGCTCTCGTAACTCAAGAGCTCTGGCCAGTGATCAGCCTTTAGAAAGCCATCTACTTCTGCATTTAAGAGAAGACATGTGTGCTCTGTGTCCATTTCCTCAAAGAGCTGATCAAACATATGTGAGTTAAGGAAATGTACTTAAATGTGGTTGATAATTTTAATCACATTCTGCAAAACATTAAGTTTCAGTGACATTTTTCAGCTAGCCAGTATTTCTCCATGAATAACACAATGTGTAGACTCACATTTAGAAGCAACCTCTTTGACCTGAGTAGTGAAACCAGAAAGCTGTCCAGTCATGGCAGCCAATCTGTCTGTCCATACACAGACACAAAGTGACCAATTCAGTTTTCCTGATATCTAATCATTCAATGACTTGAATAATTCTGCAGCTGTGATGTTGACTGGCAACAAACATGCACATAACATATCTTCATGCACATCCTCCTAAAAATATATCGCACAAAAACAAGCATTGTTGCACTGTTGTTAACACTGGTAAACTTGTCAACCTAGATTGCATACAGTGGTGACTCGTTCTCTCTAACAATTGTGCCTCAATATCCACTGCTATTTCATCAATTTGTCTGGTTATGGTGCTAGCTGAAAGAGGAACATGTGCCACCTTTTGAAGGGCAGCCTCTCCTTAAAGTTCATGACAAATGTCCTTAGCAGCAGGCAGGATCAATTCTTCACCAATAGTAAAAGGTTTCTTAGCTTTAGCAATGTGGTTAGCCACTAAGAATGATGCTCTCAGTGCAAACACATTTGATGAAGTGATGGCCTTCAATAATTGCTTCTGTTCTTCATGTTCATATTTTTTTCTTTTGAAAAACTCCAAAGGCTTGTCTTCTAATGCAGGCTGCTTGGTCTCCATGTGGCAAAGCAGTTTTGAAGGTGTCATGGCTTCATTGGATAGCTGGTCACCACATATTATACAAAGCACACTTGGAGAATGTGAATCACCTGTTGCAATGAACCTGTAATTTAAGTAAGACTCTTGGTATTTTCTTTTAAATGCAGCTTTATTTTTTTCAGCAGTCTTAGAATCTTCTGCTCTCTCACCATTGGGTCTTTCCCCCTTTTCAAAGAAGCTCTCCAGTGACATTTGTATTTTACTCATTTTGGCCAGGGGTTAGCTTGTGAGCTTACCAAAACTGTGACTGAGACAAGTGTGTGGTGCAAGAAAAAGGTACAGAAGAAGGGGTAAATAAAACAATGAGCAGGCCACATGTGGACTAAAATAAGTGTTGCATTCTGACTTAAAGCTTGCCACCAGATGCAGCTTGTCACTTGCCACTCACTGATAGGGTTCTGATAGGAGTCTGCAAGCAATTGATGTATTAGGGTTTCTGTGCAGTCAAACCTCTCTGCCAATGTTAATCTGTATTTGCAGCTGCTCCCCAGGGTTAGCATCAACTGCCTCAGCTCCACCTCAGGTCATCAGGCGTTAATTTTCCTATGGAGCCCTCAACCTAGATCGCTTGTATGCACAGTTCACAGTAGAGTTTGCACGCCTATGAGAATCTAATGCTGCTGATGATCTGACAGGAGGCAGAGTTCAGGCGGTCATGCAAGTGATGAGGAGTGGCTGTAAATACAGATGAAGCTTCACTCACTGGCCTGCTGCTCATCTTCTGCTGTGTGGTCTGGTTCCTAACAGACCATGGAACAGTATTGGTTTGAGACCCAGCAGTTGGGGACCCCTGATCTATTGGGTACTGTGTTCAAAATTTAGGGTGATGGGATCAACAGAAGCCCAAACCTCAGCACCACACAATATGCCCAGGTAGCAAACTTACACATGTACTTCTGAATCTAAAAATTTTTAAGTAAAATAAAACAAAATATGTAAGCTTTTCTGTAATAAAGGTGATGTTTTGATTGCCTGCATCTGTCTCTCAGATGGTTCTGAATTCAGTAGGAGGAGGAGTGTTATATATTGTAAATGAGTTGTAGCATCCAATGACCTTAATTAAAATTAACATAATTAATAAAATAAATATAATCCAAATTGCTTCAGTGATTTCTCCCCTGTATTTGAGACGCTTAAATGCAACTTTCTAGTAGGCGTCTCTACTTAAATGCCTACCAAACATCTCAAATCCAATATTCTCAAAACTAAACATTTAATCTTTCCCCTACTTGGTGCTGTCTGTCTCCTCCATCACAGCCAATGGTAACTCTATTTTTTCAGGTGCTTAGGGCATGCCCAGAGCCATACTTGGGCTTTCTATTTCTCTCACACACTACAGCCAATTCAACAGGAAATACACTCAGCTGTATTTCCAGATGTATCATACCTATATCATGTCCTCAGCATGGATCACAAGCTAAACTGCTATTACCAGCATCTGGGCCACCATCACCTTTCTCCAGCATTATGGAAATTACCTTCCGTACTGGGTTGAATCAGGTCCTTACAAAATTCACATCCAAGCAGAATGTCAATGTGATGAGCTTATTTGGAAACTGGGTCTTTATCGATGTAATTAGTAGAAATTTGGTCATCCCAGATTAGGGTGACTCATAATCCAATGACTAGTAGTATCCTTATGAGAAAAGAAAAGAGCTATAGAGAGACATACAGGGAGAAGGTCATGTGATGACCAGGGCAGACATTAGAGTAATACATCTACAAGCCGAAGAACATCAAGGTTTGATGGCAGTCACTCGAAACTAACACAAAGCAAGAAAGGACTCTCCCTTAGAGGCTTCAGAGAGAGCATGGCCCTGCTGACATCTTGATTTCAGATTTCAAGCCTCCAGAACTGTGAGAGAATGTCTGTTGTTTTAAGCCACCTAAAGCATGGTACAGTTGTCCCCTGGTCTCTATGGAAGATTGGTTCCAGAATACCCGCCATCCCCAACTCCTCCACCCCTGCCATACCAAAATCCTCCTTGGATGCTCACATCCCTGATATAAAATGGTGTAGGATTTGCTTTTAATCTATGTACATCTTCCCATATACTTTAAGCAAATTAACATACAAACAGAAAGCCAAATACATCTCTAGACTACTTATAATATCGAATACAATGTAAATACCATGTAAATAGTTATTGTACTATATTGTTTTTATTTGTATTATATTTGATTGTTGTATTATTATCTTTATGTATCTTCCCCTCACACTTTTGATCCACAGTTGGTTGAATACAGATGTGGAACCTGCAGATAGGAAGGGCTGACTGTACTTTGATCCTGCAGCCCTAGGAAATGGATGTAGCTTTCTAGCAGTCCCCTCCACTTTTACCTCTCAGCCTGGCCTCCACCTCCTCAGTAGACTCTCTCAGTAGCAGCCAGAGAGGTCTTTTTAATGTACCATAAGTCAGACCGTGTCCTTTCTCGGAGCCAGCCCTTAATGACTACTTATTTCACTCAGAGTAAAATCAGTGCTGTTCTAGTGCCTCCTGGTCTCCTAGTACCTCTCTGACTCATCCACATTACTCTCCCTCCTTCCCCACTGCCGTGGTTTTTGTTTGTTTGTTTGTTTGATCTTCAGTCTCTGCTCTTCCTCAAATACACCAGGCACAGTCCCACCTTAGGGTCCTTTTCTCTAACTGTCACCTCTGCCTGGAACATTCTCTGTTCCCCAACATCCGCTCACACTTTACCTTCTCAAAGAGGCCTATTTAGTATTCTTTTAAATACTACAATCTGCACTCCATCCAAAAGCCCTTTATACTTGCTCTTCACTTTCTCTTTCTATATACTTATGACATTGAATGTTGTATGTGTTCATGTTTTAGTTCTTCTTGTTTATTTTCTCCTGTTAGAAGGTAATGTCCATCAGGACAGGAATTTTTGTACTTTTTGTTCCATGATGTAACCCAGGCTCATAAAGCAGGACTGTTCAGTAGAAGTACAATGTAAGCTATATACGTAACTTTAAATTTTCTAGTAGCCACACTAGAAAGATTAAAAAGAAACAATTGAAGTTAATATTAATAATATATTTTATCTAGCCCAATATACCCAAAATGTATCAAACATGTAACCAATATTTAAAAATATATTAAAATAATATTTCACCTTCTTTTTTGTTGCTGTCTCTGTAGCATCCAGCATGTGGCTTGCACTTACAGCACCAACTCAATTCTGACTAGCTATATTTCAAGGGCTCAACAGGCACGCAGGGGAGTGACTTCCACACTGGAAAGCACAGACCTGGAGCAATGCCTGGCACACAGTTGATATGGAATACCTATTATTAAATAAATAAATGATTAAACAAAGGATCTTCTCTGATGCCATTGCCACATAAAATGAAACCTTCAAGGGAGCAGGGAAGGTAAACTAATCCATGCCCAACAGCAAAAAAGAACAATCATAAAAGAGTCCTACAATGACAATCCCGTAAGACAAAAAGGACTTAGTTTTACAGAATTAGAGCTTTGGCAAATGTCTTGAGTGCCACTTTCTTGGAAGGGAAAGGCAAATGTAGTGTGATAGTGGTTTGGAATTAGATAATGAAGGACCTTAATAGATTTTATTTTCAAAGAATGAGCCAATTCTCATCCTATAATTTATTCTAGAGTCTGAAGTCACAAAACATGAGAATTTGAGGAAGTGGCTTAGTCCAGCAAAGACTGTAGTCCAGCTGTTGGCAAGTCCTTATGCTTTACAACTTTTTTACGTTCTAAAAAAACAAACTAACTAAACAAACACATGGGTTTGTCTGGCAGATGCCAGAGAACAGCTTCTGCTTGTGGACCTCAAATGCACTGATGCACATTAAAACATGAAAGGTAGCCTGTGTCTTTACGGCCTGGATCACCACCATGTTCACCCCCTGGGTTCTTATATGGCCACTTCATAGTTTCCCAAGTTTGGCGTGTTTACTTAGTGCTGCCAACATGATTGCATAAATCAAGTGCTCTGACAGAAACACACCCTTTGCTCATTTTAAACTGAATGATCATTAATCTCTCATAATTTGCCATCCATGAATGCTATAGCACTTCTTGAAGTACAAAAACAAACTGTCAACAGCTTCAAAATATAGTAGCCCATAAATCTGCTAAAGCAAGTCCTAGGATTTTCCTTTCATTAGCATTATGAGTGAGGAAGCCGCTTTACTTCCTAAATACTCAGACTGAGTGGTGCCTCTATCTTCAGTAACTTGTTCAACCTACTTCTCCTGTCAAAATGACATTTGGACCACAGTTTGTAACTTAACTTAGATTCACCAGTCAATAGACTCTTCACCTTGTATAAAAAAACTCATACTGACTGAACCACGTCAAACAATTTTGCTTTGACATAGCTCTCAGAGGCTATTTTGAAGAAATTTCTAAAGTCTGAAATAGCAGACTTTCCTTATGAATAATTTCCTTTATGATATTAGTAAATTAAGACCACAATATAAAATTATGAACTGTTTAAAATATTAACTATCAATCCTTGCACCGCCTTGACATTTGACTTAGAAAAAAATATTTTTGTAGAGCTTAATTTCCCCTCTAAGACCAATGAACACTTTTACCTCTTATAGCTATTACAATAAAAACTTTCCTTTGAACACTCCTAAATCTCTCTTTTGACAAAAGAATTGAGATTATAAAAAGAATACAAAGTATTAATTAAACTACTACCAGAAAGTCTACATCTTATTATAACACAGTTGTGCCCTCAATGCTTTAGGAGCCCAAAAGAGACAGCTGCAGGACAGGTCTTTCCAAACAAAGCAGCTTGGAAGAAGAACGGCTGAATATCCTAGAGGTGTCATTGTGTGACATGGGCTTCATTTTCTTTTACTTTCTAGTCTCCTTTGATGTCTGAGTCAATGCTCCTACATTGTTAACTTTAAACAATTATTTAGAAGGCAGGGTTGGGGGATGGTCAATCTGAGTTTAGGAAACTCTTCTTCCAAATAAAGATATATTCCAAGGTATGGCGGTGATCCAACTTCCACATAAAATGAAAACTTCTTACAGTATTATATGATGGAACCTGTGCCACTCCAACCTTCATACATTTCAAATACAACCATGTCATAGTAATTACCTTCATATGTCACTTTTAAAAAATTTTTCTAGGAGGAGTCCTTAGGCTTTTCTAGGTAAACGATCACGTCATCAGCAAACAGCAACAGTTTGACTTCCTCTTTACTGATTTGGGTGCCTTTTATTTCTTTCTCCTGTCTGATTGCTCTGGCTAGGACTTCCAGTACTGTATCGAAGAGGAGTGGTGAGAGTGGACATGCTTATCTTGTTCCAGTTCTTGGAGGGAATGCTTTCAACTTTTCCCCCTTCAGTATTATGTTGGCTGTGGGTTTGTCACAGATGGCTTTTATTATATTGAAGTATGTTCCTTGTATGATTTTGCTGAGAGTTTCAACCACAAAGCGATGCTGGATTTTGTTGAATACTATTTCTGCCTCATTGAGATGATCATGTGATTTTTGTTTTTAACTCTGTTTATGTGATATATCACGTTTATTGACTTACATATGTTAAACCATCCCTACCTCCCTGGTGTAAAACCTACTTGATCATGTGGATTATATTTTTGATATGTGGTTGGATTTGGTTAGCTAGTATTTTGTTAAGAATTTTAGACTTTATGTTCATCAGGGATATTGGTCTGTAGTTTTCTTTTTTGGTTATGTCCTTTCCTGGTTTGGTATTAGTGTGATACTGGCTTCACAGAATGATTTAGGGAGGGTTCCCTCTTTCTCCATCTTGTCGAATAGTGTCAATAGGACTGGTACCAAGTCTTCTTTGAATGTCTGGTAGAATTCCGCTGTGAATCCGTTAGGTCCTGGGCTTCATTTTGTTGATATTTTTTAAATTACCATTTCAATCTTACTGCTTGTTATTGGTCTGTTCAGGGTATCTAATTCTTTCTGATTTAAGCTAGCAGGGTTGTATCTTTCCAGGAATTTATCCATCTCTTCCAGGTTTTCCAGTTTATGTGTGTAAAGGTGTTCGTAATAGCCTTGAATGGTCTTTTGTATTTCTGTGGTGTCAGTTGTAGTATCTCCCGGTTTGTTTCTTATTTAGTTTATTTGGATTTTCTCTCTTCTGTTCTTGGTTAATCTTGCTAATGGTCTATCAACTTTATTTATCTTTTCAAAGAACCAGATTTTTGTTTCATTTGTCTTTTGTATTTTGTTGTTGTTGTTGTTTCCATTTCATTTAGTTCTGTTCTATCTTGGTTATTTCCTTTCTTCTTCAGGGTTTGGGTATGGTTTGTTCTTGTTTCTCTAGTTCCTTGAGGTGTGACCTTAGATTGTCTGTTTGTGCTCTTTCAGACTTTTTGATGTAGGCCTTTAGGGCTATGAACTTTCCTCTCAGCACTGCCTTTACTGTATCCCAGAGGTTTTGACAGGTTGTGTCACCATTGTCATTCAGTTTGAAAATTTTTTTAATTTTCATCTTGATTTCATTTTTGATTCAATGATCATCCAAGAGCAGGTTATTTAATTTCCATGTATTTGCATGGTTTCGAAGGTTCCTTTTGGAGTTGATTTCCAATTTTATTTCACTGTGGTCTACGAGAGTGCTTGGTCTAATTTCAATTTTCTTAAATTTATTGAGGCTCATTTTGTGGCCTATCATATGGTCTATCTTGGAGAAAGTTCCATCTGCTGTTGAACAGAATGTGTATTCTGTGGTTGTTGGATTGAATGTTCTGTATATATCTGTTAAGTACATTTGTTTCAGGATATAGTTTAAATCCATTATGTCTTTGTTGACTTTCTGTCATGATGACCTGCCTAGTAATGTTAGTGGAGTATTGAAGTCCCCTATTATTATGGTGTTGCTATCTATCTCATTTCTTAGGTCTATTAGTAATTATTTTATAAATTTGGGAGTTCAAGTGTTAGGTGCATATATATTTAGGATTGTGATATTTTCCTGTTGGAAAAGGCCTTTTATCATTCTATAATGTCCCTCTATGTTTTTTTTAACTGCTATTGCTTTAAAGTTTGTTTTGTCTGATATAAGAATAGTTACTCCTGCTCACTTTTGGTGTCCATTGCCTGAAACGTCTTTTTCCACCCCTTTACCTTAAGTGTGTGTGAATCCTTATGTGTTAGGTGAATCTTCTGAAGGCAGCACATAGTTGGTTGGTGAATTCTTATCCATTCTGCAATTCTGTATCTTTGTTGTTGTTTTTTCCAATTTTTTATTATCCGTTAAGTTCTAGGGTACATGTGCATAATGTGCAGGTTTGTTACATATGTATACATGTGCCATGTTGGTGTGCTGCACCCATTAACTCATCATTTACATTAGGTATATCTCCTAATGGTATCCCTCCCCCATCCCCCTACTGCACAACAGGCCCCAGTGTGTGATGTTCCCCTTCCTGTGTCCAAGTGTTCTCATTGTTCAATTTCCACCTATGAGTGAGAACATGTGGTGTTTAGTTTTCTGTTCTTGTGATAGTTTGCTGAGAATGATGGTTTCCAGCTGCATCCATGTCCCTACAAAGGACATGAACCCATCCTTTTTTATGGCTGCATAGTATTCCATGGTGTATATGTGCCACATTTTCTTAATCCAGTCTGTCATTGATGGACATTTGGGTTGGTTCCAAGTCTTTGCTATTGTGAATAGTGTCGCAATAAACATACGTGTGCCTGTGTCTTTATAGCAGCATGATTTATAATCCTTTGGGTATATACCCAGTAATGGGATGGCTGGGTCAAATTGTATTTCTAGTTCTAGATCCTTGAGAAATTGCCACACTGTCTTCCACAATGGTTGAACTAGTTTCAAGTCCCACCAACAGTGTAAAAGTGTTCCTATGTCTCCACATCCTCTCCAGCACCTCTTGTTTCCTGACTTTTTAATGATCACCATTCTAACTGATGTGAGATGGTATCTCATTGTGGTTTTGATTTGCATTTCTCTGATGGTGAGTGATGATGAGGATTTACCATTTACATTCAATGTCAGTATTGAGACGTGAGGTATCATTTCATTAATTGTGCTATTTGTTGCCTGTGTACCTTGGTTTTTGTTTTTGGTTTTTGGTTTTTAAATTGTGATTTTGTTTCATAGGTCCTGTGAGATTTATCCTTTAAAGAGGTTCTGTTTTGATGTGTTTCCAGGATTTGTTTCAAGATTTAGAGCTCCTTTTAGCAGTTCTTGTAGTGATGGCTTGGTAGCGGTGAACTCTCTCAGCATTTGCTTGTCTAAAAAAGACTGTATCTTTCCTTCATATATGAAGCTTAGTTTTGCTGGATACAAAATTCTTGGCTAATAATTGTTTTGTTTGAGGAGGCTGAACATAGGGCCCCCAATCCCTTCTAGCTTGTAGGGTTTCTGCTGAGAAATCTGCTGTTAATCTGACAGATTTTCCTTAATAGGTTACCTGGTGGTTTTGTCTCATAGCTCTTAAGATTCTTTCCTTCATCTTGACTTTAGATAACCTGATAACAATGTGCCTAAGCAATGATCTTTTTGCGATGATTTTCCCAGGTATTCTTTGTGCTTCTTATATTTGGATGTCTAGGCCTCGAACAAGGCTGGGGAAGTTTCCTCAATTATTCCCCCAATGTGTTTTCCAAACTTTTAGATTTCTCTTCTTCCTCAGAAACACTGATTATTCTTCGGTTCGGTCATTTAACATGATCCCAGACTTCTTGGAGGCTTTGTTCATATTTTCTTATTTGTTTTTCTTTGTCTTTGCTGGATTGGGTTTATTTGAAAACCTTGTCTTCAAGCTCTGAATTTCTTTCTTCCACTTGTTCAATTCTATTGCTGAGACTTTCCAGAGTATTTTGCATTTGTATAAATGTGTCCATTGTTTCCTGGGGTTTTTATTGTTTTTTATTTGTGCCATCTATCTCCTTGAATATTTCTCCCTTCACTTCTTGTATCATTTCTTGGATTTCCTTACATTGGGCTTCACTTTCTCTGGTTAGCTTAATAACTAACCTTCTGAATTCTTTTTCAGGTAAATAGGGGATTTCTTCTTGGTTTGGGCCCATTGCTGGTGAGCTAGTGTGATTTTTTTTTTTTTTTTTTTGAGGTCTTAAAGAATCTTGTTTGTCATATTACCAGAGTTGGTTGTTTGGTTCCTTCTCATTTGGGTAGGCTCAGTCAGAGGGAAGGTCTAGGGCTGAAGGCTGTTGTTCAGATTCTTTTGTCCCATGGGGTGTTCCCTTGAGGTAGTCTCTCCCCCTTTTCCTATGGATGTGGCTTCCTGAGAGCTGAGCTGTAGTGATTGTTATCTCTCTTCTGGATCTAGACACTCAGCAAGTCCACTAGATTCTGCGCTGGTACTGGGGCTTTGCTGCACAGAGACCTGTGATGTGAACTGTCTGTGGGTCTCTCAGCCATGGACACCAGTGCAGTATTTGGGGTGTCTCCCGAGTCCTGCAGGAACAATCCGCTTCCTTCAGGGGGCCTGCAGGTCTTCTCAGGTTTCCTAATTTATTCCTCATGTCATTCTGGAGCAAAATTTCACAATATGAACCTCCACATGCTGCTGTCAGTCTGTCTGAGTTGAAGCTGCAATCTAGTCCTACCTCCCATCCACTATGATCCCCATTCAGTCAATCTTTCATATGTTACTTCTATCCCATGTTCATTGACTCTGTGTCCATTATGGACAATTTAAGATTATATAAGTAATTTATGCACATATATTTGATATTTATACTATTTATAGCTAAAATGTTGCATTTTGCCAGCAAATTATTACCTGAAAAGAATAGAAGTGTCTTGCCAATGATTTGCCAATGTTCTCTTATAGGTGACTACTTACAGCCAGAGGTACAATAGAAATAAACACCCTGTAATAAAGAGGAAAAGTTGCAAATGTTTGCAAAAGTTTTCAATCTAATGGGTATCTAGCTTATATGGAAATGTTATGGAATACAATTTGAGCTATAATATTAAATCAATTTTTTTAAGTTTGAGATTTTACCAATTTTTTCTCTAGCCATAAAACATTTTCAAAGCATTATTTCTTTAATAAATAACACATATACACATATATGCACGTTTAGTGGCAGATAACTAGATTCACTTTGTAAAAAATTCTCTAGACCCTCATTCCTTCTAGATTTCACATCCTATCCTCACTCCCTGACCTCTCTCTCTCACTTCCTTACTCTGCAGATTGTTTTAACCTCCAGCAGAATTAACTACTGTCTCTCAGATTTTGCATCAGAAATGTCTAAGATGAGATATATGATTAAGGAGCCTGTAAAATGATGGGGTTTTTTAACAGTCTAGGAAAGAGAGAAGTTTGTAAAGGTTAATAAAACCACACCAGTAAATTACATTCCCTATAATTAATAAATTGTAATATGGATTATAAAATAAAGTAACATGTTGTATTGAGAAAAAATACAGATGGGGAGGAGAGTCTGAGAATCCTTCTCTGCAGAAGTTGAATTTGAGCTGAGCTGAGACCTGAAAGATAAAACCAATTTCTGTGTTCAAAGTCCTCACAGTTCAGATAGAACAGTAGACCAGTAACAGTGATGTTACGAACAATTGACTAAGAAAATGACCTTCTAATTTTACTTTTCTTTTTTTTTTTCTGAGACAGAGTCTCACTCTGTTGCCGAGGCTGGGGAACAGAGGTGCTATCTCAGCTCACTGCAGCCTCAACCTCCCGGGTTCAATTGATTCTCGTGCCTCAGACTCCTGAGTAGCTGAGATTACAGGTATGTGCCACCATGCCCAACTAATTTTTTGTATTTTTAGTAGAGACAGGGTTTCACCATATTGGCCAGGCTAGTCTCGAACTCCTGGCCTCAAGTTGATCTGCCCGCCTCAGCCTCCTGAAGTGCTGGGTTTACAGGCATGAGCCACAGCACCCAGCCATAATTTTACTTTTCATGTTACATTTTCATTCAGTGAGCCTCATAAGTATAAGACAAAACTTAACACACTTGGTCATAAATTATGAGGCAGATCATATGAAGTGGCTGATAACTGAACATTTTTTTCCTATAACAACCTAAAACAGAGAAATGAAAACAAACAAAACCTCTTAATGCAGCCTATTTACATGCCTTTCATCCCCACATTAAGTGATTGTAACCCAGAATAGTCTGTGGAAATTCTCTGTCTTCTCCAATTTGTCCCACTGCCAAAGGCATACAGTGTTAAACAGCGACTTGGATCCTGGAAAGAGTTCACAGTTTCCAAAGGCACCTAATTCTACCACCTGGATGTGAAATTGCATATGGTTGCCCGCTTAAAGTTCAGGGTCATAGCTGACACTCAGAAAATTTTAAAAGGTAAAAATAGTCCCTCCAATAATTTTTCTACTTGTCCCTGATGGAGTTCAGGACACACTCCCGCAAAATCCCACCACCTTGGCATACTGAGTATTCTAAGCTAGAGAAAAGAGAGGAAGCAGACAGGTCTCTCTGACTTCAGCCCTTCTCCCTTAAAGAAAGTCATAAAACGTAGAAAGGTTTTTCTGACCTACCCCTGAAGCAAGTCACAGCACCCACACGAGAGAGGTTCCCCATCCCCATGTCATCAGCAAAAAGGAAAGGAATATTATCATCCCTGACAGGAAGAGGCTGAGAAAGAAAATAAACATTTTATCTGAGGAATCCTAGCCCTCTTTAAATTGTCAGGCCCAGAGAGGCATGGAAATGAGACAGCAGTCATATACCACTTTAACTCCCGTCCTTGAGCTAAGTAATCATTTTGAAAGTACTTACTATGTGGGATCTAAACCAAATGATGCCATAAATATCTATAAATTAACCTGACAATGCCATACACTGGACATTCTAACTGAAAATCCACTACAGTTTAACAATGTATAGCCAATTGCTAAACAATGTTATTTCTGAAAGGCAGTGAGAATTCCTGAAAAACAATTTTGTAATCTCTACATCCAGATTCATCCATTTTTCTTTAAAAGCTTGAGTCTCTCTTTTGTTCTCTGAAGTGCTTCCCAGGGCAACTTGAAAGTGTTTTGTGGGCTGCAGTCCTCGACCTTAGCCCAAATAAACTCTCTATCCTAAATTGCCTCCATTTCTTCCTTTAGGTTGACAGGGCACAGAGAAGAATCTGAGCAACTGGGTCTTCCCAAGATCCCCCAGTTTATTACCATTAGATCAGACCCTTCCTGCTCAATCAGGTTTTTCCACAACTCTCCACTCTTCATGAAACCCACTATTAGAAAACTAAGGCTTAATTGTTTCTTCACATCTTCATTTCTTTATAAAGTCTCCTGTGTCATTTAAAGCTTATATTAAATTAATGTATATGCCTTCCTCTTGCTAATCCATTGTTTGTTATGGAGGCCTCAGCCATGAACCGAGGGTAGGTGAAGAGAAGATGTTGTTCCTCCTCTACATCTTGCTCCCATGCAACAGTGTTTCCTCCTTTTGTGTTCAGTATGGGCAAGTTGTAGATGTACACTTTAGACCACAGCATAATAACTCTGCAATTAAGAATAGTACCTATTGATTAGTTACTTTATTTTTCTGTGTGGTGGCATTTGGAGAGCCCTAGCAATGATAACAAATGATAAGGATCCTCCTTACAGGTATAGGATCATGGGTTAGCCTACTAAATAGATACAAATGAGTCTAAAAATGCAAAGATATGAATGGAAAAGAATTATTTCCCTTAATGCAATGCTTATCTCAAAGACTGAGGTAACTGCAGATACCTTTGAAAGTATTTTGTTGGCTGCACAGGAAGGTTTGGGGCTAGTTAGCTAACTAGTTAATGCTGCTTATATTCTCTACTAAGTTTTGTTCTATATGTTTGAAACTGGCCAGTAAAACTTAGGATGGTGATTAGCTGGCATTGACCATTTCTGAGGTCATGATAGGTGTAACACACACCTAATTTGATGTGTGCATAAATTAAATGAAAAAAAAAAAGCCATTTCCTGAAACACTCAATAGGTGACAGAAAAACAGAAATGACTGAAATAAAAGTAAAACCTTTTTTAAAAAAAAATCAAAATTTCTAGGTCTTCAGGACTTAGTCTAGCATTTCTTTTCCTTAAAGCGCTTTTAAAACAAGAAACAATATCGTATTTCATTGAAAACAATAACACCTATTATTCCCATTTCTTATCCCTCTCCATAAACCAGAAGGGCCACATTCCCACTGGGCAGGTTGTCCAGTTTCCTATAGTCTTTGTTTTTATTCCTAACAAAAGCTAATGGCTAGACTTTTCTTTATGAGCAAAAATGCTCTAGAAAAAATCTAATTTTAGAGACAAAAAAGAACAGAGGCATATCAAGGCCAAATGAATGATATTACAGATCATTCTTATGATTATATTAATAATTATAATTAAATATGTTTAGAGCTAACCACACACCAGGTAATATGTTAAGATGTCACATGCATTAACTCATTTTGTTCCTTAAACAAGTCTGCAATTTTAGTATTATTTTTCCTATTTTACCAGTGAAGGAAAAACTTTAAGAAACTAATGATCTTATGGGAAAGCTAGTAAGTAATAAAGCAAGGACATTAAATCACTCCATTATACTATCTCTTAAATAATAGACATCATCTATTGAGCACCTTCTATGTGCCAGTTACTTAACTACATTGTATCATTTAATACTGACTTGAATAACCCATATTATAGCTGTGGCAATTGAGGGTAAAGAAGGCCAGTAATTTGCCAAAGGCTATACTGCACAAGAAAGACCATGGGAGAGGCTTGACTTAAATAGAGGCCTAGATTTTAGAAGCCCCTGCTATTTCTTCCAGGCTTTCCAAAAGATTCAGAGGAGCCAATATTTTAAGTCCACGGGGCTTGGTTTTTAACACTCCTCCTCGTCAAAGCCTTGTTCATCCACAAGTCATTAGCACACTTAGTTATTTCCAGACTTAATCTTATCCCCAATCCTTTAGATGTAATTACTTGTCCCCTGTGATCATTACAAACACCACTGATATGCAATTACCTATGCTTTGGACTTTTTCAATCTATTGTAATGTCTCCAAATGCCCTGGGACTTAAGCTCCCACTTTTAACTCTCATATCATTAACAATTATTAATGTGAGAGCCAGAATGGATATTTCCATATAAACAGCCCCAGCGACTATAAAATTACCAAAGCAAAAGCTCATAGATTCCAGCTACCAGAACAGACAAAGGCTGTGCTAAGAATATCTCTGATCACAGCCAGAGAGAGTCCTTGGAGAGTTTTTGATTTGATATATGATAAGGCAGTTTAAAACACTACATTTTTGAAAGTTAACTTATTTATCTCTTCCATGCTCTAAATTTAACTTCTGGTTTTAATTTAAAATCATCATAAACTATTTATAACTTATCAGTAAAATGTACATTTACAGAAAGTCAATCCTAGGTCATAGAATAATTATTTGGTTTATCTGGTTTTGTTTTAGGAGGGGAAAAATGAGTCCAGAGTGTCAATATAAAAGACCATTAAATATGTGCTTATATCTTTCTCCCATCCCTAAATTCCAAAATGAAGAATTTTTATTCTCTTTTCAGTTTGTATATTTTATAGTAGATCCAAATTTGGGTTAACTTTTTGCAAAGACATTTTGGCTTTAACATAGACACTCTGCCTCGTGGTCAAGTTACATTCTTTTGCAACTTGATGTGAATCACTTCCCATCCGTGGCCCACAGTCAATCTCTCTCTTAGATAAAGTTACGTGCAGTAATAAAATTTTAAACATGAACTCAGCATATGACTAGCTGTGAAATAAAGTTTCTTGATCATTTTTGTTTATTCTGAAACTGACAGACAGGTGTGCATTATTTTTCCAGAGGCTTACAATGAGGTCAGAAGAAAAATACAGTATTTTGTACATTCCACTAATACTGTGAACTGAACTATTGTAACATGCAGCTGTTCTCAATTTTGAAAAGCTAATGCTATACTCTGGTTTACAGAACTTTTTTTTTTTATTTAAAAATGAATTAGAATGGGAAGCACAATCAAAGAACAGAGTACAGTTTAGCTCAGCTCAGGATCCAAAAATACAAAGAAGAAAAATTTTACCTAGAGACAAAAACTACGTAAGTTTTAGTAAAATACCTGTTTGGATAGTTTTAAACGTAGTGGAATAAGAAATTTGTCATTTATTTATACATAGCAAAGTTTAGAGCCACAAGAGACAAGCACGGACTCAAGAAATGGAGACATTTATGGCAAATATGACCAAAAAAAAAAAATCTCTAGCCCTGATAGATCATATAGTCTATGAGGGAAGCTAGATATTAATAGATAATTACAACATAAATATTTAAACACACGTGAGATAACTTATAGAAAAGTGCAGGGAACTGTGAGAACTTCTCACTGGAGAACTTGAGCCAGTTGGGGTTGGGGGTGGGTGACAGAGCAGACCCCCTTGAGGAACTCCTATGGGAAGCGAGCAGGAAACCAGATTAAAGAACGGGGAGAGCCAGGGAGCATATTCTCCAGTGACTTTGTGATATGCTGGCAAAGAGACAGTGTAAACTGCATATTTCCAGATATGGGATCTACTTGGGATGTGTAGTGAAACTAATTATTCAAACTTCATGACCAAAAAAAAAAAAAAAAAAAAACACAAATATCTGGTCTCTTAATCTCATTAGCACATATTATCACTGATTGTGTCTTTTAATTTAAAAATATAATCAGTTCAATCTTTATCTCTCATGTCACAAGGATTACTTTATCTTAAGAAATTTTAGTTTAATTGTTCAGTGTTCCTTTCTCCCTGTAATGGGCACAACCCATTTCCTCATTTACATTGTTCTTGCCATCTCTTCATTATATGGAGTCTCCAGCCCCCTAGACGACTTAGCCCCTTTTCCCTGAGGTGACCACAATACCCCATGCAAACCTTCATATTTTTTCCACTGTTGAATACTCACAAGTGAGATTTTTCTTGCCCGTCCACAGTAAAGAGCATAAAACCCAAAGAAAGAGCAAACAGGCTTCATATAACTAGGTCACACCTATCACATTTTGTGTTCCAAGACAATTAGTTGGGTTGGAATTTCCCAATGAAAATATACATTTTATTAAACTGGAAACAGAACCTTGATAATGATTCTTGGATCCCAGCATGAGCAAAGTATTTTATGTTCCTTTCGGGGAAAGAAATAAAAATGAGGGCAAAAAATCTAGTGATTTTTTGAAATAAAAGTGATTGCAAAACATTTTTTTTTTTGGCTTAGAGTAGAACTCAAATAATGATACCTTATTTGAAATTGCTTCAACCTAGAACATTCAATATTTATTTGTTTGTTTATTCATCTTAAAAAGCATGTGAGAAACTAGAAAATGCAGATAACTTATTAAATGCCTCTACTTATTTACCTAACTGGAGTTAGACAGAGAAAATTTATTTCTTTCTAGTACTATGGAAGATTTATCCATGATCTAATGGTATTTAGTTGTTATATTTAAACTGGAATAAAGTAGATATATAGAAAATTATACAATAATTTTAAATGACAAAGGAGGCATTGTTATATTAAATTATTTCAATAGATGTGCAGTTCACTGAGGATTATCAAATAATTGAAAAAGATTATGATGTGGGCTGATTGCTTGAGTCCAGGAATTCGAGAACAGCCTGTGCAACGTGGCAAAACACCATCTCTACAAAATACAAACATTAACTGGGCAGGGTCGCACATACCTGTAGTCCTAGCTACATGGGAGGCTGGGGCAGGAGAATAACTTCAGCCCGGGAGGTGAAGGTTGCAGTGAACCGAGATCACACTGCTGCACTCCAGCCTAGGCGACAGAATGAGACCTACACACACAAACACACACACACACACACCACACACACACACACACACACACACAATGTCATTTTCCTATAGAATGCTCTCCAGTCATTGATAAAGAATACTCCCCTTTCTCAATGTTTGCTAGAAATCTCATTTGAGTTTAACAAAGTTCAATTTAAGAAGTTTGATCACATTTAATGTTTTTATTTCCTTTGCCACAGTTTTTTCCCCCTTCAAACTAACTTCTAACATAAATCAACTTTAAAATTTTTTTTTCAAAAAAGACACTTTATGTAAGGTAGTAGAGTTCACCAAAGTACCCAGATATCATGAACCAAGAGAAGCTCTGGGAATGATAATCCTTTGACAAACCAATGCAACCACCTGAAGCCCATTATAATTTAGGTGTAACAAAAAAATTGGAAGACTTTAGCTTTTACCTAAATCCCAAAATGACTCAAACATCCCTGAAGACTTATCATTTTTCAGATGGGGTCTTTTATAGTTACGTATTTCACATATATTGTGTTTTCCTGGAGCTAGAATAAGATATGTGAAAATATCATAAGAAACACTTATTTGTGATATTTCTAATCTGTGGATGGAGAAAGTAAACACACATCATAGTAAAATCAATTCTTATGAGATATCCAGCACAGCTCTTCAGCCTCCAGACAAAAACAGAGAAATATTCAAACTGGAGCCTCCAAACATTTTGCCATTCATTTCTCACTAGGGTACTGTGTCTTCTGTCTTTTTTGTACACTTTTGATTCCTTAGTGGGCAGACGGATATAATACAATGATTAGCCTCAAGAATTATTCCAAATTTTAAAAATTGATTGAAAAAAAACCACACTGGATGCAAGCCGACTTTATAAACTCAGGTTAAAAGATTTGGGTGCTCAGAGAGAACATATTTTAGAATACAGAACAAAAAAGAAGATGGCTTCTTATCTATTACTGGAAATAAACTGCTTGCTCTGACAATAGTTCAAGTATGAACTTATACTCACGTTTTTCTGTAATCAAGTTTAGGATGAGACCTAGTCATCTGAAGTTGAAGGAATGTGAAATTTAAACTTTATTCGTTTCAGGACTTCCCTGTGATGTAAAATAAACTAATGATTGAGTCTGCACTTAAGGACTATTCAGTCTGTAGTAAGGACTATGAAGGACTGTCGTATGCTATTGACAGTATCAACTTCCAATAACCAACAATGTCTTACGTACAGCTCATTATCCAAAATGAAGCCAAAGCCATTATTATATTGACTGTGGATCTTATATCTTGTAACTGTTCATGGTAGCAATGGTTGTACTGGAACAACCATAATAAATGTATCTGTTCACTCAACATACATTGACTGAGTCCTTACTCTATACTCCATTCTCCACAAATTGGCCAAAATTATATTTTTAAAATGTAAATCAGATCATATTATTCTCTGCTGAAAATACACTAAATTAGGGGTTCTCAACCCCTGGCAATTTGCCTCCCCCAGGGACATTAGACAATGTCTACAGACACTTTCAACTGTAAAAACTCAGGAATGAATGCTACTGGTTTCTAGTGGATAGAGACCAGAGATGCCTGGAATGGTCTTCTACCAAAACTTTGCATGGCTGCCTCCTTCTCAACATTTAGATCTCTGTTCAAATGTCACTTGCTCAGAAAGAGTTTCCGTAACCATTTCATCTAAGGCAGGGGTCTCCAACCCTTGAGCTGTGGACCGATGCCAATCTGTGACCTGTTAGGAACCTGGACACACAGCAGTCAGTGAATGGGTGAACCAGCATTACCACTTGAGCTCCATCTCCTGTAAGATCAGCAGGACAGCATTAGATTCTCACAGGAAGGCGAACACTATTGTGAACTGCACGTGTGAGGGATCTAGGTTACACATGAGAATCTTATGAGAATCTGATATTCCCCCCATCCCCTGGTCCATGGAAAAATTGTCTTCCATGAAACTGGTCCCTGGTGCCAAAAAGGTTGGGGACCGCTGATCTAAAGTATGTACATCCATTCCACCCCTGTGAATCTCCATCTCATCATGGTTTTGTTTCCATCTGTGTACTTGACATTCTGAATTTACCTTGTTTATAAACTTCCTGTGGTTCCCTTAGAATGCAGGCTCTGAGGACAGAGGAGCCTGGACAGATGACTGGCATAGGACTAACCATTCTCAATCGCTCTTCTATTCCCTAAACATGGAACTCAGTCAATGTCACTCTCCATCATCTGCTGAGCCCAGTTATAAGGTCAAAACATAAGGAAAGAGATAGGTCAAAAAGTGAAATTACAAAGCTGACAAAAAAAGAAAAGAACATGCATACAAATAGATAATTCTAGACTTAGAGAAAGTAGTACGAGGTCATTTTAGTGCTTTCTTTGTTTAGGATACTGTTTTAAGAATTTTTAGTGGATTATGTCATTTAATCCTCAGACCACCATCATTCTCCAAAAAATGTTAGTTCGATTACTATCCTGACTTTACACACGAGGTATAGCAGCAGAAAGGTTAAGTCACTTGCTCAAGCTCACCTACTCATTGAATACTCACACCGGAAATTAAACCCAGGCACCCTGCCTTCACAGCTCCGCTGTCTTACCCACACCCCTCCCCAACCCCATGCTATGTGCAAGGCAGAAAACTGACTGCTTAGGAATGCAGAAGGCAAGGAATCTTCATTTCTTCCTCTTTTATTTTTGTGTATTCATTTGTGTTCTTTGAAATCAGTAAAGCTATGGGAAGAAAGAGAGCAGGAAAAGAAGAAAGAACTGGCAAAAAATAACGGATATAAAGGAAAAGTAGATTCAAAGATTTAATATAGGGAGAGTTATATGAGCTTACATGTAAGCTTATATAAAATGTGTTGAAAACATGTGCTTAAAATGTATATAAAAGATACAACTTCTAACAAATGTGAAAGACTATAGAATGCTCACCCTGATGCCCATGATTTGGTGCCAATTTCTCTTGAATGTGTTTTATGATGAGATTTAAGAGGGGTGAAACAATCTTTTTAAATTGAATTAAAATGGCCCTTACTTTATTCTGGTTTGCTTTGAAGCACAGAGTCCAACAAAGAGTCTCTACCATGCTTTGAAAAGAGAATATAAATCCACCAGCAGTACAGTGTCAAATGAATACAATTGTCTCCTCCTTTCCCCAGGTTCCTGCTTCTCATTCTTAAAACAATGCAGTAGTATTAGGATGTCCCTCTTCCAAGTTTCCAACACACTATATTTAAAACACGTGGGTTTATTTGTCAGAACTCATCATATCCTCCCTTCATATTAACAGGAAGTGGGGCTCAAAATCTCTGATCCACATAGTATTATGGCTAGAGGAGAAAACCTGGGAAAATAGTTCTTTTCCCTGTGGTTGTCGGGCCACATATTTTATCCCGCAAATGTTGGCAGTGGATTCTATCCACCACTCACAGACAATGTGTATTGAAGCGATCATACTAATGATGAGAGGGCACCCTCTCCTCCTTACACAAACAGGCCCACAGTTCCTGAAGGGATTTTTCCTGAAAGTTCTGGGTTACATAAACTTGACTATTTCAGCAATGCAGCTCCCCCAATACCTTCCTATACCCACTCCCAAAACTTTCAACTCTCCCCAAAAGTGGCCAGATGATTCACTTTTAGTTTGGTCATGTATATACTTATGTGTGTGTACTGACTAATCCTGATTTTTGAAATACTGAGTAAGCAAGAGACACCTCAGCTAATTCTCTCACTTGGGCAAAAGCTAGAATCATTCCCCTTGAAAACTGGCACAACACAAGGATGCTGTCTCTCACCACTCCTATTCAACATAGTACTGGAAGTTCTGGCCAGGGCAATCAGGCAACAGAAAGAAAGAAAGGGCATCCTAACAGGAAGAGAGGAAGTCGAACTATCCCTGTTTGCAGATGACATGATCCTATATCTAGAAAACCCTATTGTCTCAGCCTGAAAGCTTCTTAAGCTGATAAACAACTTCAGAAAAGTCTCAGGATACAAAATCAATGTGCAAAAATCACTAACATTCCTATACACCAACAACAGTCCCCCCAAGAGCCAAATCAGGAATGAACTCCCATTCATAATTGCCACAAAAAGAATAAAATGCCTAGGAATACAACTAACTAGGGAGGTGAAAGATCTCTACAAAGAGAACTGCAAATCACTGCTCAAATAAATTAGAGATGACACAAACAAATGGGAAAACATTCCATGCTCATGAATAGGAAAAATTAATATCGTTGAAATGACCACACTGAACAAAGCAATTTATAGATTCAGTGTTATTCCTATTAAACTACCATTGGCATTCTTTACAGAACTAGAGAAAACTATTTTAAAATTCACACGGTACCAAAAAAGAGCCTGAATAGCTAAGTCAATCCTAAGCAAAAAGAACAAAGCTGGGGCATCATGCTACCCAACTTCACACTATACTACAGCTACAGTAACCAAAACAGCATGGTACTGGTACAGCAACAAACACATAAACAAATGGAACAGAATAGAGTACCCAGAAATAAGATCACACACCTACAACTATCTGATCTTTGACGAACCTGACAAAAATAAGCAATGGGGAAAGGACTCTCTATTCAATAAATGCTGCTGGGATAACTGGATAAACATAAGCAGAAAATTGAAACTGGATCCCCTTCCTTACATGATACAGAAAAATTAACTAAAGATGCATAAAAGATTTAAACGTAAGCCTAAAACTATAAAAACCCTGGAAGACAACCTAGTCAATACCATTAAGGACACAGACACAGGCAAAGAATTCATGACAAAGACACCAAAAGCAATTGCAACAAAAGCAAAAGTTGAGAAATGAGTTCTAAAGTAAAGAGCTTCTGCACAGAAAAGAAACTATCAACAGAGTACACAGACAACCTACAGAATGGGAGAAAATATTTGCAAACTATGCATCCAACAACGGTCTAATATCTAGAATCTATAAGGAACTTAAAGAAATTTACAAGACAAAACCAACCTTATTAAAAAGTGGGCAAAGGACATGAAGAGACACACCTCAAAAGAAGACATACATATGGCCAAAAAGCATATGAAAAAAAGCTCAGCATCACTGATAATTAGAGAAACTCAAATCAAAACCACATGATACCATCTAACACCAGTCAAAGTAACTACTATTAAAAAGTCAAAAAGTAACAGATGCTGGTGAGGCTGTGGAGAAAAAGCAACACTTCTGCACTGTTGGTGGAAGTATAAATTAGTTCAATCATGTTGGAATACAGTGTAGCAATTCCTTAAAGACCTAAAGACAGAAATACCATTTGACCCAGCAATCCCATTACTGGGTATATGTAAATTATATATATACAAAATTATATATACAAAAATATATAAATTATTTTGTTTTAAAGACATATCCACACATACGTTCATTGCAGCACTATTCATAATAGTAAAAACATGGAATTAACATAAATGCGCATCAATGATAGACTGGATAAATAAAATGTGGTACAGATATACCATGGTATACTATGCAGCCATAAAAAAGAACAAGATCATGTCTTTTGCAGGAACATGGATGGAGCCGGAAACATTATTCTTAGCAAACTAACACAGGAACAGAAAACCAAATACCACATGTTCTCACTTGTAAGTGGAAGCTAAACAATGAAAATCCAATGACACATAGAAGGGAACAACACTCACTGGGGCCTACTTGAGGGTGGAAGGAGGAAGAATATCAGAAAAAATCACTAATGGATACTAGGGTTAATACCTGGGTGATGAAATAATCTGTACAACAAACTCCCGTGACACCATTTTACCTATGTAACAAACCTGCACTTGTACCCTTGAACTTAAAATAAAAGTAAAAAAATTACCTCAAAAAAATATACATAAAACCTCTAGAATTCACTAAACATTAAATTAAAGGAGATACCAGACTGAGGAGGCAGAGATGCCTATCTCACTGCTAAATAAAATACTTTCAATTTGCTACTCTTTCAACTAGAATAATCCTGAAACTGGGATGCTCATAAAAGTTTTTAAATGTTTAATATGTAAAATGGCTCTAATGCTAAAAAGTACTAATATAAGGCTCCATTCTGTCATGAACTCATATAATCTAGAAGCTCTATGCTGAGATATAAATGTTTGTGTGTATATATATACACACATACACAAAAGCATACACATATGTATATAGGAAACATATAGTCATGTGATTCACTTTTAAACTGTATCATGATGAAATGTGCACAATATTTTTAAATACTAAACTAAAATATTTTTATTTCTGATCATCTCTTATTCTTGGGGTCAGTGGAACCCAGCCTCAAACAAACAAGTCAATGTTAAGCCTTAGACTGGTTTATTCTAGTCATAAGGTTTGTCTTTATACAGCAAGGGGTTTTCCCTGGAACTTAGAGATCTTACTGTAAGTCATAGAATAGCAGGGGAAGAGAACATGACATAAGAGAAGTCTCCATAGGGCATGGGGGAGGAAGCCCTTCTAGACCAGGGAGAAGGAGCCAATGGAAAAACACAGAAAAGGAAAGAAAGTCCAATGCAGTGTCCTTGTTTCCTCATTCCCAGTCAGGGCTGAACCTTAGATGGAAGAGTGTGGTTGAATTGCCCAAACAGAATTGGCAGAAAGCCAGAAGTTAGCAGCTTATTTCTTGCCCTCCCAAAGACAGCCTAGGAAGCCTGCTCCCTCCCAGAGGAGCCCAGCCTTCACAGGGCACTATGTAACTATGGAATCAGAGCAGTGGAATACAAGTAACTCCAAGAGATGCCTAGGCAGTCAATTCCAAAAAGCTCTGAAAACCATACATGTTTTCTGTAACTCATTTGATGGTAAAAGGTGAACTAAGCTCACTTGAAGCTATTTACAATATTAATTTACCCCACTTACTTTAATGTATTTGATTACAATGTGCTGGTTATAGATAATATACAGTCTATGCACCTGTTGCCTTTTTAAAACTCAACAAATATATACAAATTGCAAAATATACCTGACCCCACTGGTTTCAGATAAGGAAAATGGGACTCTATTGGAAACTAAGGATGATTTTGCAGGCTTTTCTTCTATAATACCTGTATGTGCTACTGAGAATCCTTCCATTCTGCAAAATAATAGGCTTATAGGGAAATTAAGAATGTGGCCCATTATTCAAAACTCATGCAAGTTTTTCAACTGTGGACTAATAAAAATAATGATTGTACCTTCTAAGGTAACTAGCAAAAATGATAAATAACTGACAAACGTAAATACCTTACTAGCTCAGCAAACCTACAGGATGCCTCTGATCATGCTAAAAGTACACAAAATCAAAGTGAGGATGCTGGCTTGGGAGCACTGAAAAAATGCAGATCCTGGGCCAAGAGCAGCCTGCCGGAAACCTGGAGCCCTGCAAGATTAAAGGTGCTTCTCTCTGAGAATGAGTGCAGGGTACAAATGTTCATTTTTGAATTTTTGTGAAATAGAGTTAAAAGGTTCTATTTTAGCTCTATTTCATGCAGCTGTATTTCATGCAGTAGCCAAGTTTAGGAATTTTGGTTTCCTAATGAAAGTTATAATTCTACTTCCATTATTCCACTTCTTTTGCATAGGAAAACTGCATATGAAACAATACTACTTCCACTTTAATCTGACATTATTCTTTTATTTATTACTTACATATTCTGAGTGTATTAGTTCATTTTCACATTGCTGCAAAGAAATACCCGAGACTGGGTAATTTATAAAGGAAAGAGGTTTAATTCATTCACAGTTCCACATGGCTGGGGAGGCCTCAGGAAACTGACAATCATGGCAGAAGGGGAAGAAACACTTCTCCCTTGACAAGGCAGCAGGAGAAGGAAGTGTGAGGAGTGAAGGGGGAAGAACCCCTTATAAAACCAGCAGATCTCATCAGAACTCACTCATTTTCACAAGAACAGCATAGGCGAAACTGCCCCCATGATCCAGTCATCTCCCACTAGGTCTCCCCCTAGACAAGTGAGGGTCATGGGGATTACAATTCAAGATGAGATTTGGGTGGGGACACAACCAAACCATATCACTGAGTTTAAGGTCTGACTGAGTGGAACTGAATCTTAACTGAGCACTCTAAAAGACAAAAGAGATACAAAACCTGTCCACAATCCTGGCCTCAATGAGATTATGACCCAGCCAGAATCCGAGTCCAATAAGATGCTACACTAGAGCTGATGACAAATGATATTTATGAAAAAAAAAGAATAAAAATATTTCCAGACTAAGACATGACAGGAGAACCAAAGCACTTTGGTCAGGCCTAGAAGAATCTGCAAACCATAACGTTAAATCTCTTTAATTGTGAGATTTCTGGGGCATAAGAGGATGAATATTGAATCTGTACTTAATTAACTACTTCTCATTGGACAAGCCACTTAACCTTTCTGAGCCTTGATTAGCAAAAACCACCTAATAACATATTGTGGTGAAATTAGATCAAATGAGATACAAGATATGAAACTGCATTGAGTAAAGGGCTCTACAAAGGCAAATTTTAAGGCTAGTGTTTATTGAGTGCTTTCTAAAGCCAAGCACTTTTCAAAGTGCTTTACAAATGTGTTTCATTTAGTATTCTTAGAATGTACTAATACAAACCTACATTTTCACAGTTGAAATACTGAGAAAGATATTAAAAAGTTAAACATATTGGTCAATCTCAGACAGTAATTGGTAAACCCCAGATTATACCCCCAGAAGGGTATGGGTTAAGAGCCCAGACTTTTAATGCTATTAGTATTGTTTCCTGGCAGTAGTGATACTAGATTTACTCGGAAATAACAAAGTTGCATTTTGAAAAGATATTCTTGGCCAGGTACAGTGGCTCATGTCTATAATCCCAGCATTTTGGGAGGCCTAGGTGGGTGGATCACCTAAGTCCTGGAGCCCAGGACCATCCTGGGCAACATGCTGAAACCCTGTCTCTACTTAAAATATATATACATTAGCCAGGCACATGCCTATAGTTCCAGCTATTCAAGAGGCTGAGGTGGGAGGATCACCTGAGCCTGAGAGGTAGAGTTTGCAGTGAACCAAGATCACACCACTACACTCCCGCCTCAGTAAGAAAGTGAAACCCTGTCTTAAAAAAAAAAAAAAAAAGATATTCTCTAATTCAAATTGTTTCTGTCATTCAAAGAATCCTCTCCTTTCTTTCAGATTATTAAGGTTTTCCTGTATCTACAGCATTAATTCCTGGTAGCAATCATTCTCTCCTGAATTGCTACACTTGCCTTAAATAATTCAAAGAAAATATAACTCAGCATCCTCAATGGCAAATGACAGGTGGCAAGTATGACAGGCCTCTATGGTTTGAATGTTGATATAGTTTGGATAGTTGTCCCCACTCAAATCTCATGTTGAATTGTAATCCCCAGTGTTGGATGTGGGGCCTGTGGGAGGTGTTTAGAGCATGGGGGAGGATCCCTCACCACTTGATGCTGTCTTCATGACAGTGAGTTCTCGTGAGAGCTAGTCATTTAAAAGTGTGTGGCACCTCCTCACCACTCTCTCTTGCTCCTGGTTTTGCTATGTGAAGTGCTTGTTCTGATTCACCTCCCACCATGACTAAAAGCTTACTGAGTCCCCAGAAGTAAACGCCAGCAGTACCTTTCCTGTACAGCCTGCAAAGCCGTGAGCCAATTGAACCTCTTTTCTTATGAATTACCCAGTCTCCAGTATTTCTTTACAGCAATGCAAGAATGGCCTAATACAAATGTGTTCCCCAAAAAGCATGTGTTGGAAAGTTAATACAGTATTAGGAGGTAGGTTCAATGAGAAGTGTTTATATCCTGAGGGTTACCATCCTCAATGAATTAATGCTGATTATAAAAGGGCTTGAGGCTGCAAGTTTAATCTCTTGCTCTCTCATGTGCTCTCTTGCCCTTCTGCCTTCTGCCACATGATGACACAGCAAGAAGGCCCTCACCAGATGTTGGTTCCTCTACCTGGAATTCTCAGCCTCCAGAGCTATAAAAATCAATCTCCATTTTACATAAACTAGCCGTCTTAGGTATTCTGTAATAGCAGCACAAAACAGACTAAGACACAGGCAAAAATGACCTCTGTACCTTAGTATCTTATACAATGTACACTTTCATAAATAAAAATTGATAACTTAACCCATCTTTCATACCCAGAAGGGGATATTTCATAACTACATAATGAAGGATGCCACCACAGTACTACATAACAGTGCTGCAGGTCCATTCCAATCACTGAGGCAAAGGCAGGGCTTCAACTACAGCAGCAAAAGGATGTACATGTACAACCAGCTGAGCTGAAGACAAGTAGCCCCCAGATCTCTGTGTCTTCCTCACACCATTTTTAAACTGAAGGCACCTCCTGGGAAGTTGCATCTACCCCTCCCTTGACAAGGAAGCTTGAATGTAGACATCACCTCTATCATCAACCTTCCTGTATGAAGCATAACTTTCTGTTCATTATCTTTCACCACTAGAAGATAAACTTCTTAGAGGCAAGGGCTATGAATTAGGCACTTTGAATCCCCAGCACTAGCACAGCGCATCATGTGAAGTATATACCCAGTGTTGAATATATGAACACATACATTTTCTACATTAAAAATATTTAATTAGTGTTTTCATATGTTATAAGACCATTAATCACTTACAGTCACAGTAATAACCAGATGGTAGCATGACTAAATTGAGCATCTCCATACATTGGTATGCTTAAAAAAACATTGGAGATCATCAACTTCTTTCATACAGATGAGGCTAGATAATTGACCCAATAGCAAGAAGTCTAGCTAGATCTCAACATTTTCTGCCCCACATTTTATTTTCCTAATACACTCTAAACAGGTATGCAAGTCATTTTGGCTAAAGAAAAGCTGTTGAAATAAAGTCAAATTGAGGATTTATTATCATTAGAAATGCTCAGAACTCAGAAGTAGACATATGTATTTTTATGTGTGGGCAGATAAAAGGGGAAGTTTTGGTAGAAGAAAGCCTATTGTGGGAAATAGTCAATAAAGTGAAGCATGACATATATGACCCTTGACTTCTCTTAGTATGTTTCAGAGAATCAGAGTGATCTAAAATGATCACACAAAGGAAAGGTCAGTACTTCCCAAACTTGCATGTATGGGCAGAGAATGCACACATGGTAAAGACTGCATGGCAAACACCAATGTAAACGGACAAGTCGCCTCCAGCCCAAGGTGATTGTCTCAATGGCTCCAGCTGCCCTGGGTCCCCACAGTCACCTTGAGGGCTAAGGCCAATAGTAGCTTGCACACCTGTAACCCATTCTTTTCAGTTGGTCTACGCTGGGGTAAAGTGAAATCAAGATTTAATGGACTAAGGCTTAGTTTCAAAATCCAAGAAAAGAAAGAGAAGTTGGTATAATAATAATAACAATAAACTGGCTATGTAAACCCTTACAAAAGGAAAGTCATCCTGCCTCTCATCTACCACTTATATGTACAACTGACTAAAATTTTAGTTCAAACTCATGAGCTGTTTCCCTATCACTTTGGCACTAAATATTTCACCTGATAAAAGAGGCTGTATCCTATATGATGTTTTTTTAGTCACATGGAAGAGTTTTTTTAGTCACATGGAAGAGTTTCTTCCATGTGTTACCCACAGGTAACAATGAGTGATGAATACCCCTGGCATGAACACCATGTATCCCATTGCAAGCTTTTTATTCTGCAAGCTGTCCAGACTGTGATGTGGAAGTTTCTATTAGGTTCCCCACGAAGATGATAGAAGATGTTAGCAGCCCCGAAACACAAGGCAGGCCACAGAAATATGGATTCAACTACAGGAAATAATAGTCACCATTGTAAACAATTTATGCCTGGAGCCAACCCACAAAACTAATGCAATAATAGAGATTCTAAGTCAGAGCTGGAAATTACTGCCCAGGTCAGGCTATTCCCTAGAGCCCAGCTAGGATTACTTTGGGTGCATTTTGGAACGCCACAGCTGGTCTAAGTTTTCATTATCTCATGTAATGAACTTTCACTATTTCCTTTAATAATCTTCAACCCCCTGCCTTGGACAATCAGTATGAATGTATCCTTTTCTAGTTATGTTTTTAAAAATTTCTTCCTATACCTATTTCAGACACAGCTAAAAAAAAAAAAGTTCCTACGTCCCTGTGGAATTATACCTAGATTCTCTTATTTAGCTCTTACCTTTCTGCAGAGCTTTGCTCCTTTGATACAATGGTCACTTTTTTTTTCCTAAAACTGTGCCAAATTGTCAAATTCTCATAGATAATTCTAAGCTCCACAACAGATTTGTTATAATAGGAAGAATAGTTAATTGGTCAGGGTTCTAGATCATAAACCTGATCTCTATTCTACCATTCACATATTTATTAAGAGAAAAGAAAGGATTTTGGTACTATATGTCTTGGTTCTCTGATTCACAAAATCTAAAATAAGAGTTTTGTGGTTTCTACTTGCCTTCTATAACACTGTATTTTCTCCAAAATAAAAAAATTCTCAATTAATTTGGTATTGCAAGGATTTAAACTAATTTATTGCTAGTTGCATAGCATTATAATTTGTCACAACTCATGAAGGCCATAGTACATTTCAACACAATCTTTATAGTCTTTCAACCCCAGCAACCCACATTCCCCTGTATCAATACTTAAAGTGTGCCATTGATGGCAGGAATTCCTCTGAAGCATTTGTTTGAGCAATTGATGTGAAACAAATCATTTTACTTGCAGAAAGAAAAAAACCATAGGCTTATAGGCTTACCTTAGCCAAGGAAATAGTACCCCTGCCCATAGCAATTTCAGTTTGAGTTCCACTCCACTCATAGTCACAGTTATAGGAGAATCTATTAATTTATAATGCATAAGTAAACCTTCCTTATCAGGGCTAAAACTGAATTATCTACTAAAAGTTGTAGTTATTGAAAAAGAAGACAGTATGCCAATAAATGTGACAGAATGTTATATCTCACACAAAATAACCTTTTTAAAATTTCCTTTATCTAGACACATTAAGCAGCTGTTAAATTAAATAAGCAGGAGGCCATGGGACTGAGGCTGTCTTTATATTTTGAATTCCTACATAAGGAACTGCAACCTAACTTACAACATAAATGAACCAAAACGTAACTTAGAAACCTAATTTTTGTAACACATAGCCAGGTTTCAGCCAATCTCAAGCAGTCAACAGCCAGCCATTCATAGGCTTCCGACTGAGAAAACCACATGCAAACAAGGCAAAAGCCTAGCTGTAACCAATGAAGCTACTCCTGCACTTTTCTTCATTGTTGTCAATAAATACTCACTGTCCACAGTTGCAGAGTGGAGCTCTCTGAACCTCTTCTGGTTTTGAGTGCTGCCTTATTTATGAAACTTTTGTTGTTGTTCAAATAAATTCTGTTAAATTTAATTTGTTGAAACCTTTTTCTAACACACACACAAAAAATGTTTTTCGCATTTTTAATGAGATTATCCGTTGTTCCAATTTAACGTCCTCGTAAGCAAAACTGTTTTTTAGAATATTGTTTTTAGAAAAGATGCATTAGCTTGAGGTCGCTGAGAAGCAGACATCAAGATGGTATTAGATGTGAACAACAGTCAGCTTCTAAGATGGCCTGCAATAATTCTCTCTATCCAGCATTTAAGCCTTGTTTAATTCCTGCCTCTTAAGTACTGGCTGGTCAAGTGACTTTTTTGTAGCCAGTAGAATATGGAAAGGTACTGGGATTCTTTTTCTGTGATTAAGCTACAAAATGTTTTGACTTCCAGCTTAAGAGATTCTCCCTTTACAGCTTTTATGAAACAAACCATCATGGTGACCCATGTGGCAAAGGACTAAGAGAGGCTTGCAACTAATAGTCAGCAAGAGTCTGTGGTCCTCAATAGAATAGCCTATGAGAAACTAAGTCTTGCAGATCCTTCTGTATTTAAGCCTCAAATCACGCACAAGCACTGCCTGACTCCTTGATTGCTGCTTTGTGAGAGACCCTGAAGCAGAGGGCCCATTTAAGCCATGCATATCATAACTGTGTTGTTGTAAGATGCTAAGTTTGGGGATAATTTGTTACACAGCACTAAATAACTAATACAACATGCAAGTAATGTACTGGGGAAACAGAAAAAGGCAGGAAGAGCCTGTGATCCATGTCTGACATCTAAAATATGAGAGAGAGAAGAAAGGAAAATTGGGTTGGAGGGGCTGTGGACTCTCCTACAGTCCTAGGTAAAGTTGCCCATTGGAAGAGTCCCACATCTTGCTGGAATGAGTCTATCTTTTTACAATTGTCATGCTTAGTCATTGGCAGGGAGCAGTTGAAGGAACCATAGTCTTGGCATAAATGAAATGATGAATCCACAGGGGAAGCAGCTGGAGTCCCATAGCAGGAGATCTGACTGGTGTATTTCCATGCTACAGAAGAGAAGCAAACCAATATTATAATGTTGGGAAGAAAAAGTTAGTATCTTTTTAAAAATCATTTTGCTTACAATATTATTAAAAATCATATCTTGTATGATAGCCTGTTCTCAGTTGTGCTGCCCAGAGTGAACAGGAAAGCAGTAGGCAAAGCCTAAGGGGGACTTAATGTAGCAGGAGTGTGAGTTCTATCATCACTTATCTGCATTGCCTCACTGACATTGCATCTGTTGGACTGACAGGCTCTATCATTCTGCTTATAAATCTCTTGCTTTAATGCATATGGAATCTAATCTGATTTCTTTCTCATTCAAAGGCATCTTTTTCAAGAGAAAAAAATTATTTGAGGACAAGAAAGAGTTGAAATAAAGTGATAGAGGAAAACCCTTGACTAGAGGAATGATGAAACAAAAAGGGAGACAGGGAGAAATATCAGCATGTCTTTTGAATAGTCATTGAGCATATTTCATCAAGCACAAGACTGTCTTTTATTTTACAAAAAGACAGAAATAATTCAAGCATGTGAGGAACCTGAACATGACTATCAACAACTTTTCAAGGAATTTGGAGGAGCTTACATTTGTTAACAAGAATCTTAAAATTTTCAACTAATCCAGTTCACAATCAAATAAAATTTTAGACTCAACTCTGCCAGGCTGTATTAAAAAAAATGTTGAAGAAAAAGCAAGGATTTGCAAGGTAGAAGGATTGGAGTAGATGAATTATATGAAACCATAAAACCTTCCCATGAGGGACTAAAGGACACTCCCTTCATTGAGGTGATAAGGAATATATTCAACGTCATTGAGAAGCTCAGGGAGGCTGTTTTCTGTGGGCCAGAAATGATGGCAGGAGGTTCTTTAACAGAAACAAACTTCCTCATGTCAATATGGATGATATGACTTTGGAACAGCAAAGGCCAAATGACAACATTTAATAATTAGAGGCAATGTAGATATAATTACTGTAATCACCAGAGTGACAACTGGGAGCCCCTGACCTATGAAAATGTATGTCAACAGCTAATAAGCCATTCTGTTCCTGGAAGCAAGAGAGACAAAGCCAATAAGAGTGTTGCTCAACTTATGTAACAATTAAAGAGAGCTGGTGTGCAGAAGGTCAGTGTCCACATCTTATTAGAAAATCATGATTCCTTACCTGACTCCTGTTCTAAGCTAGTTTTCAGAACTTCCAAATCAACTGCCAAAACAAGAATACATAATATACATTAGATTATGTCCCAGAGGGAGCTATAGCTATTTTCCAAGAAACTACACAGGACAAAAGGGAACACCCAGATCCTTTGAGAGTAACTGAATATAGTATCAGAGCTAACACTGATACTAGGAAACACAAAATGCCATAATAGCCCCTCTATTAGACTGAGAGTCTAATTGCTTCAAAGAGTCCATGGATCCATTCTTAATGATTCCCCAGTCCCTAAGTGCATAATCAGAATTAGTTACTAACATATCCATTCTGATTATGTCACATTAGTTTCCTTATCTGTGAAGTAACAATCATCAGGATGGTTAACGGTCAGGTGAGGCCCTTGATAATATCCCTGATCACCAACACAGTAAACCAAAAACCACATAATATCCTGTTTGGAATTGCAGATAATGTCTATTCTCAGAGTCACAAAATGCAAGGATGTTTCTCCCTGTCATGTCCTTGTTCAGATAACCACTGCTGCCCTTCCAAAAACAGAGGAGGTGGGGGAGATAAATAATCACAGAACTTTGGAGAATGAAAGACAAGGATGTCTGCAGAAGAGGCGTGTGAACATACCTATGGAAGTGGAGACAAAATGTGCAGATCTTTGCCTCACATTCTTGCCTACCAGGAAACATCTATTGAAGAGGAGATTTTCAAGGTCTTGATGCACAAGCTAACTCATTCAGTGGAGGTAAACCAGCTTATGTTCTTAGCCACCCCAGTGCTAACACATTGGGTGCATAAACAGAGTGACCAGGATGTGAAGGATGGATGCACTTCATGGCTCTATCATCTTGGGACCAGCTGCAGCAGTGGGGACTGTGGCTTATTCCACTAACACTACCATTGAAAGGGTATTTCGGGATGGGGGTGGGGGGCGTCTTTTGGTTTTCCTTTTCTTTTATTTTTAAGAAATCGTGGCTAGCCACCACGCTGAAGCATCAACAACAGAGAGGAAAATAACATATCAGGCATAAGTGTATCTGGGTAATGTAACGGGTGCTCTGTAGCAATCATGATTCATTCTCTAATCCATTTCTTCATAGCAAGAGCAATCACAGACAATTTCCAGCATACTAATAGTTTCTTTCTTAAGTGCCTGTTTTTCTTTTCTTCTCTGCCTAAGGGCTTTCTCTGGCACCTTGGAAGCTTACTCAGTTATAAGCAGGTACAACCTTTCATGTATGGGAGCAACATCCCTGCAAGCAGGTAGTACCTTGGAAGTACGAGAGAATTAATAACTCAGGGGCAATTCTCAATCAGTAAAGAATGAAAGCTGATAGCCAAATGCTCCAAAATCTCCATAACTTAGTGAGATGATTATGAGATGTGTTCTACATGGTTTCTTTGTGGAACAGTACTGAGCTACAGTTGCTTACCACGACATCCTCCCATTAATGCATCCTTTATTCACTTTTCTCATTTCCTTATGTTATTTCCTTATTGATGGCCTAAAACAATAATAATAATGCCTTGTGTAGGTTAAAATGTAATGAGAAACAAAATACACAACAACAGTAGTATAAACTTTGGTGGATTGACAAATGAAATGTTCTATAATATTTACATTGTCTAATAAAGGGTAAAATTTTCCACTAACATTAGACTTTAATGAATCAAAGATGTATGTTTTAATCACTAAAATGACCAGGATAATTCAATGAGAATATGTACGTCTTCCAAACTAAGATACTACAAAATATTACACAATAAGGGCAACAAGGAAACAAAAGAAATATAGAACAGGCAAGAAAAAAACATGTAAATTGTTAGATTTACGCCTAAACATAGCAGTAATTACATTAAGCAGAAATGGCCTAATGTACCAATTTAAAGGCAGAGACAATCAGACTACAGCCACCGAAGAAGGAAAAATACTTTTGCCTGCAGCTAACCAATGGAAATTACTTAAAACCCTTCACCAAACCTTTCACTTAGGCATTGACAGCACCCATCAGATGGCCAAATTATTATTTACTGGAACAGGCCTTTTCAAAACTATCAAGTAGATAGTCAGGGCCTGTGAAGTGTGCCAGAGAAATAATCCCCTGCACTGCAGGCCATACATTTCAATCCCTGTATATTTAACCTCCTTGTTAAGTTTGTCTCTTTCAAAATCTAAGCTGTAAAACTACAAATTGTTCTTCAAATGGAGCCCCAGATGCAGTCCATGATTAAGATCTACCATGGACCCCTGTACTGGCCTACTAGCCCGTGCTCCAATGTTAATGACAGCAAAGGCACACCCCCCAAGGAAATCTCAACTACATGACCCCTGCTACACCCTAATTCAGCAGGAAGCAGTTAGAGTGGTCATCGGCCAATCTCCTCAACAGCACTTGGGTTTTCCTGTTGAGAGTGGGGACTGAGAGACAGGACTAGCTGGATTTCCTAGGCTGACTAAGAATCCCTAAGCCTAGCTGGGAAGGTGACTGCATCCACCTTTAAACACATGGCTTGCAATTTAGCTCACAACCAACCAATCGGGTAGTAAAGAGAGCTCACTAAAACGCTAATTAGGCAAAAACAGGAGGTAAAGAAATAGCCAATCATCTATTGCCTGAGAGCACAGTGGGAGGGACACTGATCGGGATATAAACTGGCAATGGCTACCCTCTTTGGGTCCCCTCCCTTTGTATGGGAGCTCTGTTTCCACTCTATTAACTCTTGCAACTACAAATATATAGATAGATAGATAGATAGATAGATAGATAGATAGATAGATACACATACACACACATATATAAAATGTGCTCATTACAAAACACATTGTCTGATTTCATATATATATATATATATATATATATAAAATATGCTCATTACAAAACACATTGTCTGATTTCATATATATATATATATATATATATATAAAATATGCTCATTACAAAACACATTGTCTGATTTCTCTAGAAGATAGAGCTGAGGCCAAAACTTATTTGCAGATCCAGTGAGCAAAAGTGAGACAAAGGGAGTGATATAGGGAAGGAGAAACACAATAAAGCACCTAGAATAAAAATATAACTTCATGATCTCAGGGAAGAGAAAGATTAGTAATTTTTAAAAAGTACTAATTACAAAAGTAAAAATTGATAAACTGGCCTACATTAACATTAAAAGTAAGAACATTTGTTTATTAAAATACAAGCTTAAGGAATATAAAAGCAAACCACACAGAAAGAGAAGATTTTTTAACATATATAATCATCAAAAGGCTTATAATATATAAGGCACTCCTTAAAATCACTGAGAAATGGCAAAGAAAGACAACCCAACAGAAAAATTGGCAAGAGAACTAAACAGATACTTTAGAAGAGAAGATATCCAAATGGTCAATAAACATGTGAGGAGATACACAACCTCATTATAATCGGGAAAATGAAAAACAAAATGAGAAGGAATTATTAGTGCACAGCCTCCACTTGGCTAAAATGTAGATGACTGACAATTTCAAGTTTTGGTAAGCAGGCAGATCAACAGGAACTCCTTTATGCTGCTCTTAGCAGTATGAATTGTTTCAGTCTTTTTGAAATACAATTTATTATCTACTACAGTTGAAAACGTTTATTCTTCATGACCCTATTTTATTCCTACCTAACAGTAATGCATGAATACATGATCCAAAAGACATATACAAGAATCATAGCAGCATTATGTCCATCAACTTTAGAATGAACAGATACATTATGGTGTGCTCATAAATGGAATATCACCATAATGAAATGAACAGCTTATAACCATACTCAACAAAGTACTATCTTAAAAATATAAAAAAGGGAAATTCAGCTATATCATTTAAAGATCCACTATTAGATAACAGTCTGTAAAGAAAATCAAAGAGATGACTCCCATAAAAGTAAGTATGACAGTTTATTTTGCAGAAGACACAGAGTAGTTATTGGGTGGAGGCAACACTTCTGAAGTGTTAATATTCCACTTCTCATCTGAATACATGGTTATAGGAGATTACACTTTGCATTAATTAATTGAGCTAATTAATTTATGTTTGTATACCTTTCTACGTATGTGTTATATTTCATGAAAAAATGATTTTTAAGGGAAGTAGCTGTGCAGGACAACTCAGAACAAATCATTCTTGAGAGAATTAAAGGATCTCTTCACTTTCATCAATAACATTGAGTTTATATTCTTGGGCTTATTCTCTGGCAATAAGTCACAAATGCATCTGTCACTTGTTTAGATTGAAAAATCTCTTTGCTGCTGTGTGATGAAATTCGATGTACAAATTATATTTAAGTTACCCTCCCTGACCTTTTAGTGCATGAGTCATCACCATACCACTAAGTATAATCCTGCCTGATAAACACTTCAATTTTCTTTATCATTATTGCTAAATTTCCACCGTATCTGCCTAGGAAGGCAATACTTCTTAAACAGTCCGGTTATTGTTTTTGTAATGCTGTAAGACATGTTTTGAAGCTTCTTTTCAACAGTCTCTAATGACATAATAGTTGTTTTATTCACTCTTATGCTCATGAAACTCTCCTTGTACCCCTTTCTTAGACGTCATGCTATCTAGTGGCTCCAAATTTAATTGCTCTTTTTTTTTTTCTTCATATTTAATCTCTCTGCTTGAGGCAATACTTTTTTATCTCTAGTTTTCAGAGCACAAATCAAATTTCACTTCTCTGGTGCTTAAACTTAAATAGTTTCTCTGCAGAACAAAGAACAAACTTCTTAAGCATGTGTTCTAGGGCCTCCAAAACCCAGCTTCAACCTTTCTCCCCAATCTCATTTGCCATGAAACTATACTCTCTCTCATAAATCCAACCTCCCTAGAAAGAGAGATGCACATGCATACACACACACATCGCACATGCACACACGCACTATTCCCCCGTACACACTTCACATACTTTCCATAGACTTGTGTTCAAACTGTTCATTTTGTCTATATTTAACAAAAAAGACACCAAAAATGGAAATTAAGTCAAATATCATTTATAAAGCTCGATGCAAAAATAATAAATGTAATATTAGCCAATATAAAAAATAATACATTCTGATGCTGGCTAACACAGTGAAACCCCATCTCTACTAAAAATACAAAAAATTAGCCAGGTGTGGTGGTGGGCACCTGCAATCCCAGCTAGTATGGAGGCTGAGGCAGAAGAATGGTGTGAACTCGGGAGGCAGAGCTTGCAGTGAGCCGAGATCGCGCCACTGCACTCCAGCCCTGGCAAGAGCGAGACTCCATCTCAAATAAATAAATAAATAAATAATCATAATACATTCTGAAAAAGTTAGTTTAGTTTTAATCCAAGAAAGTAGGGAACATTTATTGGAAAATGTATTCATATAATTCACAACTACAATAAAAGGGAACATTTCTTAACTTGGTAAAGGATATTTATCAACAATCTATAATGAACATCTCAATAAAGACAAAAATAAACCAAAGATGTCCACAATACAACCTATATTTAAATCTGTATTGACCATATTACTAATGGAATAAAACAAGAAAAAAGAATAAAGTTGGAAATGTAACCATCCAGCGGGTTCACCTTGCCCACTGCCTAGACAGAGCTGATTTCTCAAGACAAAGGAATTGCAAGAGAGAAAGAATAATTCACACAGAGCTCACTGTGCAGGAGACTGGAGTCTTATTATTAATCAAGTCAGTTTCCCCAAGCCCTCAGGGAGCAGAGTTTTTAAGGAGAACTTGGTGGGTTGGGGGGAAGCCAGTGAACTGGGAGTGCTGATTGGTCAGGGATGAAATCACAGGGAGCTAAAGCTGTCTTCTTGCACTGAACCAGTTCCTGGATTGGGGGCTACAAGATCAGAGGAGCCAGTTTATCATTCTAGGTGGTGCTAGCTGATCCATCAAGTGCAGGGTACGCAAAACATCTAAAGCACTCATCTTAGGAGCAGTCCAGGGCAGGTCAGAATCCTGTACCCTTCAGCTGCATAACTCCTAACCCATAATTTCCAATCCTGTGGTTAATGTTAATCCTACAAAGGCAATCTAGTCCACAGGCAAGAAGGAGGTCTGTCCTGGGAAAGGGCTATTACTGTCTTTGCTTTAAATCACAAACTACAAACCAAGCTCCTCCCAAAGTGAGTTTAGCCTATGCGCAGGAATGAACAACGACAGCCTGGAGGTTAGAAGCAAGATAGAGTTGGTTGTGTTAGATCTCTTTCACTGTCTCAGTCATAATTTTGCAAACGTGGTTTCAGAATTGGGAGAAATAAAAAGACAAAGCTGTCATTATCCATAGATATTTTTTCTATCAAAGATGAGAGTCAACTGAAAAATTAAAACTAGTAAAGCAGTAAGATCGCTGAATAGAAAAATTGATATATATCAATCACTTTGTATAAACCAATTTTAAAATGTAATTTTAAAGAGTATATTAACAATAGCAACCAAAATCTTCAAAATATCTAAGGAAAACTGAAAGAAATTTGTAATACAATTTTCAACAAAATTGATAGACCACTAGCAAGACTCATAAAGAAGAAAAGAGAGAAGAATCAAATAGAGACAATAAAAAATGATACAGGGGATATCACCACTGACCCCACAGAAATACAAACTACCATCAGAGAATACTATAAACACCTCTACGCAAATCAACTAGTAAACCTAGAAGAAATGGAGAATTTCCTGGACACTTACACTCTCCCAAGACGAAACCAGGAAGAAGTTGAATCCCTGAATAGACCAATAGCAGGCTCTGAAATTGAGGCAATAATTAATAGCCTACCAACCAAAAAAAGTCTAGGACCAGATGGATTCACAGCTGAATTCTACCAGAGGTACAAGGAGGAGCTGGTACCATTCCTTCTGAAACTATTCCAATCAATAGAAAAAGAGGGAATCCTCCCTAATTCATTTTATGAGGCCAACATCATCCTGATACCAAAGCCTGGCAGAGACACAACAAAAAAAGAGAATTTTAGATCAATATCCCTGACGAAAATTGATATCCTCAATAAAATACTGGCAAACTGAATCCAGCAGCACATCAAAAAGCTTATCCACCATGATCAATGGGCTTCATCCCTGGGATGCAAGGCTGGTTCAACATACGCAAATCAATAAACGTAATCCAGCATACAAACAGAACCAAAGACAAAAACCACATGATTATCTCCATAGATGCAGAAAAGGCCTTTGACAAAATTCAACAACCCTTCATGCTAAAAACTCTCAATAAATTCGGTATTGATGGAACATACCTCAAAATAATAAGAGCTATTTATGACAAACCCACAGCCAATATCATACTGAATGGGCAAAAACTGGACACATTCCTTTTGAAAACTGCCACAAGACAGGGATGTCCTCTCTCACCACTCCTATTCAACATAGTGTTGGAAGTTCTGGCTAGGGCAATCAGGCAAGAGAAAGAAATCAAGGGTATTCAGTTAGGAAAAGAAGTCAAATTGTTCCTGTTTGCAGACGATATGATTGTATATTTAGAAAACCCCATTGTCTCAACCCAAAATCTCCTTAAGCTGATAAGCAACTTCAGCAAAGTCTCAGGATACAAAATTAATGTGCAAAAATCACAAGCATTCTTATACACCAGTAACAGACAAACAGAGAGCCAAATATGAATGAACTCCCATTCACAGTAGCTTCAAAGAGAATCAAATACCTAGGAATCCAACTTAAAAGGGATGTAAAGGACCTCTTCAAGGAGAACTACAAACCACTGCTCAGTGAAATAAAAGAGGACACAAACAAATGGAAGAACACACCATGCTCCTGGATAGGAAGAATCAATATTGCAAAAATGGCCATACTGCCCAAGGTAATTTACAGATTCAATGCCATCCCCATCAAGCTACCAATGAGTTTCTTCACAGAATTGGAAAAAACTGCTTTAAAGTTCATATGGAACCAAAAAAGAGCCCGCATTGCCAAGACAATCCTAAGTCAAAAGAACAAAGCTGGAGGCATCACGCTATCTGACTTCAAACTATACTACAAGGCTACAATAACCAAAACAGTATGGTACTGGTACCAAAACAGAGATATAGACCAATGGAACAGAACAGAGTCCTCAGAAATAATACCACACATCTATAGCCATCTGATTTTTGACAAACCTGAGAGAAACAAGAAATGGGGAAAGGATTCCCTATTTAATAAATGGTGCTGGGAAAATTGGCTAGCCATAAGTAGAAAGCTGAAACTGGATCCTTTCTTTACTCCTTATATGAAAATTAATTCAAGATGGATTAGAGACTTAAATGTTAGACCTAATACCATAAAAACTCTAGAAGAAAACCTAGGTAATACCATTCAGGACATAGGCATGGGCAAGGACTTCATGTCTAAAACACCAAAAGCAATGGCAACAAAAGCCAAAATTGACAAATGGGATCTAATTAAACTAAAGAGCTTCTGCACAGCCAAAGTCCATCAGAGTGAACAGACAACCTACAGAATGGGAGAAGATTTTTGCAATCTACTCATCCGACAAAGGGCTAATATCCAGAACCTACAAAGAACTCAAACAAATTTACAAGAAAAAAACAAACAACCCCATCAAAAAGTGGGCAAAGGATATGAACAGACATTTCTCAAAAGAAGACATTCATACAGCCAACAGACACATGAAAAAATGCTCATGATCACTGGCCATCAGAGAGATGCAAATCAAAACCACAATGAGATACCATCTCACACCAGTTAGAATGGCAATCATTAAAAAGTCAGGAAACAATAGGTGCTGGAGGGGATGTGGAGAAATAGGAACACTTTTACACTGTTGATGGGATTGTAAACTGGTTCAGCCATTGTGGAAAACAGTATGACGATTCCTCAAGGATCTAGAACTAGAAGTACCACATGACCCAGCCATCCCATTACTGGGTATATACCCAAAGGATTATAAATCATGCTGCTATAAAGACATATGCACACATATGTTTATTGCGGCACTATTCACAATAGCAAAGACTTGGAATCAACCCAAATGTCCATCAGTGACAGACTGGATTAAGAAAATGTGGCACATATACACCATGGAATACTATGCAGCCATAAAAAAGGATGAGTTCATGTCCTTTGTAGGGACATGGATGCAGCTGGAAACCATCATTCTCAGTAAACTATCACAAACAGAAAACCAAACACCACATGTTCTCACTCATAGGTGGGAACTGAACAATGAGATCACTTGGACACAGGAAGGGGAACATCACACACTGGGGCCTGTCATGGGGTAGAGGGAGTGGGGAGGGATGGCATTGGGAGTTATACCTGATGTAAATGATGAATTGATGGGTGCTGACGAGTTGATGGGTGCAGCACACCAACATGGCACATGTACACATATGTAACAAACCTGCACATTGTGCACATGTACCCTAGAACTTAAAGTATACTAATAAAAAAAAAAAGAAATGTGTAATACTTGTGTAACATTTACAGAAGTTTAAAAACCTGTAAAGGGTTTTTAAAAGGCATTGAAGATATGATACATTATGCTTCTGGAGAAACTCAGTTATTTTAAAGATGACAATTTTCCCCAGAAGTAATAATACTAAAGAAATCCCAATTAAAATAGCAATTATATTTAAATATTATTTATTTAAATCATGTAAATCTATTTAATATATTTTTAATTTTAAATTTATTTTAAATAGATTTATTTAATAAATAAATCTATAAATAATTAGATAAATCTTTTGCCCTTTACTAAAAATTTCCATAGAAAGATCTTTTGTAAAACTTAAAAGCTAATTCTAAAATTATATGGAAAAGAAATTAAGCAAGAGCAAAAGTGAAAAAGTAATTAAAAAACAAATAAGAGGTTGCTCTAGATGTCAAGCATACACAAAAGACAATGCAGAAATAAACTAAAACTTCAGAATGGAAGTCATATACAGCATCCATGTATATATAGAAATTAAGTATATACCAAAGTTTGTATTTCAATCCAAAGGTTAAACCTTTTTGGAAATGATACTGGAACAATTGCATATATGTGGAAAAATATAATATCACACCATTTAAAAAACAGAGTCCAGATGGAGTAAAGAGCTAAGTATCAAGAAAAAAATCTATAAAATAGTTATAAGAACATATAGGAGACTATATTTTGTACTCCTAGAGCAGAGTTTTTCTAAAACAAAAAACAGAAGTCATAAAGGAAAAGCAAGATAGATACAAAGACTTAACTATCCATAATTTTTAAAGCTCCCCAAAATCAATTAAAAAAAACAATTTTGAAAAGGGCAAATAATCTAAACAGCCAATTAAAATCAATGAAAGATGCACCATTAAAGCAATTAAGTTAACTAATATATCTTTCAACAGTGTCCAAGTTATAGACCAGAAAATAATTTCAAATGTTTTGAAATATCATAAACATCAAAAATTTAATAAATCTGTCCTTTACACCAATTAAAAGCAATAAGGTTGATGTTTTGTTAGATATCACTGAAATTTGAAACATGAAACATACAAATGTTAAAATAATAAACAAACAATCAATATCTATAGTGAACTTGAGGCAGAGCAAGGTAGCCCAAATAGAATCCACCTGTGATCATTCCCCCACAGGAACACCAAATTCAACAACTAACCAAGTAAGAAAGCACCCTGATAACAACTAAAAAAAACAAACAAACAGCTGAGGGATTACAGTACCTCGTTTAGCATAACAACAGGAAAAAAACACATAAAAAGAGTAGGAAGAGCAGTCTCATTGCCTGCATCACCCCTCCTGCAACCCCAGTCAGTCCAGCTGTGTGCTTAGGGGAGTGAGGAGAAAGTGAATGTAGGATCTTACAGTGAAATTCGGTGGTGTCCTCATCAGAGTCAAACATAGCACGAGGCAAAACTCTGTAGGCCTTGATTACAGGCTGGTACCCACAGGAGGAACATTTATATCCACCCTGTGCCACAGGGTAATCTGCCACCCCAGTAGGAGGAAACCAAGTTCTACCTGGCTTTACCACTGTCTGACTAGAGTCACCTCAGGCCCTGAGTACATTTAGTGACAGAGCCTGAGATCTACCTACAGGATACTGCTGATTAAAACCCCACCCATATCAATTATTGTGCTCTGGCATGCCCTGAGTTCAGGTTATTTGCACGCACCACCACAGTTCACCACACCCTGCCTACTATACTGTCTATTACAGCCTATGCCCCTTGAATACCACCAAAGGCCTGAGATCAGACTTGCCTATTCTGACACCACCCCCTGCAGTGCCTAAACATGTCACTCAAGAACCTGGGGATCACTTTGCCCATTCCACCAACTCTGGCATCTATGCACTCCTACAAGGAGTGGACCTTGTATGGGCCCACCCAGCCTGTCAACAATACCACCAACACCACCCACATACACATACTGCCTAGTAGTTTGGAGGCCAGCCTGCCCAGACAATCACAGCCACCATTAACACCCAGCACACACCTCCCAAGACCCAAAGGGTCATCCTGCCACTGCTACTGCCATTACCCATACCCCATTGGCTGTCCAGGGGCCTGAGAACTTGCCCTTCCACTCAGCACACTACTGCCACTACCAGCATCTGAGGGAGCCAATCAGAGGCCCAAGAATCAGCTCACTTGGACCCACTAACATTTTCGCCAGTGTACATCATCTTGGGACAAAAGAATAGGCATGCTCAGTCCTTCACTGTGGTATCTGTGATTTCCTCAGTGGGCTTGTGTGTTGTTATCAGTGGAAGCTGTGGTGAAGTTGTGCAGCAGACAGCAATGTCAGGTGGGCCAGTCTTTGGACTCCAGTGGTGACACTGAAGGGTGAACATCGGTCCATGTGGGCTGAGAAATAGCCTTTCCCAGACAAAGACTGAGGAATTCATCACTACTAGATTGGCCCTACAATAAATTTTCAAGGGAGTCATAAGTCTGGCAGCAAAAGGACAACAGTTACCATCATGAAAAAAAAAATTACAAAAGTATAGAACTCACTGATAAAGCAAACAGATAAAAGCAAAAAAAAAAAAAAAAAAATGAGGAAAAGAGTCAACTGGTACCACTACAGAAAGTCACCAAACCACAAGGACAAACAATAAGAGAAAAGAAAGGAGGAAAAATATACAAAATTACCTGAAAACATTAACAATACAGCAGGCAAAAACTCACATATCAATAGTAACTGAATGTAAATTGATTAAATTCTCCAATTTAAAAGATATAGACTAACTGCACCGATTAAAAAAAGAAACATGATCCAACTACATGCTGCCTACAAGAAACATACCTTACCAGTAAAGACATACAGGCTAAAAGCAAAGGGATGAAAAAAGATATTCAATGCAAATGAAAACCAAAAATGAGCATGAGTAGTTCTACCCTTATATGAGATAAGGCAGACTTTAAGTCAAAAACAAACAAACCAAAAAAGACAAATAAAGTCACTATGTAATGAAAAAGGGATCAATGCAGCAAGAGGATATAACAATTGTAAATATATATTCACACAGCACTGGAGTACCCAGATTTATAAAGCAAACATTCCTAGATCTAAAAAGAAAGACTGTAATACAATAAAATGAGAGACTTCAACACCCCACTTTCAGCATTAGACAAATTGTCTAGGCAAAAAACAAACAAACAAATCACTGGATTTAAAGTGAACATTAGACCAAATCAATCTAACAGACATTTACACTACATTTTATCCTTTTATTAGAAGAATACACATTCTGTAATCCCAGCTACTCGGGAGGCTGAGGTAGGAGAATATCATGAACCCAGGAGGCAGAGCTTGCAGTGAGCGGAGATTGCGCCACTGACACTTCAGCCTGGCAACAGAGCGAGACTCCATCTCAAAAGAAAAAAAAAAAAAAAAGTCTTAACTATTGTTAAACATTGAAATTATATCAAGTATCTTCTGAGATCAAAATGGAATAAAACTAGAAATTAATGCCAAAATAAATTTTGGAAACTATACAAATGAATGGAAATTAAACATGCTCCTGAAAGACCATTGGGTCAATGAAGAAATTAAAATTGGAATCAACACATTTCTTGAAACAAATGAAAATGGGAACACAGCACACCACAGACCTTTGGGGTACAGCAAAATCAGTATTAAGATGAAAGTTTACATTTGTCAGTATAGCAAATAAATCCCTGCATCAAAAAAACAGAAAAGTTTTTTATTTTTGTGTTGTGTACAAAATGGCTGACTGGAGATGTTGAACACCAGTTCTCTTCAGGAAGAAGTACCAAACCTACAGGTGAGTAATCATAATCTGAATAAAATATCAAAAGAAGAGTGCCAGAGTCCCTCAGGGAACTCATGGGAAGACGCTAGGGCACAGGGAAGAAAAAAAAGGAAGAAAGTTTGGCACAAATCAAACTCTGAAGGACTTGGAGTTCCATGAAAAGGGTAAGTGGAGATATTTTTGGCTCCCCTCCCTCTAAGGCAGATTGCTGGTTTCAGAACTGTCGGAGGGCTCCTCTGCTCTCTAGAGCCAAAACACTGGTGTGAATGGTGATTTGAGAACTTCTTTAATGGCATTGTACTGGCTGCTATCAAGAAGCTGACTCAGGGCCACTCATCCTATCCACTCACCCAAGCTGAGGTGGTGGACACCATACTGGGTGTGCACCCATTGTGGGCCTTGTCCTGCCCAGGGAATCTCAGCCTTTCTGTCTCATCACCGGATCCCCTGCAAATATTCTCTAGTACCACTTGGACACCGGCAACCACAAAGGGCCAGCAGGACACAGGGATTCCCAGTGGGCTGGCCAATAAGCAGTGCTGCTCCTAAGAGGAGGTAGGGTGCAACACACCAAGGAAGCACCTCTTGCAACAAAGAAATCAGAGCACGTGGCCAGACGTGGTGGCTCACGCCTGTAATCCCAGCACTTTGGGAGGCTGAGGTGGGTGGATCACCTGAGGTCAGGAGTTCGAGACCAGCCTGGCCAACACAGTGAAACCCCATCTCTACTAAAAACACAAAAAATTAGGCGGTCATGGTGGCAGGTGTCTATAATCCCAGCTACTCAGGAGGTTGAGGTAGGAGAATCACTTGAAACCAGGAGGTGGAGGTTGTAGTGAGCCGAGATTGCATCATTGCACTCCAGCTTGGGCAACAAGAGTGAAACTCTGTCTCAAAAAAAAAAGAAAAGAAAAGAAAAAGAAAAAGAAAAAAAAAAAAAAAAAAGAAAATCAGAGCACACAGTCTCCTGTGCTCTTGAGGTCTCCATTTGTGAGCTGAAGGCGACAGTGCCAGGAAGATGCAGGTACTGTGCTGGCTCTGTGGGGGAGGAGTGTGGTTTGACTCCCATGACTAGGTCAACTCAATGCTTGGGCATAGACCTGAGAGGAGGACATCTTCTCTCCCCACCACACCTACTGCTGTGGCTACAGCTATGGATGCTCCTGCAGGTGAATGGTGCAGGAGTACCTGTAGACCCATGAGGCCTTGTCTTGCACAAAAGGTGGGATCCCTCCCCTTTTCTACAATGAGTGGCAGCATTCCTGCAGCAGAGAACAAGTGAGCCACAAAGCTGTCTGTTTTGGGTTGAGGAAAGAGATTCCCTCTAAATCCATTTCAGTGAAAAGCCATAGGACAGGAGTTTTTTTATTCCTTTAAGCTACATTGTGGCCTGGAGATAGACAACAATGCCTATCTGAACTGAGAGCCAAGAGCTTCAGAACAGGGATGTGATATCGGGAAGTGGATCAAATTCCTGCCTACTTAGGACATGGAGTTAGTGCAGCCCTCTCCCCCTCTGCAGAAACCTTGGCATATTTCACTAGGAGTTCCCTCACCTCTTATCCCCCTTCCCCATCAGGGTCGGTGCTTGTGCTCTTCATTGGATATTCAAGGGTGAACCTGATGGTCCAGCTCTGCCTACCTTTGTCCCCCATTTTGCCCTCAGCATGTGACTCAGGGCCAAGCATTCCACAGACCAGCCCATCACCTGAGGCACCAGAGAGCTCCTCCCAGTAAACAAAGATCAAAGACATACCCATCTGCTTCTACAGCAGCCACCTCTTACCTGTAAGCCCCACCTTTTGGCCTGGAGGTTGAACTGCACAATGCAATACAAAATCCATAGACAGAAGTGCTAAGCACTGGGGAATAAGATAAGCTTCCTGAAACCTTCACAATCTCAGTCCTGCTCCCAGTCCCGCAGCAGGTGGTAAGACTATTCATATGCCAAGTACATCGCCCCTATAACCAGCATTTAAGAAAGTCACTACACAAAGGCTATCTATAATCAAGGAACCCATACAGACCTTTGTCCTCTTGAAAGCACCCAGAGTCAAAGCCAATTGACCACACACAACATACATTACAGTTATATCCTCAAGTGGGGGAAAATGTCCCATCCAAACAGAAGTAAATTAAAAAATAAGGAGTGACAGCTTCTCTAGTCAGGAAGGCAAACAAACTAGAATGGTTTCATACTAACAATTCTAGCAGTATGAAAAAAAAAAACAGGATATTATGACAACTCAAAGGTTCACACTAGGTCCCTATCAATAGATCCTAACCAAAATGAAAATTCTCAAATGCCAGATAAAGAATTCAAAATATAGACATAAGGAAGTTCCATGGGATCCAAGAGAAATTTAGAAGCCAACACAAATAAGTAAGAAAAATTATCCAGGGTATGAGTGAAAAACTTACCAAAGAGATATACATGTAAAACAAAGAACTTCTGGAAATAAAAATTCACTGAGGGAAATATAATATATAGTTGAAATCTAACAATGGACCACAGAATGCAGAAAAAAGCATTTCAGAGCTAGAAGACAGGTCTTTCTAATTAACCTGGTCAGACAAAAACAAATAAAAAAGAATTTTAGGCCGGGCGCGGTGGCTCAAGCCTGTAATCCCAGCACTTTGGGAGGCCGAGGCGGGCGGATCACGAGGTCAGGAGATCCAGACCATCCCGGCTAACACTGTGAAACCCCGTCTCTGCTAAAAAATACAAAAAACTAGCCGGGCGAGGTGGCGGGCGCCTGTAGTCCCAGCTACTCGGAGGCTGAGGCAGGAGAATGGCCTGAACCCGGGAGGCGGAGCTTGCAGTGAGCTGAGATCCGGCCACTGTACTCCAGCCTGGGCGACAGAGCGAGACTCCGTCTCAAAAAAAAAAAAGAATTTTAAGAAACGAACAAAGCCTTCAAAAAATAAAGGATTATATAAAGTGTCAAAAATGTATTCTCTTTGTAGCAATTGTAAATGAAAGTTCACTCATGATTTGGCTCTGCTTCTCTGTTATTGGTGTATAGGAATGCTTATGATTTTTAAATGTTGATTTTGTCTGTTTGCAGATAACATGACTGTATATTTAGAAAACCCCTTTGTCTCAGCCCAAAATATCCTTAAGCTGATAAGCAACTTCAGCAAAGTCTCATGATAAAAAATCAATGTGCAAATACCACAAGCTTTCCTATACAAGGGATGCGAAGAACCTCTTCAAGGAGAACTACAGAACACTGCTCAAGGAAATAAAAGAGGACATAAAGAAATGGAAAAACATCCCATGGTCATGGATAAGAAGAATCAATATCACGAAAATGACCATACTGCCCAAAGTAACTTATAGATTCAATGCTATCCCCATCAAGCTGACTTTCTTCACAGAATTGGAAAAAAAAAAAACTCCTTTAAATGTCATATGGAATGAAAAAAGAGCCCACATAGCCAAGACAATCCTAAGCAAAAAGAACAAAGCTGGAGGCATCACACAACCTGACTTCAAACTATACTGCAAGGCTACAGTAACCAAAACAGCATGGTACTAGTACCAAAACAGATATATAGACCAATGGAACAGAACAGAGGCCTCAGAAATAACACCACACATCTACAACCATCTGATCTTTGACAACCCTGACAAAAACAAGCAATGGGGAAAGGATTCCCTATTTAATAAACGATGTTGGGAAACTGGGTAGCCATATGCAGAAAACTGAAACTGGACCCCTTCCTTACATCTTATGCAAAAATTAACTCACGATGGATTAAAGACTTAAACGTAAGACCTAAAACCATAAAAATCCTAGAAGAAAACCTAGGCAATATCATTCAGGACATAGGCATGGGCAAAGACTTTATGCCAAAAGCAATGGCAACAAAAGCAAAAATTGAAAAAAGGGATCTAGTTAAACTAAAGAGCTTCTGCACAGCAAAAGAAACTATCTTGAAGAGGCAACCTACAGAATGAGAGAAAATGTTTGCAATCTATCCATCTGACAAAGATCTTAACAACAGAATCTACAAAGAACTTAAACAAATTTACAAGCAAAAAACAAACAACCCCATCAAAAAAAAAAAAAAGTGGGCAAAGGATATGAACAGACACTTCTCAAAAGAAGACATTTATGTGGCCAACAAACATATGAAAAAAAGCTCATCATCACTGGTTATTAGAGAAATGCAAATCAAAACCACAATGAGATACCATCTCATGCCAGTTAGAATGGCAATCATTAAAAAGTCAGGAAACAACAGATGCTGGAGAGGATATGGAGAAATAGGAACATATTTACACTGTTTGTGGGAGTGTAAATTAGTTCAACCATTGTGGAAGACAGTGGGGCAATTCCTCAAGGATATAGAACTAGAGATACCATCATTTGACCCAGCAATTCCATTACTGGGTGTATACCCAAAGGATTATAAATCATTCCACTATAAAGACACATGCACATGTATGTTTACTGTGGCACTATTCACAATAGCAAAGACCTGGAACCAACCCAAATACCCATCAATGATAGGCTGGATAAAGAAAATGTGGCACATATATAACATGCAATACTATGCAGCCATAAAAAGGACGAGTTAATGTCCTTTGCAGGGACATGGATGAAGCTGGAAACCATCATTCTCAGCAAACTAACACAAGAACAGAAAACCAAACTCCATATGTTGTCACTCATAAGTGGGAGTTGAACAATGAGAACACGTGGACACAGGAAGGGGAACATCACCCACCAGGGCCTATCAGGGGATCAGGGGCTAGGAGAGGGATAGCATTAGGAGAAATACCTAATGTAGGCAATGGGTTGATGGGTGCAGCAAACCACCTTGGCACATGCATATGTAACAAAACTGTAGGTTCTGCACATGTACCCCAGAACTTAAAGTAGAAAAATACTTTAATTTGATTTAATTTAAAAAAAGAAAAGAGAGAGACAGTAATACAATAAGGAAGGGACTTTAACACCATAGTGACAGCACTAAACAGATTATCAAGGCAGAAAAGTCAACAAAGAAACATTAGATGTAAACAGGACCCTAGATCAAATAGACCTAGTGGAGTGGGCATTTACAGAACATTCTATCCAATGACACAATATACATTCTTGTCATTTGCACATGAAACATTTTCCAAACTAGACAATATGGTCAGGCCACAAAAGTCTCAATGAATTTTTAAAAACCAAAATCATATTAAGTATATTCTAAAATCACAGTGAAGTACAACTAAAAACAAATATCAGGCCAGGCATGGTGACTGACACCTGTAATCCTAGCACTTTGGGAGGCCAAGGCGAGTGGGTCACTTGAAGCCAGGAGTTCAAGACCAGCCAGGCCAACATGGTGAAAACTCCATCTCTACTAAAAATAAAAATTAAAAAAAAATTAAAAAAATAAAAAAAGCCTAGTGTGGTGATACACGCCTGTAATCCCAGCTATTCTGGAGGCTGAGGTAGGAGAATTGCTTGAACCCAGGAGGTGGAAGTTGCAGTGAGGTGAGATCACGCCATGCACTCCAGCCTAGGTGACAAAGCGAGACACTGTCTCAAAAAATAGGAAAAAAAAAAATCAATATCAACACGAACTCTTAAAACTATACAAATGAATGGACATTAAACAACCTGCTTCCTGAATGATCTTTGGGTCAATAACAAAATTAAGTTGGAAGTCAAAAAATTGTTGAGGTGAATGAAAATGGAAAAACAACATATCAAAACCGCTGAAATACAGCAAAATCAGTGCTATGAGGGCAGTTTATAGCAAAAAATACCTATATCACAAAGATACAATGATCATAAATTTACCTAATGTCATACCTCAAGGAACCAGAAAAACAAGAACAAACCAAATTCAAAGCTAGCTAGAAAAGAAATAACAAAAATCAGAATATAACTAAAGGAAATAGAGGCAAAAAAATAATAAAATGGACCAAGGAAATGAAACCTTGGTTCTTTGAAAAGATCAACAAAATTGATAGACCACTAGCTTGATCAACCAAAAGAAAGAAAAGATATTCAAATAGGCACAATCAGAAATGAAAAAGGAGAGATTACAACTGATACCATAGAAATCCAGATTTTCCATGACTACCATGAACATCACTACAGCCACAACCTAGAAAACCTATATGAAATAGATATATTCCCAGAAACATACACCCTCAAATATCGGAAAGAAATAGAAACCCTGAACAGACTAATAATGAGTAACGAGTTTGAAACAGTAATAAAAAATCTCCCAGTTAAAAAAAAAAACACAGGAGCAGACAGATTCACAGCCAAATTCTACCATCCATATAAAAAATTAGTACCAATCCTCCTGAAATCATTTTAAAAATTTGAGGAAGAAGGGTTTCTCCCTATTCTACAAAGCCAGTATCACCCTGACACCAAAGTCTGGCATGAACACACACATGCACATGTGCACACACAAAGAAATGCCTGATGAACATAGATGCAAAAATCTTCAACAAAATACTAGCAAATCAAATCCAACAGCACATCAAAAAGATAATATGCCACAACCTAATGAATATTATACCAGAGATGCAAGGATGGATCAACATACACTAATCAATAAATGTGGTTCACCACATAAATAATTAAAAGCAAAAACAATTAAAAACAAAAACCATATGATCATCACCTTAGATGCAGAGAAAATATTTGATAAAATTTATACTTTTGTGATAGAAATTCTCTACAGACTAGTTACAGAAGGAACATACTTGAAACTAATAAAAGCCATATACGTCACACTCACAGCCAACATAATACTGAATGGGGAAAAGTTGAAAGCATTCCTCCTGAGAACTAGAATAAGACAAGAAGGCTAACTTTCACCACTTCTATTCAACAGAGTATTGGGAGTCCTAGCTAGAGTAATCAAGCAAGAGAAAGAAAGAAAAGGCATCCAAATTGGAAAAGAAAAAGTCAAATTATCTCTGTTTGCTGATGATATGATGTTAACCCTAGAATACCCTAAAGATTTTTCTGAAAGATTCCTAGATGTGATAAATGATTTCAGGAAAGTGTCAGGATACAAAATTAATACATGAAAATAGTAGGGTTTCTATACAACAATGAAAATCAAGCTGAAAATCAAATCAAGTCTTCACATTTACAATAGCTATGAGAAATAAAATACCTAAGAATACAACTAACCAAAGAGGTGAAAGATCTACAAGGGGAACTAAAAAACACTGTTGAAAAAAATCATCAATGACACAAACAAATGGGAAACTATCTTATGTGTATGGATTGGAAGAATCAATATTTTTAAAATGATCACACTGCCCAAAGCAATCTACAGACTCAATGCAATTCTTATCAAATTACAATCAGGCAACAAAATTTTTTCACAGAATTTTTTTAAAATCCTAAAATTAATATGGAAACAAAAAAATAGACCAAATAGCCAAAGCAATCCTAAGCAAAAAGGATAAAGTTGGGAGCATCACATTACCCACCTTCAAACTATATCACAAATCAATAGCAACCAAAACAACATGGTGCTGGTATAAAAACAGAAACATAGATCAATGGAACAGAATAGAGAACCCAGAAATGAAAGCACATTCGTAAAATCAACTGGTCTTTGACAAAGCTGACAAAAATATACACTGTGGATAGTGTACCCTATTCAATGATTGGTACTTGGAAAACTGTATACTCATATGCAGAAGAATGAAACTGTACCCCATCTCTCACCAGATACAAAAATGAATTCAAGAGATATTAATGATTTAAGTGTAAGGCGTAAAACTATTAAAATCCTAGAAGAAAACGGTTTATTATCTAGGAAAATCTCTTCTGGACATTGACCTAGAAAAAGAATTTATGACTAAGACCTAAAAGCAAATATAACAAAAACAAAAATAGACAATGAGACTTAATTAAACTAAAAAGCTTCTGTACACAAAAAGAAATAATCAACAGAATAAACAGACAGCCCCCAGGACGGGATAAAATATTTGCAAACTATGCATTCAAGAAAGGACTAATATCGAGAATCTACAAAGAACTTAACCACCCAAACAAAACAACAACAACAAATAACCCCACCTCTAGGAACTATAAAAGCAAAAACAAACCAAATCCAAAATTACAGAAAAAAAGAAGTAATAATTATCAGAGCAGAACTAAATAAAATAAAGACTAAAGAAATAATATACAGAATCAACAAAAAAGTTGGTTCTTTAAAAAGATAAACAAATTAATGAGCTGCTAGCTAAACTAATAAAAGAAAAAGAGATGACCCAGATAGACAAATCAGAAATGAAAAAAGATAAATTACAACTGATACCACAAAAATACAAAAGATCCTAAGAGACTATTTTGAACAACTGTATGCTAACAAACTAGAAAATCTAGAGGAAATCAATAAATTCCAGAAGCATACAACTTATCAAGATTGGATCAGGAAGAAATAGAAAATCTGAATAACCAACAAGTTGTGAGATTAAATTAGTAATAAAAAGTCTCTCAACAAAGAAAAGCCCAGGACCAGATGGATTTGCTGCTAAATTCTACCAAATGTACAAAGAAGAACTACTACTAATCTTCCTTAAATTATTCCAGGAAATATAAGAGGAAGGAATTCTGCTTAACTCGTTCAATGAGGCCAACATTACCCTGATGCCAAAATAAGACAAAGATACAACAAAAAAACAAAACTACAGGCCAACATCCCTGTTGAACATAGATGTAAAAATTCTCAACAAAATACCAGTAAATCTTCACGTTTACAATAGCTACAAAATATAAAATACCTAAGAATGCATTTAACCAAACAGAGAGATGATATCTACAAGGAGAACTAAAAAACACCACTGAGAGAAATCATCAATGACACAAATGGGAAACTATCCTATGCTTATTGATTCAAATAATCGATATTTTTAAAATGACCACACTGCCCAAAGCAATCTACGGACTCAATGCAATTTCTATCAAATTACCAAAAAAATTGTTCACAGAATTAGAAAAAACAATTCTAAAATTAGTATGGAAACAATAAAGGCCAAGTAGCCAAAGCAATCCTAAGCAAAAAGGACAAAGCTGGAAGCATCACTTTACTCAACTTCAAACTATACCACAAGGCAACAGAAACCAAAACAGCATTGTATGTTCTCACTCATATGCGTGTGCTAAGAAAATTGATCTCATGAAGGTAGTAAGTACTGTGATGGTTACCAGAGACTCAGAAGGTATAATTTATGATCAAAATCGAGACCATCCTGGCTAACACGGTGAAACCCCGTCTCTACTAAAAAAATACAAAAAACTAGCCGGGCGAGGTGGCGGGCGCCTGTAGTCCCAGCTACTCGGGAGGCTGAGGCAGGAGAATGGCGTAAACCCGGGAGGCGGAGCTTGCAGTGAGCTGAGATCCGGCCACTGCACTCCAGCCTGGGCGATAGAGCGAGACTCCGTCTCAAAAAAAAAAAAAAAAAAATTTATGATCAAAATATATTTATAATTTATATATAATATTTATAATATGTTTATAATTTATAATATATTTTTATTTTATATAAAGAGAATATTTAGAATGTTTTCAACACAAATAATAAATATCAAAAGTGATTAATATCCCAATTACCTGATTCAATCATTATATCTTTATGCATATATTAAAATAGAACATGTACCCCTTAAGTATGTACAATTATTACTTGTCAATTAAAAAACAGACACTTCTCAAAAGAAGACATTCATGCAGCCAACATTCATATGAAAAAAAGCTCAACATCACTGATCATCAGAAAAATGCAAATCAAAACCACAATGAAATACCATCTCACATTAGTCACAATGGCTACTATAAAAAGTAAAAAAATAACAGATGCTGGCAAGATTTTGGAGGAAAAGGAGCATCTATACCCTGTTAGTGGGGCTGTAAATTAGTTCAGTCATTGTGGAAAATAGTGTGGCAATTCCTCAAAGAACCAAAAACAGAAATACCATTTGACCTGGCAATCCCATTACTGAGTATATACCCAAAGCAATATAAATCATCATATTATAAAGATGCATGGCCACATATGTTCATTGCAACACTATTCACAATAGCATACATATGGAATCAACATAAATGCCCATCAGTAACAGACTGGACAAAGAAAATTTGGTATACGCATCCTGGAATATTATGCAGCCATAACAAAGAATGAGATCGTGCCTTTGCAGAAACATGGATGGAGCTTGAGGCCATTATCCTTAGCAAACTAATACAGGAACAGAAAACCAAATATTACATGTTTTCACTTATAAGTGGGGGCTAAATGATGAGAACACATGGGCAAATAGAGGGGAACAACACACACTGGGGCCTACTTGAGGCTGGAGGGTGGGAGGAAGGAGAGAATCAGGAAAAATAACTAATGGGTACTAGGCTTAATACAAGGGTAATGAAATAATCTGTTCAACAAACCGCCATGACATGTTTACCTATATAACAAACCTGCATATATACCCCTGAACTTAAAAGTTAAAAAAAAAAGAAAAAACAGAAAAAATATATTTATAGTGAACCTGTAGGTACAGTTTTTAACCCCATGACAACCAGAAGAATTAGTAATTGTCAAGATCTTGAAACTATTTTTATAAAAGCTTAATTTAGTTTTAAATTAGACATGCTTTTGTGAATAATACAAATGTAGCAACCAAAGTTTAAGAAAGGATCTCAAAGATGAGAGAAGATTCTTTGCACATCAATCAGTTAAACATTTTTTAGCAGGCACAGTAACAGGCAATCTGTTTCCCTAAAATTATCTTTGAGAACTTGAGCTCTTTTGGGATGCTTCTTGTGATGGTTTATGATGACATCAAATACAATTTTTATGCAATATGTTTCTGGGAAAATTCTACATTTTAATATTTTTTCTTATCTGATTTCTACATAAAAGTAGTTTTCCAAATATAAAAATATTGAGAACGTTTCAGGAAAATTCTGCTCAAAAGATCTGATCAAAAGGCTTAGAGGTTTTTATAGTTGTGAACATAAATCATGTTTTTTACAGTGCCAAACCCTAATTACATCATTTAAATCATTAGAGGACAAAAATCCAAGCATTTTAACATTTCTAGTTTCTTGGAAATTATAATTCTAGTCTCTAAAGCACTCTAATTTTGTAAGAAGGGTAGTTAGAAAAAAAAAGTATGAAATGTGTGTGTACTCTGGGCCTCTGCAGTTTTCAGCTAGCTTTGTCTTGTCTTTCTACCCTACAAAATTTTAAACACAGTTATGTTCTCTTCCAAAGTCAAAATGTTGTTATGCAACCTGGTAAATAATCTTACTAGGTTTATATTGGAATTACCTTTAACAAATGAAGTATTTAAGCAGAGGTCAAGAAAAGAAATTGTTGAGAAGAAAAAGGAACAATTACTCTACTCAACCAGTCTTTATTGAGTGTGTTCTATGAGCCCAGAACTGTGTTTTAAACTCTCAGGTTTGGCTTTATACTTTTTTCTTTCAAAGACCTGACAATCTCATTGATGAGACAATCACACCAATTTAATAAATATTTACTAAATGCTGTATCTCTGGCTTGTTGCTAGTTGTAACAATGAGGATAAGACCACGAAGTCTGTATTGATATGGAACTTAAGTTTTATAGGAGAGCCATACCAAATAAACAAGTAAGCAAAAAATAAAATAATAGCAAGATCATTGTCTTAGTTTGTTCAGGCTACTATAACCAAGTACCATAAACTAGGTGGCTTATAAGCAACAAAAATTTATTTCTCACAGTTCTGGAGGCTGAGATGTCCAAGATCAAGGTGCCAGGAGATTTGCTGTCCAATGAGGGCTCCTTTCCTTGTTCACGGATGATGCCTTCTCACAGTGTCCTCATGTGGTAGAAGAGTCTAGGGTTACTCTGGGACCTCTTTTATAAGAGCAGTAATCGATTCATGAGGGCTCTGCCCCTATGACCTAAACTCCTCCCAAAGACCCCATCTCCTAATAATGTCACCTAAGGATTAAGATCTCAACATGAATTTTGAGGGTCTATAAACATTCAGTTCATTGCAAGCATCTACTTCAGATGTTTCAAGAGGTAATCTATGGAAAACTTCCAGTGCAGGTCTTAGCAGATGATAAACACTTGGAAAACATTGGCTTCTTTTTTTCTTTTAAAATTTTTCTTCTTAAAATTATGTAGTGTGTAAATCCCTTCAAGGCATGCAAAACTGCAACAGGCATACTTGAAAGTTGACAGAGCTTTCCATACCAAGCAAAGAGAACTGTGCATTTGTGCTTGTACTCAGAGCTTTCCTGAAAGCATCCTTTGAGTGCCCTCATCGGCTTTCTTCTAGTATCCTCAGACAGCCTCAGCACCCTCCATAATGCTGTACAAGCAATAGATATGTAATAAATATTTGTCCGATAGAATCAAACAACAGTTACTTGAAAACAAGGTCCAGTATGAGTTAGTTTCAGTGGTGTGAAAACATCAATAACAACATTAATGGGTTAAAGAATATAGAAGAGGTTAGAACAGGCTTGTTTGCTAGTGGAAATGATTTAGTAGAAAGAGAAAGATTGATGATATGAGAGTGATGAAAGATAAAGCAAAGAAGTGGGCAAGCAATTCCAGGAAATATATAATTGTCCAATGTTTCAATTTACCAGCTTCACCCAACTACTTCTAGTTTAACCTTATCCATGGTTCTGGAATGCAGTATTCCTATGAGCCAGAGTAGTAGGGTTCCCCAGAAAGACAAAACCAATAGGATATATACATATGTATGTATGTATGTTTATAGATCCATGTATGTATATATAGATACATGAGAGGATATTTATTATGGGAATCAGATCACACAATATGGAGGTTGAGATGTCCCTCAAAAGACCATTCATTCCTATGATAGCTCCATTTTTCATGATAATCCTTTATTTTGATATAACAAAATATGACTGACTCCTGTTCCTTACAACCCAAGAATACCAACTCCTAAACAAAAAATAATTCAGCAGCAAATTGTTTATTAAAGACTCCTAGTACAGCATCACCCAATAAAGCCATAAAGTAAGCCATATACATAATTTTAAAATTTTAGAGGCATATTTTTAAAAGTAAGATGAAACTGTTGAAATTAATTTAAGAATACATTTATTAGGCCAATAAATTCAAAATATGATCACTTCAAGCAATCAATATAAACAATATTAATGAGATACTGTACAGTGTTCTTTTTCTGCTAAGTCTTTGAAATTCCATTTTTATTTACACTTACAGCATATCTAAATTTGGATATGCCATATCTAAAATATTCAATAGCCACATACGGACAGTAGCTGCCATATTGGGCAGGCTAGTTCCAAAAGCTCAAACAGGGGAGAGACCAATGTGCATATAATAAAATGGAGACCAGATGGGTTTGGCTTTGGCTGTCCTTGAGAAGGCAGCATGAGAAGATGCAGAAAAATAATCTATTAGGGAGAGTGGAGAAATGGAGAATAGTATTAGAATAAACTAATGAGAAACATGAAGCACTCCACCAACTTAATCCAAACCTTTAGCCATTATCCCAGAGAACATTGCTAGATAATCTCCAGAGTAGGTATACATCTTTCATTGAAATAGATTTCAACTTCAAACAGTGGAAGGAACATTCTATTAGGTTAGTGCAAATGTTAATTGCAAAAACCGCAATTATATTTGCACCAACCTAATATTTATCACTGTCAGTGAATTTAGAACCTCTCAAAATCTGTTATTTGCTCTTTTTGTGAAACTTTTGTGTTCTTTCCAAGTTAGGGGCCAATGATAATCTCTTTCATTGACTTAACCCAAGAACTCCAGGAAAAAGAAATAGAGTTGTTCCCAATGTCATCATTTTTCTGAAAAAAGTAGCTATATTTCAGTCTCAAAATGAGAAGTATCTCTAATTAATACACTTCCCCTCACCTGACTGTTTTGTGTGAATCCTCAGAATGTTTCTGAGGATCTGAATTTATTTATTGGAAACTGGTGAGTTTAATGAGCTAGCATTTATAAGGTCTTCTTTTCTCCCCCTTAGTTTTCCAGGAAATATAGGGTCTGCATGATGGAGCAGAGGTACGTAAAACAAACAAACAAAAAAAGAGCAGCATCTTGGGAAGCTTTGCTGCTGTTTGTACCTGGTCAACAGCTCAGTGATCAGGTGGTGTCAGGCCTCTACCCTCTAGGGAGCACATCATGGGCAGGAAAAGGAACATGTCTTAACTGTTTTTATCCTCCCAACACCATATTTAGCATCTTCACTTATTAAGTAATCAATACAAGTGGAGGGAATGAATGAATGAATGAATGAATGAATACAGCTCTTCCCCCAGAAGAATACAAGCTGCAACCTGGTATCTGAGTTTGCTATGGTCCTTTCCTCTGTGATGCTTAGTCTCAAGGAGAGTAATGGGACAGAAGTACACATCTGCAAGTCACTATTCGTATCAAACCTATTATCTCCAAGGGCCATTGAGAAATTTCACAAAGTCACATAGCTCCTTGACTTCCTTCCCAGATAAGCATGGATAGGCATATAACCCTGGCACTCAGCATCTCTTCTGCCTGCTTAATTGGCTTGAGCATCCACATATGCATGAAAATATGGGCACACTCTTGCCCTCTCCTCATTTCTTCAGTAATTTAAAATAAATCATTTGGCTTGATCCTCCAAGATTTAGCAGCTGAGGAATCTTTGAATCAGTTATTTAATGCAGCTTCACATTCTGCTCAAATCATCATACTCTCTTAGCAACGGTATCTGCCCAAATCATCATACTCTCTTAGCAACTGTATAATGCACTCTTATTATCTGTATTCACCATGCTATCCAGTAGATCACAAAGAAAAAAGGTACTTATTCCTTCTGAGACTTTGTATGCTTTGATTACATATCCCTCTCACCCTACACCCCCAGCCTCTGTAACCATAATTCTACTCTTTGATTGTTTTAGATTCCACATATAATGAGAAGATGCAGTATTTTTCTTTCTATGCCTGGCTTACTTTATTTAGCATAATGTTCTCCAGTTCCATCCATTTCTGTCACAAATGACAGAATTTCCTTCTTTTTAAGGTTAAATAGCATTCCATTGTGTATATACACCACATTTTCTTTATCCATTAATCTGTTGATGGATACTTAGGTTGATTCCATACTTGGCTATTGTGAATATTGCTACAAAGAACATAGGAGTACAGATATCTCTTTGACAAACTTCAATTTTTTGGGTAAATACCCTGAAGTACAATTGCTGGATCATATACTAATTCTATTCTACTTGATCAAGTGTGCTATTGAAGCTTTCTATTGAATTTTTCTTTTCAGTCATCGTGATTTACCTATAGAAGTTCTATTTGGTTTTTTATTACTGCTTCTTCTTTGTCAAACTTCTTGCTCTATTCATGCTTTGTTTTACAAGTTACATTTAATATTTGAACTATATATTCTTGTAGCCCACTGAACTTCTTTAAAATGATTATTCTAAATTTTTGTCAGTTATTTCATAGATCTACACTTAAGATCCATTATTATAACTTTATTAGTGTCTTTTGGAGGTGGTATGAGTCCCTGATTCTTCATAAGTCTTGTATCTTTTCACTGTTGTCTGCACATTTGAGGAGACAGCCACCTCTTCCAGCCTTTACAGGTGTTCTCTGGCATGGACAGAACTTCACTATCTGTTCTAGCCTATAATTCTGGAAGGGCCAGCTGGTGACAACCCTGGGCAGGCAGAACTTGTTGTGGATTCTCTAGTTGGCTGGAGCACTGCCTTTCCTCTGATGTTGGTGGCGCTGCTGACTGTGCTTCACTGTCTGGTGAGATCACTGACTGAGCTCTGTTATCAGGCAGAACTGCTAGCTGGATACTGTGATGGCTTCTAGTCAGGCTAGCCACAGAATATATTCCCTGGCCAGGTGATTCTTCTATATGGGATCTACAGTTGGGTAGGGCTATAAGCTAGGTTCTGAAGTTAGGCAGAGTAACTGCTTGGCACAAGCAAGAGCAGAGGCTGTGTGCCTTAGAAATCCATATTTGAGAATTGCCTCCCTGTCTGGGTGGAGCCATGGGGTGGGCTTTCAGCTGAGTCAAGCTGCTGTTTGACCCTCCCAGGTTGAGCAGGTCTAGTGACCACACTTCTCCAAAATGTGAAGAGGTAAGCATCCCCCTTCCTGGTTAGGTCATTGTTTGGCTTTTTTGGCTGAGCCAAGTCACTTTTTAGACTATTGGGTGAAGAAAGTCTAACCTTTCTGCTTCTCTGAAATGGGTAGGGAAGGCATTTCCCTGTCTGAGAAGGGTAGTTGAGGTGGGCTTTGGGGCTGAGCATCCAAGTTGACCATCCAACTGATGAGAAGTCCAACTCAAGCCAGATTGAACTTCCCAACACACTTCTGAAAGTGACCTCATCTTTGTAAATGAGCTATGCAGTGGGCTTGTGTCTCCAAGTGAGCATCACAACTGGCAGGAACACAAAGGTACCACCAAGATCCACACACCAGTCACCATGAACTTTGCCTCTTTTCTTTGTTTCTGCCTCACCTCCCATGGTCTAGCCATGCCATGCCATTACTTGCAGTATTCCCCGTGAGGTGAGACTGGCATGGGCTTCCTGGGAAGCATCTTGGAATGCTAGGAAAGCTAGGATGACATCCTCCCGTTCTCCTCTCCCCTGTAGAAATCATGAGCCCAGGTTGATCCTCTTTGTCTGCATTTTTCTGACTTGGAGGAGGAGAATGAGTGGCATAGTCGAAGTGAGACTATTGTTTTTATCCTCCTAAGTTTGTTTTCATTCAGCTCTGTGGACCACACAGCTGTCTTGAGCTTGTTTGCAAGTTTTGCGGTTTTCAAAAAGATGTTGTGGCCTGTGGGTAGTTGCTAGCTGAACTTTCTGTGGAAGGCAGTGTAGCCTGGGACTTCCTATTCTGCCATTTTGCTTATGTCACTCCTGTCTTGTCTATTATTATGTCATTGTAGTGCTCCCCGGTAATCCAATCCCAGTTATACTCTTAAAAAATGCAGTAAGAGAGACTAAGAAAACCATGGACTTAGAGAGCCTCTTCATTTGTAGGTGGCAGCTTAGGCACATTTAAGAAAGTGCAATGCAGAATACAAAATATTGTGCTTAATTGTCAACACTGTTTCTGTTCCTATGAAGCAAGTTGAACCACAGTCCTGTTATTCTCCATGTCTTAAAGCTGAGATGATTTGCCCCATTCCTTGCATGAATTCAAAACAATTTGTAATAGATTGTTATAAATTGCTTAGTGTAAAACTTAGTATACTAAGCTTCTATAAAAACTGAAAAATACAGAAGATGTTATCTGATGCATCTGAGAACACTGTTTTTGGTTTTAGGGTAGAACTGTTACTTGTTTTATGGCTTTTGCCTTTTGAAATAGGCAGACTTCATGTTTGATGGACTCTGTTCCCAGCATTACTTGCCATTCCTGGTGTGGCAGTAATTGGGGTCCTTTCTAGCACTATCACTGAAATGAAATCTGCTGCCCTGTCTTGTTTCTTCTTTTGTACTGACTAGATGCATATTGACCACTACTTATTAACTCTTTGATCTTTTTTATTTTTGAACATATGGTCAGGACCTTGCTAGTGCCCAGAATGACAGGATGAAATTCTAGTAGGCTCAGGCCCATGTGATAAAACTACTTTGCTCTGGGAAAAAGTAAGTGTTGGGCAGAGCAAAAGCTGGTGCATATTAAACACTCCCATGACTGGGAGAGAATGTGCTTTCCTGAGCATCTGTGAGCATAGGACTGCTGCCTCTCCATAAATGTAAGGAACCATCCATGAAAGTCTTATTCTACAATGGACTTGGAAGATCTGAATGTTGCCAAATACAGTAGAATTCAAAAGCTGCACTGACTTAAGGGAATCTATTTCACAAGTAAAAATGGGTTTAATTGAACCTGCCCTCTGTTCTTATTTTCCATTTTACGTGCCCCTTGCTTCTTCTAAAACAATATCTGCATGGAACTTTATTCCAAAAGAAATTAAATCATCTATGCCCCTTGCTTATATTTCAACAAGCCTAGTTTCTCTTAATGGCATTTAATGAGCATAATATGGACTCTTGAAAAAAAAAAATCAAGCACTTTTATTGAGCAAGAGTATTGTTTGTTGAGTTTTTAATACAACTTTACTCAAAACTCTGTAGTGCTAATTTAACAAATCTCTGGCACTTTGTTTTCCAGGCTTAGAATAAGGCTTAGAATGTCCAATGCACCTCTGAAAACAGTTCTAACTTCTGGAAAACAATAGCGGTTTCTGTGGTCATTGATGAAAGGTAATAGGATAGTTATGGTGATTATAGCATAGCCATAGGGACTGAATTTGAGTCTGAATCTGCCACTAGCTGACTTTAGGTAAGTCATTTCTACTTCTCTGAACATCATTTCATCTGTAAAATTTAAAAAAAAAAAAAGGTAGACCTATGTCAAATAAATTGTATGAGAATTAAGTGTGTAGAAATCTGTGTTCAATTATATAAAGAAATTCAGGCCAGGCACAGTGGCTCACACCTGTTATGCCAGCACTTTGGGAGGCCAAGGCAGGTGGATCACCTTGAGGTCAGGAGTTCAAGACCAGCCTGGCCACCATGGTGAAACCCCATCTCTACTAAAAAGAAAATACAAAACATTAGCCAGGCGTGGTGGCAGTTGCCTGTAATCCCAGCTACTCAGAAGGCTGAGGCAGGAGAATTTCTTGAACCCAGGAGGCGGAGGTTGCAGTGAGCCAAGGTGACACCATTGCACTCCAGCCTGGGCAACAAGAGTGTGAAACTACATCTCAAAAAAAGGAAGGAAAGGAAGAAATTCAAATATTGAATCTCATTTAATCTAATAGAAAAAATGGGAGTAGTGGCATTTTGCAAATTCTTATTTCTTACTTGGACCGGAATAACTCTATAAATTATCCCTCCTTAGCTCTACCAAAAGATTTTTGGTTTCAAAATTTAGAGATAATGTTTTCTTCCATTTACACAAGCATGAAAGTAGAGAACTTTGACCTGTAGCATATTTCTACAACCTAAGCCTGGGTTTACTTTTGCTTGCCTTTGTGGTACAAACAGCCCAGCAAGCTGTGTGCCCAGCACTGTATAAAACAGTATCATGCACTGCCTCACCCTCATGGTCCTCCATCTCCTCCTCCTCCTCCCTCATCACTGCCACCACAGCTATCACCAGCTGCTGCTACCACCATCACTGCTGTCACCACTGTCACTATCACCACTACTGCCACTACCTCTGCTACCACCACCGCATCTAAAATTCTTCCTGATCCTAATGTGTTTATCACTGCACCTACTGCAAGAGCCCTTTCCCTGTGCCCTTGCCCTCCATCTCCTCGTTTAGATCCACCACAGAAAGTGAAAAATGAACCTTCCATTCAAAGCTTTTCTCTTTTCATACTTTGTTTCTGGCCACCATGGTCCACATCACCACTCCCCAACCCACATTGATATTTATATTTTCTCCAGCAATTGACACTTATGTGTTCATCCTTCTGAAAGAATAAGGGATAGCCACAGCTCAAAATGTCTTGATCTTTAACACCTGATAAGAACATCTGTATTCAGAAATGTGACTATTGCTCAAATAGTACCTGAGGTTATAATTATAAAGAGATTGTTAGCCAGACTTTTTATTTACTTATTATTTAGAGGAATCAAATGGGGTGATAGTGAATATAGAATTGAAGGGTTGGTGACTTTTAAAATTTTGCTTGGGACCTAAATTTCAACTTTTTTTTTTTTTTTTTTTTTTTGCCATACCAGGCAAAGCACATAGCTCTGTATTTTAGCTCCTCTGTTCATATATGGAAATTGATTACTATGTTTATCTATTGTGTGAGAATTAATGTGCTGACATTTTCAGTGTACATTAAATTCCTTAATTAAAGATGGTATTACTTTAGCAGCTTCTACACATAGGCAAATCCTGATTATATGGGTCCAATACTTCATTCTTCACAGTGCTCAGGTCACAACAAAAGGGACCTGCACTTGTATGGAAGACACTTTTTCCCATAGGAGAAACTATCTCAACCCTCTTGAAATTCCATTTTGGCATTTAGAAAAACCCAGAGGATGAGTTATTTTGATATTACCAAAGCAAAAACAAAAGAAGTTACATGGAATTTACCCAAAAGAGCTTGGAATATTTAGAAAAGTATTCGAGGAGATTAATATCACAGTCCCATCAATTCACCAAACCATGTATGTATTGTATTGCTGCATTTTATAGCAAAGATGAAAGCTGATGCAATTGGCTCTTTTTCCTGACAAGGATAGCTTTCCATACACTGAGTGTATGTGCCAGCAATTAAGTCAATTTACATCTACTTCTCACTAAATAACTGTCAATGAGAAGAATGACAAGAGGTAGGCTAGGGGCATTTTCGGCATTCTAGAGAAAACCCGCATGAGTGTCCGTCTGTCTGTCCGTCTTTCTCTCTCTCTTTCTGTCTTCCTGAGTCTCAAGGGATTTGAGCCTGTAAGGACTGAACTGTATTATAAGTCTCTCTCTGACGTGGATACATGAGTGTTTTTGTTATATTCACCTGCACTGTAAGACATTAATAAATGTCAGTTGCTAAGGGGATAAGAAAGGAAAAGAGAGGAATAGCTCCAGTCTCCAACTCCCAGTGCGAGCGACACAGAAGACCAGTGATTTCTGCATTTTCAACTGAGGTACTGGGGTCATCTCACTGGGGAGTGCTGGACAATTGGTGCTGGTCAGCTGCTGCAGCCCAACCAGAGAGAGCTGAAGCAGGGCGAGGCATTGCCTCACCTGGGAAGTACAAGGGGGAAGGGAATCCCTTTTCCTAGCCAGGGGAACTGAGACACACAACACCTGGAAAATCGGGTAATTCCCACCCCAATACTGTGCTTTAAGGAAACGGGCACACGAGGAGATTATACCCACACCTGGCCGGGAGGGTCCCACGGCCACAGAGCCTCCCTCATTGCTAGCACAGCAGTCTGTGATCTAACCGAAACACCAGCAGCGAGGCTGGGGGAGGGGTGCCCGCCATTGCTGAGGCTTAAGTAGGTAAACAAAGCCGCTGGGAAGCTCAAACTGGGTGGAGCTCACAGCAGCTCAAGGAAACCTGCCTGTCTCTGTAGACTCCACCTCTGGGGACAGGGCACAGATAAACAATAAAAGGGGAAGCAGCAGAGGCCTGTGCGGACACGAATGACTCTGTCTGACAGCTTTGAAGAGCAGTGGAACTCCCAACACGGAGGTTGAGATCTGAGAAGGGACAGACTGCCTGCTCAAGTGGGTCCCTGACCCCTGAGTAGCCTAACTGGGAGACATCCCCCCTAGGGGCAGTCTGACACCCCACATCTCACAGGGTGGAGTACACCCCTGAGAGGAAGCTTCCAAAGTAAGAATCAGACAGGTACACTCGCTGTTCAGCAATATTCTATCTTCTGCAACCTCTGCTGCTGATACCCAGGCAAACAGGATCTGGAGTGGACCTCAAGCAATCTCCAACAGACCTACAGCTGAGGGTCCTGACTATTGGAAGGAAAACTATCAAACAGGAAGAACACCTATACCAAAACCCCATCAGTACGTCACCATCATCAAAGACCAGAGGCAGATAAAACCACGAAGATGGGGAAAAGCAGGGCAGAAAAGCTGGAAATTCAAAAAATAAGCGCATCTCCCCCTGCAAAGGAGCGCAGCTCATTGCCAGCAACGGATCAAAGCTGGTCAGAGAATGACTTTGACGAAATGAGAGAAGAAGACTTCAGTCCATCAAACTTCTCAGAGCTAAAGGAGGAATTACATACCCAGCGCAAAGAAACTAAAAATCTTGAAAAAGAGTGGAAGAATGATAGCTAGAATAATTAATGCAGAGAAGGTCATAAACGAAATGACAGAGATGAAAACCATGACACGAGAAATACGTGACAAATCCACAAGCTTCAGTAACCAACTCGATCAACTGGAAGAAAGTATCAGTGATTGAGGATCAAATGAATGAAATGAAGCGAGAAGAGAAACCAAAAGAAAAAAGAAGAAAAAGAAATGAACAAAGCCTGCAAGAAGTATGGGATTATGTAAAAACCAAATCTACGTCTGATTGGGGTGCCTGAAAGTGAGGGGGAAAATGGAACCAAGTTGGAAAACACTCTTCAGGATATCATCCAGGAGAACTTCCCCAACCTAGTAGGGCAGGCCAACATTCAAATTCAGGAAATACACAGAACACCACAAAGATACTCCTTGAGAAGAGCAACTCCAAGACACATAATTGCCAGATTCACCAAAGTTGAAATGAAGGAAAAAATCTTAAGGGCAGCCAGAGAGAAAGGTCAGGTTACCCACAAAGGGAAACCCATCAGACTAAGAGCAGACCTCTCGGCAGAAACTCTACAAGCCAGAAGAGAGTGGGGGCCAATATTCAATGTTCTTAAAGAAAAGAATTTTAAACCAGAATTTCATATCCAGCCAAACTAAGTTTCATCAGTGAAGGAGAAATAAAATCCTTTACAGATAAGCAAATGCTTAGAGATTTTGTCACCACCAGGCCTGCCTTACAAGAGACCCTGAAGGAAGCACTAAACATGGAAAGGAACAACCGGTACCAGCCATTGCAAAAACATGCCAAAATGTAAAGACCATTGAGGCTAGGAAGAAACTGCATCAAATAATGAGCAAAATCAACAGTTAATATCATAATGGCAGGATCAAGTTCACACATAACAATATTAACCTTAAATGTAAATGGACTAAATGCTCCAATTAAAAGACACAGACTGGCAAACTGGATAAAGAGTCAAGACCCATCAGTCTGCTGTATTCAGGAGACCCATCTCACATGCAGAGACATACATAGGCTCAAAATAAAGGGATGGAAAGATCTACCAAGCAAATGGAGAACAAAAAAAAGCAGGGGTTCCAATCCTAGTCTTTGATAAAATAGACTTTAAACCATCAAAGATCAAAAGAGACAAAGAAGGCCATTACATAATGGTAAAGGGATCAATTCAACATGAAGAGCTAACTCTCCTAAATATATATGCACCCAATACAGGAGCACCCAAATTCATAAAGCAAGTCCTTAGAGACTTACAAAGAGACTTAGACTCCCATACAATAATAATGGGAGATTTCAACACTCCACTGTCAACATTAGACAGATCAACGAGAAAGAAAGTTAACAAGGATATCCAGGAATTGAACTCAGCTCTGCACCAAGCGGACCTAATAGACATCTATAGAACTCTCCACCCCAAATCAACAGAATATACATTCTTCTCAGCACCACATCACACTTATTTCAAAATTGACCACATAATTGGAAGTAAAGCACTCCTCAGCAAATGTAAAAGAACAGAAATTATAACAAACTGTCTCTCAGACCACAGTGCAATCAAACTAGAACTCAGGACTAAGAAACTCAATCAAAACCGCTCAACTACATGGAAAATGAACAACCTGCTCCTGAATGACTACTGGGTACATAACAAATGAAGGCAGAAATAAAGATGTTCTTTGAAACCAATGAGAACAAAGATACAACATACCAGAATCTCTGGGACACATTTAAAGCAGTGTGTAGAGGGAAATTTATAGCACTAAATGCCCACAAGAGAAAGCTGGAAAGATCTAAAATGGACACTCTAACATCACAATTAAAAGAACTGGAGAAGCAAGAGCAAACACATTCAAAAGTTAGCAGAAGGCAAGAAATAACTAAGATCAGAGCAGAACTGAAGGAGATAGAGACACAAAAAACCCTCCAAAAAAATCAATGAATCCAGGAGTTGGTTTTTTGAAAAAATCAACAAAATTGACAGACTGCTAGCAAGACTAATAAAGAAGAAAAAAGAGAAGAATCAAATCGATGCAATAAAAAATGATAAAGGGGATATCACCACGGACCCCACAGAAATACAAACTACCATCAGAGAATACTATAAACACCTCTACACAAATCAACTAGAAAATCTAGAAGAAATGGATAATTTCCTGGATACTTACACTCTTCCAAGACTAAACCAGGAAGAAGTTGAATCCCTGAATAGACCAATAGCAGGCTCTGAAATTGAGGCAATTATTAATAGCCTACCAACCAAAAACAGTCCAGGACCAGATGGATTCACAGCTGAATTCTACGAGAGGTACAAGGAGGAGCTGGTACCATTCCTTCTGAAACTATTCCAATCAGTAGAAAAAGAGGGAATCCTCCTTAACTCATTTTATGAGGCCAACATCATCCTGATACCAAAGCCTGGCAGAGACACAACAAAAAAAGAAAATTTTAGACCAATATCCCTGATGAACATCGATGCAAAAATCCTCAAAAAAATACTGGCAAACCGGATTCAGCAGCACATCAAAAAGCTTATCCACCATGATCAAGTGGGCTTCATCCCTGGGATGCAAGGCTGGTTCAACATTCGCAAATCAATAAACGTAATCCAGCATATAAACAGAACCAAAGACAAGAACCACATGATTATCTCAATAGATGCAGAAAAGGCTTTTGACAAAATTCAACAGCCCTTCATGCTAAAAATGCTCAATAAATTCGGTATTGATGGAACGTACCTCAAAATAATAAGAGCTATTTATGACAAACCCACAGCCAATATCATACTGAATGGGCAATAATTGGAAAAATTCCTTTTTAAAACTGGCACAAGATAGGGATGCCCTCTCTCACCACTCCTATTCAACATAGTGTTGGTAGTTCTGGCTAGGGCAATCAGGCAAGAGAAAGAAATCAAGGGTATCCAGTTAGGAAAAGAAGAAGTCAAATTGTCCCTGTTTGCAGATGACATGATTGTATATTTAGAAAACCCCGTTGTCTCAGCCCAAAATCTCCTTAAGCTGATAAGCAACTTCAGCAAAGTCTCAGGATACAAAATTAATGTGCAAAAATCACAAGCATTCTTATACACCAGTAACAGACAAACAGAGAGCCAAATCATGAATGAACTTCCATTCACAATTGCTTCAAAGACAATCAAATACCTAGGAATCCAACTTACAAGGGATGTAAAGGACCTCTTCAAGGAGAACTACAAACCACTGCTCAGTGAAATCAAAGAGGACACAAACAAATGGAAGAACATACCATGCTCATGGATAGGAAGAATCAATATCGTGAAAATGGCCATACTGCCCAAGGTTATTTATAGATTCAATGTCATCCCCATCAAGCTACCAATGAGTGTCTTCACAGAATTGGAAAAAACTGCTTTAAAGTTCATATGGAACCAAAAAAGAGCCCGCATTGCCAAGACAATCCTAAGTCAAAAGAACAAAGCTGGAGGCATCACGCTACCTGACTTCAAACTATACTACAAGGCTACAGTAACCAAAACAGCATGGTACTGGTACCAAAACAGAGATATAGACCAATGGAACAGAACAGAGTCCTCAGAAATAATACCACACAGCTACAGCCATCTGATCTTTGGCAAACCTGAGAGAAACAAGAAATGGGGAAAGGATTCCCTATTTAATAAATGGTGCTGGGAAAATTGGCTAGCCATAAGTAGAAAGCTGAAACTGGATCCTTTCTTACTCCTTATACGAAGATTAATTCAAGATGGATTAGAGACTTAATGTTAGACCTAATACCATAAAAACCCTAGAAGAAAACCTAGGTAGTACCATTCAGGACATAGGCATGGGCAAGGACTTCATGTCTAAAACACCAAAAGCAATGGCAGCAAAAGCCAAAATTGACAAATGGGATCTAATTAAACTAAAGAGCTTCTGCACAGCAAAAGAAACTACCATCAGAGTGAACAGGCAACCTACAGAATGGGAGACAATTTTTACAATCTACTCATCTGACAAAGGGCTAATATCCAGAACCTACAAAGAACTCAAACAGATTTACAAGAAAAAAACAAACAACCCCATCAAAAAGTGGGCAAAGGATATGAACAGACATTTCTCAAAAGAAGACATTCATATAGCCAACAGACACATGAAAAAATGCTCATGATCACTGGCCATCAGAGAGATGCAAATCAAAACCACAATGAGATACCATCTCACACCAGTTAGAATGGCAATCATTAAAAAGTCAGGAAACAACAGGTGCTGGAGAGGATGTGGAGAAATAGGAACACTTTTACACTGTTGGTGATATTGTAAACTAGTTCAACCATTATGGAAAACAGTATGGCGATTCCTCAAGGATCTAGAACTAGATGTACCATATGACCCAGCCATCCCACTACTGGGTATATACCCAAAGGATTATAAATCATGCTGCTATAAAGACATATGCACACATATGTTTATTGCGGCACTATTCACAATAGCAGACTTGGAATCAACCCAAATGTCCATCTGTGACAGACTGGATTATGAAAATGTGGCACATATACACCATGGAATATTATGCAGCCATCAAAAAGGATGAGTTTGCGTCCTTTGTAGGGACATGGATGCAGCTGGAAACCATCATTCTTAGCAAACTATCACAAACAGAAAACCAAACACCGCATGTTCTCACTCATAGGTGGGAACTGAACAATGAGATCACTTGGACTCGGAAAGGGGAACATCACACATCGGGGGTCTATCATGGGGAGGGAGGAGGGGGGAGGGATTGCATTGGGAGTTATACCTGATATAAATGATGAATTGATGGGTGCTGACGAGTTGATGGGTGCAGCACACCAACATGGCACAAGTATACACATGTAACAAACCTGCACGTTATGCACATGTACACTAGAACTTAAAGTATAATAAAAAAAAAAATAAAAAGAAAAAAAAAAAAAAAAAGAAAGGAAAAGATTCCTAAAACAGATTTTAAGGACATTTCTGGTTTCTTAAATCAGTGTAATAGAATGGCATATTTTGCAGATGGAGAGAAGGTTTTCCCTCACGTTGACCTTTCGCCAGTCTTCAATTTTATCACATCAGTGAAGCAGCTTGTTCTATATCCAAAGGTTCTCTCTTTTTAGGGTAATTCCTCCGGGAAAGAAGTCTAGTGTTCTTATTTGAGTATATTTATGTCAAATAAATATTTCATACTTTTGTAACATATATGTTAGAGGAAAGAAAAAAAATGAAGCTATCAGAACAGAATGGGGTGACCCTCCATGTCCCTCTTATTGGTATGCTTTTGATTTCAACGCAATTCTGAAGAAGATTCTAGGCTTTGATACTCTCTCCCCAAGAGGAATAGAGCAGTGGCTTTAGTCACCATGCCTTTCCTAGACATTATTCCTAGACATTGCATAGAAAAGTCCTAGTTACCAAATAAGGTTATTCCATTTTAGAGACTGGTAGTGTTTTTAAACTTTCTGAGTTAGTTTGTTCTATCAAAAGTGAGGCAAAAGTTTATTTATATTCTTGTAGAATACCATATTTAGATTAAAGGAGTAGATATACATTCTCCCTTCAAAAATCAATCTTTGTTCAAGAAATGCTTTACAATTACAGACTCTTTCAGTCAAACATTTTAGGAATCAGGTGAATTGAATATTTTGCCAAAGGCAGTAAACCCTCAGAATAAAGCTCAAATGAGGCAAGTGTTCCTCATTCTTGGTTCTTCCAAATCACTTCAGTACAGTGGAGCAAGTTTGGTCAAGAATGGGTCTGAGAGAGGCAGGCAGGAAAGGATGCACCACTTCAACCACTTAGCAAAACTGCTTCCCTAAAATCAGGTATTTTTCTCTGATTTTAAACCTTAATGATTTTTAATGTATTTGAGGAAAAAAAACCCTTTTCAAAAGAAATTTATGAGGACTCCAGTATAGAAAACAGATGAAAGCAATACTTTTGAATATATAGCTATTTTATAATTTTTAATTTTATAAGACTTACTGTTAGTTGACCAGTAAAATCACACTGATTAATGTGTCAGTGGCTTTCATTATACTCAGTTTTGGTACTTAACATGTTGTATGTGCATTCTGATTTTTTTAATAATTTTGTTAAAATTCACTTTTGTAATGATGTTCAAGTCAAATTTTTATGAAACCACTAAAGACCTTTGTAAAGTTTTTGGCTAGTTATTGGGTGAAATACATGACAGAGAGATTCAAAGATGAAAGAAAATGATGTGTTCTTACCTTCTGACTACCAGAAATTACAAATGTCTCCTATATAAAAAAATTTTCTCCAACATCTTATTAGCAAATAGAAATGAGTAAAATTTTCTCATTATAAAAGGATTTCTCACATTACAAAAGAATCAGAAAACACCTTTATATGACATTTTTAAGTGGGCTTATAAATCATTAAACATTCATCAGAGGGGTTACATGTCAACCAGAAATCAAAGCAAATCTAAAGTTATAAGACAAAAGTAGCAGGTAGAACCATCTAAATGTGATTGTTACATGCATTTTCTAAAAGGAGGTACAGGTTTAACTGCATAAGTGAGTTTTTTTTTTTTTTGGCTGGTTTATATATAAGTATGCAAGTGAAGACACCAATGGAAGAAAGAAGACTTCAAATGTCTTTAACCCACTGCTGAGCTGTACTAGTGAAATGCATCAAGCTTATGTCTAAAAAGGAAATCAGAGTGTATTAGTCTGTTCTCACGCTGCTATAAAGAACTGCTTGAGACTGGGTAATTTATAAAGGAAAAAGGTTTAATTGACTCACAATTCAGCATGGCTGGGGAGGCTTCAGGAAACTTACAATCATGGTGGAAGAGGAAGTAAACACGTTCTTCTTCACATTGCAGCAGCAAGGAGAAGTGCTGAGCAAAAGGGAGAAAAGTCCCTTATAAAACCATTAGATTTCAGGAGAACTCACCATCATGAGAACAGCAGCATGGGAGTAACTGCCCCATGATTCAATTGCCTCCTTCCAGGTCCTTCACAGAACACATGGAGATTATGGGAACTACAAGATGAGATTTGGGTGGGGACACAGCCAGACCATATTGCAGGGCATCACCTAGAGCTCAGTACTTCTTAGGTATCAAAGTGCTGCTTGCAATCTCCTTTGCAGTCTGACCCTTAGGAAAAGAGGTCATTGTGAGTAATACAAGCAAAGTGGGCCTGCTTCACAGGTCTGGTCAACACCTGTATCTCTGCTTTCACGCACTTCTTTAGATCTCCAATGTGAATCCAGGTCTGTGCACTATTTGAGAAAGTCAAAGCAATCCTTCTATAGACTTTGACCTTTTCTGGGTCTCACTCAAATTCCATTCTTGTTCACCTGAAGAAATCACATGCTATATCAAATTGAAAGCCAAATGCTTGGTTTATGCCCACATGTTTGCTTTTGATGATGAATATCTTTTAAGCCACAAGTTCCTATTAAATACTTTGATGTGGTTCACAAATGAAATATAATCCAAAAACATAAAACTTAAATCTCCACAACTGAATCACATATTTTAAATTTAGTGGATTTCTCTCTGTCTCTCTCTGTCTCTCTCACACACACACACACACACACACACACGCTTGCCTTCAGAAATAATATAATTATTTTAGTTTTCTCTGTTTTTTTGTTTGGTTTGGTTTTTTGGTTTTTGGTTTTTGTGTGTGTGTTTTTTTGAGACAGAGTTTCGCTCTTGTTGCCAAGGCTGGAGTGCAATGATGCAATCTCAGCTCACTGCAACCTCTGCCCCCTCAGGTTCAAGCGATTCTCCTGCCTCAGCTAGGATTACAGGTGCCAGCCACCATACCTGGCTAATTTTGTATTTTTAGTAGAGTCAGGGTTTCACCATGTTGGTCAAGCTGGTCTTGAACTCCTGACCTTAGGTGATCTGCCCATCTTGGCCTCCCAAAGTGCTGGAATTACAGGCATGAGCCACTGCTCCCAGCCCAGTTTTTTCTTTTTACTTTTTCAAAGAAAGTCTTGTGCAAGATGGGTGGTTGTGAGAACTTGCCCACATAAGTTGTTAAATTCCCAAAGAACGAGAAGAAACAAGTTTCAGAACTACTATCTTATTTTTGATTTTGTAGTTTCTGCCCTCCTTAAAGGGAGAAACATGAGAAACGGGGCCTAGTCATTGTGAGGATACAGAGCTCAACCATTACTACAATCACTCAAGAAGCAGGAATTAATGAGGTTGAGTCTGAGGTCTAGGATTCGACCCCCAAACTTTCAACTGGGAAACTGGGGAGAGTGGGGCTCACCAAAGGCTCCTGTGATGTAGGAGGAAGTTCCATGTTCAGGACATGCTGCCCTCACCCTCTTAAGTGCCAGCTGCTCCATCATCACACTGCCCCCTAATCCTTGATACTTAATGACTCAATATTAGAGGTATGTAGAAAATATTTTAAGGCCACAATATGAAGCCTTGTTTATGTGGTTTTCCATGTTTCCTCTCACTTCTCCCATACCTGAGGGCAATCTCTTATATTTTCATTCATCTCAACTTATGAAATAATTCACCTTGCAGTAATTGCAGCACAAAAGTAGTTTTTTCCATTTGCTCTCAACCAAATCTGGTTATTTCTTGGCCTTAAAGGCACTCAAGGAAAATCTCTTTCCTTGTAAATTCTCTTTTCTCCATGTTTTAGTTAGAATCTTCACTCACAGATATGACAACCCTTTGCTATGATTATATTTTGAAGTAATCCCAAAATGTACAAATGTTATACCAAATGGAAAGGCACACAATGAGAACTACCATCATAACTAAATATTTTATTCTAAATTGTTTTTTATGAAATATGAATATGGAATGCTCAAAAAATGGCTCTTGGATAAAATAAAAATACAACATACTTTTTTTCTCTAGTTACTTATGAGGCACATTAAAACTTTAAAGATTCTGAGGAGTCCTACAGTAAAGAAACCTTCTTAATTTCATATAAGACATTGTTTCCCAAATTTGTTTGAACAAAGAAACCACAGAATATAGTTAGAAAAATGATGATCTAAAACAATCTAATTAAGAGAGTTTGTAAAACTTTTTTATTGAAATTTCTTGAAAGGTTATTCCCTAATCTTTTGCAACCAGATTTTTATAACATTGTCCTAGTTCTTCTGTGTTTGAGAGAAGCAATATGGCCCTAGCAATAAGGACAAAGCGAAGTGGAGGAAGCCTAGAATTCTACTCCAGATTCTGCTGCCCATTTGTTCCATTTATCTCTGGCTCTGTTTTTCCATATTTTTTTGCAGTTATCTGTAACTAGTAGAATAATTTTCTACTGTAGTTGCTAAACATTTATGCAATATGAAAATATGAGTGTTCCATATATAAAGAATAAATCAAAACAAAGAAGATCATGGTCAGGATTGCCTAATTCATTCTTCTTCATTCATAAGGATAGATTAGGAAAAAACAATTTCCAATACATAATCTATACATTCAGAAAGCAAGCATTTCTGATATTAATACTGTTCCTGTCTCAGATGTAAAAGAGTATGGTATAGGTTCTGCAAGGATACATTTAATCACACATATACGCCCCACCCCCAACCGCGTGTGTGTAAGGAAGTGAGTTAAAATGAAACAATTCTGTTTTGAGAGCTGTAACATCATCTAAATTGATTATGTAAGATAGTCAGCATACCAGAAAAATTGCAGATAGAGCATTACACATATTATTAATATCTACTTCACAAAAGATTTATTTTACAAATATTATTTAGCTCCAGAAGCTATCAAGGTTTAACTTTGTATTGTTATGCCAAAACAAAAGATCATATCTAGGACTTATGCATCCAAATCACCTTTGTCCCTGTACTTGGCCTCAGGCAATTGGTAAAAACAGATTGGGTCAATGAAACTTTTGAATCAAAACTATAAAGAAAAGTGGTCAACAGTTTTGAAACTTCTAGTGAAAACAATTTACACATACAAAATTGCTTTAAAATAATCTAAAATTAACCCCGGTGTTTAGCTCTGGATACAAATCAGATTTAAAGAACCACAGGGAAGTGAGATGTGCTTTTTTGGTCTTCATCACTGTCTTGCTTGTCTGAACAAGGAAAGCAGGAGTGTGTGGGCTGAAACAGAGTGGGAGAAAAAGGTCCCAGAGACATTCTTGACCCCCTTCCACTGGAAATGTGATCATAAAATGCCTTTTTAAGATATGTATTTTTTTTTTAATTAAACTTCAAGTTCTGGGATGCATGTGCCAAACATGCAGGTTTGTTACATAGGTATACACGTGCCATGGTGGTTTGCTGCACCCGTCAACCCGTCATCTACATTAGGTACTTTTCCTAATGCTGGTCATTAGAGAAATGCAAATCAAAACCACAATGAGATACCATCTCATGCCAGTTAGAATGGTGATCATTTAAAAGTCAGGAAACAACAGATGCTGGAGAGGATGTGGAGAAATAGGAACGCTTTTACACTGTTGGTGGGACTGTAAATGAGTTCAACCATTGTGGAAGACAGTGTGGTGATTCCTCGAGGATCTAGAACTAGAAATACCATTTGACCCAGCAATCCCATTACTGGGTATATACCCAAAGGATTATAAATCATTCTACTATAAAGACACATGCATACATATGTTTATTGCAGCACTATTCACAATAGCAAAGACTTGGAACCAACCCAAATGCCCATCAATGATAGACTGGATAAAGAAAATGTGGCATATATACACCGTGGAATATTATACAGCTATAAAAAGGATGAGTTCATGTCCTTTGCAGGAACATGGATGACACTGGAAACCATAATTCTCAGCAAACTAACACAAGAACAGAAAACCAAACACCACATGTTCTCACTCATAAGTGGGAGTTGAACAATGAGAACACATGGACACAGGGAGGGGAACATCACACACTGGGGCCTGTCAGGGGGTGGGAGATAGGGGAGGGATAGTATTAGGAGAAATAATTTTTAAAAGACACTCAGCACCTTGAAGTTCTTTTACAATATTTATTAAAAATGCAACGACTTATTTATTGTTGGCATTGTTCAATAGACTATAATTTCCTTGAACAGCAAAGTTTGGATCTGTTTTGATGACTGGTCCATGCTCCATGTTTTAGCATGGTGCCTGGAATGTAGTATATGCTCAATAATTATTTTTAATTAAATAAGGACAAATGAAGGATTTAAACATTTTAGAGGAAGGGTTTTCTTTTTGTAAGAAAGGTAAGAAAGTTATAAGAGCAGAAAAGACAGTAAGAAAATATTCTAACACTATGACCATACCACCACTGTTACCTTTTTCATAGCTAATAAATGTTTTATTTTATATAGGCTAAAATCTAAAATTTATGTTGTAAGTGGATACTGAGAAACTGCTACAGAAAGACAAACCATGATATCAGAAATACCAGTGAGATTACAAGAGAAGCAAATTTACCTATTGAAGCAAATCTTATCATTTATAACTTTGACACTCCTTCCCCCCTCAAAATAAAACTCCACAAAATTGGAATCTCTTGCTAAAACAAAGATTTGGGAAGTTACTGCATTTCAGCTAACCTAAAACCATTGTACTCAAAGAGGAAATTTCAAGTGAATGTGTATTTTAATGCAGTAATTAGGAAAAAAGAAAAATACATAAAGAAGGAGGAAGGAATATAATAGAACAAATCTTCAAAACAGATGTAGAAGTAAAAACCGATCATTGTTTCAGCATGTTAGTATTTAGCAATATTTCAGGGGTCTTCATAAGACCTCTAGGCACCCCGATCACCACACAGTATTGCAAAAAGAATAAATTCTGACAAATAGCTCAGAGACCCAGAAGCGTAGTATGTTTATTTTGTATATGTCAAAGAAAGAAAACCTTCAGGAAGAAAAACACATGGAGAAATACTTAAGATCAGAGTTCTGAGGTATTATTGAATCAATTCTTTACTTTCAAAAATTATTTTGAAGTCAAAAGTTTAATGCTAAAAAATGTAAAGAAGAAATGTACTTTAAAACATTTATAGAATTTTCCAACAAGCATATGCATTATATATATATTTATAAAGTATATATGTTATCAATCCATATATTAAACAGTACTTTAGTAAATTATAATTTCTTTCTTGATTTTTTACATAAAAACACATATTTCTTTCTTCCTATTCCCCAACTAATTATTGTGCACTCTCTCAAAGTTTTGAGCGGCCCTCTGAATGGACCACTGCTCTGGGAGCTTGAAAATTAATAAATACATGTTCAAGGTCATAAATTACATTGGAAAATAGGTGGTAGGAAATTTGAGAGAGAAAAGAACATTTGAGGAACTGGTTAATTTGCTTTTTATGGGGACATAATCAAAAACTTATTTTCACAATATTAATTAAAACAAAAAATGTCATGGGATGATTTTATTTTTTTAGCAGTCAAGGATGGAGTTTTCAAATTGTATATACAGTTTCTTCCCTTATCCATGGTTCTGCTTTTTGTGGTTTCAGTTACCTGTGGTCAACCTTAGTCCAAAAAAAAATTAAGATATTTTGAGAGAAAGAGAGGAAGAGACCCCATTAACATAACTTTTATTACAGCATATTGTTATGATTGTTCTATTTTACTATTGTTCTCTCTTATTCTGTCTAATTTATAAACTTTACCGTATCTATGTATGTGTAGCAAAAAATAATGTATATAGGGTTCCTCGCTATCTGCAGTTTCAAGCATTAATTCCGGGTCTTGCAACGTATTCCTTGCAGATAAGAGAGGACTACTGTACTGCATATAATATTTATTTCTTTTTAAATATTAAATTCCAAACAAGCCTAAAGAAATACTTGTGGGAAAATCAGATGGATAATATGGATGCTATCAGAATGGAGAGAAGCCTGGATATATCTAGCCAGTGTTAGGGAAATGAGAAAAGGGAAGCTGGTGATACAATATAAAAAGAAAAATAAGGGCACCTGAATGGCACAAATGGCAACTAAAGCTGTAGGGATATTTTTATCTCAGTCATTTTAAAAGGACATCATATAGAATGACAGAACTGAGTTTATTTGCATATAAGCAAGTATATTCTCATGGCAACTATATACCTTCATTTCTGTATAAATTCCCAATATCTTTATTTATTATTCTCCCTATTTGACTTCAACTGCCTGAGTGGAATAATGAAGTCACCAAAAGAAGTTTCCAGTGATAGGAAAAGCGAGATTAATAATTTTCCCTCAAGTTCCCAAATATAAATTCACTTTTTTAACTCCCAAAGTTGCAGGTGCTTTCTGTTTTTACAAACACATTTGTGTATGGCTTGGCTGCCACTGGATGTTATAAATTTTTATTATTTTATTTTTCATGAAAGGCCATGCATTAAAATCTCATTTCAATAAGTAAGCCTTAGAACAAAAGGAACTCTATTCCAATCACTGCTGGGTTCTTCACCAGCACACTGAGTGCTTTATTCATCAAGGTCTTCCCGTGGTGCTATAGCTGTATTTCTAACCTATTCAGTGTGTTTTTCCCCTTTCAGGATATTTTTTCACTCAATGGCTCCCCACACTTTTCTCTAAGAATCATTTCACTTAAGCAATACTGACTTATTTTTCAGCAAAATTTTCACCCCTGCTCAGTTAAAAAAAAAAAAAGAGAGAGAGACACTGCAGTTGCCACCTGCTGAACATTTTTTTCAATTTCCACAATTTCCTCTCAATGAAATGCTGGCCAGAATTACAGTATTTCTGAATGTGTTCTCACTGGCTCCTTATTTTATGCTGGAAAAACTTACCACTGATGCACTATTTCTTTTGATATGTATACATTCCAAGACCTTGCATTTTACTACTGCCAAATCAAATGCAGATGGTTTCAATGTAGAAGGCACAATCTACCCCAGATCTCTTTCCTGATTAGTATTCTTCATGAGGCTTTCATTTCAAACTGCTGATCTCGGGAGTCTCTGGCCTTGTCTTTATGACTTATCAATTCTGTACACAAACCACTTTTCCCTCTCAAAGGGTGAAATGCTAAGATTATTGCAAAATGGCCTCCCTTATACCATCATAACCACTATTCTTTTGCATTTGTCATTACTGAAATCACTATGTATCAAATACCCACCCCTAATATATCATGCACACATCATCAGGTTGGGTGTAACATTACTTCTTGAGCACTTACTTAACTTCCTCTCTCCACCCACCAGTTTTCAACATTCACTATATTTTTCCATCTGTAGGTGAAATGTTGATTTGTTTTTCCCCCATCCTCCGTTCTAAATTAGACCTAGATACAAACCACATCCTCAAACTTCTCAACTACAAAAACTTCAAAAAATCTGTGTATGGAGAGGTAGTTAGGAAACCAGTCTAGGAAATAAGACTCCGCTATAAATGTTGAAGTTTTCCATTAATGCGTTGGAGTGGGTTGAATAGTGGATCTCCGAAAGATATATCCACATCCCAGAACCTGTGAATTTGACCTCATTTAGAAAGCGATTTTAACAGATGTAATTAAGGATTTTAGGAATCTCACCTGAGATTATCCAAGTGAGCCCTGCAATCCAATGGTAAGGGACAGAAAAGGATAAGACACAGAAAGGAGAAGGCCTTGTGAAAAGGGCGGCACAGACTGGAGTTCTGCAGTCACAAGCCAAGGAACACCTGGGGCTATCAGAAGCTGGAAGAGGCAAGCAAAGGACTCTCCCTTAGGCCCTTTGGAGAAAGCATAGCCCTGCTGACACCTTGATATTGGATTTCTGGCCTCCAAAACTGTAAGAGAATAAGTTTCTGTGTTTTAAGCGACCAGTCTTTGGTAATTTGTTCCAGCAGCCCTAGGAAACTAATAAACCCATTGTAATTGCATAGAGCTTACCAACAAGTGCAACTCCTTAAAAAGTCAGAACCTTTGAATACAACTACTTACTAGGATCACAAAAAATTTGAGTCACATAATGGTTCACTTATTTAATAAATAAATATTGAGCATCTATTTGCCATACACTATGCTGATTATTGAGAATACATTGGTGATCAAAAAACAAACAAACAAACAAACAAACAGTGTTCCTGACTGCCTGAATAGAGCTGACATGGTTAGTATTTCAATTCAAAACTAAACCAAAGGCAATTTCAATTTCTAAAAGAAAATAAAACTTGGAAATTCTTTTAACTGGTTGGAAGTCCTTAATTGTGTATAAAATAATTAATAACATGTGGAATAAAATTTCTTCCAAACACGCAACTTTAAAAATGAAGCATTTGGCCAAGTACATTTTGGATATTACTTGAGTTTAACTCTTTAGAAAAATGGTTAGAAGTACATGATGAACTCTTAAATAACAATGATGATGAAATTATATATACCATCATGTAGGTGAGTGTTTGTGATTTTTTTCTTTGTTTTTCTGAAGATGTCAACACACCTCACATTTGCTGTGTAAACCTTATTTCTTCACCATAGGTTGTAAAAATTTGGGAAATTCATGAGGTAGAATGAAACATGAAGATTCCCTGCTTAACCACATGTATTAATAATACCACATGTATTATTAACTATCACTTACTGTGATTATTACTTTCCAGGTACTTTGCTAAGTGTTTTATGCACAGGATCTTACTTGATCTATAAAACAACTCTAAGAGGTGGGTCCCAATGTCCTCTTTTTTTGAAGTCAACTATATGCCTGCTTTCTTGAAAATCTCATGACTCTCAGATAAATAGTCATAGATTTGGAAATTTGTGTGACCATGACCTCTCTCATTGTCCCTCTATGCCTTTGCATAGCCTTCCTCTCTTAGAGTTATCCATTGAAATGACCATTGCAATCTTAGTAATATAACCCAGAGTGATTATGGCTTTCTTTTTTAAGTCTCTGTTCTTCATTAGGTAGAGCTAAGGAGAGAAACGGCTCTAGGCTTGAGACAACTTTTTCCTCACAGCCTGGGGATGATCACTCCTACTCCAGCTTTGACCTCCAGTGTTACATTCGGACTGACATACACTGCCAACATACTGTCTTTCCAATACTCTCCATTCTCCCCTCCTCACAATCACTTTTCTTCTGGTTTATCCTGCCAATGACCAGAGCAGTAGCAATGCTATATGGATTCCGTGGCAGAACTAACATAGAATTTGCAGATTGTATGAAGTCTAAGGACTGCCCAATGGTAAGAATATAAAAGAAGGGACTTTAATAGAGCCTGAGGGAATCTACTGTTTTCCTCATATATTGAATATACAATATTCAATAATTATATTGAATATACAATGTTCAATAATTATATTGAATATACAATGTTCAATAATTATATTGAATATACAATGTTCAATAATTATATTGAATATTACAAGCTCCTATCTCTCTTACAAGCTCCTTGAGGTCAGGAATTTGCTTTCCTGTTATTTCTCCAAAGCCTACTTTATTCAAATGAACTACTGTCTGAATGTAACACTGGAGGTCAAAGCTGGGGTGGGAGTGATCATCCCCAGGCTGCAAGGAAAATGTCCTCTCAAGCCTAGAGCTGTTTCCACTTGGATTATATTACAACATACATTTATAGGCCTAATCTTAAAATGTAGTCAACCAGTAGTTTCAGAATTTCCTACAGTGTTGTTAAAATGCAGCTTATCAGACTACCTCAAGTCACTAAATCAAGAGCAGTGACTTAAGGCTTGGAAATCCATACTATTAGGATTCCCAGTTGATTCTAATGTGCTCTAAAGAATGAAAACTGCCAGCCAAGAAAATTTCCCCAAAAGAGGATTTGTAAGTGCATTTTTGCTGGTGTAGGTATGAAGTATTTTCATATAGGGCAATGACAGAGGACACAATGATTTCAAGAGATGAGCATGAAACCATATGAAAATTGTGGTATACAGTGAGAAGAATACTGGATTAGGATGCCAAAGACCTGGGTTCTATGGTTAACACTGCCATACATTTATTTGAAATATATTTATTAAGTATGTACTGTGTAGTAAACATTGAATTGGGCTTTGGAGAAATAATAGGAACCAAATTCCTTACCTGAAGGAGCTTGTAAGAGACAGGAGCATGTAATATTCAATATATAAGTGCTATGAAGAAAAATAGCATTGGGGATGAAGAATGGTGAGAAAGATACTATTTTAGATAGAGTAGTCAAATCCAAGAAGGAATTAAGGGAATGAACCACATAGACCTCTAGAAGGAAAACATTCAGGCTGATGTAACAGTAAATGGAAGGCTTTGAGGACAGGAATGTCTTTGTTGTACACAAGAAAGAGAAGGAAGCTAATGTAGTTGGAGCAGTATGAGTGAGCATGTTATGATGAATCTTACTTGTTTCATTCCATAAGCTTTATTTTCTCAACATATATTTATAGGTCAAATTTGGTTTTCTGTTTTGACTTATAGCAGGCTTGGTTTGTGAAGTTCTGATTTGATTTTCTTAATACAAGAATGACTAGAGAAACATCCAAGTTTTTGCTTAAACAAATTAATCAGCTACATATCTATACCATCCTGCTGCTGTGGTTTACAGGTAGAGATGTCAGGAAAAGGTTGTAAAGTCATCCTACTGATACAGACAAAGAAGCCCACTGTGTCTAAAATACTACCTCTACTAACTTGTTCTGCTGATGTGTATAGAGAACACGGAAGTTCTATTTCCTAGCCATGAATATATTAGCATAGATTTATTTATTAGATTAGCTAAGATTTATTTATTAGATTAGCTAATCTAATTCAACAACCTGAATGCTTCCTTAGATACATAATGGTTTGGGGTTGAGGCCTGAGTGAGGAGGATGAGCTACAATAAAATTTTGTTTTTATGCAGAAAAGAGGAAGAGAAAGAGGCAAGACAAAGATGTCTACATGCAATCAGTACTCATCATAAGATTTCCAGCAATTCAAATCCTGGACAGCTCAGAACACGACTGGCTAGAGATGACCTTCTTGGTTTGACAATGAAGACAACCAGATGATATGCTTTGGATCTGTGTTCCCACCAAATCTTATCGAATTTTGGTCGCCAGTGTTGAAGGTGGGGCCTGGTGTGGGGTGATTGAATCATGTTGACAGTTTCTCACTCATGGTTTAGCACCATCCCCCATTGTACTATTCTCACCATAGTGAGTGAGTTTCATGAGATCTGGTCATTTAAAAGTGTGAGGCACCTTTCCCCGCCACCCTCTCCTTTGCTCCCGCTCCTGCCATGTAAATTGCCTGCTTTCTCTATGCTTTTCATGAGTAAAAGCTCCCTGAGGCCTCCAGAAAAGCAGATGACACTATGCTTGCCATACAGCCTGCAGAACCATAAGCCAGTTAAACATCTTTTCTTTATAAATTAGCCAGTCTTGGGTATTTCTTTATAGCAATGTTAGAATGGGCTAATACAGAGAATTGGTATTAAGGAGTAGGGCATTGCTACAAAGATACCTGAAAATGTGGAAGCCACTTTGGTACCTGGTAATGGGTATAAGTTGAAAGCATGTGGAGGGCTCAGAAGAAGACAGCAAAATGAGGGAAGTTTGGAACTTCCTACAGACTGGTTGAATTATGGCCAAAATTCTGGTAGTGATATGAACAGTGAAGTCCTGGCTGATGAGTTCTCACATGGAAATAGGGAACTTACTAGGAACTGGAATAAAGGTCACATGGGATATACCTTAGCAAAGAACTTGGCTGGATTGTGCCCTTGCCTTAGGGATCTGTGGAACTTTGAACTTGAGAATGATGATTTATCTGGCAAAAGAAATTTCTAAGCAGCTAAGCATTCAAGATGTGCCCAAATTGCTTCTAACAACCTATGCTCATAGGCATGAAAAAAGACATGACCTAAAGTTGAAGCTTACATTTAAAGGGGAAACAGAGAATAAAAGTTTGGAAAATTTGCAGCCTGGCCTTGTGGTAGAAAAGAAAAGCCCATGTTCAGAGGAAAAATTCAAGAAGGCTGCAGAAATTTGCATGAGTAAAAAGGAGCTAAATGCTAATAGCTGAGACAATGGGGAGACAGCCTCAAAGGCATTTCAGAGACCTTTCAGGCAGCCCCTCCCATCACAGGCCCAGAGGTCTAGGGGGACTGACTCTTTTTATAGCTCAGTCCCAGGGCCCCACTACCCTGTGTAGCCTTGGGACACTGCTTCCTGTATCCCAACTGTTCCAGCTCCAGCCTTGGCTCAAAGGGCCCCAGGTACAGCTCAGGTCACTGCTTCAGAGGTGCAAACTGTAAGCCTTGATGGCTTTCAAGTGATGTTAAGCCTGCAGGTATGCTGAATGCAAGAATTGAGGCTTAGGAAACTCTGCCTAGATTTCAGAGGATGTACGGAAAAGCCTGGATATCCAGGAAGAAGCCTGCTGGAGAGGTAGAGCCCTCATGGAGACCCTCTACTAGGTCAGTGCAGAGGGGAAATGTGAGGTTGCAGCCCCACACAGATTCTCCACTGGGCACTGCCTCATAGTGGAGCTGTGAGGAGAGGGCCACCATCCTCTAGATCCCAGAATAATAGCTCTACCAACAGTTTGCATCCTGCACCTGAAAAAGCCACACGTATTCAATGCCAGCCTTTGAGAGTAGCCATGGGGTACTGAACCCTGCAAAGCCACAGGGTTGGAGCTACCCAAGGCCTTGGGAGCCCACTCCTTGCACCAGTGTGCCCAGGATGTGGAACCTGGAGTCAAAGGAGATTATTTTAAAGCTTTAAGAATGAATGACTGCCCTGCTAGATTTTGGACTTGCATGGGGCCTGTAACTCCTTTCTTTTGGTTGATTACTCCATTTTGGGATGGAAAGCATTACTCAATGCTTGTACCCCTATTGTATCTTGGAAATAACTTGCTTTTTACTTTGCAGACTCATAGGTGGAAGGGACTTGCCTTGTCTCAGATGAGACTTTGAACTTTTGAATTAATGCTGGAAAAGTTAAGACTTTGGGAAGTGTTGGGAAGACATAATTGTATTCTGCAATGTGAGAAGGTCATGTGATTTAGGGGGTCAGGGCAGAACGATATGGTTTGGATCTGTGTTCCCATCAAACCTCATGTCAAATTGTGGTCCCCAGCATTAGAGGTGGGGTCTGAGTAAGGGGTGATTGGATCATGGGGGCAGTTTCTCATGAACAGTTTAGAACCATCCCCTATGGTACTGCCCTCATGATAGTAAGTGCATTCTCATATGATCTGGTCATTTAAAAGTATGTGGCTCCACCCCCTTGCTCTTTCTTGCTCCTGCCATGTAAGACACCTGCTTTTGCTTTGTCTTCCACCATGAATAAAAGCTCTCTGAGGCCTCCCCAGAAGCAGATGCTATGCTTCCTGTACAGCCTGCGGAATTGTGAGCTAATTAAACCTCTTTTCTTTATAAGTTAGTCAATCTCAGGTATTCCTTTAAGAACAGACCAGAGTAGAATTTAATAGAATTCCTTTAAGAACACCAGAATAGGAAAAAAAAAAAAAAAAAAAAAAAGCTTTACAAATAATTCTATGTTGAGTATTTAATTGAACAAACATAAAAATAAAAAAAAAAGAACAACCACAGACATTACCTAATCTCTCCTGAATGGTGGAGAATCCATCCAGATACTCAAGATACATCAAGTAAATATATTTTCTGCCATAAATATTATAACCACACTCTACAAGTTGCATCAATTCAGAATTTTGAGTTTATCAGTAGGCACAATTTTAGAACCAATAAAAATCAGGAATTTAGTTTCCCTTTTCTTTGTATTGCTATCAAAACAATTTATCACAAAATGATGTCATTACAGAACCCCACTGAGTGAAAAACAGTTCTTCCCACCAGTTTTCCCAGAGCTGTTGGAATGTTTATCAAGTCAAAATCTACCATCCAATCTTTTATCCACCAAAATATGAAGTTAGAAATGTAACAACAAGACAAAACATTTTAATAATTCCATAGCTCTTTTTTTTTATGTTGACTTGCTCCAGAGTTAACTCCTTTGTGTCCTCGTTTTAAATTCTATATATATTTCCATGGGAAATTTTATCCATCTAGTAGCTGAAGCAATCATCTAAATGTTGATTAATTACAGACTTATTTCCAGAATTACATACTTAATGCCTACTATGCATCTACAAATATTCTAGAGGTGTGAGCAAACAGTGGAAAAGAACAAACATTCATTGAGCACTTTTTTTTTTTTTTTTAAGACAGAGTCTTGCTCTGTCATCCAGGCTGGAGTGCAGTGGCACAATCTCAGCTCACTGCAAGCTCCACCTCCCAGGTTCACAGCATTCTCCTGCCTCAGCCTCCCGAGTAACTGGGACTACAAGTACCCACCACCATGCCTGGCTAATTTTTTGTATTTTTAGTAGAGATGGGTTTTGCCATGTTAGCCAGGATGGTCTTGATCTCCTAACCTCCTGATCCACATGCCTCAGCCTCCCAAAGTGCTAGGATTACAAGCATGAGCCACCGTGCCCGACCTCATTGAGCATTTCTAAAGCTCCAAACACCTCAGCCTTAGTTCACCATCATTTATCAACCAAACACAGTATCTCCTTTTACAGATACTGACTTTATGCCTTGAATGGTGTAATACCACCCCACCACTGGCACCAGAAACTGAAGAATCACCCTATACTCCTTACTCTTACTTGACCACACACTCAACTAGTTATGAGACATTTGAGATTCTGCCTCAAAAGTATTTGTGAATATATCCTTTTTCTATATCCTCACTTCTAATGCCATAGTTGTGGCTGTTAATAGTTTTCACATGGATTTATGTAGCAACCTCTCAGCTCTTCCTGCTCCTCTCAGCTTGGCTTTAGCAGGCAGAGTTATTCAAAAACACAAATATAATCATACCCCATTCTTGCTTAAATTCTTCTGATGTCTATCAATTATCCTTGCAAAAGATTTAAACTAATTTCCTGCCAGTTCCCCTGTCAACACCTCTCACAGCATCAGTACTAACCTGCACACATTTCCCAAGTGTGCAGCACTCCGATGACAGTGCTCTGTGTCTTTTACATGCGTAAATTAATGTTTTTAAATTGACAGATAACGTTGTAATTTTTTGTCATGTACAAACACAACACTTTGGAGTATACATACACTGTGGAATGGTTAACTAGCTCATTAACAAATGTGTTACCTCACATAGTTATCATTTTTGTGGCGAAAGCACATAAAATCCACTCTTTCTATATTGTTCAAGAGTATAATAGATCATCATTAACTATAGTCACCTTGCTGTAGAGTAGATCTCTTGACATTTATTCCTATCTAACTGTAATTATGTATGCTTGTTCTATGACTCCAGAAAACCCTGCCCTCTCCTCCTCACCTTTTCAAGAGCCCCTTCTTTGTGCCAGTGTACACCTATAGTAGCACACATGCTGTGTTCTTCTCCTCAAGGTTGTCTTTTCTGGCCTTTTACTTTGCGAACTCTTTAAATCAGACTCTGTCTTTCACCTCTTTGTCTTGAGCATCTAACACAGTGCCTGCAACCCAATAGGCTTAGAAGAATATGTTTGAACAAAGGATAGTGCCCAAAGTTCCTTTACCTATCTCTAACAAGCCTGTTATGTCAGGAACCATGACATGTTTGAGAAGTAACAAGGTGTTTGGAGCAAAGTATCACCTGGGATGCAAGTACATACTGCGTTCCTTATTGAAGATTTGCCAGGCATTGGTTAACACATGGATAAAAAATTTTTCCTCATCTCTTAAGCAAGCATATCTTTAATTAAAAGACTAACCTGATTAACCAAAATAGATGAGTTTCACATGTAAGCAAAGGGTGACTTTTTGTTGAGAATGACTAAAGGAGACTTTTTAAAATAACACAAATTTTGAAGGTAATCATACAGAAGACAGTGGCAAAACTCAAAGCACAAATGAGTATTTCATTCTCTAGACCACACTGCCTCCCTGTGGGAGGTTTTTTGGGTAAGGATGTACCTAAAGAAAAGTAAATCCAATTTTGCATAATTGTAAAGTAGTAGTAGCTAGAGTTTATATAATTGTATACCAGAAGTCCACTCCCAAATATTGAGCTATAAATTGTGCTAGTTGAGTGATTTATTTTCTGAAAGACTTATGCCCATATTTATGGATCTGGAATAGAAACATTTGTATTCTTTTAAAAATAAGTAGTCTTGGGAATGATTTTTCCAAATGCCAAGACTAAAAAATGACATAACCACAATCTAATTATTTTGTTTTTACTACTTTGAATAATTATACTTTAAAGGTCTTAATAACTTGATTTACTTATGAGAAATATAAGATCCTAAGATCCCTAAAAATCAAGAATTGCAAAATGAAGATCTATTTGCTATGTACCCACCATAACACTTTTTACTTAGTTTTTGTATTATTTAACGACATTTATCAAAAAATCAATATAGTCATTGAAATTAATGACTGCTCCCGGCCTATAGATTCCTCCTGAAGTAGAGCTTAACAAACCAAAAATATCAGATGCACTTCTGAAAGTTAAAATGATATGGTCAGTTTAAAAACATTTCAAGAATCATTTTTTATTTACCTTACAGAAAATAATTTGTAGAATGCTACCTTTCTGCCAGGCATGGTGACTCATGCCTGTAATCCCAGCACTTTGGGAGGCCAAGGCAGGCAGATCACGAGGTCAGGAGTTAGAGACCAGTCTGGCCAACATAGTGAAACCCCATCTCTACTAAAAATACAAAAAATTAGCCAGGTGTGGTGGTGTGCACCTGTAATTCCAGCTACTCAGGAGGCTGAGGCAGGAGAATTGCATCAACCCAGGAGACTGGAGCTTGCAGTGAGTCAAGATCGCTCCATTGCACTCCAGCCTGGGCGACAGTATGAGATTCCATCTCAAAAAAAAAAAAAAAAAGAATGCTACCTTTGAAAAGAAAATGAATGTATATTTTAAGCATGATATGCATTTTTTTCATTATTTCAGGATTAATTTCTTTAAATTTGCCCAAGTTTCTAATAGTATGTAGCATTATTCAAAGGCAGAAAATGGTCGTAGTTGTCTATTTCTACAAAAGGCTTTGAGCAATTTCCAGAAATGAAATAATTGCTCATGATCTACCTTAATGCAAATATTTGAAGACCCTGCATTTAAATTTCCGGAATCTCAGAAGTATTCAAATTCATTACTTGTCTATTTCCTGACCCGTTCCCTTTGAAGTGGTTCTGGATCCATGCTATTATTTGAAATGTCTAGATGTCGGTAAATAGTTGCTATTTCCTTGATGTCGGTGAAGCTGCTTTCTTTTCTGTGACCTTTACCTACAGTACCTCTTGCCGAGGCCACATATGTATTTACATGTCTGTGTGCTCTGGTCCATACATATGGTCCTTGTTAGATGCTTTTACTGCTTTACCTCAATAAGAAAGGACATATATCCACAACATTGACTCTTTGCTGAATCTACATTTCTGTTTTCTCCAAGGGTCAAGTTGTCTTATTTACTACACACATACAAATAAAAGCTTAAGCAACTTTATTTTTAATAATGGGCAATGAAAGTACACATGCCATCCATATGGTAAAGACATGATTTCTGTCTTTCTGTCCTGGTATTATATACTTCAGAGTTTAACAAAGATGATAGTGTGTGTAATGTTTTTCTTATGAGCAGAGTCATGAATTTGGGACATAGCAAGGGAAAGGTACCCTAAGGGAAAGATTAGAGGAAAAGAGAAGAGATGAGGGATATGCCTGGCTCCCTCTCAAAGGAAGAAGCACACACCTTCATGTCACAAATTTAGGCCAAAGGGGAAAAATAGATTGTTGTCATAAAGGGAAATGGGAAACAGGATGTAAAGCAATAATCCTTTCCTTTTTCTCTCCGTTATCCAACTAGGCTTATAAAGTACAGAGGAGAGACTACTCTTCTAAGACAGAAAACCTGGGATTTGTCATGATTAATTTTGTGATCTTGGCCAAGTCAGCCTCCCTGAGACTGTTTCCTTATATTTGAAATGATGATTGTGTTTTAGATAATTTCAAAAACAGTTTTGGTTCAAAAATTCTAAAAGAAATCGGAAGCTTATTCAAAGACAAGCTTGAATGGTAGAGGAGGCCATTCAAAGATAATATGGGAGAATTGGGTTAAGTCAGTTATAAGTCACTCTTGTCACTTTTTTTTACCAGATATGGCTATGTTTGAATGTTTGTCCCTTCCCAAACTCATGTTGAAACGTAATTGCTATTGTAAAAGTATTCAGAGCTGAGATCTTCAAGAGTTGAGTAAGCCATACAGGCTCTGCCCTTGTGGGTAGGATTAATGGCATTATCAAAATGCAAGATTCACCCCTGTTGCCTCTCTTTCCCTTCTGCTTTCTACCACCTAAGGACACAGAACTCTTCCCCTCACAGCAAGAAGGTCCTTGCCAAAAGATGGCACCTTGGTCTTGGACTTCCCAGCTTTTAGAACTGTAAGAAATACATTTCTGTTCTTTATAAATTACCCTGTCATAATTTATGCCTGTGGTATTCTGCTATGGCAGCACAAAATGGACTAAAACAAATACTGACTTAATAAAAAAGATTACCCATTTTTAAACGAGAACTTCGTATACCTGGAGATAATACTTTGCTGCTCTTCATTATGAATGGAAGAAAGAGATAGCAAGGAAAGAGAAATAGACAAAAGCTGAAGAATTAGCCCAGGATGGAAGTAATTTTTTTACAAGAAGGATGAGAGAGAGAGAGAGAGAGAGAGAGAGAGAGAGAGAGAGATTGAAGACAGAGAACCAGCAGCGCAGGGAGAAGGGGAGGCAGATCCAGGAAGAGGGAACAGCATGTACTAAGACTTAGAGGCACATTGGTATGAACTGTCAGGGTGTATGCAAGGAGCAATAAGCAGTTCGGTGCTGCTAAATCTGACATGTAAGGAGCTAGAGAGTGTTCTGTGCTAAAGAACATTGACTTTATTCTGTAGCAATAGGATTTAATGGAGGGTTTTAAGCAGGTCATCAAAGTGGCTGAAGTCAGACTCCCCAGGCCAAATTCTAGCTCTGTCATTTGCCATTTGACTGACTTAAGGAATATAGCTTACCATTCTATGCCTCATGTGTAGAGTGGAGATAATAACAGTATCCATCTCATAAAGTATTTATAAAAATGTGTATGAGTTAGTGCACACAAAGTGCTTAGAACTGAATATTTCTTAATGTTTTATGTTTTGTTAATATGGATTGGAATAAAAATTTGAGAAATATGTTTGACTAAGTTTGAAAATTTTCTATGAATAACTTTACATTATTCTTCCCCTGAATGAATAAAGCAAAGTTACAATGACCTATCAAGGGACTAAGACAGTAAATATATCTAGAGTTGAAATATGCAATGAATTGGAGATTATTTACAATGATAAACAAAACCTAGCCAGAGAAATGTTTTATATCATCCATCACTAAAGTTCTCTAAGTCAAATTAATCATTTGAGAGGAAAATAGCCATCCTCTAATTCCTCCGCATGGGTTCTAGGATACAATGAAAATGAAGATACTCTCTTTCAATGTGCAGCTTCAGAAGAGATGGCCCAGTAAGAAGCTAGCCTTGGACTGCTAGGCTGAAGTTAACATGGTATGAGAACTAGGCCCCATCATAACAGGATTCCTGTAAGGGAAAGTACTGCCAACCTGCTGGGTTAATGGTTCATTACCCCATGCCATTCCTCTTGTTTTCCTTAGCCAGGAAATACGGGAACCTGCTCAGTGAAGCGAGGGGCTACATGGAGACTTTAAGCCCATCCACACTATGAACAATTCTGTAGGGAAGAATGCAAGTACCCCAAAATCTCAAAAGAATTCACAGCCAGAAGAATGGGCATGTTAGAATGAGATGATGATTAATATAAATTCAATGTCTTCCCATTTATAGCTTGCTGAATCCAACAAATAGGTATCTTTTCCTTCTTTAAATGATTGGACTGAAAAGAGCTAACCTTTGTCAAATCATGTGGGAGGACTAGGGAGAATTAAAATTAGCTATATCTCAATTAATCAAGTTACATAGGATAACTCCAGTAGTACTAAGGACCATAGATGTGATAGAAGCTATGTTTAATGCAGGACGGTCAGTTAAATAATTGTAATCACAGGTAAGAGATAATGAGGAGTTGAACAGTAGAAATGGAACCAGCAGATTTAAGAGTTAACTGAAAGATAAAAGGAGTAGGTGACTGGTGAGGGGCAGTGCAGTATGGTAGTTAAGCTTATGGGCCCTGGAGACTGATGAACAGTCTCCAGATCCCAGCTCTGTCACATACCAGTTATATGAGTGTGGACAAGTTATTTCATGGGTCTCTTCCTCAGTTTCCTCATCTAAAAAGTGGACATAGTAAAGAGCAGGATTAGGACTAGGATAAAGCAAGTGAAGCATGACACAAGCATTACTAAGAGTGAGTGCTTTCCTAAATTTTCCTTGCTGGGTGCCTCACTTGACTTACTCTAGTCCCAGCCTTAGTAAAGAATACCTACTTTATAATGTAATCATATAGATTAAATAGGTTAATATATGCCAAGTATTTAATAACACTGTTTATATGTTTAAAAGCATATCATAAGTGCCAGATGATTAGTTGATATTATTATTGAGTAGATTTGAGAAGTTAAGGAGATAAAACAAAATTCTTGGTGGACTCCTATGTTTCTGGCTTAGGTGATGAAATGAATGTTATTGTCACACAGCAAGATAGAAATATAGGAGAAAGAAAAGGCTGAGGCAAGGGGATGAAATTGACAGTTGGATTTGAGGTACATATGGGACATTTGGGTGCAGATACCCAATAGCAGTTACATAGCTGCCTCTAGGTACCTCATTGGTGCCTAAGAGTGAGGATTAGAGATACAGTATCAAAGAGAGTCAAAGTGTGAGATGTGTGGGTGGTAGCAACAAAAATAGAATTGGACTGTATTACACAGGAAGCCAAAGTGGTTAGCTAGTTTTATTTTATAGAAAAGAGGTCTTTTACAACTTCTTACCAAAATCCTCATGACAACATAGAATAAAACAAAACTTCTCAGTACCTTGAAGTAGGCCCAATAATCAACCTAATTCCAAAACCTGGGAAGTATGCCTGCTTAAAACCAGGCTGAACACACAAAATAGACCACCAGTGCTAGACCGCCCTTTGCCTACATGCCCAAATTCAGTGTCATTTTTCTTCCTGGCCCACCCATACTCATCAGAAAATTAGAAAGCCAACTCTTAACTGCTGCTTTCTAAAGTCAACCACATCCATCTATTCCTAGTTCTCCCATAACCTAAAGAAAGCGACTTCCAGGAATAATCCACAGAGCCGTGTGTGTGTGTGTGTGTGTGTGTGTGTGTGTGTGTGTAGGAGAGAATGGAGTGAAAGGTGCATTGTCTTCTAGAGTCAAGGAAAGTCTTACTTGCAGTGCATGCTGCAAATTATATTTTCCTACTATGTCCTACTTACTTTCAGAGTACTTAAGCTTAGCAGGTAAATGATGATTCTATTTCAGCAAAACCAACTAAAATCAAGCAAAGCCTTGAAAGCCCTGGGAAATGAGCTGGCTGAGCACATTAACTTGCCTTCAGTACATTGGAGAAGAGCCTTCTGGAACCACTGCCAGATAATAGGACCAAGGACAACCTCCACACCTTGTTTTTTGGAACACTAAGTATAGATAGTTTGTCTTTTGAGTAAACAGAACCCAGAAGAAATATAAAGTTTTATTAGTAAAAAATCTGCAGTCTATGGGAAATGAAGCTTTTATGTTTTTGGGCTTTTGGGGTTTTTTGAGACAGGATCTCACTCTGTGGCCCGGGCTGGAGTGCAGTGGTGCAATCTCAGCTCAAAGCAACCTCTCTCTCCTGGGTTTGAGCAATTCTCCTCCCTCAGCCTCCTGAGTATCTAGGACCACCAGCACACCCACCATGCTGGCTAATTTTTGTGTTTTCGGTAGAGATGGGGTTTCACTGTGTTGGCCAGACTGGTCTCAAACTCCTGGTCTCAAGTGATCCACCTACCTCAGCCTCCAGCCGTGCTGGGATTACAGGCATCAGCCACTGCGCCAAGCTGGGAAATGAAGCTTTTAAGTGAAGGCTTAGAGAAACCATACTGCAGGAAGTTAGAAACATTTTAAATAGTTAAATATCTTTAGTAAAATATAAAAAGACATTTTCTTTATCAGACAGGAAGTATATTAGTCTGTTCTCATGCTGCTAATAAGACATGCCTGAGACTAGGTCATTTATAAAGGAAAAAGGTCTAATCGACTCACACTTCTGCATGGCTGGGGAGGCCTCACAATCATGGCAGAAGGCAAAGAAACAGCAAAGTCACATATTGCATGGTGGCAGGCAAGAGGGAATATGCAGGGAAACTCCTCTTTATAGAACCGTCAGATCTCATGCAACTTATTCACTATCACAAGAACAGCATGGGAAAGACCCGTGATTCAGTTACGTCCCACCAGGTCCCTCCCATGACAGGTGGGAATTATGGGAGCTACAATTTAAGATGAAATTTGGATAGAGGAACAGCCAAACCATATCAGGAAGAGAAAGTAAGTAAGTAGCTGAGAATAAAAGACAACAAAAATACGATAAAGTATATCAGAAATAAGGAAGGACTAAAAAATTAAAATTCAATAATATAATTATATGCTTATAAAAGGCAATTATATATTACTGAAATTTTGAAAAACTAAATTAGCATTGTAAAGGATGAATCTGCGATGGTCTACAAGAGTTTGAATTTTTAAAAGGACAAAGAGATAGTGATAAAAGAGAAAGTCATACTCAAGGAAAATAAAATACTAATTTAAAGTAAGAATTTTAGCGTCTTAAACATAGCATCATAACTGAATCCAACAAAATAATTAAACACATAATTGAAGAAAATTTTTGACTTAAAAAGTAAATACCTGAATTCTCATATTAAGGAGTTCTTACCATATTCCGATAAAAATCAGTGAAAGGATACAGCTAAAGTCATTTGGAAAAATAATTGAATGTCAAGGAAGAATAAAAATATCTGCAAGTACAGAGGGGATTTTTGTCAAAAGAATAAAATGCAGGATGATGTCATTAGACTTATTAAATAAAACACTAAATGCCAAAAAAGAGGAGAAATATTGTACACCAACGCTTTTATACTCAGCAAACTTGTAAAGACAATAAAATATATCCTCAAGTATATAGGACTTTAGAAAACACGCTACTCAAAGTTCTTGAAAAAAACTTACTTGGAGACTTCTTCCAGCATATACAAATTAATCAAAATAAAAGATAATGACTATTTAGGAGGATTTATGTTTTTCTTACCCAGCAATATAGTTGGATGATATGTGGTCAGGTGATTCTGCAACCTGGGAAAGGAAGCTTGACTCTGTTTCCTTCAGCTTCTCTCAGCTGCTTCCTCTCCTTCCCCAGCATCAGGAAATTTATATTGTGCCTACCCTTTATTCCACAGTTCACAAGGAATCTCCTGCCATCTCTGATAGCTTACAAAATACTAACTGTTCCTATCCTGTTACCACCTTACTAATAATGAAGAAAATATTTAAATGATTAGATATTCTACCGAGAATAAATAAAACCTTTTGACTTACTTTCCAACGAAGACCTGTATGGGTACAACATAAAGATTATTTCCAATGTAGAAGGACGTGAGTAATTATTTTCTATAACATTAAAACCCATATTGGCCAGAAAAAAATTGCTGAAATTTTTTCCATTATAGAAGATTAACAGAACTTCTGCTGTAGATATTAACTGTTCCCAGTACCTCTTCATGCCATCTCATAACAATAAGGAAATCCAAAAATACTTATAGTGGCTATCTCAGGGGATAACATTTATTTCTACATTTTTAAATCTTTCTAAAATGTTCCTGGTATATATTAAAAAAATTGAAATAGTATAAATAATTTTGTATAAATAATTTAATCACACACATTCATATAGCATATTAAATAGACTGCTATAATAATCATATGCAAAAAGAACAAAGCTGGAGGCATCATATTACATAACTTCAAATTATATTACAAGGCTATCACAAACAAAACTGCCTAATATCAGTATAAAAATAGAAACATAGATCAATGAAACAGAATAGAGAACCCAGAGATAAAGCCACATATTTACAGGTAACTAATCTTGGACCAAGCTGACAAAAACAAACATTTGGGAAAGAACATCTTTTTTAAGGAGTGGTAGTGGAAAAATCAAATTGCCATATACAGAAGAATAAAACTGGACTCCTATCTCTCAACATATACAAAAATAAACTCAATGGATTAAAGACTTAAACTTAAGACCTGAAAATATAGACAAACTAGAAGAAAGCCTATAGAAAACTCTTTTAGACACTAGTCCAGGCAAAATATTCATGACTAAGACAATAAAAGCACAGACAACAAAACCAAATAAGACACACGGGAAAGCTTCTGCAAAGGAAATAACCAACAGAGTGAACAGACAACTTGCAGAATGAGAGAAAATATTTGCAAAATACGCATCCAACAAGGGTCTAATATCCAGAATATACAAGGAACTCAAATAACAACAACAAGAACAACAACAAATAATCCCAATTGAAAAGTGGGCAAGCGATATGAATAGATAGTTTCAAAAGAAGACATACAAATGGCCAACAGGTATGTGAAAAAATGCTCAACATCACTAATCATCAGGGAAATGCAAGTTAAAATCACAATGAAATATCATTTTACCCTAGTCAGAACAGCCATTATAAAAAGAATAAATAAATAACCGATGCTAGCAAGCATGCAGAGCTAAAGGAACTCTATATACACTATTGATGAGAATGTAAATGAGTTCAACTTCTATGGAAAATAGTATGGAGATACTTCAAAAAATTTAAAAATAGAACTACCATTCATTTCAGCAATCTCACTACTGAGTTTCTACCCAAAGGAAAAGAAATCACTGTATCAAAAAGATACCTGCATTCGTACATTTTCTGCAATGGTATTCACACAAAGATATGGAATCAATCTAAGCGTCCCTCAACAGATGATTGGGTAAGGAAAATGTGGCGCTCTCTCTCTCTCTCTCTCTCTCTCTCTCTATATATATATATATATACACACACACACACACACACACACACCACACACACACACATTCACACACACCATGTAATACTACCTAGCCACAAAAAAAAAAAAACATAAAATAATATATTTTGCAGCAATATGGATGGAACTGGAGGCCATTACCTTAAGTGAAACAAGTCTTGGAAAGACAAATATCTCAGTGCAATCTCAGCTCAAAGCAACCTCTCCCTCCTGGGTTCAGGCAATTCTCCTGCCTCAGCCCCCTGAGTAGCTAGGACCACCAGCGCACCCACCATACTGGCTAATTTTTGTATTCTTTGGTAGAGATGGGGTTTCACTGTGTTAGCCAGACTGTGTTCTCACTTGTAAGTGGAAGCTAAATAATGAGTACACATAGATGTAGAGTGTGGAATGATAGACAACAGAGACTCAGAAGCGTGAGGAGGTGGGAGAGGAGGTGGATGATGGGAAATTAATGTGTACAATGTATGTTATTTAAGTGATGGATACTCTAAAAGCTCTGACTTTACCACTATGAAATCTATACATGTAATATAAAGTTGCACTCCATAAATTTATACAAATTTTTAATTGACTGCTATAGTAATAACATTTATATCTGAACTATAGATTATTTTTCTTCCTTTTGCTTTTCTGACCTTTCCAAATTATCCGTGATATTAGACAGCAATATAATTACATGAAACATAACTGTATTCTATAATATTGCTTTTTATGGGGAAAACATTTTCATTTAAACACTGAAGGGAATGGTCAATAATATTTTAAAAATATTTTGAATTCATTAGTGTCCATTTTAGGCATTTAAATAATAATGGATGACTTTCCTGGGAGTCATCAGTGTGGATGATGACTAGGAATGATGTCAAGAAAGTCAAGGAAGAAGAAGTAGTAATCAAGTTATCAAATACTACAGCGGTCAAGCATGTTGAGGCTTAGAGGCTTCCATTGGATCTGACAAGGCAAAAACTATTGCAGTAGAATGGTAGAGGCAGAAATCCAATGTGATAGTTCACAAAGAGTAAGGAAACAGGGGTGATAGGAACCTTGAAAAGTATCAGGAAGCCTGAGTGCTCAAGGTAGCTGCCATGGGACGAAACGGCCGATTCTATTCCAAAACGTCTAAAGCAGTATATTCTTGGTTTCCTCTGCAGCTACTGCTCTTCACTGGCCCCTTCAAAATCACCCCCACTTTCCTTTGGAAATCCATGTGGTTCCAGTGAATCTCACACTTTCTCTACAGGGGTGGCTTCCATTTTCCAAAACTCAACCAATCAAGGCATTTTGCTCCCATGACACAGTGACTGGTTCATGAGTGGATATGGGGTCTATACTGGTCCACATATGGGAATAACCAAGATAATTTTTACTAGGAATTCTGGGATGCAGATGCTAGTGCTGCCATTTGTCACTACTCTGGGAGCCACAGTTTACATTATATTCCATGTGAATCGTATACCCTGGAGTTGTGGGACAATGTGGCCTGGACAGATGTTCTCTCTAGCTCTGGAAAAATGTACTATGAGGATATGAAATCTGGAAGCCAAGGGCGTCTTGTGACCACAAAGAAAGACAGTATGAGAACAAAGCCAATGTGTCAATAAAGCTGAGTGGTGTGAGGACAGAGTAAATCACAGAGAAGCACAGCAGGAGCACAGGCCAAACCTCACCTGCAGCCTGTCCTACCTCTGGGCTTTTTCAATAATGTGAGCCAATAAATCCCTTTGCTTTATTAAAGTTGTCTATTGTGTACAACAGAAATCATTCTCATGATCTTCCTTGTTTGTCCTTACTGTAAACATTCCACCCAAAGGCTTAAGTTCCTTTTTTTTTTTTAAGACAAGCAGGCAAAGCCATTTAGAGTCTCCAGAAGATGAAAGGTGAAATTTAATAGGATGTTTCAGAAATTTACCTGTGCCTGGGCCAAGAAGGAAGACAAGGCAGGGCTTTGAAACCTATGCTGTTTTAAAGTTGGATTTGAGTCAGCAAGCATAATGTCATTTTTCCACGTCTTCTCGTGTACAGTCCCCTAGGAGATTTCCAGGTGTGACAACCCTGAAGCTTCTGTTCTGCACATTTCTACCAGACCAAGTTCATGTCCATGTATCACTTAATGTGTTTCTTAGCTTACTTTAAACAAACATTTCATTTTCTCCTGTGTGCTGTGTATTATTTTATCCAATCTAAGCAAGTGGAAAATACTCTATGTTGATACAAAAAAACAAGCTTCCCATTCGGTTTCTTTCCATTACACCACCATACACATATGAGTGTCTTTTCTACTGAACAAGATTTACTGAATATGTCTCTATTTGAAGAACTAAAGAGAAAGGAAAATGCGTGTTAAACCAAAAAGAATTTAAGAAAAAGCAACCCTTAAACCCAACAAATAAGACTCTCTATGCCACATTCTGGAGGGCATTAGCTTAAATCCTCTCTAGTCAACGTTTGCCTTTAATCATACTTTGTCTAATGTGAGGATCTTTCCTCATGTGAAAGTTGTTAAGTACATACAAGGTAAAAATCAGCTCATGTTTTCTTGATCCTAATACTTCCCCACAGTCTAATTTGCAGCCACACAAGGCCATGTTCAACATGAAGTGTAGAATAATGGTTCCCTCCCCTCTGAGAAGAAAAAAAATTGCTTAAAAGAAGTGCTAATCAGAGAGGGGAAAACTTTAGTTTCATTGTTAGCTATATGATTATTTTTATATAACATATTCTCCTCCCAAACATGCATACACACACACACCAACTAAATATTGAACATCCAAAAAAATTTTAGCTGGACCCAGGAAAATAACAATTTAAAGACATAGGGAACAAAAGAAGTAGGGAAAATAATGTGCCAGATTGTTTGTTAACATCCAGAGGAAGTTATTCTACTAAATCTGTTCTGTCATTATGAACTGAGCAGATTATATTCTATAGCCTTCAGAAATACAGTTACCAGCTGGACTGCTAAGTAGTCTGCTGATCATAAGGTAGATCTCAGGAGAATGACCAAGATATATAAAAAGCACACAGTAAAGAATTTTTAAATTTCCATTGTTGAAAAGACACAAAAATGAGTAACTCAACCTTGCTTCAGTATCACTTTCTAGAGAATAAATAACCCATGGAGTATTAGAACTTTTGCTTCTAGTCATGCTATACACACTATTTTCATCATATAATATATTTGGCTATTTGACTACTGATGTTCATTTTGCAGAAGGTGTTCTCCTATAGAAACCTCGGGTACTATATAAATAGGGTCTATTTAATTTAGGGTATATTACCAGACCTCTAAATGGATTACTCTGAATTATACAGAATAAATTTATTCAGTATTAGCAATATAACAAGTAAAATATACTTGCATTTGTTTGATTTACAAATATATGTCTGAATTAAGACCAAACTATTTTAAGAGTTGTTTTAAAACATCATCTACTACATATTTGTGATAACCCAGGGACTCATTAACTTTCATAATACCAAAAGTCAATAAGAAATTATGAACAAATACTTTGGGAAAACAAAGTCAGAGAATGATTAAGTCATTCAAAGAAGTAAAGTTCTCATTATTCATTAGAAGATTTAACATTAGATGCTGGTAATGACCTTTGTTTCCCCTCAGAACATTAATTACAGGTAACCTAAGCTCATAAGAAAATTATATTACTTAACCCAGACGTAAAGTTCTAGTGTCTTGTACCAGATAATTTTTATCCCTTGACACCTAGAAAAACACATTTAAAAGTCTCCTTTAATAGCTAGTAGTCTCCAAAATATGAAGTGATTTGCATAAGGGAAGAAACCAAGTTTACTGCCTCCATGTGGCATTGGGAATTTCCATACTCAGGCACAGAGTGTTTGATCATCTAACATTAACCCTAATAGCCAAGCAGTGAACATTTATTTTATTCTATTGTGAATCATAGTATGTCAGAATTTTGTATATTACATTTTTAAATATATGTTCTAATTGATGACCCTAAAATTCCCATCTGCTTATTTCAACTGGAAGTGGCAAATTTTACCAATTATCTGGAGAAGAACTAAGTTACATCATTATGCAGATTAAGTGGGTACATTGTGAAAAGTATCAGCCAGCAAGGTACCCTGGTATTTGTTGACTTAATTGGCCTTGTTTGTTGTAGAATAGTCTAGGGTTTCCCAGTTCCACAGCAAGAGGATTAATTTCAAATTATGGATTGTTCCCATGGTTTGGAAATTTTTTATAAGAAAGGTAAAATGTGCAGATTGTGTGTCTTTCTGTCAAGTTAGAGAAGTAATAAGAGAAGTAGCAGAATTTATAAACATGGGCCTAAGGGAGATATATCTAGTATAAGTTGCTTAAACCAATGCACTTGCATCTCTTCATATGAAATAAAATTCTAACCCTAAAATAGCAAGTCAAAAGATGTATTTCTCTGTTGTAGAAATTGCAACTTTCAAGGTGGGTAACTGGGTAAGAAAGTTTGGGAAAATTTATGTTTGTGATTACTCTTTACAGCACTGATTTTTTACAGCAAAAGTTTGGGTATACTAAAAATATCCATCCATGGAGGCTGGTTAGATAACTCTGGTATATCCATCTTATGGCTATAAAAAAGACTGAAAAGCTCTCTACTCATTAGCATGGAAAATACTTCAGAATTCTATTTAGTTAAAGCAAATAAAGAATAAATTCATGAGATATATACTACATAGAACATATGTAATTAAAATATATATTTTACATATGCTCACATAATTTGTTAAGCAGTTATAGGGGTTAATTTTTGTCATATACTGATTTGTCATTCAAAATTATAATACATGGTTTTTCATCTTTAATTTATATAGTGAATTACATCCCTAAATTTTCAAAAATTGAAAACTGTTTCATTATTGAAATAAATTACATTTTGTTGAGATTTATAGTATTGTGAATTAGGGTTTAATTACTAATATAATGGTGTTACACTCAGGTGAGTAATACATATCTTATTTATTTTCTTTAAATCTACTTAATTTGTCCTCCCTGTCCTCATCCCAAGTTCACCCTATCACCTCCCCTAAGTAGTTTAAAGGGCTCAAAGATTTACAGAGGACAAAGTCTTTGAGGGGAAGAGTGGTTAAGTACCTTTTATCACACTGTCCTGTATGCTCCCGCCTTGCCTGGCAGTGGTTCTGCTCCTCCTCCACCATGTTTAACGTGTAGAACAATGGCAAGACCAGATACTACACAGGTGCTCCTCAGGGCCAGGAACAGACACAGACCTCTTCTGCTCACAGAGCCCACAGAGCTCCACCTCCCTCTCCCAAGCCTCAGCATCCCTTTAACAGTAGTCTATGAGAAAGCCCTTCCCATCCATGTCTCTCAGATGCCCTCTCCTCCACCTCCAAAACACATCTCCTAATATATCTCCTCAATGGGCTCCAGTTTTCAGAGACCAGACCCAGAAAGAAAGTGCCTTGCAGGCAACTTTGACTTTCCTTATTGCCACAGATTTCTCCAGAGGCAAAGTAGTATAGCGCTCGGTACCTGCTCTATGGCAAAGGGGAAAATGAAGAAGAAAAACAAATTGAAAATAAAAATTTAAAAATCCAATAAAATCAAATATTGGAAGTCTTCAGTCACAGTACTTTAACATATTGCTATAGATGTTCATAAGGGAGACTCATCTAGAGTTTCCTTTTATGTACCATCTTTGTATAGTCTGGGTAGCATTGCTATAACAGCTTTTTTAAAAAAAAATTAGAAGCATCCCTACTATCTCTGGACTTAGTAATTTGAATAGAACTGGAATTACAAATTCCTTGAAAATATGATAAAATGCACCTGTGAAACTACCTGAGCTAAACGAAGTTGTTTTTGAAAATGTTTCCATTTATTCCACGATAAATTGTCTACTTAACTGTTCTCTTTCTGAACAATGTTGGGAATTCATATTTTCAAAACAAACATTCATTTGTTGCAGATATTTAAATGTACTGAAGAAGTCTAAGCTATTATCTTAAAATTATTTTAATTTTCTTTTTATCTGTAGTCATTCCTCTTTTCTAATTTTGTAGATTTGTGCAAAATATTTTTAAACAAATAGAAATGATGCATTATTAAATAGAACGACGTATAGTTTTGAGAAAAAGAAAATTCATAAACACAGAGAAAAGTGGAGAGAAAAACCTAATTCTGGGCTCCCTCGCATGCCTTCTAAGTTGACAAATGACATGATATCGGTTTTCCTTTGAACATCTATTTAGATTCAAGTTTTTCTAAGTCCCACTGAGAGAAGATTTGTCAGTTGTGTGCTTAGAAGGGCTCACAGCTTAATATGCATAAAATGCTGTCTAATGACCTGTTGAGAAATTTTTCCATGCTTTACTTGTGTCTTTCTCTCCTCTCTCTCTCCCTCCCCCATTTATATATTTACTAACAAAGGTGGTGTTGCACTAACTTTTCTGCATTCTCATTAGTTTATACTTCTCATTAAAACAGTAGACTTGGATTACATTACTTCTAACCACAATTTTACCAATAAAATTGTAAGATTCTGATTCTTTTCTTTCCCATGATACCTAATCAGAAAAGAGCAAAGCTAGAGTTAAAAGAAAAGGGCCTTGAAGAGAACGGCTTCTCTGCAAGTATTCACTGAATTGAGTAGAAGAGAGCTTTATTTTGCTTTTCTTTTGCCAGGTTGTATAAATAATAGGCTTAGGCCACGTACTTTAATCTTTAATCTAGACCAGAGGTTCTAAACCTTGGCTAAATATTAGAATCACCTGGGAACTTTAAAACTCTTGCTCCTTAGGCCGCATCTCGGGCCAATTAAATTCCAATCTCAGAGGTTGAGCCCCAGGCAGCAGTGGGTTGTTTTATTTTTTAAAGCTCCCCAACGGGCAGTCAAAGTTGAGAACACTGATTCAGGCTTATCTGATATACAAGCCATCAAATATGAGAAAGTTGACTCAACTGAACTGCATTTATCAATTTTATGTATCAAACAGAATAACTATTAATCTTTCAGTAGGGCCCTTCACTGAGTTAGGTGGGTCAAAAATTCAGAATAATTTAGAATAAAATAAATGTGCTATAAAGATCTCCAAGAATAAGGGATGAACAAACAAATTTTCCACTTTTCCGTACATAATATGAAATAGCTGCCTTTCACAGGATATATTTTAGTGGACAATAAATAGAGCTGATCATAGTAAAGTTATAGAAATCATAAAGAACTTCAGTCTTTCTTGCTTCTAGCCTTTCTCCAAATCAACCCCAAATGCCACTTTTTCCACCCTACTCTGCCCCAACCCCATTCCCTAACATGACCCTCTGTAAGAGAACAAGCAGAATTCTGAATTGTTTTGTTTTTACTCTGTATCTTATTCACACAGCGTGTTACCTAAACTGCATTTTGGGCTTTTATTTTTAAATGTGTAATTATACACTCCCTCCCAGCACAGTCACAAGTGGAGTCTGGATAAGCTTGAGGATGTCTAGAAGGTTGTCATGGTGAGACTCAGTCTAGGTCTCAGCCAGGCCTCAAGTCAAGCCTGTTCTAGTGGGTTTGGGGAACTCCCTGGAGAAGCAAGGGCCTAAGTGAGGGTCTGAGCTGTCCCAGAGCTAAGTGGGACCGGCTGCAGTTGGCTGCTGTTGGCTGCTTCCAAGGGTTCTACATCAGCTGGGGAAGAAGAGCTAGGTTTAGGCCTCTCTTTAAATCTTCCCAAGAACACTCTCCTAATGGCAATCATATCATTCCAAGGCAAACCAGAGTTAAAGTTTGAGAGCTATGGAAAAAGACACAAAGGACTCTCAACTCAAGGCCGTGAATAGAGAGAAACAGGGTCTCAGAGACCCTCCAGGTTAAGTTAGGTGCTATGTAGGGTTAAATATGTACCCTGGACCTAGGGCCTTACATACCAAGTTTAAAACTTCCTGTGGCTCTGGTTGGCAAACATTCCGATTTTCATTTTGAAGATGAGGACATGAACCCTGTCTTAGTCTGCTTGTGCCGCTATAATAAAGTCTGAGACTGGGTAGCTTATAAAGAACAGAAACTTACTTGTGACAGTTCTGGAGGCTGAAAAGTCCAAGATCAAGGTGCTGGCAGGTTCAGTTGTCTAGTGAAAGCTGCTTTCCATTTTGTAAGATGGTGTCTTAATGCTGAATCTTCCAGAGAAGAAGGGAGAAATGTTGTGCCCTTACACAACAGAAGATAGAGGGCAAGCTAGGTGCTTCTTCAAAGGCTGCTTGAAGTGCCTTTTATAAAAGCCTTAATTCCATCAGCGCAGCCCTCATGGCTTAATCACCTCTTAAAGGCCTTAATGCTTAACACTACCATATTGGCAACACCTGAATTTTGGAGGGGACACATTTAAACCATAGCAGATCCTCAGAAAGGTCAAGTGACTCACCTAAGGTCATACAGTTTATACATGTTCATGTCACTGTGCATACATCCTGAAAATAGCATTAAGCATAAACTTCTAAATTTTGTCATAAATATCAAAGTCATGGCCCAAATTGATCTTTTTAAAATGTAGTACATAACAACTAACTCCACTCCACTCCTTTCATTCACTTCAACTTAAAATCGTGTTAGGGTACCCCTCTAGGAAAGACTAGAAAATACAGTGCACTTATTTCTACTTTCTAATGTAAAACATTTTTTAAAAAGCAATAGAGATTTAAAGAGGAATCAATGCAAATAGTGAAGAAAGGGTGGTTATTGGTTATTGAATTTATGTTTACAGCCTAAATAAAACTTGATTTTTTTTGCTCCGGTGCATGCAATTGTTCTCTAATCTACTAAACTCATCAAAGGGTTTCTCTCTTAAGGTATAACTAATTATTTTCAGATTTGCATATTAAATTCTAACTAGTAAAGCCATAAAGCTCAGAAACATAGACTATGGCCTGAGATACCCGAGGTGGAGTCCCAAAAAGTGATACTGTGATTTCATTTGAACAGTAATGTATCAAGTGGGCATCAGATTTTTATCACTACACTGTATAAATTTATTTACGAGGCACATGCTACAAAGTGTACATTACTGTATAGCTGGGGAGACAAGAAATACATAGGAAAATGTTATTTGTCCCAAATAATTTAAGGGGAAAATGTGCATACATGACTTTCCTGACAAGGCTATTTTGACACAGCTGTGCACTGATGCAGCTATTTCATGCAGGGGATTTTTAAACATAGCCCAAAAAACAAACTGTTAAACTTTCAGCTGTTTCTATTAACAAGTAATGTGTGAAACAGACATAGTCTTCCCATTCTAAAACCTTTTCACAATATTGAACCTCACCCAGTTGTAGATCCCCTCCCCCTGGGGTAGCAAGTGAGGATTAAGTGGGGGTCTGGAATGAAGTGGGGTCAGGGATGGGTTGAGGATGAGGGATGGAGTGAGGTTAGGCATCATCTGGCAGACAAACTATATGTGACCAGCAGTTATATGTTTACCACACTTACTTGTCTCAGAGAATGCCATACATCATTCTTAACAGAGTGCCTGTTCAGTCTCTGAGAATTCACTTATATTTTAGAGACTGTTAAATTTATAATGGGCATACTCCTTTATATCCATGAATAAACAGAACTGTCTGTGTAAAGCAGCCACTTCATCTGTTTTACATTTGAACATCTAGAAAACTCAATCACGGATACCTCTGCGTCTAGAGGTTTCCTAATTATGCAAACTCAATTTGATTGGATGTATATGGCACACCAGGTTGGGGAGGATATTTGAACAATAATATGATTCCCACACAGAAAATTTTCAACCTGTTTTCTAACAGTTCTCTCGATTCTCAAGCATACTTTTCTCTATTTACAAAAGTAATATATACTTAAAGAATTTCCAGGATTAGAGAAAATAAAAAGAGAATGGGGAAGGAATAGTCAGAGACATCTGTTGTAATTATTACATTGGAACAAATTTAATGTAACCTTTATATTACATTATAAAGATAATCACTCATTACAGTGTAATAAGTATAATATGACCATCTAATCTTTTAATACAGAAATGTTACTACCACCACTTCATTGGGAATGAGTCTAAAGAACTGTTTGAAACCCACTATTTTAGACAGACATGTCTAACTTGGAGAAATACCTACGTATGGCCACACCTGAGATTTTCCTCTCTAAAATAGTGAAGAAATATCTATCTTATACATCTTGTTGCATTTTTTATACAATTGCTTACTGATGTCTCCAGTGGAATTGAATTAAATTATGACCTTGTTCCAAGAAAAGCTCTGATGATAGACTTTAGCTATCTTATTAAAAAGTAATATATATGTTGTCCATTATGTTATAAAATGAACTACCCATTTAATTACCTTGTTTTTCCCATCCGGTTAATTGCCTAATGAAAACACTCTCGGTGGGTCAGTGGTTTCCTTGCTATCATTTAGAACAGCAAAATCTATCCTTGAGCTACTGTGGAGGCCAGTCTGTCTATCTATTATATAGTGTGGAAACTCTTCTGAATGATAGATTGGCGCTTTCCCTTTGGGGATTTCTTTGTGTATCATCTGGCTTCAATTTCTTCATGGGCTTTGTGCCTTGGTGAATGTGTATATATGTGCTTATGCTTACATGAAACACATAATTAACCTAAACATATCACTGTGGACTCAAATATGTGTGAACGTACATCTCCTTTATTTCAAAGTAAGACTGTTACATTAAAAGACATACACATAGGAAGAGGATGAAATTGAAATCTGAACAGACAAGGTACAAAGTTATAAAATCAGGATTAAGCTTATACATTTCATTATAATTAAATTATAAAACATTGTGAATGATATAGTCCTATTAATGAACCTATGCTTTCTTAATGACAAGAACAGGTTTCCATGTGCTAATCACATCATACATCTGAAATTTATTGGCTTCTTTTGGAATAAATTTAATATATTAATTCTAAAGTAGCCACTGCAAAAGTATCAAAGTGAAAATTAGAAACCAAGAGTGAGCCTAGTTCGTATAAAATTAGTACAAAGCATTGTCATTCCACATGGAGGTGCTTAACTCATTTAAATGTATTACTTTATTAAAGATCTATGAACACTTATTAAATGCCACTATTGTTCTGGTTTTTAGAGATACAGCAGTGCACAAGATGAACCAAGTCCAAGCCCTAGAGAAGCTTATAGTCTAGCAAGGTAGATAGACAAAATTGGTAAATAAATAATTACATAATTTCAGAGCATGATCATTTTTAAAGAAAAATAAAGCAGAACAAGGGATTTCAGAATGATTCTGGGATAGAGAGTAGAGTAATAATATTTGAGCAGCGACCTAAATGAAGTGAGGGAGTTAGACTTGCAGATGTGTGAGGGAAAAGTGTGTCAGATGGAGGGGAAAGCAAACAGAGGATTTAAGGGAGGAGACGCATGGTGTGGTCAAGAATCAGCAAGGTCAGTGTGGTTGCAGGAGGAGAGTGGGAGAAGGAGAGAGGTAAACAATACAGGAGAATTGGGCAAGAACTGAATGGTGACCTTTCAGAACAGGGAAGAAAAACAACAAAGGATAATGAGAGTCAGTAGGTTAGGAGAGAGTAGCACCATGGAAGCCGAGAGTAAAAAGAGTTTCCAGACAGAAGTGATATAGTGTGTTTAATGATGCTGAGAACCTAGTAAAACAGGGACTGAAAATTAACCATAAGATTTGCACACTGGAGTTCTTTCAACAGAGGGGAGGGATCCTTTCCAAGAGTTTTTCCTAAATAGGAAATAGAGAAATGGAGTATCAGCTTCAACGGAACATGAGATCAAGAGGGGTGTTTTTCTAAGATGAGAGACATCATAATGCATGGACAATGCAAGGTCGACAATAACAAAGATAAGTCTTGTACCATTTATTATACTGCATTAATGTGTACATAACACACATACACACACTCACACACACACAATTTCCCAAATATCGACTTGTTTAATAATGCTAGTTCAGCTCTTTAACTTTCTATCCATCTTTTTTCTTTATCCTATGCCCTAACCTATAGCGTTAATTGCTTCCCTAGGATACTGTATTAACAACTTAAATTATTATAGAAATTATCAAAATACATATCATCTTGTGGAGAAACTCCAAAATAAGGTAAAAATTATCATTTCAGTCACAAATTGTACATGATTGACTGCTTTTATAACTTGAGATTCTATCAGACTATAACTGATTTTAATATAACTTCTTTACTCTGAGCACTGTTTTGGAAGAGGTGTGTGTGTATATGTACAAATATATACAAACCGATTTGAAGTACATTGGTGGAATATATAAATCAGCACATATATAAAGACAAGAGGCTTTGTGGAAACAGTACAGGCATGAAACCGGAAACAACTAGGATGGCATCTCAGCTCTGCCAGTTACTAGCGTGTTACCTTGGACTTCCAGCAACTCAATCCCATCATTTGTAAATAGAGGTAATAATAAGGTAATAATGACCTCAGGAAGTAATAATGACCAGCTCATAGAGATGATAGAATAATCAAATAAGTAAAAAATATAGGTAGAGTACCTGGCATATATTCCACGTGCTTAATAAATAGTACCCTGATTTTTATTATTAATTCAATTAAGTACACTTTGATATTACATTACTATAGTTTTTCCACTCTCTCTCAATATCCTTCGTTGAATAGAAACAGAATGATGTATAATAAGGCATTCAATCATTAGGAATTCATTTCTTGCAATCAGTTGGTACTGATAAACCATGAGAAAGCTATTATCTCTTGAGTGATAACTAATCATTCTTTCCGAAAGAAGGCAGAAAAATGATATGCACATTCAACTTTCTACCAAAATGAAAATCTGTTGGGGAAATAACTGGGTAGGAAATTTATCCTTGTAAATGACTTGAAAGGTTATAGAGCAGTGGTTTTTAAAGTGTGGTTACCAGACCTAGGCATTCCTCCAGAGTGTCCCAAAGGCTGGAATGGGGGCAGGGCATGGAGAAATGATGTTTGGCAGTGGATGGGCTTCACTGATTTCATCAGAACACCTCCACTGTCATCTGTGTATACATTGGACCTAAATTAGATTTCACTTGAAGAAAAGGCTCCAAAGCTAAAAGAACATTTGAAATTCTTACCCTAAATGAGGAGTTAAACAGGCTATGGTGATTCTCATTACTCACTCACTCAAGTACTTTTCACTGTAATTCTGTACCAACAAACATGATTTAAGTAATCACTAAAACCAGACTGAAAATTAGATTACAAATACAATGCACAGTTCAACTTAGAAGAGAGGCTTGAAATCAAGTAAGTGGCACTAAGGAGAGAGTTGATAGATATCTCAAAGTGTTTATTCATGAACCACCACACCATTGAAGATACAAGTAAAAACTTGCTTAGCTTCTTTTCTTACACACCATCCTATACAGTAATCAGAGTTTCTTCCCTTCAGTAATCCCCAATGTAATGCTAAATTGAAAAATTAACTCAAAATTTCCTCTTTTCAAAGGCCCGTAACTCATCTGACCCCTGAGGGAGAAATTCTCACACACTTTCTCGGGGTGAGGGCCATGTGATTCCCATTGTTTTTAATAGAAATCACACTTCTCAAATCCTACCAAAGGCTTTAGCAATTTAGGTATTCACATTTTCATAGCCAAAGCTGTTGCTTTTTAATTTCCTCTGGGTGTTTCTTTCTCCATTAAAACTATTGTAAGATATTTATAGTGTGTATCCATGAATGAAACACTCAATAGAGCTTTCTGTTCCTTCTCCCACTGTGTCTGCATGCTATAGTTTCCTCACTCTAAAACTCTTTCGCTTAGAATAGGAAACATGTACAAGTCAGTTCATGTGTGATAGACATAGTCCTATAATCATGGAGGGTTATGAACTCATGTGGTTTATTACATCTAAAGCTTTGCAAATATAAAGATTCTTTTAAATTCAAAAATATCTATGCATTTCCACTTAAAAGTAACTGTACTTTTGGTATTTGAACACTGAGAAAAAAACATAATGACAAGAAGACATCATGGATTATATAGTCCTATTAATGAGGCTATGCTTTCTTAATTACAAGAATAGATTTCTGTGTGTTAATCAAACCATACATCTAAAATAGTATATACATATATGTGAAATAGATTATGCTTTCTGTCTACACACAATGCTTAGCATAACCGTAGATTTGCAGAGCCTTTTTACTAATTCTGAGTCCTCAGAAATCCCCAGTCCTCAGAAGTCTCCATACTGCATGTCACAAACTACTGGTAGAGGAGAAAGTACATAGTCTCCAGAGTCAGAAAACCTGGTTTAAGTCACAGGTTAAATCTCTTACCAGCTACATGAACTTAACTCATCTGACTCCTAGTTTCCCTATCTAACAATCTAATTTTAGGATAAAGGTTGTGTACATTTAAATATATATAGCACTTGATTTGCAATAGCAATAATGGTTAATAATGATTGTGTGTTATATATTGGGCTACATGCTTTAGGCCATTTGCATATCTGTACATTTTAAGACATAAGCTTGTAAACAACAATCCCATGAAGTATACTGTGGTGGTCAGTAGAATACACATCAGAGTCCAAGCACCTGGGTCCAAATCCAGGCTCTGAACTCTAATACCCATTAGCAGCATGACCAGGTACAAGTTATTTAACTTTTCCCACATTTTTCTTTTTCATTTGTAAATGGGAATAACAATAATCTTTATCTTTATGTTAATAACATTTGGCAAGTGCTTAACACAGTGCCTTGAACACAGAATATGTAAATATTAGATAATATTATAATTTAAAAGGTAAAGCAACTGGTTTCAGTAAATTAACTTGCCCAAGGTCACATCATTGCTAACAGCAGAGCTAGGGCTCTAAACCAGACCTATATCTCTAATACACATTTTATAGGTGTTGGCTTCTTCTAATGGAAATTTACTCTTCTTCCCTCTACTCTTTTCTAGGTTCAACCCTCCTGGATAATGGCAAGGGACAGGCAGCTCAATCTAAGCAGCAGGCAGCTATAAGGACTCCAGTCAGAAGTCAACTTACCAAGAGAATGAACTCCCTTTCCTATGTGAAGCTCCTTCCAGGAAATAATGCATACAGCTAGAACCAGTGAGGCCACGCAGATTTGCAAATGTTGATTTGGTGTTTTGGTTGCAACTCAGTAGTGGGTGAAGTAAGCAGAAGGCACGGTACCCAGAAGCACTTGAACCCACAGACTCAATGAATCCTATAACATACAACACAGGCCCATCCCCTATAATTTCTCATCTTTCTTCCTTTCAGTCACTTTTGCCAAATTTCCCTCAAGGTGGAGCTAACCTAATCCGGTTTTTGCATCTTTGCTGAATATTAATCCTTGTATTTATATAATTATCATCTCTCCATAAAACGATTAACAAAAGAAAATGCCAAGTCAGACTAGTGCAGGAACAGTGAAGTCTTTGCAGAAACCTCATCTCATTCTCAGGTTACAAGTACCCAGAAACAGGGCAGCACACTTTCTCTATATCTTATTAGCCAGACTTACCTTATTCCTAAAGGTACTTCCACTCAAAATCCCCAGCCCAATATACTTAAGTATTAATTCAATGTGAAACTAAAATTGAGAACCCAGCTTTAATGTCTTTCATAAGACCTTCTACCTCATCCAAATGTGGCTTTTAACCCTTAAGCTATAGTTTTATTTTAATATATCCCAGTTCTCCCAACTAGCCTTGATACACATCTCTCCTCTAATACAATGACGTCTACTTCTCATCAATACTATAAGGGATTTTCTATTGAAACTTGATCTCAGAAATATCTGAAAAATTCTAAGGCACAAACTATGGTAGGCCCAATAGACTCAGAGATCAATGAAGTTCTCAATGTTAATGAACTTCTGTACATTAGTATGATGCCAAAACTAAACTCTGATTATATGACCCCAAAGGCCTTCACAATCCACTTTCTATCTGTATACCCTGAAGAGTTATTTAAACTTTTTTGAGACATTCCTCCTTAAAATCATTCAAAGATTCAAATTTGGGAGTTGGCCTCAAGCTTACACATCTCCCAGAGACCCTCCCTTTTTGAGCAATATCTTCCTTTGCATGAATAGACCATGTTTTCTGTTAAGTAAATCAGTACCACAGCCTCACCACTCTGTGCCTCCATTTAACAAAATTGTCACTTAACTACAAGCAAAGTGGATTCACAAGTCCTCAGTAAATAATGGATGAACACTGCATCAAAAACTAGGTCTTCATTACTACCGAAATTGTCAATATAGTATTTTTTTTAAACTTAGAAGTTCCATTAGAAATACAGAAAGTGCTCTTTGCAAAATTGAAAAGGACAAAACTGGTACAAAGAAAAGTTCCCAGTTTCTGCAAGGTCATTATAAACAAGATTAAAAAAAAAAAAAACTATTAAAATTTTCACCACAGCCTTTTGAAACAAGTTGACAGACACAAGAAGCTACAATGTGAAGCCTCAAACCAAGATGCTCTGTTAGGCAGTTCCTTGTGAAAATAATCCCGGAATCATTATTCTGTTGCGTTACTCTTGACTTTCAAGTCTGAAGAGTTTTCTTTTGCTTTACTTCCTTTCACTGTGGGCAGCTCCACAGTCATCTGAAGGCAAGCTGGGACTTGAGACAACTAATGACAGGGCAATTTCTCATGGGCAGGTCTCTAAGAAGAGGTAGATGGATTTGCTCAATTCAGGGTTCTCTTCTCAAGGAGTCCCAGGATCTAAGCATACAAAAAAAAAGGGGCCAGGAAGCAAAAAAAAGGCTCAATCTGGAAGGTGCAGCCGGTCAAAGCTATTTTCTTCTCCCAACACATGCTCAGAAGAGTTGTGTAACTTTTGGTTTTTTATGTTAACTCGCTGAATTATCTGCTTGTATACACAATCCCACCATTAAATTTTACTTAATTAGCTAAATTTAACCACTAATTCAACCAAATGATTGACAATTAAGTCAATCACTATTACTGATTGCATAATACTATTATGCAAGGTCTCTGTAACCACAAAGGAGCTTCGAAAGTGCCTCCATTCCGCTAAAGCCCAAGAGGGTCAATGAGCTTTACATGCATATCTGTTAGGAAGTTAAGGAAAGAAATTTTTGTATTTTTTTTTTTTTTTTTACTTTAAGTTCTAGGGTACATGTGCACAATGTGTAGGTTTGTTACATATGTATACATGTGCCATGTTGATGTGCTGCACCCATTAACTCGTCATTTACATTAGGTATATCTCCTAATGCTATCCCTCCCCCCCTCCCCCCACCTCACAACAGGCCCTGGTGTGTCATGTTCCCCATCCTGTGTCCAAGTGTTCTCATTGTTCAATTCCCACCTATGAGTGAGAACATGCAGTGTTTGGTTTTCTGTTCTTGCGATAGTTTGCTGAGAATGATGGTTTCCATCTTCATCCATGTCCCTACAAAGGACATGAACTCATCCTTTTTTATGGCTGCATAGTATTCCACGGTGTATATGTGCCACATTCTCTTAATCCAGTCTGTCACTGATGGACTGGGTTGGATCCAAGTCTTTACTATTGTGAATAGTGCCACAGTAAACATACGTGTGCCCGTGTCTTTATAGCAGCATGATTTATGATCCTTTGGGTATATACCCAGTAATGGGATGGCTGGGTCAAATGGTATTTCTAGTTCTGGATCCTTGAGGAATCACCACACTGTCTTCCACAATGGTTGAAGTAGTTTACAGTCCCACCAACAGTTTAAAAGTGTTCCTATGTCGCCACATTCTCTCCAGCACCTGTTGTTTCCTGACTTTTTAATGATTGCCATTCTAATTGGTGTGAGATGGTATTTCACTGTGGTTTTGATTTGCATTTCCCTGATGGCCAGCGATGATGAGCATTTTTTTCATGTGTCTGTTGGCTGCATAAATGTCTTCTTTTGAGAAGTGTCTGTTCATATCCTTCGCCCACTTTTTGATGGGGTTGTTTGATTATTTCTTGTAAATTTGTTTAAGTTCTTTGTAGATTCTGGAAATTAGCCCTTTGTCAGATGGGTAGATTGTAAAAATGTTCTCCCATTCTGTGGGTTGCCTGTTCACTCTGATGGCAGTTTCTTTTGCTGTGCAGAAGCTCTTTAGTTTAATTAGATCCCATTTGTCAATTTCTTATAAGGAATCAGGTTTCCAGGCAGCTCAGCTTGTAAACAATATTGAAAGTCAATCGACTGGCCTGCCAGTCTTGCTGATAACCTGACTTAAAGTCTGGGAAGATAGAGCGTAAAAAGTAAGAATTTATTTTAAAAGCTATACCAGACATCATTCTGTCAAAATGAAATAGAAATAAGTACTGTGGACCAAAAGAAGCTGGTGATTAAGAGTGAAATGGCTTCCTGAAAAGTCACTTTCTAAACAAAATCCTGTTTCTCTTTTAAAAGTACTGAATGATCAGCACCATCCCCAACACACACACACAAACACGTGTGTGTGCACATGCACATATATTCTTAAGTCACCAGCTACCCAATTCTACCAAATAATAACAATGATCATATATTGAGCAGCAGGCAAAATGCTTCCCATATTTTCTCATTTGAATTTTACAACAACCCCAGAAGGGAAATCTTATATCTTCCTGGGATAGATGAGGAATATGAAAACCAAATTGTAGAGAAGTTAAGCAACTTGCCCAAGTTTGCTTAGTTAGTAGGTTGCAAAGGTGATATTTGGATCCTGGTTGTTTTGGTTCCAAAGTCACCTCTAATTACAATTAGGTCTAAAATAAGGAACAAATACCTAGTAAAATCTTCTAACAGTATACTTCACGTTTATAATTTCTTATCATAATATCCCATCATGAAAGAAAAGGCTTTAACCAGAAAATAGCATTTTAAAAATACTCAAAGTACTCATAACATGAATTAGCATCAAGAAATCATGAGCTGTGCAGGTTCTAATTTGACTGGCAAAAAGCTTGTAGCTCCTAATCTCACTAGAAAAACTCTTCAGGGATATTTCCGATTTGTAAGAGAAGAGATATCATTCCAGTGGCTGAGTTTTAGGGGCAGTGGGGAAGTTATCTATTGCTTTTTAAAAAAGGAAAAAGAAAAGAAACTTCCTTCTGACAACCAAGATTTTTTAATCCTTAACTGGGGACACCAAACGTTTCTTAGTATGAGTTAGTTTGTGTGTGTGTGTGTGTGTGTATATATATATATATATAGTATAAATGTATATGTATAAATGAATGTATAAATTCATTCATACTAGGATATGAATGACAGCTCATACCCCTCCTGAAAACATGTCTTTGAGATGGAAGAGAGAATCAGGGCTCTGAAACAGTGGTTCTCAAACTTTTGTGTCTATCTGAATCACCTGGAAAGCTTGTTAAACACAGCCTTCTGGGTTTTACCCTCATTACCAATTGAGTACCTTTTGCATAGCAAGGTAAATAATTTGTATTTCCAAAAAGTTCCTAGGTGCTTCTGATGTTGTTAGTCCCAGGACCACACTTTTAAAGACTTCTGCATAGAACAACTGGAGTGAACTGAAGGAGAGGTTGTTTTTCTGAAGATGCCAAATGCCAGATGTGCCAGAAAAACTTTCAAATTCCATGCTGATATGTGCTGGTCCTTCTTTAAACGTGTGAAATCATAACCCTGGGTAATTCTGGGGCTCTGACCTCACACTCGAGCTCTTATTTGCCTGAAGTCTCTTTTTCCACCTCTGAAGACTGCTCAGTCTCTAAACTGGGCACATCTCCCCACTTTATGTCTTTGAGTTGCAATGCCCTGCAGTGTGCCAACAACAGGCATGAATTGTTTCACTCAGTTCTTCGTTTGTCAGCAGTTCCAGGTGCCAGCTTCATCTGTTGGCTCACATTCGAAGGAAGGGCAAGGGGGAGGACAAAGGAGCAGTGAAATTCATTAGGGGAGAGAGAGCAGTACTCCAGAAGGCCTGTGAAATTGTTGTTACTCCTCCTGAAAGAGAATGAGTTTGGGATGAACTTGGCTTATAATATGGGCCTTACTATTTATAGCTTGAACTATGTCATCCTCTAATATTATCAATTTTTAACGTGAAAAAATTTGCAAAAATTCATAGGTCAGTAGGCATCAGATAATTGTTGGTCATTCATCTGAGCACTAGAGACCAACATTATTCTTTCTTGCTCATGAATGTGAGAGCAGGGAAACCCTTCATGGAATGGACAACCACAAGTAAAGTCAGTTATGGCTTCTTGCAGGGAAGGACTAACCCTACATTAACATAATGTATTCCTGGAAAAGTCTGGATTTTGACAATCTAGACAGTTTTTTCTTTAAAGATAAATAATGTAATTGGAACAAATAAAATAGAAAACACGATTTTGTATGAACTTATTTTTATTTCCTATTTCTAGAAATAGATCTATCTTTTCCTTTTTCTTGGTCTTTTATGTTTCACATTTCTCTAAATTTGCTCACTCCAATACTAAATACCAGTAGGCAAAATATTTATTTGATACCTGAAGCAAGAACAAAACCAAAAACAACTTTAGAATACCCAGTAAAAGCAGACACCTTCATTTGTTCATTCAACAAGTGTTTATTCAATGCAGGGTAGGTAGGCCAATTGTGGGCTGGGCAAAAGATAGCCAGTGGAGAGCAAGATTGACTCAGTCTCTGACTTCAAGAAGCTTTCAGTCTAGTGAAGGATCCAGATAATCTATAAGCAAATTGATAAGTAAGGAAATATAGATTATAATAAATGCAATGAACAAAATAAACTGAGTGATAGAGAAGAGTTGGAATGGGAGAGGAGGAAAGACACGAGGGCTGCTTTCATCTGGTAGCAAGGAAAAGTCTTTCTGGGCAGGTGATATCTGAGCCCACTCTTAACAGAAGAGAAGCAGGCAACCCTGCTGAAAGGTAAGGAGAAATGGTACCAAAACCCCTGATATGAGAAGGACTTGGAGTATTCCATTAACAGAAATTCGAAAGGCCAGCGAGGCAAAGGTTGTGTAGCACAAAAGGTTAGAGAAGTCAGCAAGGAACGTCAGGCCCAGGGCAAGGAGTTTAGATTTTATTCTAAAACCAATGGGAAGTTACAAACAAGCAAGCTTTTCTGATATAATCTAATATATCTCTGGCTGTGGTGTAGAAAATGAATTGTGAGAAACAAGAGGAGAAGCATGGAGACCCATTAGAAACTATGACAATAGACAAGATAGGATGATGGTGTTGATTACAGTGCTGTGATGGTTAATTAACACTCTGCATCAACTTGACTAGGTAGGACATAAAGTGCCCAGACATATGGTCAAACATTATTCTTAGTGTGTCTGTGAAAGTGTTTCAGGATGAGGTTAACATTGGAATTGGTAGACTGAGTAAAGCAAATTGCCCTCTGTAATGTGAGTGGGCCTCATCTCATCAGTTGAAGGCCTGAATAGAACCAAAAACTTCAGATAAGAAAGAACTCCACTTGCCTGACTGCCTTCAAGCTAGGGCATAGGTATTCTCCGCCTGTGGACTCAAACTGAAAAATCTGCTCTTTCTGGATCTCAAGGCTGCCAGCCTTCAGACTGGCACTACACCTCGGCTCTTATGGGTCTCCAGGTTGCCAACTGTAGGTCTTGGCACTTGTCAGCCTTCACAATCATGTGAACAAATTCCTTAGGATAAATTATCTATTTTTTTCTATTGATCTGTTTCTCTGGAGGATCCTAAGAATACAAATGAACTTGGGGAGATACGGACAGATACAAGACATGTTCTGGAGAGAAAATTAATAAAGATTTGGATTTGTATTAATGTAGGCATGAAGAAAAGTCCATATTAGTGTTTTTAAATAATGAATTCTTTCTCATTTTACCTACCAGTTGGTAATATGTTCTTACCACCATAGCTTTTAAAAAGATTAAAGAAAGTACTTTTGCACAGTCCTTGACATCCACATCCTATTTCTGCCACCCAATTGATCTACTCTGCAAATTCAGGCTAATATTTCTCTAAAAATTAGGGAGTAAGGAAGAAGTATACGCTATCTCTACGTAATAGACATTCCACACAAAAGCCATGTGATGCTCTTTCATTGATTTTATAATTAATTTCTCACAAAATTACTAAAACAAAATTGAACCTCCAAGCAAATATTTCAGACAACTTATTTTATTCTTTGTTATTTAGAGTAGATCATCCCTAAAGTGCAGTGAGGCATGAGAGTCATGTATGACTGTACATGGAGGCAAGCAATGGACCCTCTCCCCAAGCATGAGAGCATCACAGTACAACTTAAGCCTCCAGAAGCCAAGAAACTTATCTCATTATATAACTGTTCCCGCAGTTGTAGAGGCCAGAGCTCACAGAAACATACATGCAGCCTTTTAAAGCCATGCAGGCATTTCTGATACATGTCTACAGTGACAATTGTGAAATTAGTGGACTCCTAACTCAGGAGAGCAGGGGCTGCTGCCAGTTTTGCAGGCTCTTCCCTTAGACCCCTCTGGGTCTCTTGGCCCTCAGGTCTTAATATGAGCTGCCCAAATAGTAGCTACATCTATTTTTAAATAGTAATTTGAGAAATACTACTTCCTCATATCAAAATACTTCATGCTTCACCAGGAGTTAAAGGGAGATAGGGTATGGCCCATTTAATCATAGAGAAGAACTAAAACTCAGAAGCTTGGATTTCTCTGGGCGTAAGCGTGTTTTTCGTTGTGTTGTGTTTGCTCTTGGAAAAATGTGATATGCCGTTTTTATTCTAAAAAGGCTTTAAATGCTTATTAAAAATGTTCTTTGAAATCAAATAGCTCTGTAAAGGCTGTATTTTGATGATTTGATTATAAATGAATGAAAAGCATATGGATTAGGTCACACATGGTTTTAAAGAATTACAGGCAAAGGTGTCTAACAAGACACATTGCAAGTTTACCAAATTCAGACATTTGAAAGAAAATGTCACAGGATAGAAGAAAACAAGCTGACTTTATGCTAATTGAAAGGCTTACAGATGTGAGTACCTATATCTTAAGAGTTTGGTCACCACCATTAGGTGTCTCCATTCATCATTTCTGCCAAAGGTCTAGTATATTCCACATTTATAGTTTTTAGTTTAAGCTAACCACCCAAATGTACAATTATAAAAAAGCAATGTCATTCTAAAATAGGGGGTAAGCTTAATATTTTTCCTTCCAGCCGTGGCTGAAATTCAGCTCCTAGGATGGCTATTGTATTATCATTAATAAATTATCTACATGTACAAACATAAGTGGAAAAGAAGATTTTCAGCTCTTCATTAACATTTTTTTCTCTTAGAGAAATATACTTTTTCCCTTCCCAAATCACATACCGATGCAATACTCTCCCATGCCTATTGCAAAGTGAAAGGCTAAGACACAGCGGAAGAGATTCAAAGGGAGGATCTACTTGGCTTTGTATTTCAAAAACAATGAATTTAGAAGAACCAAAAAAATAAAAATAAAAAGGGTTTAAAATTAGGAGCTTAAACAGGTAAGGTTTCTAAGGGTGTGGGGATGGAAGTGGAAGACATGTAAAGGGTGAAGGGAGTGGCCAGGCTAAAAGGCTGGACCTAAAAGGACACACAGAGAGAAATGCAGAACCCATCATGAAAGCAGTCAGCATCTGGGCTCCACTTGAGTGAATGCTGAACATGGCCTCCGCTCCTGAACATTGTCATTCTTTCCTGTATGATAGCTATAGCACTTTTGTTTGTGGTGTCATTAAAATGACTAATTTATTCCTTCTGTTTATTTTTCATAGTCAATCTTTCCAGAACTATGTTACTAACTTTTTCAAGTAACCAGATTTTGGTTTTGATGATCATCTCTGTTGATTCTTAGTGTGCTTGCAAGCAAGCTTACTTTTTATATCATCTTCATTCTTTTTTTTTCTTCTACCATTTTTGTGTGTCTGTTTTTTCCCTAGCTTTGTGAGCTAAATGTTTAATATGTCTATGTTAATTTTTTAAAGAAATGCATCTTAGGCTATAAATCTCCCTCTGAGTGCTGCTATAGCTGTATCTTGCTAATTTCAATGTGCAGTAGTTTTACTGCCATCTATTATAAATATTTCAAAATTCTAATTTTGATGTCATCTTCAACTCTTACTGTTGTTATGTTTTCTAAATTCTAAATGTGTAAGAATTGGTTAAATATATTTTATTGTTGATTGACAATCTGAGGCTATTATGGACAGAGAATATAACCATATTCTTTCTATGAAATCAATTAGTTAAGCAAATTTTATGTATGTTCATGTTGTACTTAGAAAAAAGGTGTGTTTTCTGATTCTTCAGCTTAGTAATATCTAAATGTTCTCTAAATCAAGCTTATTAATTGTATCATTAAAATTTTCTGTGTATTTACTAAATTTTGCTTTATCAATCTATTATCTGTGATCCCCTTAACCCTGTATGTGAGCTATTTTATTAATTCCTCTTTTATTTCTCCTATATTTCTTTTTGCATGTATAAATAGATATATGTATGTTTTTTACTTCCCTCTTTTCTTTTCTTTTCTTTTTTTTTTTTTTTGAGACAGAGTCTCGCTCTGTCGCCCGGGCTGGAGTGCAGTGGCCGGATCTCAGCTCACTGCAAGCTCCGCCTCCCGGGTTCACGCCATTCTCCTGCCTCAGCCTCCGGAGTAGCTGGGACTACAGGCGCCCGCCACCTCGCCTGGCTAGCTTTTTGTATTTTTTAGTAGAGATGGGGTTTCACCATGTTAGCCAGGATGGTCTCGATCTCCTGACCTCGTGATCCGCCCGTCTCGGCCTCCCAAAGTGCTGGGATTACAGGCTTGAGCCACCGCGCCCGGCCCACTTCCCTCTTTTCTTAAACAAAAAATTTGTGTGTATGTGTGTGTGCTTTAATTTTTTATTTAACAATATAGTCTAAAAATTACTCCATGTAAGTTCATAGTAGAATCTTAACTCAGAATCCTTATCATTTTTTATAGCTACATAGCACTCCATCGTGTAGATGTGCCATAATTTAGCCAATTAATCTCTAATGTATGGGCATTTAGGTTGCAGCATCCTGCAGTTACAAATAATGCTGCAAAGAATAATTCTATGCATACATTGTTTATATTTTGAGAGGTTAATTTTAGAGTACATTTCTAAAAGTGTTGCTAGGTCAAAAAGTAGATATATAGGTAATTATGTCATATATTGACAAATTCCCCTCCATAGAGGATCTACCATTTCTGTATTCCCATCTGCAGTGGAGAAGATGAGCTGTTTCCTCATAGCCTTGTCAATAGAATGTGTTGTAATATTTTTTAGCTTTTGCGAACCTAAGATATGTTATCTCATTGTAGTTTTGATTTGCATTTTTCTTACTATGAGAAAAGTTGAATGCATTTTCATATGTTTGAGAGCCATTTTATATCACTTTTGTGTTGTCAGTTCATATCTCTTGCCTAATTTTCAACTGAATTTTTGGTCTTCTTTCCTTAATTATTAATATTTGTATATATATTAGAGATGTCAGTACTTTATCTGTGATATATGTTGAGACATTTTTTTCACAAATTGTCATTTGTCTTTTAACTTTGCTAATGGTGTTATTTCTCATAAAAAAGTTATTTTTAATGTAGGCAAATTTTTCAGTCTTTTAATGCATCAGTATTTTAAGTCATATTTAGAAGGCTTTTCTTATATATGGATTATGGAGGAATCGTCAGTGTTTTCTTTGAGTTTAATTTTCACGTTTAGATCTCTGATCCATTTGAAGCTTATTCTTGTAGTTGGTATGAGGAATAGATCTCACCTTTTGTTCCAAATGATTATTTGGTTTTATTAGCACTATTTATTTTTAAAAATTCATCTTTGCCCGAATGTAGTTTGAATTTTCTATTCTATTCCATTGGTCTTAGTTTTCAAGCACCATCACCTTATTATTTTAATTATTGATTATCTTTATTATTAACATCAAAAACCTCTTTTATAGAGAACCATTTTAGTCCTCCCCTACCCCACCGACCCATAGTGCTTCCTTCTCAGTGTTTTCTTAGCTTTTCTTATGTGTTTCTCCTTCCGTATAAACTTCAGTATCAGCTTGATTTCCTTCAGGTAGAAAGCTTGTTGGTGTGTTTGTTGGGATCATGAATGTACCTATCACTTAAAGAGAATGAAATTGAAATGCTTTATCAAAGAAAAAGAATGGTTTCCATTTGGGTTATTTAGGAACACTTTATGTAAATCACATTTGATCATGGTTTATTGTGTTGTTAATATGATAATTGACTCTGTTCATTAATATTTTATTTTAAAATTTTACATCAATATTCACAAGTGATTTAGTACCACTATTTTATCAGACTTAGAGATAAATGTTTAATTCACTTCATTTAAAGAATTTGGATGGTGTTCCTTTTTTTCTTCATTTTCATTGCTCTAAAACAAGTTATATCTCATCAATTTACCTGATGTTTAGGATTTGGCTACATTTCCCCTGTGAACACTTCTAGGGTTGGTATTTTCTTGTGTGTTAATTCCTTGATAACTCTCTCTATTTCTTCTAAGAACATTAGTCTATTGAAACTTTCTCTTTCTACTAGGATCAATTTTGGTAAATTTAATTTTAAGTTTATTTGCATAGAGGCAGGCAAATTATTATTTTATGATATACGTTTCCTCTTCAGCACACCAACATGGCACATGTATACATATGTAACAAACCTGCACGTTGGGCACATGTACCCTAGAACTTAAAGTATAATTAAAAAATAATAATTTTCCTTTTGTCATTTCTTAATTTGTGTATCTGTATATTTTTCCTTGATTATTTTAGCTATTGGTTATGGTATTTTTATGATTTTTAAAAGAATCAGTATTTGTATTTATTAACTTACCCTGCTATTTCTCTGTTTTCTGCCTCATTAAAGTCTGCTTAGAATTTATTATATCCTGCTTGATGCTTTCTTTTTGTTTATTGTTCTGTTTCTGGCTTTTTTACTTAGGATTTAATGTATTTTTTTAATTCTTCCATTTTATTGATATAGGTGTTTGGGGCTATTCTTCATAATTGTTCAGTCTGATCACTGCTCTAAATATGTCTCATAGGTGTGGTTATGTAGTATTTCATCATTATTTTTCAGAAATCTGTAAGTTATGTTTGCGTTTCCTCTTTCACTCAAGATTCGCTTTTTAAAAAAGGCTTTTTGATATCCACATGAAAGATTGTTTTTGGTTTTGAACTCCTTTAAAAGTTCTATATTCTTTGGCTCTTCTATATTCTTATCTTTTCCTTTGTCTACTTCATCAATTTGGTATTGTGGGTGGTGATTTCTAGTCATTATTATTATTATGTTTCTATGTATTCTCCCTTTTATCTTTTGTAGTTTCTGCTTTATAATATTAATAATTGTGCTAATTAAAACATAGATATTCATAATTATTATTTTTTAGCTGTAAACTGTGGCTTTTAGTATTACAAAGTGTTCTTTTTTATCTTGATTAACTATTTTGCCATGAAATCTATTATGTCTGATAATAGGTTTATATCAGCCCAGTACACATTTTCCCATCATTTTATTTTTAGCTTTCTAAACTCCCATTGCTTTAGGTATTTCTTTTTTAATCAGCATAGAGTTAGGGTTGCTATATGAGACAATAAGAAAGCTTTTTCCTTTTTATGGGCAAGTTAAGCCTATGTACATTTATTAACACAGTTGATCTAAATATAATCATATTACTTTATGTTACAGCTACTGCAAAGTTTATGTAAGATTGACTGTGTGTCTTCTATATGGCATGTCTTATTTATCTTTTTCTTAATATTTTTTCTCAATTTCTTGATATTTAGGATGATTTAAATTTTTGTTCTACTGGTCACCTTTGGACTTATGCTCTAATTCCCTCTTACTTTTTCTTACCATCAGTTTATCAACTTATGAAATGGTATCCCTTGACTCCTACCTATTATCTACAGAGCAGTCAATGACCTTACTCCACTTTCCCTTTCTTGCTCCTCACTCTTCCCATTTTTAGTTGTATTCTTTCTCCTTCATGAGACTGTATAATGTTGACATACCATCCTTTCACCCATGTACTACCCTCCTTTAGCCTTAGGTATACAGCTAAATTTATTAAATATTCAACATTAGTTCTCTTGCCAAAGCTTTTCCTGTCATTTCTCTGTTAAATGAAGCTCAGTTAAAGGAAGTTAGATTTCTTAAATGTCATGTATCTGTTAAATAAAGCTAGATTGCTCAGAAATAGCTTGTTAGTATTTTCTGAGTTCTTATGATTCTTTTACATATATATATATGGCTAGCTTTGGCACTTGTAGTGGGTTGAATTGTGACCACCAAGAAGATATGCCCAAGTTGTAATTTCTCATACCTGTGAACATAACCCAGTTTGGAAACAGGGTCTTTGCAAGACCCTATAATTAGTCAAGGATCTCCAGATGAAATCATCCCAGATTTAGAATGAGCTCTAAATCCAATGATTGGTGTCTTTATAAGCAAAAAGAGAGGTAGATTTAAGCATAGACACCTAAAGAGATAGAGAGAGAAAAAGGCCATGTGAAGACAAAGACAGAGATTGAAATGATACAGCCACAAGCCAAGAAATGCCAAGGATTGCCAGAAGCCACCAGAAGCTAGGAAGAGTCATGGAATATTCTTCCCTGGAGTCTTCAGAGGGCGCATGGCCATACCAACACCTAGATTCAGACTTCTGTCCTCCAGAACTGTAAGAGAATACATTTCTGTTTTAAACCACCAAGTTTATAATAAGTTGTTAATGTATCACTAAGAAACCAATACAGCACTTAAGATATAACTTGGCTGAATATAAAAACACTTATCTCTCATTCTTCTTGAGTTCTCCAAAGTGCTGCTCAACCATTACCTTATTTTGATAAATCTGATACCAATTTAATTTTTTAATAATTTGGACCTGAGGATCTTGAATTAGTCTTTAGAATTTAGACTAGAATTTATTTAGAATTTAGACTAGAGTTATTTAAACTTTACTAGAGTTTATTATTTCAAATCAGTTTTCCCAGGTTCACCACAGGCCCTTTCAATATTTAGATTTAAGTTTTCCCTCATTTTTATAAAGTTTTCTTGGATTACAGCTTTAAACATTAGTTCTATTTCATTGTTATTTCATTTTAGTTTTTCAGCAACTCCAATTATACTTAAAATTGGATTTTCATTGACTTTTTAATTTAATCACCCTTTACTTTCTTTTTTTCTATCATTTTCTCTTAGCTGTTTTTCTGTCTTCTTAAAGTGCCTCTTATTGATTTGCCATCTGAGTCTACTACCCATTGGGTACCTTGCTATTTAATCTTCATTTCTGAGATAGTTTTTACCCCTTTAATTTATTTCTCAATTTAAATCAACCCTCATTACATTTCTTACTTTTTTAAAACAATTTGTTATTATTATTTGAATTTTTATGCTAAGTTCATTTTTATAATAGTTCCAAATGTTTACCCAATTATATTAAATTCACTGTAGAGTATGATTCAGTTTACTGATTGATACTTGAAATTGGTGAGAATTTTCATCAGCTGAAGTACTTTATTTTCATTTTCTATTTTCTTTTTATAGTACCACTTATGGAGTTAGTCTGATTTTTCCGTGTTAGACATAAGAATTTCTAGTTCAATATCACCCTCTTCCATCATAACAGTGAATCACGGTTTCTATAATGAATAATATTAGTTGTTGGGAATGTTAAACCAACTTTAGCCTAAAGTTGTCTCCTTACATATTTTAAGTTCTGCCTAAATGTTTTTCCGTACATCATGAACTATAACAAGTGGAGGTGTAAACACACCATAGCCTACACTTGTGCCAATCACTGAGTTTTGGCCAATCAAATGTAGCCAACTGTTCAAACCATGTTCAAATAAGGTAAACATCAAGCTGTAACCAATCTGGCTGTTTCTTTACCTCACTTTCCTGTTCTATACATCACTTCCTTTTTCTGTCCATAAATCTTCTTATACCACATTGCTGTGCTGGAGTCTTTGAGCTACTCTGGCTCACATGGCTGCCCAATTCGCAAGTCGTTCGTTACTCAACTAAACTCCTTTAAATTTAATTCAGCTGAAGTTTTTCTTTTATCAGGAGGAAGGGAAGAGCTGGTGTGTCTTATTTTTCTATTCATTTATGTATTATTCTTAATTTTCTCCTTACTGCCTTCTTTTCCTTCCATGTTGCTTCTCCAAAGGAAAATCTCTTTTTCTATGTACCTGCTTTTCCCTCTGAAGGAATGCTTCTCTCAGTCTGCAACCTCCAGTTTCACTCACATTCCAGATTCCCCTTTGTAGCTGGTGCTGTGAACTAAGTCACAGACCTCAATTTAATAAGTTAGGACTTTTTTATATGGTAGATTTTTGTTTTTGTTTTTTACTTAATCTATGCTACATCTACGGCCTCCATGTTCCTCTCTCCCACCATGGGCACCCATAGACCAGCTGAAGCAGTGGGAACTGCAATGGTAACTCCATTTGAATTTGGTGATTAGGTTTTGACATATAAATCTGATAGGACACAAACCTTGAAACCATAACAGTACTCATTGTCAGCTATCACTATTATATATTTAGGATACTCAACTCTAGCTCTCATTCCTATAGGACCTACAACCTAAACTTCTCTCCTACCGCAGTGTCAAAATCCCAGACCCCAGCCCTTTAAACCTTCATCTACTTCCTGTAACTCCATCATCCAATTTAATTTCATCTCCCACACACCCCTTCAATTTTGTGGATTTCTTTTGATTCTGGCTTGACTATGTGTCGAAAAAATGTTATATTTTATAATAATGATAATAATAAATTATAAAAGATTTATAGCACTTTTCATAGCATCCATTTGAAACCCAAGATAATTGTCTTTTCCATCCATATCTGATAAGAAATTCCCTGAAGCAGCACTTAGGACTTAGCTTGAAAGTTGCCCAGTGGAATTATAATCTGTACAAACTCTGAGCATGTGTCTGGCCCCTGTCTTTCCCGTTCTTTTTGAATAATCCCTTTACAATACCCTAGAACAGTCTAAGTTCCAAAGGAGTAGGTGAAACTCCTGACAGCTGCACGGGGGATTGGGGGACCCGCCCACTCCCACATGTGTGTAGAATCAGCTTAAGTACTTTCAATATTCTTGTTTATACTATAATTTTGGCTGACTATACAAAAAGCACTTGAAAGAGAAGTTCACACTCAAATTCCCTTTAGAGAAATTATTTTAGCTTTTTTGAAACATGAAAACAAGTCATTTGCACCAAATAATTGATAAAAATAAATTAGCATCAAACAGAAGGTAAGAAAAAAAGAGATAGAGTAGAAAAAGGAAAAGACCACTTCCAACATACTATAGTGTAAGGATCAGAGAAAAGGTATCATATCTATTTTGGTCAACAAACTTCACTGTAAAACCTTCTTCTTAAGCCTATTGATCAAAGTCAGTCAGGTTGCCAGATAAAAAAGGAACCTACTATGAATAATGTGGAGAAGAAAAAGAGGCATCAAAAAAAAAACAGCGCTAGCACTGGGCAAAGGATAAGGGAAAAGATGATGCTGGAGGCCAGGGATCTGAAGGAAACAAACACTGGAGCTATTGCAATAGGGATGCATCAAAGTGAAATGCAAAATAATAAGAAAACTATCACAAAATATGCTTGGATTTTTTTGTGTGAGACCTAGTAAAAAGACTGAGTTTTGCATCAAAGCTTACACAAAGCTAAAAATAATCCCATGTAGATAGGGAGAAATTTCTACATCTTGGTTATGGTAGAAATGGAGTCTCTTAAAAGGTTGTAATAGACATTGTGTCTTGACATAAAAATTTTAACATATGCAGTGGGAGGAAATAAATGTTTTATGTAAGAAAAGATGAAAAATCTAGAAAACAACATTATAAAATGTTGCTGTTATTGTTGCTTAACCAGGGCCTCTTTTCATAGTTCCCCCAGTGGCTTCAGCTAGGGATATTGGCCCTGAGACACTTTTGATACGTATTGAAACTATTGGTTCCATCTCCTGGGACCACCATCAGTAGGAATAGAATTAATCCTTGCTTATCAGCCAAGCATTGTAGTGCCTTAAGCAGTACAGGTGGCCACATCTAGATGAAATGCAGAAATCACACATCCCTTCTATTCCTGTGTGTTCTTGCCTAGTAATCTGTAATTCTCCTGGCTATAAACTGTTCCTTCCTAGCAACAACATACCATAATTTTACTGGCCATTCTTATTCATTAATACCAGCTGCTTAGCTGTGCCTGAAGGTATCCGAAGAAATATGTGTAGATGGTTTCACCATATGGTTGTTAAAAGCTGATAAAGCCGTTTCATGTAAAGCTGGGGTTGGCCAGACACCATATGCATGAAACAAAGGCCAGCAATATGAAATGAGGATCAAGGCTTGCTACAAAAGAAGAGTTCTGTTCTCTTTTTCATTTCTGACTTGTGATCTTCTTTGTACCTAGGCATTAAGAATAACTACAAATATCTAAAGCACTTTCACCACTGTGAATTTACAAGTTGTGTTTCGCAGATCACACTTTATTGCAAGCATTGAAAATAAAGGCACAAGGTATGATAAACCAATAAAAATGAAATCTGTTACAAAGTTGTTTCAAGTTAATGGTCTGACAAGTGGACACTGTTCTGATCACAGTAAGGGTACTGGACTTTATGCTGAGGTCAATGGGAAGCAATGGGAATAGGGGAGTGACTTCATCAGGTACACATCTTCAAACCATCACTCTGGCAATAGATGGAAAATATACTGAAGAGGAGGAAGAATGGATGAGTTGCTGATGGTTTGGGCTAGACAGTAGCTGTGAGGATGGAGAAACATTGCAATCCTCTGAAGTGTGGGAACAACACATTTCATGTCAGTTTCCAGGCACTGATTTCTCAGTTCTGCCAAACATCTCCAACCCTGAAACCACAGCCATTATTCATCTCATTCTCTGTCCTAAAATGGCCCTGCCGGGTACCATCCACCATGGCTACTGATAATAAAAAGACCAGAGCCTCAGCTGCAGCTGCCAGAGCGAATGGAACTAAAGCAGATGAAGGCAAGGCCTAAAGGAACAGGATTATGATACTCACTGTAGGATCAGAACAGAGATGACAGCAGCAGAGAGGAAAGGAATCCATGGAACAAAGAATCAGCAGGGCACCCGTAGCCGCTTAATCTGTTCCCCAAACAGTGACAAGAAGAGCATTCCTTTGATCATTGTACACCAAGGAAGCCCTACACAGCCAGATTTCCTCCTGCAAAATAGGTCTTAAAGCCTTATTGAATTTGATTATCTGAAAAACACTCTCTGTTATAAAGATCTAAGAAACAAAGTACAAAAAAAAAAAAAAAATCAACAATCAAAACAATCCAAAAAGCTTCTTTGGGAAGCCATTTAACAGTGTGGCAGCTGGATATAGGACCAATCCCAAGACTAAGTGAAGACCTTCCTTTTGATGAAAGAGCTAACCCTGCATATCATGCAGAGACCTAGACTCAGGCCGTCTCATGGTATTCTGTGAACATTATTGATTAACATTGAATGGCAAGACAAAATTATGAACAGCAGTCCTGTAATTCAGTCAGCCTTTAAGGGTAGAAGCAATGTTCACCTGTACATAATTCTCTTGGACAAGACAGGTGGAAGCTGGCTGACAACAGGAAATCTATACAGATGCTTGAAAGTTAAAGCACGTTGATGTTAAACTGAAAAAATATTTTAAATGTATAACGAAGCACAAATCAGATGAGCACATTTATCTGTAAAGCAACATGAAAAATGCAGATACACCCCAGCTTATGCACTGCTTATAGAAACTGATGACTTTTTGTTAACACGGGATTATTAATTATTTTTGTAAGAAAAAAATCAGCATGATGCTCAATGTTACAGTATCAAAAAAAGTTTAATTTAAAAAAAACCCCAATCACTTAAGCTTCCCCAACTAAACAAGAAATCTAAACAATCATTACATATTCAGAAATAAAGCAGCACTTAAATGCATGCAGTATGGAGAGAACGTCTAGCCAGAATTTGATGTTCTCAGTCATTTAAGAACCATGAAAATAACCACATCAAACGGTATTTGCTTCTCTAATGAAAATCAATCCTAGGTTAAGTTCCTTCTCAAGTTGAAATTCCCCAGTACAGTTTAGACAATACCAAAAGCATTATTTTTTCTTGTAATTTCTTGGTCTCAAGACAGGAAATTAAAATTATTGGTAAGGTATAGGCATTTGTTTTTACATTATCACTGATTGCAATTAGCAGAATGTGTCACTCTACAGAGTAGCTGTGGAAAACAAAAAGTAGCCACAAATGTTCAGGCTTTCTTCCCATCCATTCCACTTGCTTTTAAATCTATGCAGGCTAATTGCATGAATCAATAGATCATAGAAGGAGTGACACTGGGCTAGTCTTCGTGTCTAAAGGACATGGAAACTTCCTGAGATTGCCATGCTGTGAGAAACCTCAAGCTAGTCATGTGTAGATGCTCACTGAAGACAGAGGTACCTGGCTAACCCCTAGCTGTTCCAGTCAAACCAGCCCATGCACACAACATGGAATAAAAAAATCTATTTGGACATCAGTTCAATTGACCTATCAGATGATGCAATCCTCATTTGACATGTGACTGTAACCATATGAGGGAGCCTAGGTGAGAATTGCTCAGCTACATAAGTACACTCAACCCACAGAATCATGAATAATAACAATAAATTGCTATTTTAAGCCATTAAGTTTGGGATAGTTTTTTATAGTAATAAAGAGCAAGAATGGGCCAAGCACGGTGGTTCACATCTGTAATCCCAGCACTTTGGGAGGCCAAGGCGAGTGGATCACCTGAGGTCAGGAGTTCGAGGCCAACCTGACCAACATGGAGAAACCCCGTGTCTACTAAAAATGCAAAAAAATTAGCCGGACGTGGTGGCGCATGCCTGTAATTCCAGCTGCTCGTGAGGCTGTGGCAGGAGAATCACTTGAATCCAGGAGGCGAAGGTTGTGGTGAGCCAAGATCACACCATTGTACTCCAGCCTGGGCAAAAAGAACAAAACTCCGTCTCAAAAATAAATAAATAAATTTTAAGAATGATAGCATTTTTCCAAAATCTCAGTGCAATTTTTAGAGTTAAATTCTAAACTGTTTTCACCTTAAGTTGATGTGTTATAAGTGTAAGCTGTTTTATGTAAGCTTCAGGGTAGCCATAAAGCAAAAGCCTATGAAAGATATACAAAATATAGAAAGAAAAAAATCAAAGCCTACTACTACTACTACAGAAAGACCATCAAACCAGAAAGGAAGAAAGCAAGAGAGGAAGAAGAAAATGAAAGATCTACAGAACAGCTAGACAACAATTAACAAAATGGTAGGAGTAAGTCTACACCTATCAATAATAACCTTGAATATAAATGGATTAAATTCTCTAATTAAAAGATATAAAATGGCTGAATTGATTTTTTAACACCATGACCTAACTATATTCTGCCTATAAGAGACTCACCTCACCTGTAAGGACACAAAGACAACATGTTCCTCAATGACCACTGGGTCAATGGAAAAATTAAGATGTAAATTTAAAAATGCTTTGAAGCAAATAAAAATGTAAACAGAAGATACCACAATGTATGGGATACAGCAAAAGCAGTGCTAAGAGGAATGGTTATAGCAATAAACATCTATGTCAAAAAAGTAGAAAGATTTTAAATAAAAAATCTAATAATGTACCTCAAGAACTAGAAAAGCAAGAATAAATCAAATCCAAAATTAGTAGAAGGAAAAAATTAACAAAGATTAGAGCAGAAATAAATAAAATGGAGGCAAAGAATTTAAAAAGTCAACAAAATGAAAAGTTAGTTTCTTGAAAATATAAATAAAATCAAGAAGCCTTTATCTAAAGAAAAAAGAGAGAAGAATAAATAAAATCGGAGATGAAAAAGGAGATATTACAGCTGATACCACAGAAATACAAAAGATCACTAGAGACCATTATAAACAACTATAACCAACAAATTGAAAAACCTAGAAGAAAGAGATAAATTCCCGAACACATACAACATACCACGTTTGAATTGTAAAAAAATAGAAAACCTGACCAGACCAATAAGAAGTAACAAGATTGAATCAGGAATAAAAAAAAAATCTCACAATGATGAAAAGCCCAGGAACAGCTGGTTTCACTGCTGAATTCTGCCAAACTTCCTTTAATGAAGAACTAGTACCAATTCTTCTCAAACTATTCCAAAAAAGATTGAAGGGGAGAGAATTTATTCTAACTTGTACTATAAGGCCAACATTACCCTAATATCAAAATTAGACAAAAACACAACAAAAAAAGAAAATTACAAGCCAGTATTCTTAATAAACATAGATGCAAAAATCCTTAACAAAATACTGGCAAAGTGGATCCAATAGCCCATCAAAAGGATGATAAACCATGATCAGGTCAAGGAGGATTTATCCTAGGAGTGTGGGGATGGTTTAACATATACAAATTAATAAACATAGATCACATCAACAGAATAAAGGACAAAAACCATATGAGAATCATAATAGATGGAGAAATGTATTTGTTAAAAATTCAACATCTCTTCATGACAAAAACTATCAACAAATTAGGCATAGAAGGAACATACTTCAAAACAATAAAGGCTATATATGACAGACCCACAACTAACATGATACTAAATGGTGAAAAGTTGAAAGCCCTTCTGCTAAGATTTGGAACAAAAAAGGCTGCCCACTTTCACCACTTTTATTCAGTATAGTTCTTGAAGTCCTAGTCAGAGCAATTAGGCAAGAGAAAAAAATAAAGGGCATCCAAACAGGAAAGGAAGTCAAATTGCTGCTGTTTGCAGATGACATAATCTTATATTTAGAAAAACCCAAAGAGTCCACCAGAAAACTGCTAGAACTTATAAATGAATTCAGCAAAGTTGCAGGATACAAAATCAGCATACAAAAATCAGTAGCATTTTTATATGCCAGTAGTGAACAATCTGAAAAAGAAATCAAGAAAGCAATCCCATTTATGATAGCTATAAAATAAATAAAATACCTAGGAATAAATGTAACCAAAGAGGTGAAAGATTTCTACAATGGAAACTGTAAAACATTGATGAAACAAATAGAAGAGGCCACCAAATTTTTTTTTTAAATCCTATGTTCATAGATTGCAACAATTAATATTGCTAAAATATCCATAACACCCAAAGCAATCTACAGATTCAATGCAATTACTATTAAAACACCAATGATTCTTTTGACAGAAATAGAAACAAATCCTAAAATTTGTATAGAACTTGAATAGCCAAGCAATCCTAAGCAAAAAGAATAAAGCTGGAGACATCACACTACATGACTTCAAAATATACTACAAACCTATAATAACAAAATCAGCATGGTGCTGGTATAAAAGTAGACACACAGACCAATGGAACAGAATAGAAAATGCAGAAATAAATCCATGCATTTACAGCTAACTGATTTTCAACAAAAGAGTCAAGAACATATGCTGGAGAAAGAACAGTCTCTTCAATCAGCAGTGCTGGGAAAACTGGATATCCATATGCAGAAGAATGGAACTAGACCCCTATCTTTCACCATATATAAAAATCAACTCAAAATGGATCTGGAACTATAAAACTACTAGAAGAAAATGGAAAATGTTTCACAATTGGTCTGGGAAGATATTTTCTTTTTAAGTATGACCTCAAAAGGACACACAACAAAAGCAAAAAGAGACAAATTGGAGTATATTGAATTTGAATGCTTCTGGACAGCAAAGGAAACTATCAATAGAGGAAAGAGACAATCTACGTAATGGGAGAAAATATTTGCAAACTATACATCCAACAAAGGATTAATATCCAGAATATATTAATATGAAGAAATCATCCTTACTTAGCAGGGGAGATGTGATGATCAAACTATATAAGAAACTCAAACAACTTTCAACAGAAAAAAAAAAAAATCTGATTTTTTAAATGAGACAATGATCTGAATAGAAATTTCTCTAAAGAAGACACACAAATGGGCAGCATGTATACAAAAACATGCTCAACATAACTAATCATCAGGAAAATGAAAATAAAAACCACAGTGAGATATAATCTCACCCAAGTTAAAATAGCTATTATCAAAAAGACAACAAAAAAACAATGAAGATGTGGATAAAGGGAAACACTCCTACACTGCTAATGTATATTAGTGCAGCAACTATGTAAGACCGTATGGAAGTTCTTCAAAAAACTACAAGGAGAACTACCACATGACCCAGCAATCGCACTACTGGCATATATCAAAAGAAAAGGAAATCAGTACGTCAAAGAGATCTCTGCACTCCCATGTGTATTGCAGTTCTATTCACAATAACCAAGATATGGAATCATCCTAAGTGTCCATCAACAAATGAATGGATAAAGAAAATGTGGAATATATACACAATGAAATACAATTTAGCCGTAAAGCAGAACCAAATTCTGTCATTCACAGGAACATGGGTGAAACTGGAGGACATTATGTAGGGAAATATGTCAAGCACAGAAAGACAAACACCACATGCTCTCACTCATATGTGGAAGCTAAAAGAGTTGATCACATAGAAACAGAGAGTAGAGTAACATAATAGTTACCAGAGCCTGGGAGGGTAGAGCTAGAGAGAGACTGGTTAATGGATGTAAAATTATAGTTAGATAAGAGGAATAAGTTTTCACATTCTATAGGGTTTTAGGGTGACTACAGCTAACAATAATGTATTGTATATTTCAACATAGCTAGAAGAGAGGATTTTGAATGTTCACAATGCAAATAAATGGTAAATATTTGAGATGATGGATATCCCATTTACCCTGATGTGATCATTACACATTGTACGCATGTATCAAAATAGTACATATACCCCATAAAGATGTACAATTATTATATATAAATTAAAAATTTTAAATAAATTGTAATGGGTTTAATTATATAGACCTCAGTGTGAAATAGAGCAGCCCCTAGCCACATGTAGCTGTATAAATGAATGAATTAAATTTAAATTATATTCAAAATTCAATTTCTCAGTCACATTGGCCACATTTTCAGTGCCCAGCAGCCACAGTGGCTAAAGATCACCATATCATGCAAAACAGATTATAGAATATTTTATCACAGAAAGTATTATCAGATAGTGCTTTTATAGACCAACCCAGAGCTCTGTCCATGCTTCTCTGTAAAATAATGAGGCTGAGAGGGAACATTTGGACAATGTATTCTGTCTTCTTAAGCAAAAACTAATTCAAAGCAGAGTTCTAAGACACATATGTAACTTAACTGAGGAAAGAAATGAAAAAGTAGGTGTGGAATTTAAACAAAGTTGATAAAACTTGTCCAGGCAGAATTTTTTTAAGCAGAAGTCTTAAAAAGTAAAACTTTTTTGATAATTATATTCCTCCAGCAGTGACTGATCTCATTTTGTCACTGAATATGGGAGAGGTTCTTAGAAGAAAAAATCATCTCAAGCTTAACCTTGCAAACCAGGGGCAAGCATGCTGCTGTAATTGAATAGGACATTATGCAGAATTCATAAAGCCTTTTGCCTGACAGAGAATCATTAAGATAAATCAACTGGAAAAGAACAAGGATCCGATACCTTGGCATGGATCCATAAAAAATGTTGCTTTTCATTACGAGATTCCCTTTGTTCCTTGTGGGAAATTGTGAATCTACATGGATGTGTATGTATATATCTACACAGGAGAGCTACAGAAAGAGAACAGGCAGGTACCTAAACCAGTTAAGAATCTGCACATATATGGGTATAGCTTTAGAAAGAGGATATACTTAAGATGTCATCTTTTTAAAGGCCCTCTAGGCATCTTGATGGGTTTTTTGTTTTTGTTTTTAGGTAAAGATCAAACAACAGAATTTCCAAAGTGATAGCTTTCTAATGACACTTAAGATGGGAATCAAGTTTAAGTGTGAGGTGAATATTTATGACACATGAGAATATAAGATAAAAGGTATTGCATTTTCTCTTGCATGGTCCAAAAAAGAATTCCTGTTTCTGCCTCCCCCTAGTATTTTTTTGTCCTCAAGAATGCCATTTATGCTCATATAACAACAAACCTCAGCCACCAAAGACCTCTATGAGGGCAGCTTTCTCACTCTTTATTTTTTGATAAGAAGGGAAGGGTACACTTACAACTACATTTCTAGATTTTCTATGAAAAACATAATTATCTGTAGGACATCTCCGAGACCTGTTTGACAATGTGACTATCAGAACCAAATCCAGAGAGATATCTTTTCCAACATAAACACCTTAAAAGGCTATAATTATCCATATTTTCCAATGAAAGCCACCTTTAATTTTCTAAAATAATATTACATTTGCTCCACGGGCAGGGAATGGAGGAAAAGAACATGATGGAGGCCTGAACTCCCATCTCAAGAGCCTCAGAAACAGGGCATTGTGTCCAATTCCTCACAATAATTAGTTAAACATACATCTTTCAATGCCATGGGAATCTAATCTCTAAGGATCTTTCTATTTTCTGTTTCTATGCAGAGGACTAGTTCCTGCAACAACCAAAGCATACCAGCTAACAGCAAGTGTGGTACTCCAGTTACTTTGGGAAATGAGGTGAATGAAATGATCTTAGGTATAGGCTACAAAGGCCTTTTTTATGGTTCTAGTTGAACATACAAATACCATATCCATATACTCCAATCTTTCCTTTTTTTTTCTTCTGATCTCATTTTGTCACTGAATATGGGAGAGGTTCTTAGAAGAAAAAATCATCTCAAGCTTAACCTTGCAAACCAGGGGCAAGCATGCTGCTGTAATTGAATAGGACATTATGCAGAATTCATAAAGGCTCTCACCTATATTAAAATTAGAAGAGATATATATGATAGCGAGAATTGCCCTGAAGCTAAAAAATAATTTTTAAAATACCTTTTAGCTTAAACCAGTCATGGAAAATTTCAAGCCAAAAGATTAAATTTGGAGAAAGTTACTAGCAGATGAGGACTAAGGCTATAATAAAAACCACATTGCAGACACTATCACATATGAGTCATTACTAAAAATGTTGTTTTATGTATATCTATATAGTAAGCTATTCATATGGTATGCTACAAGTTTATTGAGATAAGATTTAGACAATATTTTGAAAATGTTCAGTAATGTTTGCAAAGCATTTTAACATTCATAAAAGAAAGACACTATTCTTCCCTGTAGAAGATATTCAATACGAATTTGGCACATTGAATTAAATTTAGATTTTATTATATTGGATTTGGGGATAGCCTTACCAGTGCTAATACTAAAGTTACCTTTTCTAACTACAAAGAAAATTTTTTTAAAACCATAGAGTAACTTAGATCTCTGGCCTTACAGGAAGCATCACTGTCTATTATAATCTTTAAAAAATTGCATTAAGTGGAAGGGAAAACTATTTTAAATCATCTTGGTGTTATTGTAATAATTTATGAATTGGGGAAATTTATTCATGTATAATGATATTTCATCCTATCAAACTACTGGGTGGTTGTTGACATTGGAGGCTTTTTTGCCATGGACATGCAGATACCAACCTCAGGTAACTCCTGTGTTTGAAACTTTAGTCTTCATGGATTGATGTATTTGTAAGGGTTCCCCAGAGAAACAGAACCAACAGGACATGTTTGTGCTTTATTTCAATCTACCAACACTGGGAAATGTGATTTGTTGATGTTTGCTATGCTACCATCAGTCAAATAGAGGGTTGTCCCTGAAAACCTATGCAAAATGCTATACAGCAACAGTTCCTGGTTCCATCTTTCCTCCTCAGAGTTATGTATCTAATTCTCCCCAGATACCCAAAGATGAACAAAAATAATAAAATCTCAAGACGCACTGCTCCTATTTTGTGAGTAGGCTGAAGGACTCTGGGGAGTAAGGAAAATGGAAGTAGAGGAAGAACTAACTCCAACCTGCATGTCTGCAATGTAAAATGACTGCTCCTACAAACCACCCAATGATTGTAAACATACCAATACTGGAATTTAATCAATTAATGACTATACAATTAAAATGAGTCATCTATAATCATAGCCCTCAGAACATCTCACTGGCTAATGTTTTATGGTAGAATGTCTTTTGATATTTAGTATCCAGCTTTCATAAAATACATGTATCTTTCAGCACATATTATTTTGGCTGATGTTTACCTAGGAAGGTTTTATATTTATATCTCTAAATCTTATTACAACATATTAAATAATGAAGTCAAATTCAGTGAGTCCAAATACAACTGTTAAAATGTCAGACCTTACACGGACTTTTTTAAAAGCTGAAGAGTGCCAAAAGAGGGGAAGTGCAATGTATTACTGCATGCAAAGCAATTGCTTATTAACCACTACTCTTATTGTTTGGTGATCAGAAAGTCATACTGTAAGCACTTTAGCATCTATTGCTCACGTATATAAGTAATATACATAATTACTGCTTTAGTTCCATTTAAGAAAACAGGTGGCATGGGAGTGCTACCGCATACTTTTATTTTCTATTTAAAGTAATGGGGAATGAGCTACAAGTTAGCATTTGTTTCACAGAACATGTACGATTCAAAAACAAAATACTGATGAGCAATTTGCCAGCTACGTGCAACAAAAATGAATCTTAGAAACGTAAAATCAAACATGAGAACTCAGATGAAAGAACACATATGGTATGACTGCATTTATATAAAGTTTTAAAAGCAGACAAAACCAAACTCTAGTATTTAGGGATATATGCTTCAATGGTAAAACTATAAATAAAAGCAAGGAAGCAAATTCCAAAAAACAAGATTGTGGTTTCCTTTGCAAGGAAAGAATGAAATAGTGATTGGGAGGGTGCATTAAGAGCACGTCTGGAGCAATGGTAATGTATGTAAACTGGTATTTGCTTTGTAATAAATAAATGAGAAAAGAACTATGCTTGTGTGTATACAGTCTTCTGTTTATGTTTATGTTCTTTATTGTATAATGTAAATGTTGGGAAAAATAATTTGTGGATATAGTTAGATGATAAGAGTCTGTTTTAAGAACGCTAATTCTCTGATGCACTAATTCCACCTTTACGAATCTACCTTATAGACATAATCTCTTTTAAAAAGTCTTATCCCTCCAGGAGGGGCAGGGGCAAGATGGCTGACTAGAAACACCTGCAGTTGGAGGCTCCCACTGAGAAGAAAGAAAACGACTAGTGAATCCTAAACCGGCAACTGAGGTATCCAGGTTCTCTCGTTGGGACTTACTAGACACTTGGCTCAACACATGGACAGCGAGAAAAAGCAGAGCGAGTTATGGCCCACCAGGGAGCAGCATGGGGCAAGGGGAGCTCCCATCCCCAGTCAAGGTAGGCAGTGAGTGAGTGTGTTACTCCACCCGGGAAACTATGCTTTTTCCACGGATCTGTGCAACCTGTGGATCAGGAGATCCCCTCGTGAGCTCATGCCACCAGGGCCTTGGGTCCCAAGCCCACAGCTGTGCAGATTCTTGGCCACCACTTTGCTGGAAACTGCCTAAGATTACCAAGCCTGCGGGGAGGGGCGGCCATCATCACTGTGGCTGCCAGCTGCCCAAGACGACTGAGCTCCCGGGGGAGGTGCGGCAGCCATCACTGCAGTTCCAGTCTGCCATTTTACCTGCCGGTGCCAGGGAGATTGGGTGGTTTGGACCCAGGAGGAATTCTCCACAGCACAGCAGCTGTGGTATATCATGGCCAAACTGTCTTTTTAGGCCAGACCCTGACCCATCCGTCCTCACTGGGTGGGGCCTCCCTATGGCAATTTCAGCAACTCCAGCCAGGGGTTTATAGACAGAACTCTGATCTCCCTGGGATGAAGCCCCTGTGGGGAGGGGCAGCCACCGTCTCCATTAATCAGCAGACTTAAATCTTTCCCTCTGCTGGCTCTGAGGGGTCTTGGCTGTCCCCAACTAGTGAGATGCCCCCCAGTGCAGCGCACCCCCTCTGCCAAAGGGCAACCAGAGTGCTTCATGAAGTGAGTCCCTGATCCCACGCCTCTTGACTGGGTGAGACCCCACCAACAGAAGTCACCAGACACATTATACAGAGGTATTCCTGCTAGCATCAGCTCTGGGACAGAGCTGCCAGAGGAAGGAGCAGGCAGTCATCTTTGCTGTTCTGTAGCTTCCAGGAGTGACACCTCCAGGTGCAGCATGGACCCAGGTGAATAGGGTCTGGAGTGGACCCCCAGCAAACTGCAGCAACCCTACAGAAGAGGGGCCTCACTGTTAAAAGAAAAACAAACAAACAGAAAGCAGCAACCACAACAGCACCAACACAAAAGTCTCCACAAAAACCTCATCCATAGGTCACCAGCCTCAAAGACTGAAGCTAGATTAACTCATGAAGATGAGAAAGAATCAATGAAAAAATGCTGAAAACTCAAAAAGCCAGAGTGCCTCTTCTCCTCCAAATGATTGCAACACCTCTCCAGCAAGGGCACAGAACTGGGCTGAGGCTGAGATGAATGAACTGACAGGAATAGGCTTCAGAAGGTAGGTAATGAAATTCACTGAGCTAAAAGAGCATGTTCTAACCCAAAGCAGAGAAGCTAAGAATGTGATAAAACATTATAGGAGCCATTAACCAGAATAGGAAGTTTAGAGAGGAACATGCATGACCTAATGGAGCCGGAAAACACAACAGGAGAACTTTACAATGCAACCACAAGTATCAATAGCTAAATAGAGCAAGCAGAGGAAAGAATTTCAGAGCTTGAAGACTACCTTGCTGAAATAAAACAGACAGACAAAATTAGAGGAAAAAGAATGAAAAAGAATGAACAAAACCTCTGAGAACTACGGGATTAGGTAAAAAGACTGAACCTACGACTGATTGGGGTACCTGAAAGAAGTATGGAGAAGAGAACCAAGTTTGGAAACATACTTTAGAATGTCATCCAGGAGAACTTCCTTAACCTAGCAAGCCAAGCCAATATTCAAATTCAGAAAATCCAGAGAACTCCGGTAAGATACTCTATGAAAGGTCAACCCCAAGACACATAATCTTCAGATTTCCCAAGGTTGAAATGTAGGAAAAATTGTTAAGGGCAGCCAGAGAGAAAGGCCAGGTCACATACAAAGGTAGGCCCATCAGACTAATAATGGGCCTCCCAGCAGAAAGTCTATAAGCCAAAAGAGATTTGGGGCCAATATTTAATATTCAACATTCCTAAAGAAAAGAATTTCTAACCCAGAATTTCATATCCAGTCAAACTAAGCTTCATTAGCAAAGGAGAAATATAATTCTTTTCAGTCAAGCAAATGCTGAGGGAATTTGTCACCACCAGCCCTGCCTTGCAAGAGCTCTTGAAGGAAGCACTAAATATGGAAAGGAAAAACCATTACTAGCTGCTACAAAAACACACTGAAATACAAACACCAATGACACTATGAAACAACTACCAACAAGTCTGCGAAATAACCGGTTAGCATCATGATGACAGGATCAAATTCACAAAAAACAATAGTAACCTTAATGTAAATGGTCTAAATGCCCCAATTAAAAGACACAGAATGGCAAGCTCAATAAAGAGTCAATACCCATCAGTGTACTGTATTCAAGAGACCCATCTCACATGAAAAGACACACATAGACTCAAAATACAAGGATGAAAAGAAATTTACCAAGCAAATGGAAAGCAGAAAAAAAGCAGAGTTTGTAATCCTAGTTTCTGACAAAACAGACTTTAAACCAGCAAAAATTAAAATAAAAAAAGACAAAGAAAGGCATTACATAATGGTAAAGGGATCAATTCAACAAGAATTGATCTAGAATTCAACTATCCTAAATATATATGCACCCAATACCAGAGCACACAGATTCATAAAACAAGTTGTTAGAGACCTACCAAGAGACTTAGACTCCCACACATTAATAGTGGGAGACTTTAACACCTCACTGTCAATATTAGATCATTGAGACAGAAAATTAAGAAAGATATTCAGGACTTGAACTCATGGATCAAGTGAACCTGATAGATAGCTACAGAATTCTCCACACAAAAACAACAAAATATACATTCTCGGCACTACATGGCACTTATTCTAAAATCTATCACATAATTGGAAGTAAAACACTCCTCAGCAAATGCAAAAGAACTGAAATAATGGCAGTCTCTCAGACCACAGCAAAGTCAAATTAGAACTCAAGATTAAGAAACTCACTCAAAACCACACAACTACACGAAATTGAACAATCTGCTCCTGAAAGACTCTTCAGGAGTAAATAATGAAATTAAGGCAGAAATCAAGAAGTTCTCTGAAACCAATGAGAACAAAGAGACAACATACCATAATCTCTGGGATGCAGGTAAAGCAGTGTTAAAAGGGAATTTATAGCACTAAATGCCCACATCGAAAAGCTAGAAAGATCTCAAATCGACACCCTAACATCACAATTCAAAGAACTAGAGAACCAAGAGCAAACAAGCCCCAAAGCTAGCAGAAGACAAAAAATATCCAATATCAGAGCAGAACTGAAGGAGATAGATACATAAAAACCCTTCAAAAAAATCAATGAATCCAGCAGCTGGTTTTTTGAAAATATTAATAAAATAGTTAGACTGCTAGTTAGACTAATAAAGAAGAAAAGAGAGAAGAATCAAATTGACACAATAAAAAATGATAGAAGGGATATCACCACTGACCCCACAGGAATACAAACAAATATCAGAGGATACTATAAATATCTCTATGCAAATAGACCAGAAAATCTAGAAGAAATGGATATTCCTGCACACGTACACCCTCTCAAGACTGAACCAGCAAGAAGTTGAATCCCTGAATATAACAAAAACAAGTTCTGAAATTTAAGCAGTAATAAATAGCCTGCCACCAAAAAAAGTCCAGGACTAGGCAGATTTACAGGTGAATTATATCAGAGGCACAAAGAGGAGCTGGTACCATTTCTTCTGAAACTATTCCAAACAATTGAAAAGGAGGGACTCCTCCCTAACTCACTTTATGAGGCGAACATTATCCTGATACCAAAACCTAGCAGAGATACAACAAAAAAAGAAAACTTCAGGCCAATATCCTTGATGAACATTGATGCAAGAATTCTCAATAAAATGTAAGCAAACAAAATCCAGAGAGTAAATCAAAAAGCTTATCCACCACAATCAAGTCAGCTTCATCCCTGGGATGCAAGGCTGGTTCTACATACACAAATCAATAAACGTAATCCGTCACATAAACAGAACTAAAGACACAAACCACATGATTATCTCAATAAATGCAGAAAAGGCCTTTGCTAAAATTCAACATCCCTTCATGTTAAAAACTCTCAATAAATTAGGTATTGATGGAACAAGCCTCAAAACAATAGGAGCATTTATGGCAAATCCACAGCCAATATTACACTGAATGGGCAAAAGCTGGAAGCATTCCCTTTGAAAACTGGCAAAAGACAAGGATACCCTCTCTCAGCACTTCTATTCAACAAAGTATTGGGAAGTTCTAGTTAGTGCAGTCAGGCAAGAGAAAGAAATAAACGTTATTCAAATAGGAAGAGAGGAAGTCAAATTGTCTCTGTTTGCACATGACAGTATTGTATATTTAAAAAGCCCCATCATCTTAGCCCAAATGGTTCTTAAGCTGATGAGAAACTTCAGCAAAGTCTCAGGATACAAAGTTGTTGTGCAAAATCATAAGCATTCCTATGCATAAGCATAGACAAGGAGAGAGCCAAATCATGAATGAACTGCCATTCACAGTTGCTACAAAGAGAATTAAATACCTAGGAATACAGCTAAGAAGGGAAGTGAAGGACCTTTTCAAAGAGACCTACAAACCACTGCTTAAAGAAATCAGAGAGGACACAAACAAATGGAAAAACATTCCATGCTCATGGACAGGAAGAATCAATATCATGAAAATGGCTACACTTCCCAAAGTATTTTATATATTTGATGCTATTCTTATTAAAAAAATAATTGACATTCTTCAGAGATTTAGAAAAAACTATAAAATTCATATGGAATGAAAAAAGAGCCTGTGCAACCAAGACAATCCTAAGCAAAAAGAACAAAGCTGGAAGCATCATGCTACCTGACTTCAAAATATACTACAAGGCTGCAGTAACCAAAACAACAGAGTACTCATACAAAAACAGACATGTAGACCAATGGAACAGAATAAAGTACTCAGAAATAAAACCACACATCTACAACTATCTGATCTTTGACAAACCTGAAAAAAACAAGCAATGGGAAATGATCCCCTTTTTAATAAACGGTGCTGGGAGAACGGACTAGTCATATGCAGAAAATTGAAACTGGATTCCTTCCTTACACCATATGCAAAAATTAACTCAAGATGGATTAAAGACTTAAATGTAAAACCCAAAACTATAAAAACCCTAGAAGAAAATCTGGGCAATACCATTCAGGACATATGCATGGGCAAAGATTTCATGACAAAAACGTCAAAAGCAATTGCAACAAAAGCAAAAATTGACAAATGCAATCTAATTAAACTAAAGAGCTTTGCACAGAAAAAAGAAACTATCATCAGAGCAGACAGACAACCTGCAGAATGGGAGAAAAATCTTGCAATCCATCCCTCTGACAAAGGTCTAATATCCAGAATCTACAGGGAACTTGAATAAATTTACAAGAAAAAAAACCTCATTAAAAATCAGGCAAAGCACATGAACAGACACTTCTCAAAAGAAGACATATATGCAGCCAATAAACATATGAAAAAAAGCTCAATATCACTGATCATTAGAGAAATGCAAATGAAAACCATGATAAGATACCATCTCACACCAGTCAAAATGGCTATTATTAAAAAGTCAAGAAACAACAGATGTTGGCAAGGCTGTGGAGAAATAGCAACACTTTTACACTGTTGGTGGGAATGTAAATTAGTTCAACCACTGTGGAAGGCAGTGTGGCAATTCCAAAGACCTAGAACCAGAAATACCATTTGATCCAGCAATGCCATTACTGGGTATATACCCAAAGGAATATAAATCATTTTACTATAAAGATACATGCACACGTATGTTTATTGCAGTACTATTTACAATAACAAAGACATGGAATCAACCTAACTGCCCATCAATAATAGACTGGATAAAGAAAATGTAGTACATATACATCATGAAATACTATGCAGCCATAAAAAGGAATGAGATCATGGTTTTTTGCAGGGACATGGATGGAGCTAGAAGCCGTTATCCTCAATAAGCTAACACAGGAAGAGAAAACCAAATACTGCATGTTCTCACTTATAAGTGTTCTCACTTATAACAATGAGAACACATGGACACATACAGCAAAACAACACACACTGGGTCTGTTGGGCGGGGAGTCAGGGGAGGGAGAGCATCAGGATAAATAGCTAATGCATTCTGTGCTTAATACATCAGTGATGGGTTGATAGGTGCAGCAAACCACAATGGCACACATGTACCTATGAAAACCTGCACATTCTGCACATGTATCCTGGAACTTAAAATAAAAAGCCTTATCGCTAATGATATTCACTGAAAAATTATTAACACTTGGGAAATGAATATAACCTAAAATCCAACAATAAGGAAATGGCTTAAATAAATCATATTTATAAACTATCTGTCCCAATTATAAATACAGTACAACTATGACTATATATTTTTAAAAATTCTATCCATGAAAACAAGACTTAAAAGACAATAAAATATTAAGAGCAAGTTGGGTAGTGGGTTATAGCTGATTTCTTTCCTTCATGTTTTACCTAATTTCTCCACTTTAATTAGTTGTTATCAATTTAAAATTTTAAGAAAATAGACTGTTGCTCAATTTGTTCAGGCCTTTTATACAGTCATGACTTACCAAAATGCATTTATATTTAAGTGTGCAATTTGTTGGAGTTTCAAAAGCCTCCCTTCTTTAAAGCTTCCAACAAACATTATGAATAATTATCATTTCTTGATCAGCTGAAGAAACAAAGGCAAATAGAGCTTAAGTAACTTGGCCTAAGTCACACAGTCAGGAAGTGGAGGAGCCAGAATTTGAAACCATAGTCGCTGATTTTGAATTCTGAAACTCGTTAAATTATGGATCACCTGAGGTCAGGAGTTCAAGACCAGCCTGGCAAACATGATGAAACACCATATCTACTAAACATATAAAAATTAGTTGGGCATGGTGGCGGGCACCTGTAGTCCCAGCTACTTGGAAGGCTGAGGCAGGAGAATCATTTGAACCCAGAAGGCAGAGGTTGCAGCGGATTTATTGATATAAAATATATGTAACTTAAAATTTACCATTGTAACCGTTAAGTGTACACTAGTGTCATTAAGCACAGGTGCAACAGTCACCACTATCTATTTCCAGAACTTTTTCATCATCCCAAATAGAAACTCTAACTATTGTTGGAGGAAAAACTGGGTTCTTGTCACATGACCAGGAAAGATTAGGTTTGCAGACACTTTGAAGGGAAAAGGGATGGAATTTATTGGGCAAAAAGGAAAAAGGAAAAAGTACACAGCAAAGTGAGAGGGCTTCCTGTTAACAGGCTCTCATGTCACAGACTGAATCCCAGGTTACCACAAAGAAACAGGAGCGGAGGGGCCAGGCTCCTCCCTGCTGCAAACAGCCTGAATTTCTCGAGGCCCCATCCCATCCTCCCAGTGTGCAGACCAGTTGGGGATTCCCCAGGAAGCCCCTTTTACTTGGCTGTCGCATTCCCCACTCTAAAGAAGTACATCTAATGACCCTTAGAATAAGGATAAGGATTCACATAAGAACAAAGACTGATCTTAACTGCTTCCTGCTGACAGGGTGTGTGCTGTTTTCGGAAAACAGGCAGTCAGAGCTCCCACAGAGGCCTCTCTAAGGGTCCCTGGCAAAAGGGACCAGTGTTCTAGGTTCTAGTTGCATGACTGGTTGGAGTTTGATGACCTCAAGGCAAGAGCAGACAAACTAGGCTATTAGAAAACATGTATCAAAATGAAACAAAGTGGGCATAAGGACAGCTCAAAAATCCTGATATCTTTCACCAGTTTGCACAGGAAGCAGGGGACCAAAAGCCTACTGGTTTAAAAAAAAAAAAAAAAAAAAAAAAAACTTTTATTCTTTTGCCAGCATGTCAGCTTTCTGGGTTCCCTTCCCCTGAGCCCAATCCTAACCCAACCAGTTTAAGGTTTGGGAAATGAACTCTTCCCAGTTTGGAGGATGTATCCAATGGGAGTGTCCTGTAGTACAGAGACACAATTACCTATCTGTGGAGAGGGGATAGAAGAGGAGAAAGGAAAATATAAGACTTTTGTTTCAAAGGAGTCTCAAGGGTTCAGGATGCATTCAAAAGGGATACAGATTAAAGACAAATGGCTACCCATCTAGAAAGAGGGGAGCAGGTATCACTGGTTCCCTTCTCTTCCTAGCAAATACTTGGGGTACATGAAGGAGGGAAAGTAAGGCATTCCTTTTTATTTCCTCCTTCCTTGAAGACTTACGTCCTGGCAACCACAACAGGGTGCCACCCATGGATGTTACAGTGGCTTTCACCCACGTTAACGAGGAGGTCTGGGGGATGAGAGTATTCACTCTTACCCATGTAGGACTTATCTCCCCTGCTGTCAGTAGCTTTTGAATTCCCTAGACCTCATTTATGCCATGGGTATTAGCATGGCCTTTATCCATGAAATGGAAAGCTTGGCTTAATCAATAGAAATCAGCCACACTCACCTGCACTGGGTCTTTTAACTTTTGTTACTGCCTGCCTCTGGATTCCTCAGATCCAGTTTTCTTTCCTTGGACATTGACCCAAAGCTTGTAATTGAGTTTGAGAAAAAAATGTGTCTCTGGGTCAGTGCATGAACTTCTTATCATAAGCTGAATGCTAAGGTGAAACTGTGGAATTAAGTGCCCCCTCAAGAAGGGAGAGAAAAGGATGTCTTGTGACATATCCAGATAACCAGTGGCTATAATTATGCTTGCTATGATTTGGGTATATATGGTGCTTGGCTTTGGTTAGTTCCCTTGGTCTTACTTTCCCAAAAAGGAAACCTCTGGGTGATGGGCATCCTATTTATTCCCATCACCTGGCAGGATTTGCAGGATAATTACTCAGAACGAAAATATCCACCCAGATTTCTACATTAATCATCCCTCTTGTTCCTTCAGAGCTCAGTTGGAGATTGCTGGTAGGTTCACAGGAACAAGCAGGGTTAGTCTAAAATGTAGCCAAAAACTTAAGAACAACTGAGTTTAGAATTTAATGACAAATGTATGATAAGTTTTGAAACATTTCTTTCTCTCCAGTCCTCATTTTTGTTAAAAAAAAAAAAAAAATCATGATAGATCTGAGTTATTTAGTCTTATATTTGGTTTGGTTATTTGCATAAAGTGCAGCAAGAATAATTATTTCTGCATAGGTCTTTTAGAGTGGCTTTGATGGAACTCTGTTCCACAAGGAATCTCCGATAGGATCTTTAAAGTAGAGCCCAGCCATGAGTTTGTATCCTCAAATACCTGTGAGTTGGGTGATACTCTCCTCTTAAGGTCCCAAGATAAACTTGGAGCTCCTGGGCCTGCTAGAAAGTAACATTCTTTACTGAACACAGGTCGGGAACTCTGTACAAGAACTCTGTAAACAAGAGTATGAGGCCAGTTTTTTTCTTAACAGGCTTTTATCAGCTCTGCAAGTTGAGCTTGACTCCTTAAAGGGAAGCATATCCTTTCAGCCAAAGCCTTGGTAAAACAACCAGTTTCTCCAATTGTGTTCTGTTGCAAAAGAAAATTGATTTTATTGCACTGATGCAAACAACTATATTGCCATAAGTTAAGAATATTCACAGATAGTTTCCAAATTCTAGAGGAACCAAGCACAGAGAAACCAATGTGCTCCAAATTTTGTTCACAGGAGTATACTTTAATTATGAAAGGCTGTAAATAGTTCAAAATAAGTTTTCTTGACTCTGAAAAATGAAACAGGGATCAGCAATATTCCAAGCAAAAGTCAAAAGATTGTTTCAGTTTTCTGAGTTCAATTTAGTTCTTGTTTTGCTTGATATTCGTAAATATTCAGCTCTTCATGACTCCTGTACATTTTTCCTGTACTCAAATATCACAATTTACAAAGTTATCAGAAATCTGTGTTTAAGCACACTTGTCAGAGTTCTATAGCTTATTATAAACAATATTTTGAAAAGGATGAAAACAAGACAACAATTTTCTGTGAATAACAAAATGTCCAGGGTAGTTACAGTTAGAAACATAATTGATAAAGAAGTTTAGTTATCTCTGTGGTTTACAATGACTTAACATAACAGCTTTAATTATGATTGATAGTATATACTCAGATATTAGAATTTTAGAAACCCCAGACAATTTTGGAACATATATTAGTATTATTCACCAAAATATAGCCTAAAGAACATTGAATACCATTTTGGCAATCCCATGTAATGAAACATGTCAAATAATCCTGTTTACCTCTTTTCTGTGTACTCCAGGGGCCCTTCTGAAGCATCTGAAAAGTCAGATGTCAGGAAAGACAATTTTGAAACTGAAGTTTGATTTTGAGAAGCCTGTTAAATATGTTACAGGTTTAAAACATTTGATGTTATGAACCAGAATTCCAGATTGCATAAATTATTTATTTTACCAAAATGATGACTCAGAAACTTTAAAAAAGCAAAAACCTTTTATAATCCTTTACAAATTTTGGTAAAGAGCAGTTGAGTACCTTAAGAGTACTTTGTGTGCTTATTTTAATGCTCAGTTTACAGAAAAGCCATATAATACCCTTTGAATTTAGTCAGTATGTTCACACATGGAATTTTTGCAAGATTAATTTTTACAATCCTCCCATCACTTGTTTGAACTTTTAACTTTATCTTACTTAATTTAAAACAATTATTTAACCCTAGGCAAGAATTTACACTTTTATGCCTTCTTATAACCTTTTATTAAAAACATATTTTACTGTTCTCACACACCTTGTATGTAAATCTATTTCCAGTAGTCTCAATTATATGCCATAATGGTAACCTTTAGCAATTTTTAACTTCAATATAAAACCTGGTACATTGTTTTGATTATGTGCTACATGCAGCCAAAGCTTGACCTCTTCCAGCATAATTAAGGGTGTGGCTAGTTCCACCTGTCCCCAGACCTTATCTTTTTATTCTTATGTAAATATTCCTCCACCAGGGGGAAAAATTTAATTGCTCGGGACAAAGCTGGACTCCCTGGCCAAGGACTGGGAGACTCCATGGTGCATGGCAGTGAATGCCAGCCAGCTATGTGGGGTGCCTTAAGGCCCTGGCAGCAGTTGTGGCTTATTGCTGCCCTGAGTGGCTGTTGAACACTGCACACACATGTGGCAGACATGGCCATGCACCCCAGGCAGCAGGGAAGGGGGAGCAGGGAGCTGCCCCACCCAACCATCCCACGCACACACCCACCTGTGGCCGTTGGGGTGGGTGTGGACCACCTCCAGTATTGTAAAAGGAAAGATAGGTGACATTACTCTCCTGAAAAAATTAAGAGGAATGTCATAGGACCAAAAGCGTCAGAAGCAAAAGTGAAAGGTTTTGGGTCTCCATTTTACTCACCCTTCCTCAGGTCCCACATTCTGGGCACCAAAAATTGTAAAGCAATAACTCCCCATTCTCCCTTTCCCCAAGACCCTGGAAACCAACATTCTACTTTCTGTCTCTATGCATTTGCTTACTCTAGGTGCCTCCTATAAGTGAAACCATACAATATTTGTATTTCTGTGATGGGCTTACTTCACTTAGCAACTGTTTACAAATTTCATACATATTGTGGCATGTATCCGAATTTCATTCCTTTTTAAGACAAATTAATATTCCACTGCATGCTTATACCAAACTTCATTCATGTATCAGTGGGCATTTGGGTATTTTTACTTTTAAATTAAATTAAGTTTAAGCCTGAGGTTGCCCCCATACTTGAGTCCTTATGTGGCAAACTGCAACATTGGTAGACAGATTACTAACTGAAAGCCTAATGTAGGAGTACATAAACTCATCTAACAACTGGCTGAGTTCTAGTCAATCACAGCAGCTGAGCTTCAGTCAGTTGCAAGTGGCCTGCTCACTCAAATAAGGCAAAACACTGAGCTGTAACCAACTAAGCTGACTGTGCATCACTTGTGTTCTCCATCCATAAATGTTGTCTGACCACTTTGCAGTCCCAGAGTTCTTAGAATCTATTCTGGTTCTGAGGGTTGCCCAATTCCAGAATTGTGAATGAAAGCTAATTAAGATCTTTAAACTTAACTTGTTGTGATTTTGTTTTTCCATACCACCTTTGGGCTACTGTAAATAATGCTGCTATGAATATTTGTGCAAAAGAATCTCTTTTGAGTTCCTGCTTTCAACTTTTTCAGGTATATACTGAGAAACTGAATTTTGGTAATTCTATGTTTAGCTGTCTGAGGAACCACTGTACTATTTTCTACAGCTGCTGCTCCATGTTACATTCTCATGAGCTATGCACTAAGGTTTTAATTTCTCCACATCTTCACCAACATTTGTTATTTCTGTTTCTTTTTTTAAATAATAACCAACTAATGAGTGTGATCATTTGTTTTTATACATGTGCCCATTGTACTAATAGTCCTAATTATCTTTTAATAGAAAATTTAAAGGATGAGATAAATATACAGTATGAGTACACTTTATCCAAAATGGTCAAAATAGAAGTGTTTTGAATTTTAGGTTTTTTCAAATTTTGGAATATTTGCATACATATATGCAAATCTTGAGGATGAGACCCAAGTCTAAACACCAAATTCATTTATGTTTTACAGCAACATTGTACACATAGCCTGAAGGTAATTTTATATAATAGTTTAAATCATTTTGTGCATGAAACAAAGTTTTAACTGTTTTGACTGCAACACCTCACATGAGATCAGGTGTAGAATTTTCTACTTGTAGCAAGATGTTTGCACTCAAAAAGTTTTGGATGTCAGGGCATTTCAGATTTTGCAGTTTTATGTTAGGGATACTCAACCTATAAAATCTATATTTTAAAATAAATTCTATTTGTATGTATTGTTTCTCAAATATTTTGTTTATCCTAAAAAATTAACATTAATATTAATGGTTTAGGTAAACACAAAGTAACATATAACACCTTGTTATATTCTAAAGCTTAGTTCAGCACTTTGTGATGTCATTGAGTTTTAATGGCTATCATCTGAAAAAAGTCTATTATACATATATTTACATCCACATGGAAAAATTATGTTACTGGTTGTAAATCCTGAAGTTTATTTTTTTACTTGCATTCACCAATTTTCAACATTTTTCTGTTAAAATACATCTCATAAATTTTTACCTCTATGATATCAGTCTGTTTTCTTATAAAAAAAAATCAGAAAGTATTGTATTTTGTTACTGCAGATTAAACACCCCTAATCTGAAAATCTACAAAATTCTAAACTTTTTAAGCACTGGACATGATGTCATAAGTGGAAAATTCCACACCTGACTTAATGTGATGGGTCCCAGTGGAAATGTAAGTGCACAGCACAGTTTACTCAGTGTCCCCAAGAAAAAAAGACTCTCTTGGCCCTCTTCAGCTGCAGCATATTTTTTTCCATGCATGCCCAGAATTCCCCACGCAAGCATGCTTGCAAAGGGTAATAAAATACCATGTGTGCAGGATGAATGCACCAATGGCAGATTCCCTGCAATGGCTCACATGGACCAGGACCTACATGCATTACTCACTGTGTTTTTGCTTATTATCTGTTCTCTGATGTAAAGGTATTGTTGGAAATGTCAAAAAGGCCTGCAGATACCCTATGATAATGGTGGCAAGTGAAAGAGCAAGCATGTATGTTTACCTGTAGCACAGAAAGATAAACTGTTGGAGAAACTGGACAGCTTTGTAAGTGTAAAATGTCTTGCAGAAGAGTATGGTGTTAGAATGTCCAGTATTTATGACCTGAAGCAACAGACAAATAAACTGTTGAAGTTCTATGCTGAAAGTGATGAACAAAAGTTAATGAAAAATAGAAAAACACTGTGCAAAGCTAAAAATGAAAATATTGATTATATATTGAAAGAATGGATCCACCAGTATTGCAGTGAACACATGCATATAATGGTATGCTGATCATAAAACAAGTAAAGATTTATCACGATGGACTGAAGAGAATTGTGAATATTCAACAGGCTGGTTGTAGAAATCTACTAAAAATACAAAAAAAAATAGCCGGGCGCGGTGGCAGGCGCCTGTAGTCCCAGCTACTCGGAGGCTGAGGCGGGAGAATGGCGGGAACCCGGGAGGCGGAGCTTGCAGTGAGCCGAGATCGCGCCACTGCACTCCAGCCTGGGCGACAGAGCAAGACTCCGTCTCAAAAAAAAAAAAAGAAAAAGTGTTGCGGCCGGGCGCGGTGGCTCACGCCTGTAATCCCAGCACTTTGGGAGGCCGAGACGGGCGGATCACGAGGTCAGGAGATGGAGACCATCCTGGCTAATACGGTGAAACCCTGTCTCTGCTTAAAAAAATACAAAAAACTAGCCGGGCGACGAGGCGGGTGCCTGTAGTCCCAGCTACTCCGGAGGCTGAGGCAGGAGAATGGCGTGAACCCGGGAGGCGGAGCTTGCAGTGAGCTGAGATCCGGCCACTGCACTCCAGCCTGGGTGGCAGAGCAAGACTCCGTCTCAAAAAAAAAAAAAAAAAAAAGAAAAAGAAAAAGTGTTGCATTAAATTTTTAAAATATTTGTAGCGATAAAGCATCTGCTGAACATGAAACAACAGAGAAATTCATTGACAAGTTTGCCAAGGTCATCACCAAGGAAAATTTGACACCAGAACAAGTCTATAATGCTGATGAAACATCACTGTTTTAGCCTTATTGTGCCACAAAGTCACTGACTGCAAATGATGAGACAGCCCCTACACGAATCAAGGATGCCAAGTACAGAAGAATATTTGCATACACTATTACGTGTATGCAAGATTTGTTGGAGAAGGGACCCAAGTCCCATCTGTGCTGGGCTGTGCTAATGTTGCAGGCATGCGTAAGTAAACCTGCTGTGATAGGCAAAAGCTGTGTCCTTTGCATTTCCAACGAATGAATTTCTTTTTTTTTTCTTTTTGATTATTATACTTTAGGTTCTAGGGTACATGTGCATAACGTGCAGGTTTGTTACATATGTATACTTGTGCCATGTTGGTGTGCTGCACCCATCAACTCGTCAGCACCCATCAACTCGTCATTTACATCAGGTATAACTCCCAATGCAATCCCTCCCCCCTCCCCCTCTCCCCATAATAGGCCCCAGTGTGTGATGTTCCCCTTCCCAAGTCAAAGTGATCTCATTGTTCAGTTCCCACCTATGAGTGAGAACATGCGGTGTTTGGTTTTCTGTTCTTGAGATAGTTTGCTGAGAATGATGGTTTCCAGCTGCATCCATGTACCTACAAAGGACATGAACTCATCCTTTTTTATGGCTGCATAGTATTCCATGATGTATATGTGCCACATTTTCTTAATCCAGTCTGTCACCAATGGACATTTGGGTTGATTCCAAGTCTTTGCTATTGTGAATAGTGCCTCAATGAACATATGTGTGCATGTGTCTTTATAGCAGCATGACTTATAATCCTTTGGCTATATACCCAGTAATGGGATGGCTGGGTCATATGGTACTTCTACTCCCAGATCCTTGAGGAATCGTCATACTGTTTTCCATAATGGTTGAACTAGTCGACAATCCCACCAACAGTGTAAAAGTATTCCTATTTCTCCACATCCTCTCCAGTACCTTTTATTTCCTGACTTTTTAATGATTGCCATTCTAACTGGTGTGAGATGGTATCTTATTGTGGTTTTGATTTGCATTTCTCTGAGAGCCAGTGATGATGAGCATTTTTTTCATGTGTCTGTTGGCTGTATGAATGTCTTCTTTTGAGAAATGTCTGTTCATATACTTTTCCCACTTTTTGATGGGGTTGTTTGTTTTTTTCTTCTAAATTTGTTTGAGTTCTTTGTAGGTTCTGGATATTAGCCCTCTGATGAGTAGATTGCAAAAATTGTCTCCCATTCTGTAGGTTGCCTGTTCACTCTGATGGTAGTTTCTTTTGCTGTGCAGAAGCTCTTTAGTTTAATTAGATCCCATTTGTCAATTTTGGCTTTTTTTGCCTTTGCTTTTGGTGTTTTAGACATGAAGTCCTTGCCCATGCCTATGTCCTGAATGGTACTACCTAGGTTTTCTTCTAGGGTTTTTACGGTATTAGGTCTAACATTTAAGTCTCTAATCCATCTTGAATTAATTTTCATATAAAGAGTAAGGAAAGGATCCAGTTGCAGCTTTCTACTTACAGCTAGCCAATTTTCCCAGCACCATTTATTAAATAGGGAATCCTTTCCCCATTTCTTGTTTCTCTCAGATTTGTCAAAGATCAGATGGCTGTAGCTGTGTGGTATTATTTCTGAGGACTCTGTTCTGTTCCATTGGTCTATATGTATGTTTTGGTACCAGTACTATGCTGTTTTGGTTACTGTAGCCTTGTAGTATACTTTGAAGTCAGGGAGTATGATGCCTCCAGCTTTGTTCTTTTGACGTAGGATTGTCTTGGCAATGCAGGCTCTTTTTTGGTTCCATATGAACTTTAAAGCAGTCTTTTCCAATTCTGTAAAGAAACTCATTGGTAGCTTCATGGGGATGGCATTGAATCTATAAATTACCTTGGGCAGTATGGCCATTTCCACGATATTGATTCTTCCTATCCATGATCATGGAATGTTCTTACATTTGTTTGTGTCCTCGTTTATTCCATTGAGCAGTGGTTTGTAGTTCTCCTTGAAGAGGTCCTTCATATCCCTTGTAATTCGGATTCCTAGGTATTTTATTCTCTTTGAAGCTATTGTGAATGGGAGTTCACTCATGATTTGGCTCTCTGTTTGTCTGTTATTGGTGTATAAGAATGCTTGTGATTTTTACACATTGATTTTGTATCCTGAGACTTTGCTGAAGTTGCTTATCAGCTTAAGGAGATTTTGGGCTGAGATGATGGGGTTTTCTAAATATACAATCATGTCTTCTGCAAACAGGGAAAATTTGACTTCTTCTTTTCCTAACTGAATACCCTTTATTTCTTTCTCTTGCCTGATTGCCCTAGCTAGAACTTCCAACACTATGTTGAATAAGAGTGGTGAGAGAGGGCATCCCTGTCTTGTGCCAGTTTTCAAAGGGAATGCTTCCAGTTTTTGCCCATTCAGTATGATATTGGCTGTGGGTTTGTCATAAATAGCTCTTATTATTTTGAGATATGTTCCATCAATATCGAATTTATTGAGAGTTTTTAGCATGAAGGGCTGTTGAATTTTGTCAAAGGCCTTTTCTGCATCTGTTGAGATAAGCATGTGGTTTTTGTCTTTGGTTTTGTTTATACGCTGGATTACATTTATTGATTTGCGTATGCTGAACCGGCCTTGCATCCCAGGGACGAAGCCCCCTTGATCATGGTGGATAAGCTTTTTGAATGTGCCGCTGGATTCGATTTGCCAGTATTTTACTGAGGATTTTTGCATCGATGTTCATCAGGGATATTGGTCAAAAATTCTCTTTTTTTGTTGTCTCTGCCAGGCTTTGGTATCAGGATGATGTTGGCCTCATAAAATGAGTTAGGGAGGATTCCCTCTTTTTCTATTGATTGGAATAGTTTCAGAAGGAATGGTACCAGCTCTTCCTTGTACCTCTGGTAGAATTCAGCTGTGAATCCATCTGGTCCTGGACTTTTTTTGGTTGTTAGGCTATTAACTATTGCCTCAATTTCAGAGCCTGCTATTGATCTATTCAGGGATTCAACTTCTTCCTGGTTTAGTCTTGGAAGAGTGTAAGTGTCCAGGAAATTATCCATTTCTTCAAGATTTTCTAGTTTATTTGCATAGAGGCATTTATAGTATTCTCTGATGGTAGTTTGTATTTCTGTGGGGTCGGTGGTGATATCCCCTTTATCATTGTTTATTGCATCGATTTGATTCTTCGCTCTTTTCTTCTTTATGAGTCTTGCTAGTGGTCTATCAATTTTGTTGCTCTTTTCAAAAAACCAACTCCTGGATTCATGGATTTTCGGAGCATTTTTGTGTCTCTATCTCCTTCAGTTCTGCTCTGATCTTAGTTATTTCTTGCCTTCTGCTAGCTTTTGAATGTGTTTGCTCTTGCTTCTCCAGTTCTTTTAATTGTGATGTTAGAGTGTCCATTTTAGATCTTTCCAGCTTTCTCTTGTGGGCATTTAGTGCTATAAATTTCCCTCTGCACACTGCTTTAAATGTGTCCCAGAGATTCTGGTATGTTGTATCTTTGTTCTCATTGGTTTCAAAGAACATCTTTATTTCTGCCTTCATTTTGTTATGTACCCAGTAGTCATTCAGGAGCAGGTTGTTCAGTTTCCATGTAGTTGAGAGGTTTTGATTGAGTTTCTTAGTCCTGAGTTCTAGTTTGATTGCACTGTGGTCTGAGAGACAGTTTGTTATAATTTCTGTTCTTGTACATTTGCTGAGGAGTGCTTTACTTCCAATTATGTGGTCAACTTTGGAATAAGTGTGATGTGGTGCTGAGAAGAATGTATATTCTGTTGATTTGGGGTAGAGAGTTCTGTAGATGTCTATTAGGTCTGCTTGGTGTAGAGATTAGTTGAATTCCTGGATATCCATGTTAACTTTCTGTCTCATTGATCTGTCTAATGTTGACAGTGGGCTGTTGAAGTCTCCCATTATTATTGTATGGGAGTCTAAGTCTCTTTGTAAGTCTCTAAGGACTTGCTTTATGAATCTGGGAGCTCCTGTGTTTGGGTGCATATATATTTAAGATAGCTCTTTCTGTTGAATTGATCCCTTTATCATTATGTAATGGCCTTCTTTGTCTCTTTTGATTTTTGATGGTTTAAAGTCTGTTTTATCAGAGACTAGTATTGCAACCCCTGCTTTTTTTTGTTCTCCATTTGCTTGGTAGATATTCCTCCATCCCTTTATTTTGAGTCTATGTGTGTCTCTGTATGTGAGATGGGTCTCCTGAATACAGCAAACTGAGGGGTCTTGACTCTTTATCCAATTTGCAAGTCTGTGTCTTTTAATTGTACCATTTAGTCCATTTACATTTAAGATTAATATTGTTATGTGTGAACCTGATCCTGTCATTATGATATTAACTGGTTATTTTGCTCGTTAGTTGATGCAGTTTCTTCCTAGCATCCATGGTCTTTGCATTTTGGCATGTTTTTGCAATGGCTGGTACTGGTTGTTCCTTTCCGTGTTTAGGGCTTCCTTCAGGGTCTCTTGTAAGGCAGGCCTGGTGGTGACAAAATCTCTAAGCATTTGCCTATCTGTAAAGGATTTTATTTCTCCTTCACTTATGAAACTTAGTTTGGCTGGATATGAAATTCTGCGTTGAAAATTCTTTTCTTTAAGAATGTTGAATATTGGCCCCCACTCTCTTCTGGCTTGTAGAGTTTCTGCCGAGAGATCTGCTGTTGGGCTTCCCTTTGTGGGCAACCCAACCTTTCTTTCTGGCTGCCCTTAACAGTTTTTCCTTCATTTCAACTCTGGTGAATCTGACAATTATGTGTCTTGGAGTTGCTCTTCTCGAGGAGTATCTTTGTGACATTCTCTGTATTTCCTGAATTTGAATGTTGGCCTGCCTTACTAGGTTGGGGAAGTTCTCCTGGATGATATCCTGAAGAGTGTTTTCCAACTTGGTTCCATTTTCCCCCTCATTTTCAGGCACCCCAATCAGACATAGATTTGGTCTTTTCACATAATCCCATACTTCTTGAAGGCTTTGTTCATTTCTTTTTATCTTTTTTCTTTAGACTTCTCTTCTCGCTTCATTTCATTCATTTGATCCTCAATCGCTGATACTTTCTTCCAGTTGGTCGAGTCAGTTACTGAAGCTTGTGCATTTGTCACATATTTCTCGTGTCATGGTTTTTATCACTGTCAGTTCGTTTATGGCCCTCTCTGCATTGATTATTCTAGTTATCCATTCTTCCATTCTTTTTTCAAGATTTTTAGTTTCTTTGCGCTGGGTACGTAATTCCTCCTTTAGCTCTGAGAAGTTTGATGGACTGAAGCTTTCTTCTCTCAACTCGTCAAAGTCATTCTCTGTCCAGCTTTGATCCATTGCTTGCGATGAGCTGCATTCCTTTGGAGGGGGAGATGCGCTCTTATTTTTTGAATTCCCAGCTTTTCTGCCCTGCTTTTTCCCCCATCTTTGTGGTTTTATCTGCCTTTGGTCTTTGATGATGGTGACGTACTGATAGGGTTTTGGTGTGGGTGTCCTTCCTGTTTGTTAGTTTTCCTTCTAACAGTCAGGACCCTCAGCTGTAGGTCTTTTGGAGATTGCTTGAGTTCCACTCTAGACCCTGTTTGCCTGGGTATCAGCAGCAGAGGCTGCAGAAGATAGAATGTTGTTGAACAGCGAGTGTACCTGTCTGATTCTTGCTTTGGAAGCTTCATCTCAGGGTTGTACCCTGCCGTGTGAGGCATGGGGTGTTGGTCTGCCCCAAGTGGGGGATATCTCCCAGCTAGGCTACTCAGGGGTCAGGGACCCACTTGAGCAGGCAGTCTGTCCATTCTCAGATGTCAACCTCTGTGTTGGGAGATCCACTGCTCTCTTCAAAGCTGTCAGACAGGGTTGTTTGCATCTGCAGAAGTTTCTACTGCTTTTTTGTTGTTGTTGTTTAGCTGTGCCCTGTCCCCAGAGGTGGAGTCTACAGAGACAGGCAGGCCTCCTTGAAGTGCTGTGGGCTCCACCCAGTTTGAGCTTCCCAGGGGCTTTGTTTACCTACTTACACCTCAGCAATGACGGGCACCCCTCCCCCAGCCTTGCTGCTGCCTTGCAGTTAGATCGCAGACTGCTGTGCCAGCAATGAGGGAGGCTCCGTGGGCATAGGACCCTCCCGGCCAGCTGTGGGATATAATCTCCTGGTGTGCCGTTTGCTAAGACCCTTGGTAAAGCGCAGTATTGGGGTGGGAGTTACCTGATTTTCCAGGTGTTGTGTGTCTCAGTTCCCCTGGCTAGGAAAAGGGATTCCCTTCCCCCTTGCACTTCCCAGGTGAGGTGATGCCTCGCCCTGCTTCAGCTCTCACTGGTTGGGCTGCAGCAGCTGACCAGCACTGATTGTCCGGTACTCCCTAGTGAGATGAACCCGGTACCTCAGTTGAAAATGCAGAAATCACCCATCTTCTGTGTCGCTCGCACTGGGAGCTGGAGGCTGAAGCTGTTCTATTTGGCCATCTTGCTCCGCCCGGCAGGAATGAATTCTTACCAGTCTATTATTATGCTAACAAAAAGGCATAGATCACCAGGGACTCTTTTGTGTTTGCTTTCACAAACATTTTGTACCAGCATCTTATGTTCAGAGTAGGGAAGCTAGACAGGGTGATGACTGCAAGATTTTTTTATTCCTTGACAACTGTTCTGCTCATCCTCCAGCTGAAGTTCTCATAAAAAATGCTTATGGCCTGTACTTTCCCCCAAACATGACTCCATTAATTGTGACCAGGGTATCCTTAGATCAATGAACAGTAAATATAAAAACACTCTACTGAACAGCATGCTACAGCAGTGAAAAGAGGTGTGGATGTGGAAGATTTCAAAAGGAGTTTAGCATGAAGGCTGCTGGATATGTTCTTACCAACCCTGGGAACACAGTGACTAATACACAGGTGTGCATGCCTGGCACAACCTCTGGTCTGTGACTCTGTTCAGTGAGGATAATTAAGAAGTTGGTGACTTTGAAGGATTCTATATATCAAGTGAGAAAAAATGATGTCTGACCTCCTTACCTATTCAAAAAAACATACCTTCAGTCTTCATCAGTATGCTAGAAGAAGTGGATATTGAAGAAGTTTTTAACATTGATAATGAATCTCCAGTTGTTCATCCATTGATCAATGGTAAAATAGCTGAAATGGTTCCAGATCAAGATGATCAGGATAAAAGTGACAATGAAGATGAAGTTGTTAACACTGAAGAAAAAGTGCCTGTGGACAATGTGGTGAAAATGTAATGGGGTTACTGAAAGACTAGAGCAGTGTGCATTAATAACAGAACAAGAGTCACGTCTATTTATAAAATCAAAGAGAGACTTTGAAGACAAATATCATAGTTAATGAATCAGAAGACCCTAGAGGAAACATTTTAAAAAGCCATCCACCAGGCCAGGCATGGTAGCTCACACCTGTAATCCCAGCATTTTGGGAAGCCAAGGCAATTGTATCACCTGAGGCCAGGAGTTCGAGACCAGCCTGGACAACATGGTGAAACCCTGTCTCTACTGAAAATGCAAAAATTAGCCGGGTGTGGTGGCAGGTGCCTGTAGTTTCGGCTACTTGGGAGGCTGAGGTAGGAGTGTATCTTGAACCCAGGAGGCAGAGGTTGCAGTGAGCCGAGATTGCACCATTGCACTCCAGCCTGGGTGACAGAGCGAGACTCTGTCTCAAAAAGAAAAAAAGCCATCCAGCAGAATGACTCCTTATCCCTAGACAACCTACCACTTCCTGGTCCCTTAATTGCTTCTGATAAAAAAATAAAATACAGTGTGTAGTAAGCTTTTAGTCAAAACACAACATCATCGGTGGAGACCGAAAGCCTGCTGCTGTTTGTGGTTGCTGATGTTTAACAGCCCAAACAGGTTTTCTGGTAATGCTACCATGCTGCTTAGTTACCCTGAACACATTATTTTTTCACTGCATTCATGGTATCTCATATTTTTTACTGTTAAGTACTTGCGTGTGAACAAGTGTAAGAAAATGATTGCTTTTTAGTAGCACATAAATTCAGAGTCAGGAATGATGGTGATGCCAAACAGCATAGATTATTTACATAGGTGGCTGAGATTGTGATACATTTGCTTTCTGACAGTACAATGTATGCAAACTTGGTTTATGCAAAAAAGTATGTAAAATATTGGATAAAATTACCTTCAGGCTATGTGTGTAGGTGTGTATAAATCATAAATGAATTTCGTGTTTAGACTTGAGTCCCATCTCCAAGATATCTCATTAAGTGTATGCAAATATTCCAAAATCCAAAATCCAGAACAGTATGCATTTTACATAAGGGTTACTAAACCTGTATTATCAAATAGTTTGAAAACCCATTATAACTCTTTATTTGAAATGTGTTTTTAAATAGACAAAAAAATTACTTGTCAATTTTTTAAGTTTAGGTATGAGAAAAGTGGTATGGGACACAGACGCATTGTTTGGCAGTAAAATCATGGAACAATGGAAACATTTCCAAACATCCAATTTTAAAATGCTTTGTTCATAGCAGGAGTTGCTTTTGAAAAGCAATTACTTTTACATTCATTGTTAAAACATTACTTTAAACTTAGGGGATGGATTAAGTGTGTTTATATTTTCAAAAAACGTCTGTTGGATAGCATACTACTGACAGACACTTGTCATCACAGAAAAGAACAGAAAATCTGGAACACTTGTCTTTTCATTTAAAAAGATGCAAATTATACATCTCTAAGTTAATTATTCAGTACTTTGCCATGATAAATGCAGAGAAACGTTTATGGTAATAAAGATTTCCACGATCGCTTCCCGTCTCATTGCAACATCTACTGTTTTATTTCGTTTTCGTAAAACTAAGTGCATCCTCACAGTCTGTATCACAAAGCGGGCAATATATCAGGATAGGATTGTCGTAAATGAATGAGTGGGGCAGGGCACTGTCAAGCCTACTGCTTGGTGTGATTCTCACTTGTAATAAAGCAAATAAACGACCACAAAATATCTCCTTCCTTCTATCCTTTGCAATGTGACTTTGCAGCTCCTTTCAAAGAGAGAAATTACTTCCCCTTCCCTTGAATCTGGGGTAGCCTTGTGCCTTACTTTGGCCAATGGAGCACGGCAGAAGCACCACAGAGTCCGTTTCAAACGTGGGCCACTAGACTCTTTGTCTGCTTCTGCTCTAGATTGTGGAACTCTGCCACCAGGTGATCAAGCATGGGCTTCTTAGAAATATGAATCCCCAGAGCACTCCTTCAGAGATTCTGATTCATTGGGTCCAGGGATTTATACTTTTATCAAGCACCAGAAGTAATTCTGATTCAGGAGGTCTTCAGATAACACCTCAAAAAACACTGCAAACCTGGATTATGGAGTGGACTCAACTCCAAGCATATTATCAGAATCAGAAAATACATATGAACTAGGGTTCACTCAGAGCAGCCTAAACTCAGTGGTAAGGTTGCATCAGTGTATGCTCCTGGTGCATGTAGGTAGTATCCCACACTGTGACAATATTGATGCAACAAATAGAAGGAGGACCTCCAGAGAAGAGGAAAAGAAGGGCCCCTGAAGGTTTCCCTGTGTGTCAACTTTGCAGGATTCCTGAGCTTGACTTCAGTTCTGATTTTGTCTTTTGCTAACTTCATGATCTTGGATAATTCCCCTAACCTCTCTAAGCTTTAGCGTTCCTATCTATAAAGTGGGAATTCTAACTGTGTCATAAGTTTATTGCAAGAAGAAAATGAGGTAAGTTATAGAAAGCACTTAATACAGAACCTGGCATACAGAAGGTGCTAACTATTTATTATTCATGTTTCATTATGATATTGTTATCCTTAAAAACCTACTCCTCTTAGAATGTGAAGAAATAAGAATGCTTTTGCACTGTTGGTGGGAGTGTAAATTAGTTCAACCATTGTGGAAGACAGTGCAGGGATTCCTCAAGGATCTAGAATTAGAATTACCATTTGACCTGGCAATCCCATTACTGGGTATATACCCAAAGGATTATAAATCATGCTGCTATAAAGACACATGCACACGTATGTTTATTGCGGCACTATTCACAATAGCAAAGACTTGGAACCAACCCAAATGTCCATCAATGACAGACTGGATTAAGAAAATGTGGCACATATACACCATGGAATACTATGCAGCCATAAAAAGGGATGAGTTAATGTCCTTTGCAGGGACATGGATGAAGCTGGAAACCATCATTCTCAGCAAACTATCACAAGGACAGAAAACCAAACATCACATGTTCTCACTCATAGGTGGGAATTGAACAATGAGATCACTTGGACACAGGGCAGGGAACATCACACACTGGGGCCTGTCAGGGGGGTGGGGGAGGGATAGCATTAGGAGAAACACCTAATGTAAATGATGAGTTGATGGGTGCAGCAAACCAACATGGTACATGTATAGCTATGTATCAAACCTGCACGTTGTGCACATGTACCCTAGAACTTAAAGTATATTAAAAAGAAAAGTTGAGGTTTTCCCATTAATTTAAAAAAACATCTACTCCTCTCAAAGGGCTAATTTGCATTTCTGGACATCTCCAAATCCCTCAATGGAAGCCTGTCTCACATATAGTCAGACTCTGAAATCAGCCACATCTTGGTTCCTGTCCTCAACTCCACCACATGTGACTTCAAGCAAGTCACTTATAAATCTCAGTGTTTTCATCTGTAAAACAGGGACAACAATATTACCTTACCCCATAGGGTTGGGAAGATTAGAAGAGTTAATGTTCAATACCTCACACACTGCAACCCACAGCAAATATTAGCAATTAGCATTATTTCCTCAGGGCTATTCTCCATAAATTCTGAAATCCAAATCAAGAAAATGCACTTGCAGGTTTACAAGAAGCAACCCAGAAATTCAATGGTAAGGTCGCACGCATCACTGTATGCTCCTAGCGCAGGTAGGGAGAATCCCTCAGTGTGACAAGATTGGTGGAACAATTAGAAAGAGGGCCTCCAGAGAAGGAGGAAAGAAGAGTCCCTAGAGTTTTCCTGAGGCACAGACCCTAAAAACAGAACTATCTGGTGTTTGGAGCTGCAGCAAGAAGAATAAATTTGCTTTTGTGGGACTCATGTTGCCAAAAGCTCATCTGTGAGTGAATAATGAAGCTGAGATGTACGTGGTCACCAAAAACAGACAAACAAACACACAAAAAAACAGGTCAGGGCTTTGAGGCCCAGGAAGTAATTTAGGAAGATAATAAAGGCATATCCTCCCATCTCTATCACCTCTTTTACTACCTAAACCAGACCCTCCTAACCCATGGCCTGCAAAAGTGCAGAACTTTCAACTGGTCCCTCTGCATCTTGCTCTTCTGTTCCTTAGCTCCACTCAGCACACCAAAGCCCAGATTATTTACTGAAAACCCCACTTGCCTCACACCATACTCCTGGATAAAAACCTACAGAGGGCTGGGTGTGGTAGTTCGTGCCTGTAATCCCTGCACTTTGGGAGGCTGAGGAAGGTGGATCACTTGATGTCAGGGGTTCGATACCAGCCTGGCCAACATGGTGAAACCCTGTCTCTACTAAAAATACAAAAATTAGCTGGGTGTGGGGGCAGGCGCCTGTAATCCCAGCTACTTGGGAGGCTGAGGCAGGAGGATCGCTTGAACCTGAGAGGCAGAGGTCGCAGTAAACTGAAATCACGCCATTCCACTCCAGCCTGGGCAACAATAGCGAAACCAAACTCCATCTTAAAAAACAAACAAACAAACAAAAAACCCTACAGAGGCCACTCCTATTGGGTCTGATGTTAATACTTCATTCTCACATAGTAGGCTTCACCCTGCTGCTGTGTCCATGAATTTCTTCTCATTACAGTCATAATACGGTTGTCCCCCTTTATCCAAGAGAGATACATTCCAGCACCCCCACAGTGGATTCCTGAAACCTTAGGTAGTACCAAACCCTACATATACTATGTTTTTTTCCCCTACACATACATACCTATGATAAGGTTTAATTAAGATTAAGTTAATCACAATGAGATCACTTGGACTCGGGAAGGGGAACATCACACACTGGAGCCTATCATAGGGAGGGGGGAGCGGGGAGGGATTGCATTGGGAGTTATACATGATATAAATGACGAATTGATGGGTGCTGACGAGTTGATGGGTGCAGCACACCAACATGGCACAAGTATACATATGTAACAAACCTGCACGTTATGCACATGTACCCTAGAACTTAAAGTATAATAATAATAAAAAAAAAGATTACGTTAATCTGACACAACACATAGCTGTCTATCAGAACATATTTCTGTTTACGTTTTCCATCCACAAATTGAAGGCCTTTTCCATTTTAACTAAGCACTTATCGCTTGCTATTTGAGGTGCCACAGCAAAAGTAGCACTACACTACCATGACATAGATCTGGTAACTGAGAGGACTGCAAAGGGAAAGGTAGGGTATGCAAGATCAACACACTGGCCAAAGGGATGATGCATGTCCCAGGCAGGATGGAGCAGGATGGCGTGAGATTTCATCCCAATACTTGGAACAGTGTGCAATTTAAAACAGATGAATTATTCATTTCTGGAATTTTCCGTTTAATATTTTCAGACCATGGGTAACTGAAAATGTGGAAAACAAAACTATGGATAAGAAGGGATTACTGTAGGCTTCCAACTGCCAGAAGCAGGGGGAGGGTGATACGCTCCTGAACATTCTTGTAGTCCAAGTTAGAAGACAAATGTAGCAAAATTCCCCAGACCTTCACATGTTAGGTCTGATTTAATTGCATTCTAGCCAACGTTAAACAAGACTTTTTAGGTTGTTTTAATTTTGCATTCAGAATCAATCTGCCATAGCTGAACATTTTCCCATGTTGGCTTTTTCACTGGTTGTATTTTATTCTTTTTTAAAATATTTTTCTTTTATGACTTACAAATCATTTCCCATATTCTGATTTTTTATAATAAGATTTTCTCTAACCTTTTAAAATCTATTTCATTTTTAAATACGTTCTCAGAACCAGAAGTCTTGGTTCTCTTAAAGGGTCACTTGCTTGGGTAGAGCTAGGATTCTGACTTCCAACCTCCCATAGTCATGCCTGTGGCTCACTTCAATATTGGAATCTTCCACAAATTATTTTTGGCAACCAAAGAGGGAATGAACTGTGTCTAATGGCAAAGGGATGCCAGCCCCGTGACGTGTGGCAGGGTTGCCTTGCATTCCTCAGAGCTTGAAGAAAAGTTGAGAAAAAAAAATGCTAACATTTAAAAGCTTACCTCAAGGCCTCTGATAAGGAGCATGTTTCTGAGACTGAAGTGTTCCTGTCTTTCATATTTTATAACCTTGCCGTTGCAGCAGGAGAGCCATGGAGAAAGAGAGATGGAAGCACGGAGAATGGGAGATTGGCTTGGCCCTGAAGGGAAAATGCCCGCAGTGTTACTTGTTTTCCCACGTTTTCCAGTTCAGCTGAGAGTACAAAAGGAAGCCTACAACACGTGAGACTACATGGGCCTTCCCCTTAGTGTCGGAGGGCCTCGTAAGGTAGGATCAGGTTTGGGGGAATCTGGAGCTGTCTATAGAAACCTCATGATGTCTGCTAACTTAAAGTCCTGTTTAATTGATTATGAGACTTTCAGCTAAGGAGCCTGAGCTCTCTGGAAAGTGTTCTGTCAATTCCTGCAAAAGCCTTGCATCAAGCAAACTATAAATCCTTAGAGGTAACATGGAAGCAAAAATAACATTTAAAATATTCTTACTGCTGTTGTTAGTGGTGGTCTTATTCTGTTCTAAGATTATATGGGCTCTTAGGAACTTCAGGAATTCCTGAGAATTATTTGTGGGAAAGCAAACATTTTAAGCCTCACTAACAAAGGAGAAACAATTTATCAGTGCCCTAGTTCAGGAGGGGACCATCTTTGTTCTACCCCTGGCTTTAGCTGAAAAGACCGTGTTTACTCTCAACTTAAATATTCTCAAAATGTCCGAGGGATCAGGGCTTTATTCTTTGATTCTAAATAATAACTTCTCCATAAAATCCTCACTTCTGGAGCTGATAGTCAAGTCCAAATCTTATTAAAGTCTTCATTCGGAATGCATATCCAAATAAAAACATATGATAACTTTTCAAAAATTTATCTCAGATTTTATGTCACCAAATATTAAATTTTAGGGTGCATAAGAATGACAAAAAGCACATATTTAAAATGCATATTCCTGGCTTCAATTCAGAAATACCAACCCAGGTGAATTTAATACAAATGGGCCAAGGCCACAATTTGAAAAACATGTCTTCAGACTTTTCTCAGTTAAATACAATCAAATAGAAATTGCTAAATGACATCCATCATGTCTTGTTACACAGCTTGCTGAGGAAGCCTTCTTGAGTCTGCCTACCAGACAGAAAAAAAAAAAAAAAAAAAAAAAAGGAATTCTTTTATGGTTAGCAGTGTCCACTCTCTTTTATGAGGAAAATAAAAGCCTCCACCCAAACAAAATTCCATTTAGGTCTCTTGGCCCAAACTTGTCCCGTGGCCTCTGATAGCCACCACAGGGCCTGAGAACGCTGGGAACAAAGCTGTCATGATTAGTCCCAGTGATCATGACCCAACACTAGGGCTTAGTATGTTGCCAACCTCAACAGAATCAGGATCCTGTCTATAAAGAACATGAAATAAACACTAGGTAACTCCTAGTGTCTACCTGAAAAGGGAAGAAAGCAAATAAATGTTGAATACCTACTATTATACACAGAAAATTCTGGAATAGGTACTTTCATAGTTTAAAAAATCTCATTTAACATAACATTATAGATACTATAGATACAGTGCCTGTAAACGGAGCCCTTTGCTTTTGTCATATCTTGTCTGATGATTTTCTAAAAAGATTACCTTTAAAAGTTTCTATTTAATGTAATTTTAATCACTCAAAACTGAGTTTTCAAGTGTGTCTCTAAGCTATATTATACTATAGTTTTCTGTATTGAGGTCCTTTGTTCTGTTTTGGTTGTTTCAGGCAGCAAGAGACAAATTTTTATGCAAACTTTGGGCATAATATATTTAATCCATTTGAGATATTAATAAAAGGAACCAAATCCCTTCCCTATTTTCCCAAAGACAAAAATATTTTTAAAACCCTAAGACCTCAAATATAGCTATTATGTGGTATATGGTGATTTCCCTGAGAGATTGGGACATTAAAATTTTTCTTTTGTTCTCAATTTTTAAAAGGAAACTAAATGCAAAAAAAAAAAAAATACTAATACAATGCACAAGACACCAATTAAAACACGGGAATCAAGAAGCACAAAGGTGAATGTTCTCATAGGAACCTCAGATCATGTACCCTGTTTCTATGCATGATCTGGGTGTTTCTGCTGATAAACCTGACATTCTGTTTGTTTGTTTTGTTTTTTAAGATAGAGTTTCGTTCTTGTTACCCAGGCTGACGTGCAGTGGCATGATCTCGGCTCACTGCAACCTCTGCCTCCTGGGTTTGAGCAATTCTCCTACCTCAGTCACCCAAGTAGCTGGGATTGCAGGCACCCACCACCATGCCCAGCTAATTTTTTGTATTTTTAGTAGAGATGGAGTTTTATCATGTTGGCCAGGCTGGTCTCGAACCCCTGACCTCAGGTGATCCACCCATCTCGGCCTCCCAAAGTGCAGGGATTACAGGCATGAGTCACCACGCCCTGCCTAACCTGACATTCTGGTCATGAACCCTTGTAAATCTGTAACTGCCTGGACAGTCATCATATGTTTAGAAGTGAAAACAACTACTAGAATAATTGCTTATTAAACTTTGTATTTATTTTTATTCTCTGCATTGTATCTATAAACAATATAATTATCTGCATTTTTTTTCTCTGCACTGTATCTTAAAGCAATATATTTACCTGTATTTACAAGTCTTTAGTTTCCATTACCAGAATTGGGTTGATGGATCCACACAGTGCTAAAAAACTGATCTAGGCTGGGCACGGAGGCTCACACCTGTAATGCCAGCACTTTCGGAGGCCAAGGCAGGTGGATCACAAGGTCAGGAGTTCAAGACCAGACTGGCCAACATGGTGAAACCCTGTCTCTACTAAAAATACAAAAATTAGCTGAGCGTGGTGACACATGTCTGTAATCCCATCTACTTGGGAGGTTGGGGTTGGAGAATCGCTTGAACCCTGGGAGGCGAAGGTTACAGTGAGCACTCCAGCCTGGGTGACAGAGCAAGACTCCATCTCAAATAAATAAATAAATATAAAAATTCTAATCTATTCAGTAAACAGATCAGTCCACAGGGCCCCAAAATGAGTCAGACTGAATGTGTGACACTTAACTGAATTGTTTAGGCATTTTATAGTTGTAGACATCCAATCTCACTCCTAGAATAGGAGGCAATTGAACAAGCATTACACAGATTTCTTTGACTTTGAGGGGTTAAATCTGCTGGAGAGTTTTGGTCTCTTCCCTTTGTCATCTCCCCCTACCCTCCTTCTTCCCTCCAAGTCAGAGAAGGGAACAGAAAGGCACAATATACAAACTAAACATTATATGTAATGCTATATTCCCCAAGTCTGTCCCCTTCTTTTAGGTGGAAACTCTGATGTGCGAACCCCATGATGTAGAACTAATTCTTGGTTTGGAGCAGGGGTTGGCAAACTTTTTCTGTAAAGGGTTAAAGAGTAAATATTTTCAGCTTTTCAGGCTGTAAGATCTCAGTCCTAAACTCCTCACCTCTTCTGTTGGATCATGAAAGCAGCCACAGATAAAACATAAACAAATTGGCATAGCTATGTTGCAATAAAACTTTATTTACAGAACCAGGCAGTGAGCCAGGTCATTTGCCGACTGCCGGTCTACAGAACTCTAGCTAGTTTATTTTTTCTCATTGTATTAAGGATATATTCTATTTCAGAGTTCAGTAATTCAATGCTAATTTTAAAAAATATACACTGTTGCCCGATTCCAGTTTATTTCTTGACACTACTATTCTAATTAATCTATCAGGCATTCTTCTAATTGTAAAACTTCTAGCTCCAATTTCAGATTCCTTTAATTTTCTTTACCTTTATCACAACCCAAATTTCTGCAGTCTTCATCTGCTGATGAGTACAATCCCAGCTGCGTTAGAACACATTAGCCTTATTACTTGCTTTAATTAGTGTAAGGTATCAGAAAAAGGTATCCCAAAATATGCCACTTTGGCATAAAAATTATTTTGAGTTGGAGGCATATGAGAATCAACAGATGTAGAAAGAAGTCTTCCTGGAAGACATCCAACTAAAGCAGACAATTCTGAGAAGTGAGAACTGCCATGAATGTCCTCTCCTTGATGGCCAAGAAGATGGAAAGTCTGCACCAAGGTGGACCTGAACAAACAAACCTTACTCCATTTGTTTCTCCCACATATTCACCCTCCCTCTATTTGCCACTTGTCTTAGTCCATTTTGTGCTGCTATAACAGAATACCTGAGGGTAGATAATTTATAACGAACAGAGATCTGTTTCTTACGGTTCTAGAGGCTAGAAAGTCCAAGATTGAAGGACTGACATCTGGAGAGGGTCTTCTTGTGGCATTATCCCATCACAGAAGGTAGAAACACAAGTGGGCACTTTTGTGAGAAAGAGAAGGGGGCTGAACTCAATCTTTTATCAGGTACCTACTTTCAAGATAACACACTCCTGCATGCAGCAGTATTAATCCATGTCTGAGAGCAGAGCCCTCATGTCCTAATCACCTGTTAGGATGCTACCTCTAAACACTGTTGCCTTGGAGATTAAGTTTCCAACACATGAAATTTGGGAGGCAAATTCAAACCACAGCACCACCTTTGAAAGCCTGAAACCCTTTTTCTTTGTTTTGTTTCTTTACCAATTTTTGTTTTGTTTCGTATTTTTTTGTTTTTTTTTCATTAAAATGTTATTGGCTGGGCACAGTGGCTCACACCTGTAATTCCAGCACTTTGGGAGTCTGAGGTAGATGGATTACCTGAGGTCAAGAGTTTGATACCAGCCTGGCCAACATAGTGAAACTCAGTCTCTGCTGAAAATAAAAAAATTTATCTGGGTGGCATGCACCTGTAGTCCCAGCTACTAGGGAGGCTGAGGCAGGAAAACTACTTGAACCTGGGAGGTTGAGGTTACAATGAGCTGAGATCGGCCCCATCTCAAAAATAAATACAAATAAAACAAAAGATGCTATCTAAACCAAATTCTAGCCTTTCTTTCATTTCAACTCCTCTTCAAGAGGTTTCTGCCTTGCTGTGCACTGCATCCATTAATAAACTGGTTTTCTCTTGTTAACTTTTTTTTAGTCTAATTTATAGGGCCCTCACCAGAGAACATGAGTAGATGGAGCATATTTTTTGTCCCCTACAAAAGCTATTGCTGTATAACAAAGCAATCCAAAACTCAGTGTCTTAAGGCAACTACGTAATATCTTTTCGTGAGTCGTTGGGTCAGATGGTTTAAATATCTCCTCACTTTTTCATCATAACGTTCTCACCAGTTCTTGGTATTTAGCATTCCAAATGAACTAATAAAATAATATCCTCTAATTCCCAAAATAAATCATTGAGATTTTAATTGCAATTTCTCCATTTATTTTAGAAAGACTGACGTTTTTATGATATTGTTTTTTCACCTAAAACCATGATATACCCTTCCATTTCTTCAGACCTTGTTTTCTGTCTTTTCCTAAAATTTTACAGTTGTATTCAAACAGGCCCTGGTTTTTTTTCTTAATTTTGCTCATAAGCATTTTACAAGTTGCATGGCTATCATTGGGGCATTTTCATTTGTAGTCAATTATTGTTAATACAGAGAATTTTGATTTTTATACATTTATCTTATGCCGATCCTCTTTACTAAAGTCAAATTTAAGTTTTAAATTTCCCTTTCTACAAAATTATATTGTACTTTTCATTTTTCTTTCAATTCTCGATTTAGAACTCTTGTTTCTTCTTACTCCTTTCTTACTGTTCCTTACTATGTGCCCAGTGTTGTTACAAGCATTAAATAAAATATCATATGCCAAGCACTTTGCACAATGGCTGGCGAAAAGAGCAGTAAGCACTCAGTAAATGTTAGCCATTATTAAGAATTTGCTGTTTATTCAAGATGAATTTAAACTTTATGCTATACTTTGGTCATCATCCCAGTCATAGTCATGAGATCTTTTGACTACATGAAGTGGGAAAAAAATATATGTGTGGAAAACTCTGGGAAACAGTATACAATTCTATTTCATATTCCCATATTCCTAATACCTGTTAATATCCAGACTATACAAATAATGAGCTAACACATGAAGTACCATTTATAGTTAGTTCAATTCTAAAGATTAAATGTAAGATTTTATGCTTTGATGAGAAGTATCAAATTGAATTTTTTTATGAAAATTATGCTTATGAAATGCAGCTTTAATATAACCAATGAACACAATTAAAGCAGACCTTCCTAATTAAATATAACATTGAGAATAATCTATGTTTCTAATTCTGATATTCCACTACCTATGTTGAAAGACACTTGATTCTGCTTTCCCAAAGTGCTTTAAATTTTTTTTCTACTACATTTGAATTTATCTATGCTTGCTTTAGACAAATGTTTCCACTTTTCTGCTTTTTCTCCTTGTAAAAATACACTTTTAAAAAGAATCTAAGAAACACAAGAGAAGTTGGACACAAGGAAAAAGAAGTGCGGCTGAACCAAGAATACTGTGTTTTGACTGCCTTTGGATTTGTATCTACCATGTGTCACTACAGTCATGTGCAGCATAAGGATGTTTCAGTAAACAACAGACTACATTCCTAGACCGACTACATACCTACAGAGGGTAGTCCCATAAGATCGTAATGCTGTATTTTTACTGTACCATTTCTATGTTTACATATACAAATACTTACCATTGTACTACAACTGCCTATAGTATTCAGCACAGTAACATGCTGTTCAGGTTTGTAGCCTAGGAGCAACAGACTATACCATATAGCCTAGGTGTGTAGTAGGCTGCATCATCTACGATTAAGTCAACTCTATGATGTTTGCACAATGACAAAATCACCTAAGGGCACATTTCTCAGAATGTATCCCTGTCATTAGTCACTTGGCTCAATGGGCTAGAGAGTGGTACTATGAAGCAAAGATTCCAAGGTCTAGTCTTGTCAATTTTAGTATCACTGTATTTCTTGGCCAAAAGACTGTATTTTAAAATTAAATAAATATTAATAAAAGCAACAGTTCTTGAATGCAGTATTTCGTTTAATTCCTGACTATAACTTTTGCTTCACAAACAAGGAAACTGAGGCCCAATAAAGCTGAAAGTCAAAAACCAAGGAGGAATTAGTGGTTTGACTTCAGAATCTGAATTCTTAATCACAAAACTATACTCTCTTAAACTTTTGTCTTCTGTTTTGCCAAAACATTTTCTCCTAGGTAACTAAACTTTTAACTGATTTCTTACTCAAAATTCTCTATTGCTACGATGCAGTAGAAAAGAAAAGCGCATTTTCTGAGGACAAAGTTTGCACTGTGCACCTGGAAAAGCCACAGAGATGATTTAGGTTATCTGAAGAGAGAAATTTCCAAGCAGCAAAGCATTCAAGAGGTGACTTGGGTGCTGTTAAGAGCATTCCATTTTAAAATGCAAAATTCTTTTGCATTTTTCAGCAATTCTGTAAAATACCTAGTAGCCTTCCCATGAATTCTCTTGCTGCCTAAATTATCTGGAGTAAGTTTCTATCATTTGCTACCAAGAACCCTGATCATAACAGGTGGCACGTGAAAAAAAAAAAAAAAAGTGTACTTTTCATAAAATTCTTGATACTGCTATCAATTGGGTGTTGCTGAAAAGATATCCAAAAATGTGGATGCAACTTTGGAACTGGGTAACAGACAGAGGTTGGAACAGTTTGGATGGCTCAGAAGACACCAAAATGTGGGAAAGTTTAGAATCTCTTACAAGATTGTTGAATGGCTTTGACAAAAATGCTGATACTGATAAGGTCCAGGCTGAGGTGATCTCAGATGGAGATGAGGAACTTGTTGGGAACTGGAGCAAAGGTGACTCTTGTTATGTTTTAGCAAAGAGACTTGTGGCATTTTGCCCCTACCCTAAGAGATTTGTGGAACTTTGGACTTGAGAGAGATGATTTAGGGTGAGAGAGATGATTTAGGGTATCTGGAGGGAGAAATTTCTAAGCAGCAAAGCATTCAAACGGTGACATGGGTGCTGTTAAGAGCATTCCATTTTAAAAGGAAAACAGAGCATAAAAGTTCAGAAAAATTGCAGCCTGACGATGCAGTAGAAAAGCGCATTTTTTGAGGACAAAGCTTGCACTGTGCACCTGGAAAAGTCACAGACGGTCTTAAAGCCAGTCAGTTAAAGAAGCCAGGTGGTGGCTATACCCCGCAAAGTCACAGGTGCAGATCTGCCCAAGACTCTGGGAAACTATTTCTTGCATCAGCATGACCTGGAGTCAAATAAGATGATTTTGGAGCTTTAAAATTTGACTGCCCCACTGGATTTTGGACTTACATGGGCCCTGTAACCCTTGTTTTGGCCAATTTCTCCCATTTGGAACAGCTGTATTTACCCAATACCTGTACCTCCATTGTATCTAGGAATAACTAGCTTGCTTTTGATTTTACAGGCTCACAGGTGTAAGGAACTTGCCTTGTCTCAGATGAGACTTTGGATTGTGGACTTTTGGGTTAATGCTGCAATGAGTAAAGACTTGGGGGACTGTTGAGAAGGCATGATTGGTTTTGAAATGTGAGGACATGAGATTCGGAGGGGCCAGGGGCAGAGTGATACGGTTTGGCTCTGTGTCCCCACCCAAATCTCATCTTGAATTGTACTCCCATAATTCCCACGTGTTGTGGGAGGGACCTGGTGGGAGATAATTTAAATCATGGGGGTGGTTTCCCCCATACTGTTCTCATGGTAGTGAATAAGTCTCACGAGATCTGATGGTTTTATCAGGGGTTTCCACTTTTGCGTCTTCCCCATTTTCTCTTGCTGCCAACTATGTAAGAAGTGCCTTTCACCTCCCACCATGATTCTGAGGCTTCCCCAGTCATGTGGAACTGTAAGCCCAATCAAACCTTTTTTCCTTCCCAGTCTCAGGTACGTCTTTAATCAGCAGCGTGAAAATGGACTAATACAAGAAACGTATCCCTACTCCCCAATTCCAAATATAGAGAACAGAATGGCAACTTTGGTCCTTACTCACAACTCATGGTCACCAATATTCCCAGTCTACTTGTCTTCCTATACCCACAGAAGTCTGCATTTCCTAACCCTCCTTACATGTGAGTGGGGCCGTGTGAACGGTTTTGCACGATGAACTAGCAGGTGATGTGTGTCACTTCTGATTCAAAACACTGAAGAGTTGGTGTGTAATTTTTATGCTCTTTCCCTCTAAAACCTCTTTTTGACATAGGAACATAAGGTGGGAGAATTTCACCCTGAATGACTAAGGTGAACAGAATGTCAACCTGTATAATCAAATGGCACAAATTTAGAGATGTGTTTCTACAGCATAGTTTTTCCTAACTAAAGCAGTATGTACCCATCTATGTTCCAAATCCTTGGAAACTGTTATACAGGTGTTTTAAGAATATTAGAGAAATATTCAAAGAAACTTTTTTTTGGATGGACTAAGACTGCCTCATTATTTTCCCACTTAAATAATGGAACATAGGCTCCTGCTGTCAAAAATTTCACCGTAATACAGTATTCGAAACTAAGTATTGGATTCCAGTAATAAAAGATGCCTGCATTTTCCCTCTTCCATCAGAAACTTTTTCACAAGGAGGAAAGGGTATGTGGAAAAAAGCAATATAAAATGTATCACATAAGTAAGAAGCCAAAAAATTAATTTTATTGAGTAAAGTTCATTCAGAGCTTACACAGATCATAAGAATACTTTAGATTATAACAGCTGAAAAGATCAATAGCTGACTGGAAAGAAGAAAGGAGGCAGTTTCTATTTTCAATGTAGAAAAAAAAATCTAATTGCTACAGATGTCTTATAAAATCCTCAAAACAAGGTCTAGCCAAGTTTATTGTTTGGTAATTTTTTCTTTTTTCAAGAGGAAAAAAAGCAAGATTCAATGTGTGTACTACTGGTTACAACTAATACAACAGCTTGAAAAAATCATGAGACAGAAGCATAAATATAAAACGACAAAATTTTAAAATTGTATTGTAGGAATATAACTATAATAAGTGGAAAAGATACATTAAAACCATCAGCGTGTTACACTTGTTCAAAACAGAACTCACAAGGCAGACCAAAACTGATGCAAGTTAAGGAAAATGGTCTGTTTTTAGGAAGCATGTCCAGACAGACACCACAAAGAAATGCCAACAGAGACTATGTGGTCCCCTCTTGTTACTAGTAACGTGTGAAAGGTGGAGTGACTGGGTTAACAGCCTAAGCTTTCTCCAAGGATTTGTAGTATTCCATCAGCACAGTCCAAGCCTTGGGAGCCATGAAACCTTCAGGTGGTTTCTGGCCTTCTCGAGCAAGTTTGCGCATTCGTGTTCCTGAAATAAATTCAAAGTCTTCATGGCTAAAGGAGAGGAAAAAAGAAAATTATTTCATAATTTTAGAAACTTAGATTTTTAAAAAGCATTTGTTCCTTCTGTTCATATTAGATAAGCTTAATGAAAAAAAAATACTGAACATAGTACTTGTGAATATAAATCTGATTTCAAATTTGTCACTGAACAAAAAACACCACGCTATTGAATATTACCAATTTTTAGAAACCAGAAAAAAAAAAAAGTATGGAAATTTTTATTAAGACCATTGTAGAGTCACACGAAATTGTAAGAAATAATATAGCCAGTCACCATTGTACCCTTCATCCAGTTTCCTCCCAAAGGTAACATCTTGCAAAATAACAGCATATCACAGCCAGGGTATCAGTGTGGAAACAATCTACCAATCTTACTCAGACTTTCCTAATTTTACTTGTACTCATTTCTCTTATACACTTAATACTATATTACTTTATCACATGTGTAGGTTCATGTAGCTGCCACAGTGAAGTTACAGAACACTTCCAAAACCACGCCCATCCCACGGGTTGCCCTTTTATAGTCATACCTGCATCGCCCCTCTGCCCTCTCCTCCCCAGCTCCTGGCAGTCACTAATCTAGAATTAGATTTTTTTTTTTTTTCTCAAGAAAACACTAAATCTAACTTAGCTAGCACAAATTGAAAACTTTAAAGGAAGTTACAACCTGAAAGGCTAAATTAATGCTGAAATATTAAGAGTAAAATTGAATTTTTTTTTTTCTGGAACAGCAAGTAAATAGCAATAATCAATACTATTTAATTGACAAGACACAACAGAGGTAGCATTGATGGTTTTTCTCATCTTCACACATACAAAAACACACAAAAGCCCTCAAATCACTAAGCACAGAGTACGTATAGGTATGGCATATATTGATTACCTTAAATTCATCCTCTTCTTTCAAACATGGGAATCAACCTGGATGGCCAACTATGACTCAGCACGCATTCAGAATTGCCCAGGTCACCAGATCATGAGTCTGTTTACTTCTAGTTGGCAGTTCTATGTTCCTTCCTCTCTTCATTATTTATAGACTTAACCTGAGAACTCAGTGCAATCATAAACTACCAAGTGGCCCTGGCTTCTGGAGGTATGCCAAGTATGTTTTAACTAATAATCACACTTCTACAAACCTAAAAGGAAATAATTAGAGGCAGACAAATATTATGCCTAAGACAGCTATGTGAAAGTCATTTTACAATAGCAAAATACTATAAATAACCTAAAGGCCAAAAGATCCTAAATAAGTTACAGTACAGTCCTGAGTAGAATATTACATAGTCATTAAAGTAAGGATGGGAAAAGATGCTCATGATGTGATTAATGATAAATAAAATAAAATAACCAGGACACAAAACTATATATAAACATTGCTATGAACTCATAGGTGGAACCTTAGGGAAGTAATTAGAATTAAATGAGGCCAAAAGGGTGGGCCCCCCATGATGGGATTAATCCCCTTATAAGAAAACAAAGAGACAGGAGATTCTTGCTCTTTCCTCTACGTGAGGACACAGCAAGAAGGCAGCCATCCACAACCAGGAAAAAGGGTCCTCACCAGACACTGCATCTGCTGGCACCTTGATCTTGGACTTCCCAACCTCTAGAAGTGTGAGAAATAAATGTTTGTCATCTAAGCCTTCCAGGTTATGGTATTTTTTTATAGCAGCCTGAACTCAGACAAGTATCACTGCTATAATAGAGAAAAGAGAGAGAGAGAGAGAGAGAGAGAGAGAGAATGAATGAGCACATAAAGAAATATACCCTATGTACTCATTGTTGGTGTTTACGCCCAAATGTTAACAGTGGTTATCTCTGGGAAGTGGTCGTACAAGTGCTTTTTATTCTGTTCATGTTTTCTGCAGTTTTCTACAATGATCGTTTTATCAATTATTAATATTATCAAAATCAAACAAAAATATCAATTATTATCAATAATTTTATAATGAGTAAAAACTTATTTTAAAAATCTCTATCCAAAGTGATCATTCTGGCCCCACAACAATTATAATGGCTATTAACACACCTGTAAATGACAGACATTAGCAGTAAAAAATATATCTGAATGGTGCTAGGGACATCAAATATATTCATAGTCAATAAATATTAACTAACCAGTGATAAGGTGGTTTATTTATCTAAGTAGGAGCTCAGTAAATATTTGGTGAAATATGAAAGGATAAATAGGTACATGTATACGAAAATGTATTGGTTCAATATAGTACCATTCATAGCCCTCAGTGAGTGACTAATCTTTATACTGTGGCAAAAAGGGGAATTTAGCTTTACTGAATACTGTGGTCAACTTGTGCCACTCCTTTGTTTTTTGAAAGACATTAATGTTTTATTCAAATGTAACAAATTAAGAATGGGTCCTAGAAGTGGGTGGCAGAGGGTCTTAAGACAAAAAACTAACATGCATTAAGATGGGATAGGAGTGCTGATATAAATAAGTGAACACATAAATACATAATATAAGAAATGTCAGTTACTGAAGTTTGGGCTACTTCTTCATTCCCTTTTATCTAAATCTGGACTATTCATATTAGAAGTTTCAGCATGCCCTTCATAATGATCTCATCAATAATCCTCTTCAGATCTGTCTTCTCTCTGACCTCACTCACCTCCACACTAGTCAGCTTTCCACCATCTTCCTTATCACAGTTCACTGAGTCTAGCTATGAGCTTGTGGGCTATCCACTCACTAAGGTGGGCTCTAGAACAAGAAAGAAGTGTTATTATTTCCTTAGTGATCTAGGTGGTATATCAAGCTTCTGGTTTCTTCTGTTTGACGTTTGTTATCTGTGTGCTCAATGACTCAACTGCTCATGGGGTTTATATGAGTCTTGGGCTTGTTTTTTTTTTTTTTTAACACCAGTCTCCAAGCATCTCCTGTACCTGACCTACCCCTCTGCCTGATCACTGTTGTCAGTTCGTACAATCAACTTGACACTTGGTTCCTGGTCTAGTTCTACCTCTTAGCTTCACTACTGGCTCCAATTCTGGCCTTTCCAACTTCCCAGTGAGGAACCAGGATTTTAACAAATGCTCCACTCCCCTTTGAAACATGTCTAAGAGTTTTATTCTGGAATGCTATACATATATAATATGAATATAAACTAGTGTGACTCATTTAATCAGTCACAAGAAAAATCAATGTCAGTGTTTTATAATCTCCTTCCTAACTATTAAGCAGAAAGGTACTACTACTTTAATTCAGATATGTGACATCCTCCCCTAGTCATCCTGTCTATTCTTCCTATTCCCTGCATTACCAGGAAGTAGACATACACATTCAACTCAGTATTTCAACTCTCATCTTCTTAGGTAAAACACACTTTACATGTCTACACCAAATTATTGAAGATGATGGATAAAAGGAAAGATTAACAGATATTGCTTCAAAACAAGATGGTTTGATTCAGAGAGTTTGTAAACGTAGGGAGTATCTCCCACCTCTATCCTACCCAATGTGCAAGAAATGTCAAGTCAACCATGATATACAGGCCCATGCAGATGGGCTAGTTACTACAGTTCAAAATAAAGTAAACTATCATCTTCATATTACATAAAGGACTATGACTTAAGGGGAGAAAAACAAAGTTACTGCATGTGAAATGAGCCTAGGAAAATAAGCAAGGCTACGAGAGAAGAGATTTCAAAAACAATCAGGAGAGCTGGAGTTACAAACAATTTGTAAGTGTATCAAAACTAAAACAAAAACTGAGTTTGAGAAAATGGAGAAGCTCTCCAAAGAAAGAAAACTCACCAAAAGGCAAAGCATTTGTCAAAAAGGTAGAAAGAGAACCAAGATGATTATATGCAGTCATGGAAGAAGGGAAACTTAAAAATGGTAAGGTCACAGAGGGCTTAGGAAGATGACCACAGTAGGGAACAAAATACTGAATTTACAAATCAGAATTTAAATCTTCCTTAATAGAGGAGTTTTAATAGATGATGAAAGAAAGAGATGGAGCGGTGAAATGGCAGAGACACACAATGGAGTTAAGATGTGATTTTTTTTTTTTTTTTTTTTTAAAGGAAACCAGAGAAGGCTTAGCAAGTTATATAGGCAGGAGAAAATAAGTGGCAAGAATGAGAAAGGGGAGGAGGATGAGCGCCAGGAAAAGAAGTAAGAGAAACATAGGTTGGAGAAGGAAGGCCAGGATGAAGACACAGGGAGAGGGGCTTTGACAATGAGGAGGGTCAGGAGTGATGAAAAGAAGAAAGAGAAGGTGGGGGCAGGGTGGAGAGAGAGAGAGAGAGAAATGATTTGGTGTTAGAAAAAGATGTGGTGGTTAATGCAAGACGGTCTTAATTTTCTCAATAATGATGTCAGGTTGCCTTCTGAGGGTGTGGAGAATCTGCGTGTGAATGAATATATAAAATAATCCATCAATGCAGTTAGTTGACTTTATCACCAGGCCAGAGAGGTTACATCTCAGGACAAGACTTAGCGAGCAGAGCCTAGACAGGAAGTTAAGGGAGTTGAGTAGCTATGGAGGGGGTCCAGATAGCTTTTCAACTATATCCAAAAATGCTTGCTCTAGCCAGATGTAAAATTAAAAACTGGCTTGGTCAAGAATAATTTAACAAAATACTGACTGAATGTGTTTCAGTTCCGTAGGAGGTTCACTTATCGGCTCCCTAAATAAAACTTCATTTTGAAAAATTATGATGCTAGAGCTTTCCGGTCATATACATTTTAAACTCTGGTTTCAAAAAAGAAAAACTTATCACTTGCATAAAGTGCTTGTTCTTGAAGGCAAAGAAAAAGAAGACAGCAGCTTGTTGGATGGCTCTGCCTAACTTTTTGGAAAAAAACCAGACCAATTAAAGTCCTTTCTTTCCCCAGAATGCCAAACTGTCTGAAATCCAGAAGTCTGCTTGCATTCCTTCTGAAATTGCAATTTTAAACCAAGGTCCCTGGGTACCTCTTGTCCTGAAGCTATTTCACACTCCATCTGCCCTGCATGCCACAAGCATTTGTTCATCACACGAAATGGGAGTTTCCGCTTCCACATGGTGGTGGTTCCACTCCACCCTGGCTACGGAAAACACATTTTCCTCTGCCTCATACTTACATTTCTATCTCTGTCACATAAGGATTTTAACTTTTTATCAGAATGTAGGTTCAAGGAGTTGACTCAAGAGTCACCATAATCAAATCATATTTTTCACAAGTACATCTTCATTCAAATGGACATTATTTTACAGAAATAACTAAATTAAAAAAAAAAACTGAAGAATTTCTGGAATGGGCTAAAATTATCTCTGAACTTCACCTGTGAGTGATCAGGAATCTGCCAGTAGCAGGAAAGGCTACTAAATATGGGACCTTAGGTTTTCACTACAAATAAATTCTAATTTGGGCCATTTCATTATACTAGTTAAACCAATCTTCTATGGCACCTGGAAAAAGGAATACAAGGATGTTTGCTTTTTTCCTTCTCAAAACCACTTGGTTACAGATTCTTATAATCTACAGCAGACAGAATGCTAGCTCTTAAAAGAGAAGAGGTTAGAACAGCAAGGAGGGGAAAAAAAAACCCAAATGAGCAGAATATGTGAAACCCTTCATAACATACTAACCACATGTGGCCAGCATCTTGACTAACTCCAAAGTGGAAATGACTCTCGGCGACTTGTTGAAGATTTTAAATCTTTACAACCATCTGCTGTTTCTCACTCCACATACATGGCCATCACAGCCACCATTACAAGTTGCTCACACGGACAAGAGCTAGGGTCAGCAGATGGCCCTTCATGTGTATCTTTTCAAGGTTCATATTCAATTAGACCAGCTTTTTAAAAGTGCTAGCTAGGCAACAAGCAATTCAGAGAAGGAAAAGGGAATTTCTTCTTTGATAGGACGAAAAATAATAGTGGCAACTTGTAAGTGAATCTGTTTTGAGTCTAATTAACTTTTTAATCTAACTTGAAAGTGGGTTACATCAAACATAGTATACATCAAAACACGAAGCATTCTTAAGACTGGGGTTAGAAATGCTCTTCAAAATCAGATAAACATTTACAGCTTTCTTTTTAGGGACTAAAAAGCACTGTTTGATATCATACATGATGAATTTAACAATTTTTATTTTCAAACCAAAGACCAACTGAAAGACATGAAAAACTGAATTATCTAAAATCTAATTAATAAAAGCCACTCATTTGTCATGTTTTCCTCCCCACACTCCAGTCTTCTAAATAAAGGCTAGAGTGCAGCACCTATTAAATATTCAGCCAAATAATGGACTTCCAGGGCTGTCCTAAAGTGTACTGCAAAATCAACTCAATTTCTCAACAGAGATGATTTTTGCCATCCTCTTCCCCTTCCCCAGGGCAAACATCCTACAATGCATAGGACAGCCTCTCCAGAACAAAGCACTATCTGGCCCAAAAGGCCAATACTCCTGAGATTGAGAAACCCTGCTAATGGGTATAATAAGAAAGCAAGCTTGGGTTGATAGTTTTATAAAATATAAATCACACCCTCGCCCTAAAGGGGCAGAAAAGAAAAAAGAAATCTCAAAGTCACACAAAAAAAGAAAAGCAGGTAACAGAACAAAACATCACTATATAAGACATAGAGCTTTATAGTTATTTCCTCCTAGACCTCTTTACGGCAAGACAGAAGGTCAATGATTGGACACAGCTCAGGTCTACAGCCTAAGGCAACATCATGTCCAGATCTCAGTGGCATGTGACGGAACAGATACAGAAAAACTATACTCTTTTTTAAGAGGAGTGGGAAGAAATGGTACAAGGAGATGGATGCTACCCGCCCACAGTGATACCTAAGGACATGAGTGTGTGATGAGGAAGCCTCTTCCAGAGTAGGGGGGAGCCTTCATAAACTTCTTTATTCAACTACAACCAGTGAGACTTACGGCATAGTATGGTACCAGATACTGACAAAGAGCCATTAAAATGATTATAAAGAACTTCTAGTAGCATGGAACGATGCTCATGAAAAGTAAATTAAAAAGCAGGACACAAAACTCTATTATATTATAAACTCAACTATGCACAACTGTGTTAGATGAATGTATAAAGAGAATAAAAGCAAATCACACAAAAAGTATTGGTGACATAGGTGTTATTTTTCTCTTTTTAAATGCTCTCATAATTTTTCTCAAACATATTTTCAATTGGTTGACCTCTTAGGGGGCACTTATCCCATTTACCCCTTATTCACCCAAGAATGCCCTGAAATCAGGGCACCCCACTTAGCCACAAAGAAGAAACTTTCTAGGAAGAGAGGTTTTTCAGAGTGAGCACAAATGACTGGGACCTATTTTCCTTCCACTGGAGGACAAGGGCACCTGTATGGGGAGACCTGGACTGCTCTACATAAGCACTAGGGAAAATACTCTTTCGGGAACCGTCTCATTTGCTCTTTTTACTTTTTCTTTGGTACTAATACTTGACAAGAGTGGTCAAACCTGGTCAGGGCTTTAGAGAGAGAGAAAATGACCTTTGTCCTGTTTTGGGTTCAAAGCTACTTTGGCTTCCTGGCATTTAAAAAAATGTCTTCAACATAGTCGATTCCAGCCCATCAGAATTCTACACTGTGGGCAAAGCCCAAGAGTACTGCTCTGTTTCAATTGCTGTTTACTGCTCCATGCATATCTCCCCTTCTCCCTCCCTTCTTTCTCCCAGATACTATGGTTGATTAAAAGCAGCATATGGGTATTGCTGGGTTTTATACCAAAAATACCATAATAACATCTCTCTAATGGTGTCATCTATCATTCCTAGTATTAACCACTAAGGGAAAAAAAATCACTTTTATTTCCAGAAAATGTAAGCTTCTCACCTCTCTAGAATGGTTTCAAAAGAGGGGCTACTGAAAGGATAAAACAAATAATGCATATTTCCATGTCATCTGTTTCATTACTGATTAAAGAAAGTTTGCCATCTTCTATTGTTAGATAAAATATTCTAAAGAGAGCAAAATACACAAAATCTTTTATTAACTGCTTTATGAAATGTAGAAGCAGACTCTTGCCATCCAAACACGTTTGGAATCAAAAGATTTGCTGTACAGAAAACTTAAAATTGTACACAAAAACGATGGTGTGTGAAACACGAACTCTTCACTAATTCCATCACACTTTTATACCTACAGTTCTTTCCATTAAAACTCTCCACCCATTACCTGTGGAATTACAAAGGAGGATACTGAACTAAATTGGTTGTCTGTTTTGAAATGGGGGAGGTGAGTAGATTTATGTATTTGATAAGAAAAAACAAAACAGCCTTCATTTAATATAACAATTATACTACAAGTCCTACTGACTGTGCCTCCTGAAGATGCTTCGACGTCAAGCCACTTCCTTCAATCTGCCCACTGCAACCCGCCCATGTGATACAGGTACACGCTTACACACTCACCTCCCTGTCTTTCTTTCTCTTTTCTAAACTCGTAGGTCACTTTTATAACTTTTATGTTCCATGTGGATACTTTCACACTTGTCCTTGGTTTTACAAACACTACAAGTATAGTGATTTTGTAATCTGTAACTGGTAATTCTAACATGAAGTCTCTGCAGGTCTGCTTCTGCTGACTACAGTTTTCATTTTTTTCTTGCCGATGGTACTTTGTTTCCTTGTATCCTTTGTCATTTTTGACTAAAACTGTTCATTAAGTATATATAAATATTTATAGGAGTAAGCCAAGACCTAGGATGCTGATGTGCTGCTCTGAGAAGAGTTTATGTTTGCTTCTGCTGAATGCTTAGAGGCCTGCCTAGTCAAGAATCACAAAAAACTAACTTCATGACTTGAGGGTTTTTTGTTTGTTTTAGTATCACCCAGGTAATATAAGTTTGGTCCATATGAGGAGAGATTCCAGCTTTCGAGCTTAAAGCAGAATGTCCTGCTCACAGTCTCCTAGAACAGGGGAAGGAATTGGGTCCACTTCAGGTTCTCCATTACACTTAATTAAGGTAGGAGGGAGTCTCAACTGAATGGGAGTGTCTCCTGTTGGGCTCTCCACCTTGATCATGACCAGAGTTGTGTTTTCTGTTCCCATTCATACTCTGAGGTATTGAAAATCAATACTCTCAAGTTTGCTAGGTTTACCAGGGCAAAGGCAGCTTCAACGCTCAGCTTATCTGACTTTTCAGCATTCACTTACTGGTTTTGGCCTCACAGTTCTTATCACCATCTTATCAGATCCACAATACTTTTATGAAAATGTTTTATTTAATTCAGCATTTTTAATTTCTTCAGAAAGGCAATCTGTAAATCTAACCTACCTCTTTACCAGAAACCTGAATTTTTTATAACCAATCCACAGTCACACCACCATCTTTTAAAAATTCTTATCAACTCCAGCTCCTACCTTTCAAGAACTGCCTTATCTGGGCCCCGAATATCTCATCATCCTCCTTTGACTCTGTTCTACCTCACTCAGTTCAACCCTCTATGATCCTTCTCACCCAGGACCTTGACATGCACAGATCCTTTTGTCCAGAATACTATTATTCCCTTCTTCATCAAAGGAGTGCCAACTCGTCTTCTGGAGCTCAGCACAAACATCACTTACTCCAGGAACCTATCCCCGGTACCTCAGACTTACTCAAACAAGTGCTGAGTTTCCCACAGTCCTCTGCCAAGTACTTATCATCCTTAATTGTGTGGTCAGTGGTTTACTATCTGTCTTCTTTCCTAGAATTTGAGTTCCATAAGGGTGATGACAATATCTACCTGTTTCCAACTATAGTGCCTACAACCTAGCAATGGCTTGCAAATAGTAAAGGCTCCATAAGAAGTTAATAAATGAATAATGCAAAGTGAAGTCAAAGTTTTTACTAATTTCAATAGAATATATTGACCTCAATACAAGATCCAGTATATATAAAATAATTTGATTTTCAAAAGTATACATAGTTATACTATACCTAATTATAATTCAAATGCATACTAGAAGACATGATAGAGTTTAAATTAGGTCTTATCCATTAATGATCATGAAGCAACTCCCCACAATAAAGTATGTGCAAAATTGACAAATACAGGATGAGACTCATTGGTAAATTCATGCAGTTATAGTCAGACTCTACATGTATTCAGAAGAAACATCAAAATTAATAAAAACAAAGCATTTTATGAATTAACAGAAAAGACAGTTTCCCAATACTCTAACAGAAATACTTGTGTATTGCAAAGACTGTGGCAAGAAAGGGAAAGGAAAGAATTCACACAAGAAACATTTCAGTGGTCAACTTGATAAGACTCGGCTATGAAGAGTGAGGGAAAAGGATAAAGGACTTGAAGGTTCTATATAGTGCGAATAAGAAGTAACTAAAGAAATGCAGGATTTGGGAATATTATGAGGGTAAAGGTAAAGCTGGTTTTGGTCATTTTAAGGAATGGTCAAAGAAGAAATAAATTTATAAAGAAATCAAAGAAGCAAGAAATTTAAGTAGAAATGTTCACTAGTGTGGCAGGCAGAATTCTAACATGGCCCCAATGACCTTTGCCCCCAGTGTTATTACTATCCCATGTTATCGCATCGCAAAAGAGATTTTGCATATACAATTAAAGTTACTCATCAGTTGATCTTAAGACAGCACAATTATCTGGGTGGCCCTAAGCTAATCACTCAAATTTTCCTGTCTTGTAGCAGAAGGGAAGTCAGAGAGATCTGAGGCATGACAGGGATGCAACATGAGGCAGGATCTACTGCTGAGAGGGAGGGGTCCACAAAAAAAGACCAAAAGTGTCCTCTAGGAGCAGACAGCAATCCTCAGCCAATAGCCAGTAAGAAGATAAGGACTTCAGTTCTGTAACTAGAAGGAACTGAACTCTGCTAATAACAAGGTTCAACTTGACAGTGGATTCTTTTCAGAGCCTTCAGATAAGAACCCAACCTGGTCTGAGAACCCTGTCAAGCACACCCAGTCTTCTGCCCTAAAGAACTATGCATGAGGTAATAAAGGGGTGTTATTTTAAGTGGTGCTTTGTTACACAACAACAAAAAACTAATACGACTGGGAAACACTGATGTACAGGTTTAAAAATCACCCCCACAGAAACCACAGGAACAGATGAGCTCTCCCATGGAAAGTATATCTGAAAAAGCCTCGAAAGATGCCTATAGTCAGAGTGTTTTTTAAAAATGACACTAATAGTACATGATTTAAAGTACACTCTGGCATCAAACACACGAAAGAAATACTGTATTGAAAATGTGGAAATAACCAGACAACAGGCATTTATGTGCACCTACCCATTCATTTACAAATTTCCACAAGGCACTCTCACTCGTGTGTACTCTGTCTGCTTTTTGAGTTTACTATTTCACTAATCTGAATAATTCTGTATCTATCTACCCTAATACAAAGACTTACTTTATAATAGAGGAAAAAATATAAATAAGATAATTGAATTACCTCTAAAAGTTTATTTGCAATATCTGAAAGAATGAGCTTTAATCTTGTAGTCCTAAAACTAAATTTCCTTTAGTCCCTATTACAACTAATTTGAACCTCCTTAACTTTCTAAATATAAACAGATGATTTTTGTCGTAATTCCTATCAACAATGTTTTGCCTGAAATCTTCATGAAGTTTGTTTCTTTTCTCCTAAGCCTTGTCTTACATTGGTATTTAATCAAATAAAAAACAAAACAAATTCATTAATTACATAAAAGCTGGCGCTAAGTAACATCCATTAATCAAACAAAAGACAACCTCATCTGTGCATAATTAATAACTGTTTTCTCACTACATCAAAGGCTATCGCCTTTCCACAAAATTTTAATCACTTTCCAACATATTACCATCAACTTAATTACTTTTGAATACAAACACAAAAAGTTAGAAAACTAAGGCAGTTTTAAAGCTTCCCCAGTTATTAAGATTTGGTAACCCCCAAAAGATTCCAAGAAAATGAGCCACTCATGCAACTAATATAGAATTCATCTTTGGAAAATCTTATGAGAACTGATGTAATTATTTAGCTTCTGAATGATTAAAAGAGAAACTTAAAGCAATACTACACAGTTATTTAACCAAATATCAAAGTTATCAAAGGCTTACCAGCACATCAGTCAACTACATACAGATGGGGTTTAGGGTCCTGCGTATGATTAAACCAACTGATCATGCAGAGACCACAGTAATGAAACATTTCGGCACAAGAAGTGTAAAGAAAAGCTCTACTCTTTTTAGTTTGGTTTTGTTTTCATAACTCATCAAAATGGAAATTCACCTAAGTTTTAAGCATTTAGCCACTAGCATAATAATTTTATTTCTCTCTTCTTTCTCTCCCTTGCCACTATATTAGCAACTTAAGGAAGTTAATCCTAACTCTCAGAACAAGATTGTGTTCATAATCCCTTATACAAAAACTAAATAAATTTTATACTAGGTGAGAAGCAAAAGGTTTCTGGGCCCAGCATTTCACTTGACACTGTATGTTTTATAGATCTGTAGGAAGGCACTTCTACCCTTTTTTAGTGATTTTAGGGTAGCCAGCTTTTAAAAGAACTACAAATGATAAGGCCTCTCCTCAGACTAAGTAAATCAGAATTTTTGACAATGGCCTACCATAAAAGGGCAGAACTGTACCCAAAACTTTTTTACTTCCCTTAATAATCAATTTATATTTTAAAGTTTTAATCACCTTTTGTGGTAAAACAGCTCAAAGTTTACTATAATTTCTTTTTATTCTTTTTTTTTTTCTTAAAAAACTTTTAAGGCATCCTTTGGTAGAAAAGGTCCATTGGTAGAAAAAATCCTTTTACAACTCTCAGCACATCACTTTTACAGTTGCACTTTTTAGAAAGTGAAATCGTACTAGGTGTACATATATAGTATATATGCACATACATATACATATTTCTTTTAAAGGCAAAAAAACTCCACATGATTTAGAACTATTTCTAAATGTTTACAAACCTAATTTTGTACAAGGGTAAAAATGTTCTAGTTTGTTGCAAATTTTTCTCTTGGTGTGGTTCAGAAGTATACCAGAATCTGGGCCACATTTCAGATCTTCAGAAAATATAAACTAGAATACCTCCTGTCTTGAATTATATAGGGAACAGTCAGGAGTCCTTTTACACTTGCCTGCCCCAGTTATGAAAGCCTTTTCTGTTCATTCACTCTCATAAGACTTTCCTGTATTTTAGCTACAGTTCACCTCTCAGAAAAGTCGGCTATCATCTAAAAGTATGCACTGTCTCCAGAATTATTTCTGTCATTAATGAGAAACCTAACATCCCCCAATCTCCACTGGTAATAATAGTACTTCTTTCTCCAGACAACTTATCATTTATTTCAAATAAATCAAATGACAACAAACTTTACATCCATTTTAGAAACGAGAGAATGTTGTTTTAATTTTTTAAAGGTTTCTTTGTCTCTTCTGTCTCCACTATTACAAAATGAGCCACACAAATGAGGACACAGGGTCTGGGCTGCATTATTCCTAAATGGGGAACCAACTATGAAGTACCACGGCAAAGGATGGCAGCTTTCAGATTAATGGTTACTAGGCCATAGTCAATTTCCAATTAGTACATGTCAGTAGAGCTGACACTGATAAAAATGTAAATTTAAAAAATTACTTGTTTTGCTTGCTGAATTATTTGTTTGCTTGCTGAATGTGGATTGTGATTTGTACTAAAAGAGCAGGTATACTAAATAAAGGTCAAGCACAAAACAATCCGTATGTACAAGTACCTACTAAGGTATAAAAATGAGTAGGTGCTCTAGATAATGCAAAGAGCTATACATTTTGGGCTAAAAGGGAATCATCCTGTCCACTGCCTTTATTTCAGAGACATGGAAACAGGGCAGAGAAGACAGGACTCTCAAGTCACATAGCAAGGACAGGGCTACCTACCTGTCACACTACCACTTTAAACTTGCAGAGTGTACTACCTATAGATGAAAGTTAATACAATTCTGTCAGTCAAAGAGAGACAGATACAACGGGTCTCCAAAAGGTTCATGGAAAATGTTCATTATGAAAAAAAACTATGCATGGATTTCAATTTTTCACCAAAATAAACTCACACTAACTGATTATACCATGTCTGAACAGGATCTAATTTGAGGCACTAGGAAGGGTAAGACATCAGTTTGAAAAGAGCCCCTATCAGGGCAATATGAATTCTGCTAAAACTGAAGCAAGAACAAACACCAACTTTATGGTGAAGCTTGGGTAAAAGAATGGTGAAATCACTGATGCTTCAGGAAAAGTTTATGGGGATAATATCCCAAAGAAATCAGCAGTTTACATTTTAAGAAGAGACGAAATGATGTTGGAGATGATGCCCACAGTGGCACACCACATAAATTTTCAAGGAAGAAGTTAATCTTGTCCATGCCCAAGACCAACAACTAACAGTAGAAACAAAAGCCAACACCATAGACATCTCAATTGGTGTGGCTTACACGATTCTGACTATAAAATTAAAGTTAAATTCAAGTTAAAGTTAAAATTAAAATTAAAGTTAAGCAAACTTTCCACTTGACTGGTGCCAAACCCAGATCAGCTGCAGACAAGAGCAAAGCTGTCAATGTACATTTTAAACACGTGGGATCAAGATCCTGGTAAGAATTGAGGGAGGAGACCAAACGTGGCTTTACGAGTACAATCCTGAAAATAAAGCACAACCAAGCAATGACTACCAAGAGGCAGAAGTGGTCCAGTCGAAGTAAAAGTGAACCAGTCAAGAGCAAAGGTCGAGGAAACAGTTTTTTGGGATGCTCAAGGCATTTTGCTTGTTGAGAGGGCCAAAGAACAACAACATCTACTTATTATGAGAATGTTGTGAGAAAGTCAGCCAAAGCTTTAGCGGAAAAATGCCCAGGAAAGTTTCACCAGAGTCCTTCTCCACCATGGCAATGCTCCTGCTCATTCGTCTCATCAAACAAGGGCAATTTTACAGGAATTTCAATGGGACACTATTAGGCATCCACCTCTAAGGTCCTAATTTGGCTCTTTCTGGCTTCATTTCCTAATCTTAAAAAATCTTTAAGGGGCACCCATTTTTCTTCAGTCAAAAAAGACTACATTGACATGGTTAAATTCCCAGGACACTTTGTTCTTTTTTATCCTTAGTCTCCAGATCTCCAGATACCCTCCTCCTTCAGTAATGGATTAAATGACTGGTATCATCACTTACAAAAGTGTCCTGATCTTGATGTAGCTTATGTTGAGAAATAAAGTTTACATTTTTTAGTTGTATGTTTTAATTTCATTTTCCACAAACTTTTTGAAGTCCCCTCACGTATGTTTGATATAGTTTGGCTCTGTGTCCCCACCCAAATTCCATCTTGAACTGTAATCCCCACGCAGGGGAGGAACCTAGTGGAAGGTGATTAGATTATGGGGGCAGTTTCCCCCATGCTGTTCTCATGATAGTGAGTTCCCATGGATCTGATGGTTTAGAAGTGTGGTGCTTCCCCGCTTTGTTCTCTTTCCTGTGGCCATGTAAATTGTGCTTTGCTTCCCCTTTACCTCCCCAGCCATGCAGAACTGTTACTCAATTAAACCTCTTTTCTTTATAAATTATCCAGTCTCATGTAGTTTTTTATAATACTGTGAAAATGGACAAATACAATGTTCAATACTACCAATAATTTGTACTAAAAGCTTGGGGTTTTTTGCTCTTCCTAAGATCTTTGAAGACAGAAGTTGTGCTGTTAATGATTAAGAGCACAGACTCTACAACCAGACTGCCTGGCTTCATATGCTAAGCTACCATTTACTAGTCCTGTGACCTTATACAAGCTATTTGGCCTTTGTATGCCTCAGGATACTCACCTATAAAATGGAGGTAACAGTACCTACTTTAGAGATTGTTATAGAAAATACAAGTTGAACACCCCAATCCACACTCCAAAATACTCCAAAATCTGAAAATTTTTGAGCACCAACAGGACAAAAGTGGAAAATTCCATCTCTGACACCTTTGCTTTCTGATGGCTCAATGTACACAAATTGTTTCATGCACAAAATTATGTAAAAAACTGTATAAAATTACCTCCAGGCTATACATATAAGGGTATATTTGAAACATAAATGAATTTCATGTTTAGAATTGAGTCCCATCCCCAAGGTACCTCATTCAAATATTCAAATATTCCAAAATCTGAAGGAATTCAAAATCAAAACCACTTCTGGCCCCAGGCATTTCATACAAGAGATACACAACCTGTAAACAATTTAATACTCATAAATAATTAGGACATTGCCTGTCACATAGTGATTGCACAAATATTAGCTAAACTCTCTCTCCATACATAGATTCCCTGGGCTTACCAGAGTAATCATCACTAAGTCCTCAAACTACTTATGCTCAGTAAGCTACAGCAGACACAGTAGGCAGAGAAATAACAATACTGTCCTTACAGACTTCAAAACAAAATTCCTGAAACCATGAAACTAGATTCAAGTTTTATTTCTACTTCTAATTTCCAGAATATTGGGAAATTAGTTTTCTGGGTTTACCTTTCTCTGACATGGGTACAACAAAGCCTGTCATCAGTACAGTTGTAAAGATCAGACAACAAGCTAAATCCCTGGGTACAGCTAGACCACAAAGTACTTCAAAGATTTGTACAGAGAATGTAAGACTTACTGTTCAGAGTCATAGTAGTCCATACGCTTCTTTTTCTTGTTGTAAGCTGCAACTCGAAAGGGAACTATTTCCAAAGTGATTAAACCAGGGGCCATCGTCAGCACTTTGGCACCATGACTTGGCTCATAAAGATCCTTCCCTGTTTCTGGATGAGGCATGCCAGCAGGGTCTCGTCCAACAATGTAAAAGTTGGCTCCTGCAACCATCCGTGCTCTGCAATGCCACTGGACCTAGAATAAAAGTTTCATTTTGGATAACTTTGCTTTTATGACTATGTACTTAGAAGTAGTAAGTGGATAATAAATGCATATGCTTTTTACATAATCTTTATCAGTAGGAAATCTCAACAAATTTAGATGTATCATCATGGGAAGCCAGAAACAAAACTAATAAAAAACAGTAACAAATCTCCCCCAAACCAAAAGATTAAAAGCATAAATATTTATGGATATATATGTATATATATTTATGTATTACTTATATGTAAATCTACATGTGTCTAGATGTTTGATTTTACACAACTACCAGATGCCATTTATACAGCTCAAAATCTAATCTCTGAGGTTAGAAGTCAGGATAATGGCTGATCCCTGGAGGAAGGCAACTGCAAGGAGCTTCTGGAATCATGGTAATGCTCTGTTTCTTGATCCAGTATCTGGGTTCTGGTAATTAGGGTGTGCTCACTGTAAAAGTTGAGATATATACACACTTATAATTTATGAACTTTTCTGTATATTATACTTTAACAGGCTAAGAAAAAAAACCCTGTTGGATAAAAAAGACAGGTAAGTACTTACAAAAACTCGTACTGAGAAAATCATATAGCTAATATATAACTAATCTTGTAACATATGCCCAATACTAGCTAAAAAAAAAAAAAAGATTGGTTGTGAGTAAACAGCCATGCTGCATCCAAAACTAGCCTTGAAGCCTCTAGTTTCAGACCTAGTAAGACCTATTATTAAAAACCAAAATTAGTCTAACATCTAGAATAATGAAACCTTAGAACTTAAAGTGACAGTAAAAGATCATCTCTAGTTCAACAGTCTCCTTAAGATTTGAAGAAAGTGAAGGTTACGTGACTGGTCAATAAAGTTTAGGATAAACTCAGGCCTAGAAATTTGGTCTTAGCTCCCTTTCAGTGTAAGGCTCTATTATTTAGAAATTTATAAAACCATCACTGTTCCATATTAAAATAAGGTATAAATGATGACTACTACACATAAATAACCAAATCATCTTTTATGGTTTTGTTTTCATTTTATGTCTCCCGATAATTTCCTGCACACCAGGTACTTATCTATTTACCAACATAGTTTAGAAAGTGCAACAGTAAGAGGGCAATTCCATACCTCACACCTGAATTGTTCACCCTGAGGGGTTTCAACTTTTTCAGTTGTTTCTACTAATGTTTGCCTGCATGTTTTCAAACAGCATGCTTACACTTTGTTTTGACTGTTTAATTTTACATAGTACATAACATAGACCTTATTTTCACCTCACTTAGATTTCCTACCACATTTGAGTATTTAATGAGGTTCTTATTCTCCAACAGATACAGTGATATCAACATTTTTGGTGAAATCAATATTCATCTGTAAAGTGAGGATTATAATAGTATTTATCTCATAGAAGTTTTAAGAAAATAAATGAAATGTGAGGGCTTAGAATAACACCTGGCACACAGTAAGCATACAATAAATGTTAGCCACTATTATCTCTATTTTAATCCCTTTTTTGTACAACTGTTTTTCCTAAAGATTGCCTTGATTTTTTTCCACTTGCGTAGTTTTCCCAGGTTTCTGTGTACCTTGCTCTAACCTTCTTCATGAGCACACAGTTTAACATAATTCCCGTGTTCCTTGCAGTGTGGCCATATGACTGAGTACTGACCAAAGGAATGACTACCAAAGTGATATGCAGTTTTTCCAATTGTAGCCCATTAAAAAGCCCCCTGGCACTTTCCTAGTTCTTAGAACTAGGAAGGAACTATCATAGTTCTGAATGAACAATATGGCAAACTATGATGCTGACAGATGTTTGTTCCATATATATGTGTGTGTGTGTGTGTGTGTATGTATGTGTATGTGTGTATATATATATATGCTACTACTTCTTCCACCCACCCTCAGATTCAGCTCTTCACAACAATTCTGATCACTCCCCTAAGTCCCTACACAGTAGACAGACATACGACCTCTCAGTTCAGACTCCTGTAATCAACAGATCAATCAGAATTTTATCTTCAATTAATTGCTCTGCAACTCCACTTAAATGGAAAATCTTTTCTGCCTCATGCAAATTAGAAGTTACTTATATGGAGTTAAATTAAAAGGGCAGTTTAAGTTCTTCAGTAAAACCTAATTTGCCTGTTAAATATCTATGTCTATCATTCAAGTACCCAAAGGTCAATAATCTGGAAATGTTTGACTTAGTTTTAATATGTAAGGAAGCTCAGATAATTTAACCCAATTCCTTTTGTCCTTTTAAAATCAGAGAGGAAACTGAAGCTCAGAAAAATTAAGCACCTTACCGGGGGGTAGAACATTATTGGTGGCAGTGGCCAGTTCTAATTTCTAGTCTTGTACAATTACTAGAAAATTTAATTGCTTCTTTGATTTCCTCTAGAGGTTATATGAGTAAATTAAAACCATGAGTCAACAATCTCTTGCAGGTGACTTGAATGATTTTCATTTACATTTTACTGAATGGTTCTCCAATGAGAATACTTTTAAATTTTGAATAAACATGAATAAACAGAACACATGAAGCTCTTCCAAGAATACCTGTTGTGAGTCAACTTATAACCTACTGAAAAATTACTATACTTTGTAGTCACAAGAATGTAAGTCAGCTTTCATCAATGGTATATCTGGTTAAGAATACAGACCTTAAGAGTCAGGCTATCCTAGATTTGAGTCCTAGCTTTGCCCCTTACTGACTGAGTGTCCTTAAGTAAGTTCCTTACATAAATGCAGTCTTTTAATTTATAAAAATGAGAATAATGCTTAACACCAAAGGTTAATAGAATATTTGAAAGCACTCAAGATAGCACCTGGCCCTCAAGAAAAACAGCCACACACACGGATGCTGTTACTATTATTCAGTGAAACATTTCCTGTGAAACTCAGCTGAATGAATTGCTTCCTAACCAGAGTTTCTAAAGAAAATTCACCCTCTGAAAAAGATGACATGCTGCCTATCAAATGGGCACTGAGAACCAGTGAGAGTTTCCTGCAGTTATCTCCCTGACTGACTTAGGTCAAGATGTATTATTTTCTGTTTTTGTTGTTGCTGTTGTTGTTGTTGTTAAACAGTTTTCATTCTTCTGAGATTCCGCATCCATAGAACTATGTATTTTTTTTAAAGGCATTAATGCTCTTATTCCAACAGCATCATCTCAGGTATGTCTTTAATAACAGTTTTTACTCTAGATTATAAATCACATTTTGCTGCAGCTTCTAGTAATTCGCTATTGTATGCTTCCAGTAATTTGTTATTGTATGCTGGACTTGTGGACATTTAAGGAGTCTGAATTGCATTGTTTTCCTTCAGAGTGTGAAGACTTGATTTTAGCAGGCAGGTTATTTACAGGCACTTCTTCTGTTTTTGAGGCTTGGCATTAGACCCTGTGGGGCAGGTCTAGTCTAGCCTTCTGTGTCATCAATCTTTCGCCTCTCAATTCCAAATCCACCCTCAGTACCTATTCTGTAATAATGGATTAAATTCCTTTAAGCATTTTCCCTTTACAGTGAGCATAGCATTAAGTTCTATCAGTTCAGGACTTTAGAAAGACACTGTAGAAGAAAGGGAGTTCTCTTCCTGGTCTTGATAAGCTGCATTTTGCTTTCTTGTTCCTGCTGTATAATCTGTCCGTGGCGCTGTGCATGGGAATATCTAGCGGCACTCTATTCCAGCAGCAAGCACAATGCACACAGTTCTTCACCGATCTCAAAGCCATGGTCTGAGCCTAGTGACCACTTCACTGTGGCCCTCCTAATGCAGACACTAGTGCACTCTTGTTGCCCCTCCACTCCTGTAAATACTCAGCATGTCTGCTTCAGCAGCTCCAAAATCTCTGCTTCCTTAGCTCAACAGGACCACTGTCCTCTACTTGGGTTCCAACTGGAAATTGTCTCCAGGCAGAGAACCAGGGTAAAGATAGGGTCTATTTTGTGTGTTTTCCATCTCTCAGGGATTATTTTCCTGCACTGCCTATTTTCCAATTCTTTTAAACAGGCGTTTTACATACTTAATTTTATTACCATTTTCAGCAAGAGGGCAAGTCCAATGTATGAGGGCAAAGCCAAGTATCAGTTACTCCATCATAACCATGGCAGAATTCAAATATATTTTGAAAGAGGTGGCAGTGGCATTTTTGTAGATAGATCAGGCATGGAGAATAACAGAAAGAGAGGAGTCAATGATGATTCCAAGATTTTTCAGGGACGATTCCAAGATTTTTCAAAGTACAGTAATCAATTTAGATGGGGAGGGGCTATAAATAAAGCAGATATGAAAAGGGTAAAATGAGGCAGTTAACATTTTAAATAAATTTGAACTATTTGATAATTCAAGTCTCAGGTGGCTGGATATATGGGTTTGAAGTTTAGAAAAGAGATGTGAATTAGAGATAAGATACTCAAGCAAAATAAGCAATAGAGAAAGTATTTAAAGCCAGGAGATGAGACAAGATCATCACAAGGGTAGTATACAGAGAACAGAATCATCATATTGAGATGTAGGACATGAAGAGATCTGATTATTTTCTTAAGAAAAAGGATAGCCAAAAACCATGCAATTTTAACACTTTAGCTACACATTATCAAATCACTTCCCCCAAAAGGTGATACCTGTCAAATAACTTGCAGATCATTTCAGTTTTATCACTCAGAGTGTGACAGTGTAAACTGATACAATCTTTTTTAAAAATAATTTTATGTTACCATTTCAAGTTGCATATTTGCATTTCACAGGATCCAGAAATTCCATTCCTAGAAGAAACTTCGCTCACATGCACAAAAACAATATAAAACAAAAATAGCACACACCCAATAAAAAGGAAATAACATAAATACTTAACAATGGGAAACAGATAAATTGTGGTATATTTTCACATATGTATATATGATATATATGTTATACAGAAGGCACATGAATCTTAGTAACATAAGTGTACCCATAAGTGCCATAAGCAATGAAAGCAAGTCCCAAAACACAATATAAAGTTGGAAGCAAGTAAAGTGAAACAATATATCGTTTAAGCATATGTACATGAAATAAAACTGTGCGTGTGTGTGTAAAGATAAGGGAAAAATACAAAATTCAGGACAGAGATTACTTGGGCGGTGGAGGGCAGTGGATGATGGAAATGGCAGTGTAAGAATGGGATTGGTAGGAGTACCTGTTAGACATAAGTCATATTTATCAGGTTAGCAGCAATTCTATGTTGTTCATAATATAGTCTGTTTATTGGTTTTGAGACAGGGTCTCACTCTGTCACCCAGGCTGGAGTGCAGTGGTACAAAAATGGTTTATTGCAGGTTCAGCCTCCTAGGCTCGGCAATCCTCCCATCTCAGCCTCCCAAGTAGCTGGGACCACAGGGATGAGCCACCATGCCTGGCTATTTTTTTAATTTTTGTAGAGACAAGGTCTTGCCGTGTTCCCCAGGCTAGTCTTAAACTCCTGTGCTGAAATGACCCTCCCACCTCAGCCTCCCAAAGTACTGGGATTACAGGTGTGAGCCACCATGCCTGGCCATTAAATAGTTTTTAAAAATAACAAATACATACATCATCAAAATTAAAAAGAGTAATTAATTCAGAGGCTAATGACAAGGCATCATGTACCACAGATTATGATTAATCCAATTCTGTGCATTTGAGGTCCATTCAAGATATTTTTAGGAAGTAATATTAATTTACATTCCTACCATGTTTTACTTTTTCCAAGTAAATGGGGGAACATTTTATTAAGCTTCAAATTTACCAACATAATTAACAAGATATGTTATCTACACATCATTTAAAATAAACGCAAACAAAGAAATACATTTCTTAAAACGTAGTTCATATTTTACCTAATTTGGTGCATAGGGTTCCTAACTCACACTGCTTAAATGTATTCCAAAGTATATGAACCATAAGATTTTGTATACATTACACAAGTTGGAAAAAAAATTAAAAGCTGGCTAAATTTAACAAAAATATTCACAATATCCAAAATTTCTACACTATTTTAGACATATATATATATTTGAGACGGGGTCTCGCTCTGTCACCCAGGCTGGAGTGCAGTGACATAATCTCAGCTCACTGCAAGCTCCGCCTCCCGGGTTCAAACCATTCTCCTGCCTCAGCCTCCACAGTAGCTGGGACTAAGGAACCCGCCACCACGCCCAGCTAATTTCTTTGTATTTTTAGTAGAGATGGGGGTTTCACCATGTCAGCCAGGATGGTCTCGATCTCCTGGCCTCGTGATATGCCCGCCTCGGCCTCCCAAAGTGCTGGGATTACAGACGTGAGCCACCGCGCCCAGCCTATTCTAGATATATTTTTAAAGTTTTTCTAAAATGTTTTATTTTTCCTTCTTTTTTATATTCTATTGGCATTGCCTAAACCATGGATACACTTCCTTAGATAGACTTCATCAATTTCCAGGTACTTGACCAGAGAAACCTACTGTCTGAAAAAGACATGTTCCCTAAAGATGACTGCTAAAAACAAAAAGTGAGAGATAGAGAAAAAAAATCTAAACTTTCATACTGTATTTTATTCCCAAGCCTTAATATGGTATACACTTGCTGATGTTTTTTCACTAGGGTACAGTTTAAAATAAACAAAAGAATTAAAGGGAAAAATATCTCCACAAATATGATTCTTTTTGTTATCAACAAAGCCAAGAAGATGCTCATCCAACATGTCAATTCAATGACCTCTACATTTAAAAGCAGGCCAATAATTAAAGGAAACAGGTGGAACAAATAAGGACCGTTTTCCTCTACATACTTCCAATCTCCTACAAACTGTTTTTTATGATAAAGTGAGGCAATTATAGGAAACAAAAAGGAGAAACAATAGGAGGTGACCAGTGAGTTAACATTTTAAAAATAAAACCACTAACATAAATTTATATGCTGGTAATAACCCTACAGAAAGAATAATCTACATGCTGGGACCATGAAACTAAAAAATTACATAATAAACATTACTTTATACAGACTTTAAAATATTCTTATCACCCAAAGTAGCACAACAGTTGCATTTTCTGGAAGCTGTGGTATTTCATGGACTTGGTGACACAGGTACACAGAGACCCCAGCTTAGTAAGTGTGCTTCTCTATTTAGCTTGTCAGTCACAAACTTTCAAGCTTCCAGCATTTCAAAGTCAGTGACAAAACAGGTGTGAGTGCACAGTGATTACCTTTTTAAACAGTATTACACTACTTTGCTCTGCTTATGTGAAAGAAAACTGGCTATAAGACATCTGAAAGGCAAGATTTTGATAATATGTCAAAAACCCCAAGCAATTTCAATTCCAGAAATATTGTGAGGCAAATATGCAAAAAGGTTCACTTTAGGATTCATTACAGGTTGTCAAAAGACAGAAACTAAACCAAAGATCCTTCAATTGGGTGTTGTTATTGAATTAAATTCCTAAACAGCAGGGAACTGTGCCATGATTTCAAAAAAGATCAATATTTAAATTAACATAAGATATTTATAATATAGGAAGTTTAAGAAGCAGTTTTACAATACAAAATACATAATAGAAACGCTGCGGAGAAACGAAACAAACATTCTAGGCCTTGATCTTTATCACCATCATCATGCCCCAGAGAATCTGATTTTGGAAAATCATTTGCTGAATTCGCTTACTAGTGAAACGACAGCAGAAGCGTGCAACTCAAGCAAGAGGAGGAATGAGAGTGATGAGAAGTATGGATTCTAAGAGACCAAACGGGTAACACTCTGGAGTGTAAGGCAGGGCTTACACTCTGGAAACAGAATAATGACATCCCCAGTGTGGACCTGATTCACGACGTGGTACAAAATTTCCACACTGCCTTATTCGAGAAAATGAAAAAGCAGGGGAGGCCAGGAGGACCAAATTCAAATAAATAATACTCAGGTTCAACAATTATCTCATTTCACCTTTAGATAGGGTTTGAGAAATGTCTTATCAAAATGGAAGGCAGAATATGGGTTACTAAAAATAAATAACTATAATTAAAATAAACAGATATTTGTCTCAAAATTTCCTTCCCAAAGACATTTGTGGAACTAAGGTTTACTCAAAGTTTTACTTAATTTCCATAGTGTGAGTCATACCAGTAAGAATTAGTTAAATTTACTATCCAATAGTGAGAATAGGAAAGTAGTTTCTGATCCAAATTATAGTCAATGCTTTAAAAAATTTATCTATGAAAATTTTAATTCTATAATGGCTTCTCCTTGCCATCCTTCATAGGTTAAAATACCACATGACTAATAAGTCAATGATTGCTGATAGATAAGAACCTCAGTTACATATCTCCACACACAACATTTATAATATAAAATCCTTCAGAGTTAGAATTGTTCTAGATTCATCCCAATATGGCATGTTATTGAGAAGAGTTTCTTAACCTTTTAATTCATGCCCCTTTTTATAAAACTGATGTTTATATACATTCCAAATCCATTTGAAAATAGTGTCTATCACTTATCTCCCCAATTCCAAACCTGGCAAAGACTTTGGTAAATTTTATTTTCAGTAGTTTCTAAAACAAAAACAAATTAAAAACCTACTTTTCAAATTTAAAGTTACATTATAAAATTATAAAATGGACTATACCGCTTACATATACCACTACCACTAAACCATTCTCTCCCCACACCTAACGGTTGAGAAATTTCACTGTTCCAGAAATCTGGCAGATTAGATATATGACATTTTCAATTTTTCTGAATTAAAAATACTGAGAATAATGAATTGAACAATTACATTTTAAGTCCTACTTAAGTAGTTTTTTTTTATATCTTCACACCAAAATCTGCATTTATTTAAGTGTAATAAATTTTATTAAAGTCAACATTCTCTAAGGCCAACTTTATATACTCAAAGGGTTTATAAAAGAACATCAGGCACAGAAACTTTTTTTTAGTAAATGTTTGAATATTATTTTCTAGACTGTCAAAAATGTATTTGTTTTAATGCTATAAAAATTCCTTAGGAAGTCAAATGCATTACCTAATTTTGCTGTGTAAAAAATCTATACCTTAATTAATCTGATGAGTTCCATATTAAAATATCCCTAATCTTGGTTGTACATTATCTAGCATTAATACATTTTCTTGAAATTCCCAAATCATAGTGGCCTGCCTCTTGATTTTCCAGAGATTGGAATTATTTTAAACTCTTCAAGCTGACTGGGAGAATCTAGACAGGCAAGTGAAAGGCAAGGCTCATCCTCCCAGCATATAGATTCCTGATACTGTGGCTTTTGGTCTTCTTTGTACTAATACAACTGATATTCTAAGTGCCTCTATTAAGTTCTATTACTCTGTATTGATATTGAACAGTTGCCTCATGAGAGTCACATTTCTAGTTTGCAATGCAAAAATTATGAAAGGTACTTAGACGTTTCATTCTTCATCTTGTAGGAGAGAATTAAACATACAAAAACTCTCAAACAATTTTAAGGGCTGAAAGGGAGTCTAGATTATGGAGTCTGAAGTATTCATTTTGTATATGAGGTCCAATACAAGACATACAGAATTTCCCCCAAATTTCCTTTATCTTTAAGGATAATGTCTCAATCTCCAAAAAGATATACCTCAAATGTAAGAGCTGCATTTTTTTCAGAACAATCAGCAACCAAACTAATTTTATTCTTGGAAGTGACCTTGCCCTGGCTAAGCCCAGATCCCCAGTCAGGTGAGGACAGTATCAGCCCTCCCAGAGTGGGGGCTCAAAGTACAGACAGCAAGCCCAGAAACGTTCAGCCTCCGCCTCTTCTTCTTGCTCCTCAAACCCAGGGGCCCTCAAGAGGCTCTCTGCCCTCCCACTGATTATTATTCTAAGAAAACAGAGGAAGGCAACCATGGTGATAAGGCACTGGAAAACATTTCATGAGGTCCTTCATTAGGGGAGAAGAGGAAATTAAACTAGGTAACAATCAACAAACTCTTCCTAATATGCCAGTCACTGTACAAAATGTTTTATAAATATTATTTAATGTTTAAAGCAAATCAATAAGGTAGTTATTATTCCTGTTCTACAAATAAGAAAACAGGGACTTGGAGAATTCAAATAACATATCCTAGCTGCAAAATGAACTAGTGAAGGATCAAGTCTTTGGACCTGGGTCTGTGCAATCCCAAAACCCACACATTCCTATTTATAATGAGCTACTGACACTGTGTCAAGGACACTTAGGGAGGAAGCTGTATAGATTACCTAGCTGGGACATCAGGAAAACCCGAAAAATCAGACTAACAGACAAATCTGAATTTGATACTGCTTTAGTAAGAAACAAGAAAGAACAAATTCTGAACTGAAACTCTATTAAGAGAAAAAATAAAATGACATTTTTTTCCCTATGAAAAGCAACCTGTAACACCTGCAAAATCTGATGTTTCCTAATGAAATAAGTTCAGTTCTCAAGACATAGATAAGCTAAAAGTATATAAAATAGACTACAGAAATCCCCAAAATTACTTTCAAAGTAAATCAACACACTCTAAATGCATTTGTGTTACAGGCCCAAACTTGCTTATCCAAACTTCTGATATCTAAAAACCCAGTTTTGTAACTCACTTGGTAGCAAAACCTGATCAAAACTGAGGAAGTTTCAGTCAGCCTTTTTGCCGATCCTATTTGTGAGAAAAATCATTCACTTTGCTACAGGAATATTAATGTGCTTTAATATGGGGGTACCATCCCAGACCCATCAGGAGAAATAAGTAATACATAATCCTAAAGATCTTGGAAGAGATTGTGAACGGTATCATGCTACTCAAGAAACTTTGGAACAAGATAAATGAGAAGACAAAATTATCAAAGACCCCCAAAGAGAGTCAAAGGTACAAGTAAAACTTAGGTGTCTATGGCTTGTATAATTAGACTCAGATCTCAAGAAGTAACATCAGTTGATAGAGCTCTTAGAAGTGTGTAGAGGGAAGAACAAGTTTATATCCTAACAGATACTCTACTCATTGCTCCAAATACTGGTGTAAAGCATGGACTAATTAAACAGGCACACTGGCATCCATGTCATAGTATGTTCTACTGTCCCTGGTGAAGGGTATCCACTCGCTTACACAGAATCAATTTCTTTTAAAGAGTCATTTAACAGTGCATGGGTAATATTCATGGCAAAGGATAATCTCTACCTCCAACTTCATTTTCCCCCAAATTCAACTGGTAATCCTCATTAAAACTTCATAAACCGAGGGTATATCTGTTTGTAACATATATCCACATTCTCAAAAACATCTTACCTTTGACACTTTCATGTCAGAGGTCTTAGAAAGCATTATTTATCCTTCACAAAAATGGACTTAGTATTTAGTGAGATGAGACAAACAGAATTTCCTACGTAGTCAATTAATACCTCACAAAGACAAAATGTGTATCTATAACACCATTTTAGCATTAGAAAGTTAACACTTCCTCCACATCCTCGCCTCCTCCATTCCTGAAATGGAATTTAAGATTCAAGCCATAAAATCTTTACAGACTGGAAAATCAGGAACATCCTGTTGATAATCAAATAGGCTTAACAGCTGCTCATGGTTCTGAAAAGCATTTGTGCTAAGGAAACAAATCTGGTACTAATGCCTTCTAAATGACCTACAGAAAACGATTAAAGGAAGAGTCATTGTTTTTATTTTATTATTATTAGCTGGCAAATAAGCATTACTGACAGACTTTTTCCTGATGTCACTGGAAAAGCTACAAAAATGAGGGTGTTTTCTTTATTACAAAAAAATTCTTCACTTATGGCTGCAAATAAGCCAAATAAGTCAAATATACAAGTTAGGTCCTTGAGAAAAAGAGACACTTTTCCTAAGTAGCGCAATCCAACAGCCTAAATACTGCCAGTCTAAAAACATTAAAACACTTCATGGTCTGAAATATTAAGATGTTTACTAGAATTTCTAAAGCTTATTCTTCACAAATTCAGCAGTTAAAAAACCACCTTTTGCTCAGGCATCAGAGCTGGGCCTTCCTGAAAAGAACCACATCTCTTACGCTCACAATTCACACTCCAGACAAGAGATGTAGAGGCAGACACAGCTTTAACGTGCCTCTTAGTCTCCCTAGAAAACCTGGGAGCTCTGTAGGCACCCAGAACAATTAACTTCTTGGCCTTCCCTCCAAATGTCAAAGCCCAAAGTTACTTTGAGGCTTCTTGGCAGCAAGGAGCCCTAGAAGGAAAAAAAAAAACAGGCCCAAGTTTCAGTCCCAGTTCTGCGTGTCTCCTAGACAGACACTAACTAGTCAGGCTCCTCTGAGCCCTCTAAGCCCTGACCTTTGGTGTCCATCCTTATCAGGCCTGCATTGCCCAACTGTAGCAAAAATCTTGCCAAGTTTGTTTATTGAGAATCCTCTGTTCTCAGTATCTGCTCACCCTCATTATCTGATCAAATTCCTTATCTTCCACCCACTTCCCAGGTATCTGATGATCCTGGCCTGCCTTCAGCAAGAATCCCACTTATCCCAGAATCCCCTGCTTCCAATGTTTCCCCTCAGTAATTTTCCATCCACTTATCTCCACCCTGTCCTTGGCTATCAATCCTCACCTGTCTATGCTGTATTCAGAGTTGAGCCCAGTTCTATACTGAGGTCTTTATTCTCCTGTTGCAATACTTCCTGAATAAAGTTCTGTTTTTATTACTTTAATCACTGTACAGCTCTGGTCTTCTTTTACAGACTACAGTTAAGTCACTTAGCCTCTCTGTGCTTCAGTAATCTCACTGGTAAAACAAGAACAAAACCTTCCTCACCAAGTTGTGGGGTAACCTAATGCATGCAAAGCAGCTATTCAGTGAGTGACACATGCACAGGCACTCATAAAATGGGTATTTTCAATTTCTTTATATGAGCTTTATACATTATTAAACACCAAAGGATATCCCAAATCAGGGCTAGGACACACGCTCTGACATGAAACCTGTTAGGCAGTAGGTCATCCCAGGCTCCCTGTAATAATTAAACTCTAGGACTTCATAGACTTATGAAGCAGCCTGGAGATATAGACAGTTCCTTGGATGTGGGGCCAGAATCCTAGAAATGCTGAGAATTTGCAGCAAAGTAGTTTTTTAAAGGAAGCCAATTATATCAATTGCCACATATTGTCATGAGCCAGGCAATGTGTTAAATGATTTGCATTGATCCTATTTGCTCCTCTCAACAACAGAAATATAGGCAGATAATACCAATATCACGAGTCAGGTATTGTAAGAATACAAAGATTAAGAATACATATTATACAAAGAATATCACAACCCACACCTCTAGGCTCTGAAAAAAAAATAAGTTTGTTTGGAGATTCCACCTCTAACGAATGTTGCTAGGGCCATCCTAACTCACTATTTTGGAACTCTTATAGGATATTATAAGAATTTATTTCTAGTCTTTTCAAAAAAGATGTGGCTACACATTTTTAAAAATATCTTAATGTTATATAATAATATTAAAAATTATGTGAAATTATAGTACATAGCTCTGGAGCCAGATTACTTAGGTTCAGATTTTATCGCTACCATTTACTACTACTATGTGATCCCGAACACAGTTTAACCTCCCTACTTCAGGTTCCTCAGCTGTGAATTGTGAATAACAATAGTACCTACCCTCTTATAAGGATTAATCCTTATAACATAAGTTATAAAACCTAACATAAAACTTAAAACAAATAACTTACATAAGTTATACATTAGCAATCTTGATAAGGATTTAGTTAACATATGTCAAGCATTCAGAATACTGTCTGAAAAATACAAAAAGAAATCAATAAAATATGGACTATCATTATATTCTATTTCTCAATCCTTTATAACTACAATGCATTTACTAAGACTCCATTTCAGTGAAACTGGTTCAATGAGGACATTTTTTGAGGCTGGTTAAGAAATAGGAAAAGTATTACAGAGTGCTTGGCTAAGTAATCAGGACTAAAGGACCAAAATGGCTACAATGAAAAGGATACTCAAGTACTGATGAGGCAATACACTGCTGATGGGAGTGTAAACTGGTACAACCACATCAAAAAACTGACTGGCAGAATCTACTAACACTGAACAAATACATATCCCAGGACCTAGCAATTCTCCTCCCTGGTATAACCAACAGAAATGTCCACAAAAACACATGCACTAAAATCTTCACGCCAGCACTATTCTTAAGAGCAAAAATCTGTAAAGTGCCCAAATGCCCATCAACAATATTGGGTATAATCACACAACGAAACACCACACAGCCCCAAGAATGAACAATCTGCCACTAATTACATAACAATAGAGGTGAGTTTCACAAGCACAATGTAAAGTGAAAGAAGCCAGACACAAAAGAGCATATGTGGTATGATTTGAATTACAGAAATATTAAAAACCAGCTGGACTTAATGCTGTGATGCAATACTCAGGCCTTCTGCAGGAAGGGAGTGGGCTCTCCAGGTTCTCGGCTGCCAGCAGACAACCAGCAGCTGTCACCCCGCTCAGAAATTGCTTCTATTGAAAGGAGAAGCAGCACCCAAAGGTAAGCCCCCTCCCATGGGCAGCCAACCCCTGGAAACACTGAGGTATAATGCCTATTTCCCATGCAACTTTGGACATCTCTGAAGGGCCTTTCCAGAGCTTCACATGGACTCAACTAAAGCCTCCACTGACACTGACCTGTAGCTCCACCTCCCCCTCTACAAAATCCTGCTCCCTTCCTTTCTCTTCCCTTCCAGAGGTGTTGATCCCAAGAGTTCTCCCTAAGAGACTTCCTGAACTCTCACCTCACTCTCAGAGTCTGCTCCCAGAGTATCCAATCTTAAACACAAGCTAATTGGGCCTATGATGTTAATGTAAGGGTACTGATGACTCCTATGGGGAGGACAAGTAGTGAACAGAAAGGGGCAAGAAGAAAAACTTCTGGGTGTCGATAAAATTTTTTTTTAATCTGGAAGCCGATTATATGCTGCTGTTCCAATGGGAAAAATTCATTTACTTGCATCTATGAAAGATGTGCTTTTTCTTTTAATACGTCTGCAACTCAAATCATATATACTTTGTCATATATACTTTCTCGTGTGTGTGTGTGTGTGTGTGTGTGTGTGTGTGTGTATATATATACTTCAATGTGAAGTTAAAAGAAAATAAGACAAATTACGAACTGATTAGAATGGGACAGAATCTTAAAGAACCCTTAGTCCTACCTATACCACTTACTGTGCACTTAAACATAGTCTAGAGAGGTCTCAAGAAGTCTAATGTGAGATTACAAACCAGCTGGTGGCAACCCAGGCCCAGAACTGTGCTCAACAACAGTCTTGTATTATTTCCACTAGACCATGCTCTTGCGGGTAGTGAGCAGAGTTGAATCTGAGGCCAGGGAAGGAATTGCTGCAGCTAGCATACTGATACGGTTCAGACACACTACTCCAAAATATGGCACCTTGACATTGGAGAAAACAGCAGAAAAAACCAAGCCACTCTCACCTTTCCCTAAGGCAGTCATAAAATGTAGCAGATCTTCCCCTGAAGTAGGTCAAAAGACCCTCATTCCAGAGGTGCCCATCCTATACCTAGAGGAAAGGAATGTGCCTATCTCTGAAAACACAAGGACATAGAGAAGAATATAAACAAACAGGCTTTGCCCAGCTCCCCTCTTTAACAAAGACCTAAAACTTTGATAATGGGACAAGATCAGTGTTGTTGTTGTGTCTGCAATGTGGCCAGCAGTTACAAGAGGAGCTTGTGGCATAACTTCCCAAACACACCCAGCCCTGTCTGCAGGGAACATCCCCTCCTTCACAACCGGCACTAAGACCCACAAGAGCAAGGGAAACCTCTCCCCACCTTTCCTTTCTCAAGGCTGTCCCTAACATCCAGAGAACATCCCCAATGAGCAGGAGAGGATGTCATGTATGCTAAATGTTTGGAACAGGCCTACACAGCAGAGAAAAAGCAATTGGATGGTGACACTAGCTGTGTTAGTAAGAGTGGCTTTAACACTGCTGCAGTGAAAATCTTACAAGCAGTCTACCTCTGTTGGTCCGGCATACATCATGGGAGATGGGAAGATGGCCACCACGGTCGTCTCAGGATTCAGAACTCCTTCCTCCAACACTGCAGCATGCTGCTTCATACGCCACATCAAAGGAACGTCGTCATCCTTTGTCCAGCCACCCAGAGGGTGGAGGAGGAGGACGGGGCGCCGGTAGCCCCTCTCTAGAAGTTGCTTATGGGTATCCTGCATTAACAGGGCATGTCCATTGTGCACTGGGTTACGTAATTGAAATGCAAAGACAGCATCTGAAAAGAGAATTTCCAGAGTTAAGAATAGCACGCTTCTAACAGATTACCTTCCAAAAGATACGCAATTTTTCTTAAAACTTGATACTTAGGATTAAGCAAACATATGCAAACTCAGAAATCAGAAAACTGGTAAAAAAAAAAAAAAAAAAGTACTGCTTTGACCATTTACTCCAGGATAACATGACCTATACTTCTACTATACAATATTAAGTAAATCATACTTATCTGAGGATATGTAATATAGCAATCATGGATTTATAAGAATTACTTTCTTGCATTCATGGGAAATGAGAGCAATCATCAGACTTTCTGGTGCTAACACCCTGGATCCACTGCTTACCACAGATATAAATTTTTGGTCTGTGCCTCAGTTACCCATCAGATCAATCCCTCCAAAGGACCTAAGATAATGCTTTACTAAGGGAGACAGAAAGGTAGAGACACATATTTGTAGTTTCAAAAATTTACTTACTGTCCAAACATGCTCACTTATGATTACTCTGCTTGACTAGAACCATATTTTGTTTTATGATCAAAGGTCTGAATTCTAGATTATAGTTTAGCAACAACAATATCCCTTAAAACAATGAAAACTACTAGACAAATGAAACTGGTTAACTCCTTATCTCCTGCTTACAACCCTGGCTTCATTCCTACCTGGTGCTTGCTAGCAGGAGACCTTTCTAATCCGGTTAGACGAGCTCTGTATTTCGCCGCCCTCACAATACCTGACAAAGCATCATGCCATGCTGATCCAAGGTCGACTCAGAGAGAGGAACAGACTCTCTCCTCTAACAATCTGTAAGCCAAATAGTACATTTCCTCCAATTTATTCTCAATTCTGACCCTCTTCTGTTACCATAACAAAAAGGTATCACAGGAAGACTGTGGCATCCTACTTAACTGGGATTTTTTGTTTTTGTTTTGTCACATCATGTAAAATCCAAGATTTACAGCATGATCACTACTCCTGGAAGTTCCTCACGTTACCTTTATACATGAACAGAACAGGGCTGGTTTTCACAAAGGAAATAGCTGATATGACATTAGGTACAAAAAACAGAAAAGTCTTGATATACAAGCATTTAAAATTATTTTGCTTTGGGATGGGAGAAGGGAAATAGACCTCACATTTTTCTATCCTTCTCAATGTACTTCAAATTTTGTTTTACATATGGATCTTACATTTTTCTATCCTTCTCAAAGGATACAGACCTAACATTTTTCTATGCTTCTCAATGTACTTCAAATTTTGTTTTACATACGGACATAAAAGATCCCAAAATATCCCTTTTGACCACTAGAACTACAGATACACACACGTACACCCCTCTTCATTTTGTCCTTTTTTTTTTTTTTGTAGGACCATCGTTTGGTCCTACAAACAATGACTACCCAGTGGCAAGAAGCAAAACAAAAGCCCCAATTTTATGTTCTAAATACCATTCCCCACTTAAATAAACCAGAGCTCCTTGGCAAATGGCAGCTTTTAGAGCTGGGGCAAGGAAAGTACAACATGAGCTGGAACACCTTTTTGTACCACTAAGAAGGGAAGTGCTCAAAAAATAATGGGGACATCTCATGAAGGCTCATCTGATAGACCACAGTCTACACACTAGTGAATAAAGCCACACTATGACAACAGCAAGGACAGGCACCGCCCTCCCCGTCAAGCCCCTCCCAACTCTGCTCTCAGGTGCCTGAGGTCACTGAGCACAGCCTTAGGTACTAGTGATTTATAAACTGTGTCTTCTGACCAGAACTCTACCCAAACTCAGACTACTCTCTCCTCAACCGCCTCTTAGTGCTGCACAGGCACCTCACCAGCAATTCACCATTACCCACCTCAGAGGCTCAGCTTCCTTTCTTGCCCTTCCTCCACATGTAATGAGTCCCTTCTGTTCTCTACATCTCATTTGCAGCACACTAATTACCAGCACACTCAGCCTTCCTCATCTCTTCACAAGATCTGTCTTCAAACAGGTCTTCTTCCCCCACCCAACTTTACACAACAGCCAGTGACAGGGAAGAAACCCACCAGGGACAGGATGCAAATGCAGTTGGAGACATGCTGAGCCTGAGGAAGTAGTGAAATTGGCCTGCCCTCTAGGGGCTTGCAGTCTAGTCAGAGCAGGGGAGCACAGACGTTACCTAAAAGAGTAAATACACGTTAAAAGGAATATAGTTCCTTCAACTCCAGCAGGACATGACAAAACTCCTTCACTTATTCCTCCACACTATTACCACAAGACTGGTGACAGCACTACCACAGTGTGGAGGAGAGAGTGAGGGAAGGAAAGAATGGGTATCTTCACCTATACACGAGACTGCTGGACTGGATTCATTGATTCAACCAATTCCTTCCTGTTTCATCAAGAGTGAGGATGAAACGTGAGCCAAATTCAAACGGCACTTTCCTGATTTAAGTGGTCCTTACCTCTCTACTGACTGACATAAAAATCTACACCACTTAAGGCCTTCTAACTGTGGCACCAACCTTTTATATCTCTGCCTCTCTATGCATTTTTTAAAGTAAAAACCATGAAACCCAATAAAATTTGATGAGAAAATCATCCATAAACACACTGTCCCGAAAGCATGGTCTTTTGTTTTGTGCAATCTTCCAGTTTTTCTCTTTGTTGCACACATTTTTACACAGCTATAATCAAACATATGACACGACTATTCCGCTTGGCCATTCTGGTCTAACCACCTGTTTCTGACATCTTGTGGTTCTCTTGGAGCCACAAGGCTTACTGCTGGGCCCTATGAAATTCCTTCTTGACAGACTCATTCAGGAAGCTTACCCCCACACCTGGGTTCAATTACTGCACACATACAGATGGCTTCTCTTAGCCACATCTCTTAAGTCCTTCCTTCCGGTTCACCGGACAGACGCATTACAAAAACTATTTCAATATACATTGCTCATTACCTCCTTCTTTCCCTCAATTCTTCTACCTTTCCTATTACTGTCACATCTCAAGCCAAATTTGGGTCTGGTCCCCAAAGCCTATTCCTTCTCCTGTACTGCATGTCTACGTGAAGGAACTTCCCAGTAGAGCAAGTTCTCTCCCTTTCCTCTGGATTTCCTATCATCTAGTCCAGGAGCCAACACACTAAAGGAAACAAGTGAAGTCTGATCCTTTTCCTTCCAGCAGGTAGAAGAGAAAGAAGAACGTGAAGAAGGTTTTTCTGAGCATGTATGTGTGACAAGGAAGGAAATGAAGATATCAGCATTCCCTGAAAACATGTAGGACAAGCCACAGACCGCTTCATCTAGAGGCGTTGCCAGCAAGGACTGTTGTGGCATGGTGCAGAGCAACCCAGACTCTACTCTTTCCAAGCTGAGTGTCCAAAGACATCTGAAGCTCAGCAAATAACTGAATGAGGTGATGAGCAGGACAGTGCTCCTAAATCCTAGTCACCCTTCCTCAGACTTTCCAGAACTGTGCTTCACATCCCAGCCCACAGCCAGAGCCCCAGTATCCACTCCAACCACTAAACACAGAATTACAAATCTTCTCGCTTCTTTCCTCTTAACTTCACTGTAAGATCTTAACTTCACTGTAAGACTGTACTACATAGAGCAGTAATGAATAATTCCTTTCTTCCCTCCCACCCAAAGTTTCTATCTTGCCTCTCTACCCCAAAGCTCCAAGAACAGACATTTCTGTTTTTCCCTAAATCAATATAATAGCTAAACAAGACAACAGAACGGGTTGCTAGAGTTGTGTGTGTGTTTAATGTTTGTTTTTGTGGGAGTTTTTGTGAAGGGACCTGGAAGAACAAAGCAATCTGATCTCTCCTCCTTCCTTGGGATTATCATAAACTAACAGTCTTTCTTTTACTCAAACTGCTTGAGAGGGGGGAGAAATAAAGGAATAAGAGATGGGCCCCTTGAACAAATATAAAGATACTAGAATTTTTCACAAACTGGTAAATTTATACTCTAAAGCATGGCAGCAATGAACTATTTTCTATTCTCATGACTAAAAATGCTTCCAAATTAAAGATGTTGACTATAAAGCTTTGTGCCAGTATATAAAGGTTCTGTGCCGCTTATTTGCCATTCCCCTCCCCATCTATTCTCTAGTGTCCTGGGGCAGGGAGCACAGGGGTCCCTCAGGGCTTCCCCTAGATGGGGCTGTTGTCCTCCTGCCTCGAGGGTGGAGGCATTAGCAGGCAACCAGAGGATGGTCTGAGAAAAGTTTTGGGGGAGCTCCTCTCACCACTATCATCTGCCTCAGCACTGTGATTCTGGCTGTGCCGGTGACCTTCAAACAGCTTCTGCCCAGCGGCCCTCCCACAGCTACAGCTCCCACCTGGCTTCAGAAACACAGATTCCTGCTCTCACCCCTTTGGGACTGGCTAACACTGCTCAATGCCACTAGTCCCTGGACACCTCAGCAACTCCTTGTAGGTTCCCTTAACTTTGACCATCCTTCTTTAAATACTCGCTTCATTGAATTATGCTCAAAGCCTCATCTGGGTGTGCCTTCTGCTTCCTGTTGGGAGCTAACTGACAAAGGTTCCCCTCACCCAATCTCAGCTCTCTGGCTTGCTGCCACTTATCACTGAGATCCACTATCCACTTCAGAGCCAAACACAGATCTGCTTCTAACTCAGCTTTCTCATGTACCATCCCTAACTTTATTTAAAACATCCTTCTGATGTCTCCATTTTCTCACTTAAAATGTAGTTTGTAATTCAGCAAACCTATAAAGCTTTCTCAGATTTATTCAACACTGTACTACCACACACTCGTCTGAAAGAAATTACGTCAACTCTTCCCTTTGCAATCAGCAGGACGCCAATATTCTATGTTTAATAAACACTAACAGGCTCTGACTTGGCATAAGTGAAATACATTCTTCCCCTCCAGGACATTGGTCAATCATCGGTAATTCAAAGAACTTGCCATCTGGAAATGTATCACCTTGCAATCACCGATGTGGGTATTAAAGACTTCTCAATCCTTCCCAGCTACAGAGTGGTCTAAGAACAGTCACACTGATAGTGCTGTGCACAGGACAGTAGCCCAGATGTGGTAATCAAAGTACTTCTAAGATGAGGGGAGGAGGAGGAGGAAGAGGTAAGAAAAGAAATCCTAGATTAAGAAAATAAATAAATAAATTCCCTGCTTTCTCTCCCCTGAACACATCAGAACTGACTTGTTATTGGCTTCCTAAAAGAGTGAACAAGAACTACAAAGTAAACTCCTTGGTCTGTTGCTTATTTGCCTCAGTATAAAAATGGAAAAATAAAATAACACTCCAATTTGTGTTGTCTGATGTAAGGCTAATAACTGGCTCTCAGCTACTTTAAACAAAGTTGCAATCATTCATTATGCAACACATTCTCTAAATGACTTAAAATGCTTGGCTCACAAAGAAGAGTGCAAAACAGATGTAATATGAAAGTCCCTAATTATGAATAATTCCTTGATAAGACCCTTTCAACAATGCCAACAACTAATTTACTAACATCAGTTCCAGATATGAATTCAAATTTTGGCAAAAATTTAAATAACATGGTCACAGCAAGTCCTCCATTAAACGTTTCTGTTCACCAGCAGAAAACGGAAGAGTACAGATAATAAACTACCAGATGCTTCTGGTTGCAAATCACAGAACACCCAACTAGAAGTATCTTAAATAATTTGAATATATGCTATCTCTTTGAATAAGAAATCTGGAGATAAATGACTCCCTGGTTGGATGATAAACTCACAGTATAAGGACAAAGTTAGCATATTTGGAATTTTCATGAATATAAAATTGTTGCAGGAACTCCAAACATCCAAAACAGGAAGAAAGAGAGGGGTGGAAAAAACAGAATTTGTTTGGCATAAGCCAAACTGTCGGAAAGAGAATCTTTCCTGAAAACCCTCTTCCTTAGAGCTCAATGGCCAGAAATGACTTAATGTACTGACCCTTAAATCACACACTGATAAAAAAAGAGTGGGACATCATTATTAACTTATATCAGTCATTATTCATTCCTGTATATTGGGCCTAAAACATGCTAGCAAAAAATAAGAGAAATGAGCTGTTATACAGGCAGCACCAAGTACAGCACTCAAGGAAGTTTCTGTATGAGTAATTTAAGCCAAATATTTGCTTCAAATTCAGGAGTAAAGTATAAAAGGGTAAAAAGGGATCCCACACTCAAAAACCCTAAAGGAGCCAAGAAAGAAATGTGAATGAGTTAAGCAGACTAGGTAGGAACTATGGAGCACTGAAGAGTGGGTGGCCCATCTGAGGCCTCCAGTTCTTAACCCATTTTATTAAGTTCATAACACTTCAAATTTCAGCAGTCTACAGCAGAGCTTAGGTATAAACAGATATTCTTGTTCTAACCTTCACATGAATAAAGTCTAGCTTCAGTTCACACAACAAAAATTAAGGCACCTGTATTACCATGCTGCTCTGAGGAAATGCCCGAGACCGGGTAATTTATAAAGAAAAAAGGTTTAATTGACTCACAGTTCCACACAGCTGAGGATGCCTCAGGAAACTTACAATCATGGTGGAAGGGGAAGCAAACACGTCCTTCTTCACATGGTGGCAGGAGAGAGAATGAGAACCAGGCAAAAGGGGAAGCCCCTTATAAAACCATCAGACCTTTTGAGAACTTACTGTCACGGGGCAAACAACCCCTATGATTCAATTACCTCCCACTGGGTCCCTCCTATGACCGATGGGGATTATGGGAACTACAATTCAAGATGAGATTTGGGAGGACAGCCAAACCATATCAACAACTTAATCTCCTACTACATACAGTACTGTTTAAAGTCCCTTACACATCTTATCTCATTTCACTTTTTAAAGTAAAATGTTATGCTTTAGGTACCATCAATATCCTCATCAACTGTCCATGAGCCTTAGAGAGAAAAGTAATTTCCCCACAAACACATAACTGCTAGGTGGTGATGCAGAGTCTGAACACAGAACTCTGAATGCCTACCAGGAGCATTCTGGAGTTCGCCGACACTAACACAAACACAAACGAAATGTCTGCTCTTTCCCAGTTGTTCTGCAGTTGCTTGGAATGAGGGTTTCTGGTTCACAAACATGGCTTGGTGGCCAGCTATATACCCCAAAAAGGCAAACACATTCACCTGCCCTTCCTCAGTCACATCCATCTGATTTCTACACAGAAAATATGAAAGAGAGCAGCACCAGTGCTTAGGGCCAAACCATCTCTGCAGTGGGTGGGAATTAATTAGGAGCACAACTGCAGGATGCTTCAAATTTTAAGGCTTAAAAAAGCCTCCCAAATCTACAGTGAATGCTGTTCCCTGATACAGAATCTTCAATTTGCAGGTATAGAAAGAATATGGGTGCATCAAGGTAAGCACATCATTTACCCACCTCTGTGTCAAAGACCTAATAGCAGGAAGTTTGATATAAAAATCCTGTCCTGGAGTGCTTTATAATATAGAAAGCAGTATTATAAAGAACAGCATCTGCAGCTTCTGTATTCTCCTCTTAAACAACTTTTTCTGTTATTGTTTAATGTCTCTCTCTTCTATACCATAAGCTCCTAGAGTACTTATTTATGGATCCTCAGCACATGGCATACTGGCATATAAAGATCCACAAACATTTTTTTTTTTTTTTTTTTTTTTTTTGAGATGGAGTCTTGCTCTGTCGCCCGGTCTGGAGTGCAGTGGCCGGATCTCAGCTCACTGCAAGCCCCGCCTCCCGGGTTTACGCCATTCTCCTGCCTCAGCCTCCCGAGTAGCTGGGACTACAGGCGCCCGCCACCTCACCCGGCTAGTTTTTTTTTTTTTTTTTTTTTTTGTATTTTTAGTAGAGACGGGGTTTCACCGTGTTAGCCAGGATGGTCTCGATCTCCTGACCTCGTGATCCGCCCGTCTCGGCCTCCCAAAGTGCTGGGATTACAGGCTTGAGCCACCGCGCCCGGCCAACATTTTTTAAATGAAGTGAACATGATAAAAGTTCCATTGTTCCATTATTTGCTGCGATACAGGACATTCATATATTGGAAGTACACAGTGTATATTTGGTGATGTTAGGCTTAACCAGCTGATTCTTCCTTGTTAAGTTTCTTTTACTTCTATAATTCTATACCAAAAATTTGTACCCAAAGACAGTTGATGAATTGTTTTGAGAATTATTTCTACACACAGTGTTGTTTCTTTTAATTTTTGCTTTAAACAACTTTCTCTATTGTTTAAATCATGGTCATGTTTCATTGGTACAATGGTATGATACAATGCTCATATATCATTATTCGCTATGATACATCACCAAATATACACTGTGCACTTCCAATATATGAATGTCACATAAAACATTCTGAGATATATGACATTCATATATATGTGTGTGTATATATATATGTCACGTAAAACATTCTGACATATAAAGCATATTTATATGAGTGAATTATTCAAATAATATTCTATAGTTCCATTCAGCTTTAACATGTGAGTTTTATAATAAATGAAAGGTAAATTCTATATTAGCATCTAGCTTCCAGAGTATTCAAAATAATGTCAAATCAAGTTATACCACTATAATGAAACTACACAGGTTAGTTTTGATTGACTACCTTTCTTTACATATTCCACTGCTATATTTACCTGTACTCATCATTGTTTTACATTTTAGTAAGCACTAGAAAAAATCTTCTAGAACTTTCTTTCCAAGCCAACCTCTATTAGATAATTAAATCCATGTCTTACCAGCATTCATATCTTTAAATTTCTGCTTTAGCTCAGTAGGAGTAAGACGATACTGATCAAGACCATCATTCCAATAAACTCGATCCAAGACTTGAAGATCTCCTCCAATCAGCCAATCTCCTTGTTCCATAACCATCTAATAGGAAGAAAAAAAAAATTTAATGGAAACGGAGATCAAAATAAGTAAAAACATTTCTCTCATATAAGCTAAATACAGTCATTATAGGCTACTCTCATCTTAAATGAGGTAAATCTGACTTATCAACTAAATTGACATTAGAAATGCTATAAAATTAGAATCGATTTTGTGATTTCCCAGAAAACTTGTGAAATAACTATCTGTACATATGAAAGGCAAACAAAAGCAATGTGAATAATTATACCTTTTCAAGTAACAAAAACATTCTTTTCATTATTATTGTACATTGATTAACAGAACAATTTGTAGCCCTCGGTCACCCCACACTCTGTGTTCTCCAATCCTAACCTTTTGAAGAATTAATGATCATTGAGTTAGATACAAATTCATGCCTTCCAATCTCCACACCACCTCAAATTTCTTACAATTTTACTACTTTCTTTTCCTGCATCTGAAAGGAGGAGCTATTACCCTCCAGGACCTGTTCATCTTCACAAGGCAGCTCCAGCCCTCCTTTTCCCCATGAGGCTTTGGCTTATGTGCCAACAACACGCCCAGCTTCTTTCTCAGTCTACCTTAACACACCTAACAACTGACAGAAATCTGACTTCAATAACATTTCACATACAACATACACATAAAATAAATGAGGTACTTTGATGAGAAATTATATTTCACTGCTTTCACATCAAACCACCCTGGTGAAGGCTCCCTTAGCCTCTACCTCACATGCTCATTATAAGTACATGCCTAGGCATACGACAAGACTGTATACTCCAAGAGCTGAAACACTGTGCCGGTGGTGTCCCTGGCCCTGCATTCCCAGCATCAGCACCTAGCTCTCTATATTTTAAATAGAGATTTAAAATATGTTTGCTGAATAAATATTTATCTGGACCAAAATGACAAGAGCATAAACACTCATCACACTAATCTAAGGTCCAATCTCTATTCTGCAAGATATTAATAATTCCAATGAAAAGTCAATACACAGAAAATGCCCACATTTCAGCACAAACATCACTGGCAAAAAAAGATAAAATGCAGCGAGTTTTTTTCAGCACCTTAATGTAGGGGTGGTTCTTGCATGTTGTTCCCCACTGTCTGGCACAGCGCTCCTCTTTCCTGTGCTCAAAAAACTCTGGATTACGAAGAATGGCCACACGGCGGCCCTCATACATCAGAGCAAATGCTGTACAGCCATCCAGCCTCTCTTTATCTTCATGAGTAGCAGTCAGAACTATAGGTACTGACAAGTTAATGACACCTCCTGCAGAGCACAAAAGAACATGAAACACACAGCTTGGATTACTCAACAGGCTTTACTTAGATCCACCTTTCACTTCAGGGGACACTTTTCAAATAATAAAAGGCTGTGGGTCCAGTGACAGTATTCAACTGGTACCTGGCACAGAAAAACGAAAGACAGAACAAGCTACAAGGAACAGAGACAATAAGCAATGAGCTCAGAAGTTAAAAAAAAAAAAGAACAGCAAAAATTAAAAGAATCAAATTGTCTTTGGGTACATTTTGGTATAGAATTACATAAGTAAAACAAACTATTTAACAAGAAAGAATCAGCTGGTTAGGCCTAAAATCACCAAATATATATTGTGCACTTCCAATTTTCCAATATACAAAGCAGACAAAGAGCTACGTTTCTGGGTCTTTTCAGGAAAAACTTAAATCCTTGTTGATAACAGGATGACATAATAACTACAATTTATGTGACAAGTTGATTAAGTATACTTGAGTATCCTTGAGATAGGAAGACAGAACTATCCAAAAAGTCTTTTTTTAACACAGTCAAATTCAAACTGATATCAGCTATCACCAACCAAGAAATAAAGACAGTAATGGTTGCATTTAAACCAAAATGTGTTGTCAGTGATACTAAAGGCACAGTCTCAGCATGCAATCTTGCAAGCTGTAAAAATCCTTTTTCTACTCCTCATCTGTAGGTTAGAAAAACAAAATGTGCTCTCATATTCATATTTGGACTATTTATATACTAAAGAAATCGTATTTTTGGACACCATGGCATATCTTCTTTGAACAAAAGATGTCAATGAGAGTAATGATAACTGCTTGGCTGCTTTTTAAATTACTACCAGTAGGTAAAGTGTAACATGGAAAATGAATAGGTGGATTTGCACCAAGCCCAAGACTAAATCATTATAAAGGAGGTAGCCCACAAGACTCTGCAATTAGTTCCAAGGAAGAAAATCAAAATGCAGTATTTAATCTTTATGTTCTTGTGATAAAGTTTCTTGAGAAGAATGATTAGGAATTATGTTTTCTAATATCTGTTTTACCACCCAGTTAAAAGAAGTCACAAAACAAAAAAACTTGGTAGCAATTATAGTAGGGTTCTGTGACATTTAAAAATATTTTCATAAGGTAGTAAATTAATCTTACCAACAGTATACAACACAAAATTAAAGTCTGCTGGATTATAATGATAATATGTTGGACATCTTTTTTTTTTTTTTTTTTTTTGAGACAGTCTCGTCCTTTCGTCCAGGCTAGAGTACAGTGGCACCATGATCTTGGCTCACCACACCCTCCACTTCCTAGATTCAAGCGATTCTCCTGCCTCAGCCTCCCAAGTAGCTGGGATTAGAAGCACAAACCACCACGCCTAGCTAAGTTTTGTATTTTTACTAGAGACGGGGTTTCACCATGTTGGCCAAGTTGGTCTTGAACTCCTGACCTCAGGTGATCCACTCCCCTCTGGTGATCCACTCATCTCAGCCTCTCAAAGTGCTGAGATTACAGGCGTGAGCCACCGCGCCTAGCCAACATCAATTTCTTTGACCATTTTTTGCTAATGTTTTAAAAGAATAGAAACGACCACATTTTTAGCCACATATTTCAGAATTTCTTAACTAGGACTCCACAATTCCTCATTAGAAGGCTCAAGCATGAGCTTCAGTACCACAAAAAGCAGCACATATATGCCCCGAGTGGGAAGCAGCTTTCCACAGTGATCAGGCAAAAACAGCATAGAATAACTGTATGTGTTTTACAATCCATCCTCAGTCCTGATCCCCAGATTTCCCTCTCTCTCTAAAATAAATAAGAGTCAGGAAAGGGAAAAACAAAAATGAGGTATCACGATTCACTTAAATAAAGCATTCGGTACTGATATAACTTAGTCTTATAATGCTACCTCTACTACGATGTTACCCTACTACTATTTGTAAACAGTGACAAATCTCTGCAATTATGTAATTTCTCTGCCATATATAATATAATTTTGAATGTAAAATGTCTTACCATCCAGAAGACAATCAAAATGAAGGCACTGCAAGTACTCCCTCTCTCTCATAAAGCCATTCAATGGGGTTGCCCAACCTTCTGCCAAAACCTGCACCCACTGCATATCCACCTAGTAAATTTGAAAGTAAAGCAAAATTTTCTATTGCATGTATATATGAGCAAAAGCAGTGATGATCTTCAGGAATTTAATTTTGAAAGCAATGGAAACAAATAGTGTAAGGATGAGTATAGATTATACCAAACTAACAAAGAATAAGGGCACTAGGAAAATATTTCCTTCTCCTATTAAATTTAAATAACATTAGGCCTCCAAGTATTTCTAATAAGGACAGCCTCTCCTAAACTCATGGTTCTCAACCTTTACCTCAAACCCCTGGAAAGCTTGCTAAAATGATGATTGCTTCACCTGCAGAGTTTCTGATTCAGTCAGCTTGCTGTGGAGACCAAGAATCTGTATTTCTAAAATGTTCCCAGAAAATGCTAACAGTGATGATCTAACACTTCGATAACCACTGTCCTTAACCAAGAGAAACTTTACGGCCAGATGAGGTGGCTCACTCCTGTAATCCAGCACTTTGGAGACCAAAGCAGGCAGATCACCTGACATCAGGAGCTCAAGACTAGCCTAGCCAACATGATGAAACTCAGTCTCTACTAAAAATACAATTAGCCAGGTGTGGTGGTGCATGTCTGCAGTCCCAGCTACTTGGGAGGCTGAGGCATGAGAATCGCTTGAGCCGGGAATCGCTTGAGCCCAGTAGGCAGAGGTTGCAGTGAGCTGAGATCACGCCACCGCACTCCAGCCTGGGCAGTAGACTGAGACTATGTCTCAGAAAAAAAAAAAAAAAAGTCATTGGGAGACAAGGAAACTCAAATGACCAATAAATGTATGCAAAAGATGGTTGTTCTCATAAATCATCAGGGAAATGTAAAATGATGGCATCATCATTTCACAAGAAGACTTCGACTTTATCTGTAAAGCTGCATTTCATCTGACAGTTTGGTACCTCTACAGTGCACCCAAGCACACAGCTTATGGTCTCCAAAAGGAACTAGGGCTGGTTGGGGAAAAGGCTGAGTCCAATTATAGGACTAGAAGGTACAAAGTGAGCCTGGAACATCTTGCTGAGCCAGGAAGCAAGGAATCTTTCCAAGATTAACAAACTCTTGTTGGAAAGACACAGGCATCGCCCCACTGGCCAGCTAAGACCATTTAAACTTCAAAAGGGAAATATTGGCTGAGGTCACTTGACATACAATAAATAAGAAGAGCCTTGGTCCATCAAGTGACTCACAAAAAAGTGACCATAAAGTACTATATTCTCTGTATTCTAAAAAAAAGGTGTATAGAATTAAGTACCTTCTGTTCTGTGGTCTTGTTAAGAAAAAAAAAAAAAAGGAAGCCACTGTACTCCAGCCTGGGCAACACAGCGAGACTCTGTCTCCAAAAAAAAGGAGAAAATTTAAATAAAATATTTTCCAAGAAAAGTCTCTTTTACCCATGACAGAGTACTCTGCATTTTGCAAGACTATTATTTCTTGAACTTTGAGATTTCTAGCATATCCCAACAGAAAGTTAAAGGACCAATGAACAACGTACTTATCGTTAATGTAAGCTGGATATGCTCATTTTTTAACTGGGCATACAGCAGTGGCTCTCCAATGAGAAAATAAAGCACCTGGCCGAGTGGCATGCAGTAAAATGCAGCCTACTCTTTACTCCCAGAGTATGTGTGTCAATGTGTTCCACTGCAAAATCAAATACTGGTAAAGTATTCTCCTGCTTCAATTCACAGGAAAAAATCTGTATTCATGGAGAAATTTTTTTTTCCAAAACCTCTGATGGTGGCTACTACTTGTTTCTACTGGAATTCAGTTCTAGATGGTATCTGTTAGGGGTTGAAAGTCTGTGTCCTCTCAAAATTCCTATATTGAAGCCCTAACTCCAATGCTACCACACTTAGAAACAGGGCATGTGAGGAGGTACAAAGAATGGCAGTGTGCCTTCCAGATGCTCTGCCAACTGAAGAAATTTGAGAACCAATGAATTGAAAAAACATTCCATTTAGAAAAATCTACTGTCTTTCTGGATTCTAGAATCTGACATGTAAATTTTTAGTCATTCATTCTCCTTCTTCTTCTCTCTGCCTTTATCTGCGTGTATTCACTCCATGCAGTCTGTAAGCAACAAATTCTGTTATTCTTTTGTAAGAGTTCACTTCCTGGGCTGCTCTGCTCTGTAGTTCTCCCTTCTTGTCACTCCCTGGGATGTCCTGGTTTCTGGTCAGAGACCCAATCACACACACAAAGTGCACCAATATAATTTACTCCCATCAGGGATTTCGGTAATGACTTAAAGAGTCTTTCTTCAAGCCTAGAAGTTTTGTTTTGTTTTCCTTTCTCCTTACTTTCAGATGTGGCACTTCCCTGGGTATTTTGGGTTTTTACTATATTAAAAGAAAGGATGGGGAATCTAGCTTCTAGTCCAAATACTTACTTTTAATCTCCCTTTTTTAAAAGTATACATAAATTATACAACTTAAAATTCACTAAGATTTGAAAATGATAAATTATAGTTTCCATTCTCATCATGATTAACTAAGCAGTTGTATTGGGAAAGACAGCTAATGATATCATCAGAGCTAAGATACACAATAAAATTATTCTTAACAATATAAGATGGAGAGAGTCAAGTTTTGGCAAGGGATTAGAAAACATGTCTGAAGGGGAGAATGTTTACTTAATAACTATGGATTAGTATTTCTTGACCTTTTAGGACACATTATTTCTGATATGCCTAAAAATCTCATATAATATTTGTTCTTTGATACTTCAAAATAAATAAATATTACTCAAAGCAAATCAAAATCATAGTAATTTGGGAACGTGGTTGTACAAATTAAACACATTCCCCACCCTTAGAAATTGTGATATATACTACAACATCTTTGCCCCCCAGCTAATACCACCCCGGGCCTCAAATATTGCTGTAAATCACAAATTTAACAAACTACAGTACAAAAGGCTGTATCACTTGGTGTGAAAAAAAACAAAGAACTTACTTTGTTAATTTTCAGTGCTGGTAATGTTTCCGCATCTGTTTTTGCCAAATGAAGTTTATTTTCTGGCACATATAGTTCTTTTACTTCATAAGATGCATCCACAGGTACAATATCCTATATAACAACAGGAGTACAATTTAAATGTTTGATTCAAGAATTTAGAGTTCACCAAAGGGTATCTTAATGAAGAAAATCTCTCAAAATGAAACCAAAAAGTAGCATAAAAGAAGGCTGTGAGTGCTATGTTCCCCTCAATCAATACTCTCAAGCAGATAGTATCCCACATACAAGAAGTAATTAAGCACAATGTCCCATTATCTACTGGGAAATAATAAATTCCTAAAATATACTACATATGTCAAAATCAGGCAACTACAAATGAGAGGTGGCCTCAAGTAAGAGGTAACAACAAAAAGAATTTGGAAACAAGCAAACAAAAACCACCTGAACCATCACACTTATTATCTTTACCATATCACGAAACCATTTCATTCCAGCTTTTATATATACCTTTATCACCACTGTCAGGAGAGCCACCTTTTACCCATGCAACCCAGTAGTCTAGAATGTTAGCTTTACTTCCACCACTGTGGTTTGAAAATCAGAACTTTTTGATCCCACATGAAATGCAGCCTGGAATTTTTATCCAAGCTCCATGTACTCATTTATAAAACACTGGGATGGTGTTTTTCCCCATTTATACCACAAGTACATATTTGTGATAACAACCATCTACATACTGCTCATTAGGAGCTCTTTACAAGGTTTGTTCACAACACTTGACATATCCCTAAGAATAATTACTAAATGTGTTTAATCACTTTAATTTGTTTTAAAACAAATCTGTCAGGTAGCCTCTACAACCATGAAAAACTGGCACTGATGGAGGGCTTTTCATAGATGTGTCCAACACTTTGTTATTCGAAATAAAGTAATTCTCAAAAGAATGAGAAGATAAGCTAAAGACTGGGAGAAAAAATATACTCAAAAGGCATATCTTTAGATAAAGGACTGTTATCCAAAAGTATACAAAATAAACAATTAAAACTCACCAATAAGAAAATGAACAACTGAAATTTAAAACTGGGCAAAAGACCTGAATAGACATCTCACCAAAGAAGATACAGATTATAAATAAGCATATGAAAAGATGTTCAACATCATACGTCATTAGGAAATTGCAAATCAAAACAAGATAGCACAATATACCTATCAGAACAGCCAAAATCCAAAACACTGACAACATCTAATGTTGCCAAGGATGTGGAGCAACAGGAACCCTCGTTCATAGCTGGTGGGGATGCAAAAATGGTACAGCCACTTTGGAAAACATTTTGACAGTTTGTTACAAAACTAAATATACTCTTACCAGCAACTTCACTCCTTGATATTCACCCAAATGAGTTGAAACCGTACCTCCACTCAAAAATCTGCACAGGGTGTTTAAAGCAGCTCTGTTCAGAATTGCCAAAAGTTGACAGCAACAATGTGCCTTTAGTAGGTGAATAAACAAACTGTAGAACATCTAGACAATGCAATATTAGTCAACTCTAAAAAGAAATGAGTGCCATGAAAACATGGAATAGCCTTAAGTGAGAACTGCTAAGTGAAAGCAGCCAATCTGAAAAGGGTACAGACTATATGATTCCAACTACATGACATCAATTTTGCTGTGAACCTGAAACTTCTCTTTTAAAAAGTCTGTTTTTTTTTTTGTTTAAACAATACAGAACAACAAAAAATGTAATTCAAGATGAAAGAACTGGATTTTTAAGGACATTCTCCACTATTTTTCCTGAGGAATAGATGTTCTTTAGAAAGAAACTTCAATTTATATTTGATCTTACATGACATGTTCAGTAGAAAAAAAAAAGGCAGATATGTCAATCGAAGCCAGATGACTTCAGGAAAGACCTAGGTGCTACCACTCAATCAATCAACAACTATGGGTTCTGAAAACCTAAAAAGAAATATTATCTTACATTTCTCCTACTTTCTCACACATCCTGTTTCCTCAAAGACGGAACAAGAGACAGTTCAGCAATGGCTAAATATATGCCGAAATCAGGCTCCTCCTACTGGTAAATTCAAAGTCTTTGTCCTTTCTAATAATTAAAAAAATAAATAAAAGAAGAATAAACATCAAGGAAAAGAAAAAGAAATGTTAAAATCAAAAGACAGACAAGAAATAAACACTGCTATACACAATAGCAAATTCAACCAGCTGCGCTGCTCCTGGGGTGCAGACATGAACGACATTTTCTGGAGGCCCCTTGTCCCTCTATGGTCTCACTGTTCACAGGAGGAAAGCAGGAAAGTGTGTAAGGCACAAACCCGGCACAGCATTAGACTCTTCATATACCTGCCAAGTCTTCTGCAATTAACCTTCCAGCAGGCACCCATAGCCAAAAGCTAACTATTGTGTTTACTGAGGGTAAATAATACATGAGGGCATTAAAAAATAATGGTGAAGGAAGAATGTTCCATCAGCTGCTTCTATGTGCTCTTTGTAGATACAAATATGAATGATACAACCATGCACTAATGGGGCAGATTATTTCTAATGAACCCACACTATAGAGGGCATGTCTTAAATTTTGCCAAGGAGTTCAAAGCAGTGACAAGTAAATACACATAATTTATACATAATACCAGGAGGGGAAACCACATATAGAAAAAAAAAAAAAAAAAAGGACTCTTCCTTAAATCTAGCACGAGATATAGCTTATCTTCCAACTCCAGAATTATTTTAATACATCTATTTTAAATTATAAAATAGCAGCAAAGAGAACTTGGGAATGAGAAAAACAAATCACCCTGTATCCCAGATACGGTTATCATTGCCATTTTTCTATCTTCCCTTTGATCTGGTCTCCATCCATAGGCACATCACAGGACAAATGGTAGTTTAGCAGTCTGTACAAAGCCTATTATTTCAAGTAGAAAATAAAAATTGAGAGTCAATTTTTCCTAGAATGACAATATGATGTGCATTAAGTGAACTACACATACATTCCGTATGTTCAATTAGCTTCTTGGATATGTAAAGCCTCCAAAGATGCCTTGAGGCATACAGATTCTCTGCAGCTACAAAGTAAAGAACTGAAATCCTCTATACTAGGGGGAGAAAACACTAAACATAACAAGTTACACAAAAAGTCAGGCACTCATTAGGACTTTTGTGAGGAAGAGTATGATACGGTTTCACTCGACACTTACATATTTACATAATCACAAAGCTTCAGGGACATAACATCTTTAAAACCAACAAGATACAAAAAGCAACAGGGGTCTATAGGTCAGTTATTTCCAATATTCTTATCACTAAGAATATGAAGTAAAAACAGAGGGCAGAGGCTGTTTAAGATCTGAGTTCCAATTCTTTTTTTTTTTTTTTTTTTTTGAGACGGAGTCTTGCTCTGTCATCCGGGCTGGAGTGCAGTGGCCGGATCTCAGCTCACTGCAAGTTCCGCCTCCCGGGTTTACGCCATTCTCCTGCCTCAGCCTCCGGAGTAGCTGGGACTACAGGCGCCCGCCACTTCGCCCGGCTAGTTTTTTTTTTTGTATTTTTAGTAGAGACGGGGTTTCACCATGTTAGCCAGGATGGTCTCGATCTCCTGACCTCATGATCCGCCCGTCTCGGCCTCCCAAAGTGCTGGGATTACAGGCTTGAGCCACCACGCCCGGCCCTGAGTTCCAATTCTAAGAGTGCAATCTTAAGCATCTTACAACGTGTCTCCCAGTTGTTTAAAAAAAAAAATACAAAAAGATACACACATACATGTTATAGGACTGTTGTGACAATCTAGTGACTTAAAGTACCTGAACAGTGGAGGATAACATTAGTGAGAACTGACTATAACACCACACATTGTTCTAAGGGCTTCATGTGAATTTTAATCCATTAATCTTCACATAGTCCTACTTACGAAGGCAGAAGAAACTACTGCTATCCCCTCTTTACAGAGGAAATCGAGGCCCAAGAGAGGTCAACGACTTGACCCAAATCCCTGCAATACTGTCTTTCAATGGACTTAACACAAAAAGAATACTCAATAATTAGACTACACTTGCTACATGCCAGGAACTGTTTAAGCACTCTGCATATATCAACTCATAGAATCCTCTGCACAATCCTGAGACAGGCACTTTAATTATTTCCCATTTCACAGATGAGTGAATTGAAGTCCAAGAAACTAGACTATATCTTCCAAGGTCATATAGTTGAGAAATACTGAAAACTAAGGTATTAAGTATTTTGTCACACAAATTTTTCTTATTTTCATGATTTTATTAAACATAATTCCCAAGTTTTTAATCAGCATGTGATCTTTCAATGCGTTGCCAAGGTTCTAGAGAAAAATAAAAGATATTCAATATTTCAGTTAGGCCTAAACAGTTCTACTAAAGACAAGTAAGCAATTTGCAACCGACTGTTCCAAACCCTGCCACTGTGAATAATCAAGAACCTCCATTTCCACTACTGAGTATCACTTAGCAGGATACGCAGCCTGGGAACAAATGACAAAGGACTCCAGAAAAGAGAAGAATCTCATTCTCAACTTCAATGATAAGAAAAACTCTATATAAAACTTTCTTTGCCATCTCTGAAATGTGTATTATTGTAAGGATGGGATATCTTTCTGTACGCTGACTATGGGGCTTTACTAGTCTCCCCCAGGTTTACTGCTGAAAATTGTCACAATTCTAGAGAAGCAGAGGAAAGCATGCAGCAGACACATCTTCTGATTTTTACTGGCCACAACAAGGCATGTTTAACTGGTTTCCTAAACCAGCATCCCTAGTTCAGCTCACAAAGACTGAAGACCAGCAGCAGTGTGCATGGCCCACCGCAATGCTCCAGGCACAGGGCTGGGGCTATTCTCTTCCCTCCACCCCGAAGCCCCCACAACACCTAGAGCACACTCAGGTGCATCTCCGCTTCCTCTGAAGAGGTGTTCCAAATAAGAACTCTGCACTAACATATTTCCATAGATGATGTCTAGATGTCTACCATTACCTTCCAACCATATCCCCAAGTTAAAAAAAAAATGTACAAATAATTTGCGATCAAATCTATCTCCAAGGTAACTATTTTGAACACGAAAAGGACAATATCTATACTGTAAGCCCCATCAAATTACTGAAATGTTTTGTGCACTAATAAAGTTATTCATAATTGAGCATACTTTTTTATTAATATGCTACTTTACATGTATTAACAAAGGTTATAACCACTTTCTTTTCAAGAAAAGAAATTTTTTCATTATTTTGTTTTTGAGTCAAAATAACTTTTTCATTAGAAGCATTTCATGAAACTCTTCCCTTTTCAAAATTCACACCAACGATATTTTTAAATGGATTTTAGCCTCATAACTTCAATACAAAATTCTTCTGATACCTAACCAATGCCAAAATAAACATTCAAAAGGTTGCTACTGTTTTTCTCTTCTAAAAAAGATACATAGAGTGAACGCTTTGGGAATTAATGCAAAAATAGCATGAATCAAGAGGAACTGGGAGCATCTGCTCAGTCTGTGGAAATGTGTTATACACAGATTCTATGTGTAAAGACAAAAGGACTCAGTCTCTAACAGGAATATAAAAAGAATCTTAAACATGCAGATGCTGCCAGCTTCTAGCACATTCCAGTGACAAATCTCAGTTTCCAAAACCACTACTAAACATCTGAAAGGAGCAAAACCACCTCAAAGTGAGACAAGATATCTGGACAACAGAAAGTTGAAGTCCCTGCCACATAAGCTATCCACTTTATTTGGGATTCATTAGGATTTCCACAGACAGAGCTATTAGAAACAACGTGCTCTTCTTCAGTTTGTACATATAAAACCCTTTGTTTCATGAAATGTCCTTTAAAACACAAATAGATCACAAGCCAGGCCAGGAAAAAGTCTGCACATACCTGGACACCTCACCTCCAATCTGAAAGGCTCCAGTCACCCAGCACTGAAGGGTGAAGGGGGCTCAGGGAGGTCCTAGGAGTCCTCCTGAGCAGGGGATCAGTAAATGACCCATACTCTACTATTAATGAGAGGTGAATTCTGTAACCTGTAAGTCTAGAGATATTATAAATTTATAAGTATTAATTTAATTTTAAAATGTAACACAGGGTACCCAGAATGTTTTTTGTTTGACTTTGACAGTCTAAGATCTAACATATGTTGTATCCAAAAACAGACAACTGTTTTTGTTTTCACCTGGAAACTGGCAGGCAGGGCAAACAACACACACTACATGAAAGTGGTAGCTCTCGCCTCTCATTTTAATCTTCCTAAAGAACTCTGAACATGTTAATACAATGATTCCACATTTTAAGTTTTCCTTTAAATACTTTCTGTACTTTTTTCTTGAGCCAAATCTGCCCAACAGATTTGAACACAAGGGCACATTCATATTTTTATGTAACTATTAAATTTCTATTATCTAAACTACATGCATCCAAAGCATGAACACCAAACGACATTCTGGCAACACTTTAAAACTAAGCTGCAAAGTCTGGCTTTTATGTGCAGCATAAAACCCACTTAGAGCACTAAACCACCATTTCTTAAAAAGACAAACCTTTAAATAATTTATAGCACTAGTAAATCTAGAGTTCCTGGTAGATTTTAAAACAGTATTTAAAGTATCACTTTAGATTAAAACCAGCAGCAAGAAGTCTACTTCCTTATGTCATAACAAGCCAAGTTAAAATGCAATACTAGCAGGCCATCTAGTGACCAATTTAGGGTCTAGGAAAATAAAAAATCCTGATTTGTTAGTGTCTCCTATTTTCTTAAATAAATACATACCAAACAAAGAAAGTGAAGATGCTGTGAGAAAATGCTGAGAAATGCAGCCTTTTTATGAATGACCACTTTATCTATCCCGATTATATTACATAGTCACAGTGAAAGAGAAGGCAACCCAGAAAATGACAGAGAATTCTTAACTTTATGTAAAGTATCCATGGTAACCAAAGGACCCATCATCCTATACTATCCATTGTACAGCATACTAAAAACATTTTTCTTGGACAATGAAATAAATACTGTATCTTACTGAAGACCATTAAACTCTTCCAGTTACAATTCACTTCCAAAGAGTCTCTCCAAAGGAATACAGAGCAACAGATAAAAGCAAACTCTACCTACCACTATTATTTCCATGAAGACGGTGCTTTTCAAACACCTTCATTCTCTGGGAAGTCCCAGACTATAGTACTTTCTTCTCTCTAATAAGAAGTGGTATACAATGGGAAATATATACAGTGTTTGGTCTTTGTCCTCAGTTCTTGGCACAGAGCTCCTAAAACCCTTGAAATCCCCTAAGTGATCAATGTGTCTCTGGAGTGCTGAGGAGAGGACTCTTGGCTGAAGGGCTCCTAGACAGCTTCATGATGAGGACTGGGACCAGAAAGTCCAAGTCACCATCACAGGGTTGAAACTTTCAGCTTCACTCTTCTCCCCTGACCTCTGGGGAGCAGAAAGGCATTAGAGAGATTGAGTTCAATCACCAATGGCCTATGATTTAATCAAACGTGCAACTTAAAGCCTACATAAAAACGTCTAAATGATGGGGTTCAGAGAGCCTCCTGGTTGGTGAGCACACGGAGGTACTGGGTTGGGGGTGGGGTTGAAGATCATGGAGAAAACATGGAAGCTCTGCCACCCCTTCCCTGCACATCTCTCTTCCATCTGGCTGTTACTGAGTCTATAAGAAACTGGGAGTAGCAAATAAAGCATTTTACTGAGTTCTGTGAGTTGTCCTAGCCAATGATCAAACCTAGTGTGGGGACAAGGTAGGGAGGTAGGAAATCTTGGATTTATTATCAGCCAGGCAAGAAAGTGGGTAGCCTGGGCACCCCATTTGGGCTGGGATCTAAAACAGGGCAGTGTATAGGAGTGAGCCCTTAACCTGTGAGGGCTGAGCTAACTCCAGATAGCTAGGGTCAAATTTAAATTGAATCACTGGATACCAGATGATATCAGAGATTAAACAAACTGGTTATTGTGAGGAAAATAGTCTTCAAAAGTCTTAGAAAACTAAGCTTGAAAAGTGGATAAAATGTACTTAGCTTATTTTAGAAATAAAGTTGTCATTATAGAGAGTATAACCCTTTACCACTTAGATTTATGTTTTAGGACTTACAGAAATCATAATTCACTAGGCAAAATGTGCCTCTTTCCAAGGAAAATTAGATAACCTACAAACACCTTTCTTATTGCGCTTACACAGAACAAGCATTTCACACTAGCTGGGCACAGGTATGAGCAGTTTATTTCTTTAATGAACATTCTTTCCAACCCAGATAGTGTTGTCTTTGATCTGCTCAAGTACTTTAAAAGTACTCAAGAAATAATCTTTCTAAGGTCAACGAAATGCCCATGCCTCTTCCATTTCTTAATCCCAACTACAGTTAGGGAACAACTGATCAAGGAATGTGAAAGAGAGTCAGAGAAAAGATTCTATTTCAGAAATAAACTAGAAATGGAAAGAATCTGGATACAAGTAAAGGCAGTGTAGTAGAAACATGAGTGTGTAGGCTGCAGAACCAATCAGAACTGTGTGCAAACCTCACTCTCTCTAACTGAACTATCTGGGAGAAATAACTTCACCTCTGGAATCTGTTTCCTCATCAGCAAAATGAAGATAATTATAAATACTTATCAGTTTCAATGTAAATTGGATGCAATAATGCCACTGCAGTACCTAACACAGGGCCTAACACATAGTAAGAGTTCAACTGATAAGTTACTACTGATGGTCTCCATCTCTGCCTGTGATGGTTAATACCATGTGTCAACTTGATTGGATGGAAAGGATACAAACTACTGATCCTGGGTGCGTCTGTGAGGGCATTGCCAAAGGAGATTAACATTTGAGTCAGTGGGCTAGGAAACGCAGACCCATTCTTAATCTGGGTGGACACCATCTAATCAGCTATAAGCACGACTAGAATATAAACAGGCAGGAAAATGTGAAAAAAGAGACTGGCCTAGCCTCCCAGCCTACACCTTTCTCCCATGCTGGATGCTTCCTGCCCTCAAACATCAGACTCCAAGTTCTTCAGTTTTGGAACTCAGACTGGCTCTCCTTGCTCCTCAGGCTGCAGATGGCCTACTGTGGGACCTTGTGATCATGCAAATTAATACTTAATAAACTCATATATATATATGTGTGTGTGTGTGTGTGTGTGTGTATATATGTGTGTGTATATATGATGTGTATATATGTGTGTATATATATGTGTATATATGTGTGTGTATATATATATTCCATTAGTTCTGTCCCTCTAGAGAACCCTAACATACTGCCCATGGCATTCTCTTTCAGCACACATGTTTATATATCCTTTTACATAATGCTGGTTAATGTAGGACCCCTAACCTTCACCTCCCTACTCCAAACACATACTCTAAAGCTACATAGATTTAGTTATTATTCCTTGCTTTAAAGCAACATGGTACGTGATATATTCATCCCCTTCACCTCCCCATCTATATTTAGATTGTACTGTGTGTCCTCCCATAACCCACCTTTGGAAAACCTAGCAAATGTCTTTGTGATAACAATGAAGTTGAATGAACTGAATTTGCTACCCCTGGCTACAGGCAGTTCGATATGAAAAGTACACATTATAGCAAGTCACTTTGCAATGAAGTACAGTGGGCAAATGCACAACTGGCATGTCTAAGGATAAACTTTGAGCTGAATGTCAGGTATTCACTGGTTTCTCCATGTGCCCTAATGCCCACTGGGATTCAACTTAGTAAGAAAAACAACCAAAAGAAAATAAATGCCAGATATAGTTGTGTGTATATGTGTATTTCTTCCTTCAATTGCATTTTAAAATTCTACATCATAGTATAAAAGAAGAGAAATAAATGAATCTATATATGGTCATTCTAGTCTATACCCTATAAACAAAATAACAGTGGTGAAGACCAAACATTAAGGTCCATGAGGCCAAAATGTTTATTGGTTAATTCACTGCCACATCTCCAGTGTTCACAAAAGTGCCTACCACATATAGCACCATCGATTAAATTAACTAAAAAGATCAACTAAGTACAACAGAGAAATACATATGCTTTCATTGGGAAGTGAAGTCATTTATTCAGAAAAGCATGTAACAAATATTGAAAAGGAGGGTGATATCAAAAGAAAGCTATCAAATTAAGTAGGCATTTGCATTTCTTCTTTTGTCACCACCCACCTTTAAGATAAAAATTAACAGTTTTTCAAAAGAAAATTTCTCTCTCCTAAATGAACACAATCAGAATCCCTTACTGGATGTAGATTTAATTACATCTCACTTAAGTGTAAGGAGAACACTCCTGAAAGTAAAAGCCAGAGGTGTAAGAAAATGACTGAAATTCTAGATGCAGAATCCAACATGTCCATGAACAAGTTTCTTCATTTCTCTGAACTACTTCAAATGTGTACTGTATGAATAAAATTAAACAACATATGAAAAGAGCTTAACACAAAGACCATTTGGAAAACTACCACAGTAATTCAGGTGAGAGATAGTTGGAAGCTAAATTAGGAAAAAAAGGCCATTTTTCCAACTGAAATAAACAGAACAAGTTATTTTAAAAGACAACATACTACATATATATGTCCCTTATAATAAGGACTCAGCAAATGTTAATTTCTTATCTATCCTTCTTTTTCAATGAAACTGTCCAATCATCAGATTGTCTAGCAGGCATAATATAGATTAGTATCCATATGAAAGGAAGAACAATTAGCATAATCATTAATTAGGTACAAATAAATTAGGAGAAAGGCATTAACTAAGACCACAGAGATAAGACAAGCAATAGCACCAAACTATGAAGAATTGTGAACACAAATCATCTCTCCTCTTTATTTTATCTTATTTTCAGTGATGTATTTTATTTTATTATTTTTTTTTAATTTCAGACAGGGTCTCACTCTGCCATCCAGGCTGGAGGGCAGTGGCACAATCATAGCTCTCTGCAGCCTCAAACTCCTGGGCTCAAGAGATCCTCCAGCCTCAGCCTCCTGAATGGTTGGGACATGCCACCACACCTGACTACTTTTTAAAAAAAATTTTCGGAGACAGAGACAGGATCTCACTATGTTGCCCAGGCTGGTCTTGAACTCCTGGCCTCAAGCAATCTTCCTGCTTCAGTTTCCCAAAGTGCTGGGATTACAAGTGTGAACCACCACACCTGGCATACAAATCGTCTCAATTCCATAAACAATGGGAAAATCAGTAAGTGTTTTAGAGCAAAAAAGGGAAATGCTTAGACTACACTTTAGAAAGATGATTTTGTGAATATCATAGGATGGACAAAAGGGCACACAGAACTGGAGGTGTGGTAACCAGTTAGGGGAATATGGGATAGTATGATCCTAAAATCACACAGTGTCAATTTACCTTCAGTTTTTAAATCATCAGAGAAAAAAACGCAAGATGCAAAGTCCTGTGCATCACAAATACCACAGGAATCTGTATTTTCATTATATAGAATTATAGTTAAAAACCAACTGAACCCTGAATACAATGTGGAATCCTGGATTGAATCCTGGAACAGGAAGAACGTTAGTGAAAAAATAAGTGAAGAGCTGCAAAATTTTCTCAAAACCAAGTTTTGTTTTGTTTTTTTTTTTCCAAGAAAAACTTAAAATTATCCTCCTCCCTGAAGAAAAAAAAGAGCTTATACATAGGGAAAGTGTCAAACCCAAAGGATACTATTCTAAATAGGGCCCCAAAGAAGTGATTACGAATTTAAAGAGAGAAAGATGGGACGAAGATGGGAGAAACCTGTGGCATCCAACACAAATCAAGCTTAATAATCCCATAAACATGTCTGAACTATCTGGAATTTATAGTCAAAGATTAATAAGCCCCATAAAATTATATAAAATGGTATCTGTTAAATATGTGCATTTTTCTAGGATTTTATAAAACACTTATGAATCACTAACTAGATATTTAAAAAATCAAAACAAATAATAAAACTGTATAGCCATCTCTCAGTATCTGAGGGGAATTGGTTCCAGGACCCCTTGAGGACACCAAAATCCACAGATGCTCAAGTGATATAAAATGGCACAGCATTCACATACAATCTACATACATCTTCCCATACACTTTATATCATCTCTGGATTACTTATAATACCTAATACAATGTAAATGTTATATAAGTAGTTGTTACATTGTTTTCTTTTTAAAATTTGTATTCTTTTTCATCGTTGTATTAATTTTCCTGAATATTCTCAATCCATGGTTGTTTGAATCCACAAATGTGGAACCCACAGATACAGAACCCCAGATAAAAAGGGTCAACTTTGTAACACTGATATGGCAAATTTCAAATTAAAAAAAGATAGGTTCAGTATACAAAAAAACTCAAACAAAACTACGATCAAAATGAAAAGGAAAAATACTAGAACTATAGTTTCAATAAAAATGAGATGGATTTAATATCTATGTCTATAACTAGAATTTTATACAAATTTCTAAGAAAACGACATACAACAGCAACAGAGTAAAACTGAAGAGAAAGGATAAACAATGCATTGAAAACAAAACAGACATTTCAAAAGACAGCATCACCTAACAAATGAAAAGGCCAGCCAATCTACAATCATAAACTTTCTTGAGCCCATTGCAGAACTGAGGTGAAAAAAAGTAGTGAAACAAGTGACAAGTCCCACCAAGAAAAGATCAGGCACATGAACTGCTTACCTTTAGCAGAACATGGAAGGAAGAGGTGGCTACAATAAAGGCAGGTAAGAGGAAAAGAGCTAAAATGTCTTTAAAACTTTTAAAGGCTGAGTGTGGACTAGTGTGACAGGCTTAGTACAATGGGGGACCGGGGGTACCACACACAAGGGGTCCTGAACTCACTCACAAACATGCCTATGGCAGGTGCTCAGAACATAAATCAGGAGGAGGTCTAGAGACTAAAAAGAGTCTTCCTCAGTGGGGCACAGGCAAAAAAAAACTATGCTCACTCACTAGACCCTTCTTTCATAACCACAAAAGCCTTTAAGCTAAAGAAAAAGGAAAGGAAACCCTCAAACCTTCCCAGGGTCCTCTGTTTCTGGGGGAGGGGTGGAAGCAAATATGGTCTGCCAAAAAGAAGGAGATGAAGGAAATCCTTTTGGGCTCAAGACCCTGCATTCATACAAACCAGGTAGCCAGTACAAAACAGATACAAAACATGCTAATGCATGTGAGGAAAAGAAAACTCCCCTCCAAGCCTCCCAGGGTGAAAGCAGAGATTAGCTGTTACGCAGGGAGAGGAAGAAGCACTGAGAAAAACCCACCTCAAGACTCAGGAACACAGTTCAAGCCTTAGACTGAAGGTGGGCCAGGAAACTAAGAATCATCACCACTTCCCAGTCATGAGCCTAGCACCAAGTGATAAGCCACAGCAGTATGCTGCTGAGAGACAAACAGGAAGAAGACTCCTTCTGGGAACACTGAGGATGAAGGAGGAACACTAAGAAAAACCCAAGAGCAGGCCAGGCCCCATGCTAAGTACAAGGTAGAAGAGCCCACCACTGCAGAAATTTGAAGCCTGTGATGCAGTAAGAATAACTTCATAAGGAGTAAGGACAGCCAAATCCAGCTGAGGGCTAAATCAACCTACTACAATAACAGTATGACAGAAAATGGGCCGGGCGCGGTGGCTCAAGCCTGTAATCCCAGCACTTTGGGAGGCCGAGACGGGCGGATCACGAGGTCAGGAGATCGAGACCATCCTGGCTAACATGGTGAAACCCCGTCTCTACTAAAAAATACAAAAAAAAACTAGCCGGGCGACATGGCGGGCGCCTGTAGTCCCAGCTGCTTGGGAGGCTGAGGCAGGAGAATGGCGTAAACCCAGGAGGCGGAGCTTGCAGTGAGCTGAGACCCGGCCACTGCACTCCAGCCTGGGCGGCAGAGCAAGACTCCGTCTCAAAAAAAAAAAAAAAAAAAAAAAAAAAAAAAACAGTATGACAGAAAATGAAACATGCCCATGACATAAACACTACCTCAATCTCTACTGTACATCTAGACATAATGTCCAGCATTCACAAAAAATTACAAGATACACCAAAAAGCAAGAAAAACTACCCACTGTCAAGAGATATGACAAAGAAATCTCAACAAAATGAGATTCAGAAATAACACACATGTTCAAACCATAAGGCAGGAATTTTTTTTTTTTTTCCTTTGAGACAGTCTCAGTTTGTCACCCAGGCTGGAGTGCAGCGGTGTAATCTCAGATCACTGCAACCTCTACCTCCCAGGTTCAAGCAATCCTCAATCTAGGGCTTTTTAACTAGGATTAGGTTAAAGGATCTAATGAAAAAGTGGACAGCATGCATGGAGAGATGGAGAATTTCAACAGAAAAATGTCAAAAAAAAAAGTCAAATAATGAGAATTGTTTTTTAATGATTATCAGAATTTAAAAATTCCTTCTATGAGCATATCAATAGATTGGATACAGTTAAGGAATCAGCAAACTTAAAAATCAGTTATTAGAAATTATCAAAGCTAAAATGTTAACAGAAAAGGGATGAAAGAAACACAGCACCTAAAAACTGTGGGACAATATATTATTTAACATATGGGTAACTAGAGTACCAGAAGAAGAGTGAAAAAGGCAAAGGAAATACTTAACATGATAATGGCCAAGAGTTTTCAAAAACTAATGAAAAAAAATATGTATCTACCCAAGCAGGTTGGGGAATTCTAAACAGGAAGAAAAAAGACCTAAATCAACTACAAGACCTAGACACATGATATTAAACCCACTAAAATCCAAGGAGTAACAGAAAATCTTAAATTCATACACAAAAAAAAATCACACAGAGGAACAAAGAATCACATTATACTTCTCATTAGACATGAAGCAAACAAAAAAAAAATGGAACATCTTTAAAGCACTAAAAGAAAAAAAAAAATCTGTCAATGCAGAATTCTATGCCCAGTAAAAGTATTTTCTAAAAACGAACAAACAGATGAGAAAGACTGATAAAAAGCCTTTCCAAATTCATTCCCCTGTGCCTCCCAGTATGCCATGGACATAACTGAAATCATGATTTCTAACACACTTCCTAGGAGTTAAACACTCTTATGTCTGTTTCTATCACTTATAATGTAAATTCCTCAAGGATGGAGACACTGCTGATAAATCTTTGCATTACTAGCGCCTAGCACTGTAAAATCTACAAAGGTGGGCTTTTAATCAATGTGTGGTTGATGATGGATGATGAAAGAATGGATGCTGGGGCAGCTTTGGAGAGATGAGAAGGAAGCTAAAAGTAGAACAACAGGATTAGAACAAGAGTGCAGAAGTCATTTAAAAAGAAACCTAGAAGGCAGAGATGACGAAGCAAAAACCTCCTGGGATGTCTCAGTGACCTGCAAATAATGATATCTGAACAGTAAATACAGAGAAAAACATCAGAGCATATTGATTTACATTATTTATATTTATTCAGCTACAATGTTTGGATAAAATAAATAAAATAGGAAGGAAAGTCCCACATTATCTACCTGGTAGATATAATGTGGAAAAAATCAAAGGCTAAATGTTTATAATATATTCAGACAAAGAAATTTCTTTAAAGTTGTATGTCGAATATATCCAGTAAGACAGACTAGATGAAAGAGGTTTATAAGATACACTAGATGAAAGAGGTTTATTACAGGATTTTGTAGACTAAGAGGGAGTTCGAACTCCAAAACTCACAGTTAGGACAGAATGAAGAAAGATGATGCCTCATTTTCTGTGTACCCCTAGGTCAGGACTTAACAGCAAAGGGTGGATGCATGACAAGGTGACAGGGTAATCACTGACCCAAGACCTCTACCCACACAGAGGCCAGATCCTCTCCAACTATAGTGAACTATGTAACCCTCCAACGAAAAGGGGAAAGGGGACTGAGGGTAGTATGGACAAAGCACAAGGGAAAGAAAACTTCTAAAAACCCAGACTAAAGTCTGAAGGAACCCTGCACTTGCTAGTGGACCTGAGTACCCTGGAGAACATCAAGCCTCTTCATGCCTCCATATGCCCAGCCACCCAAAGGTCCTTATGTCCTAGAAACTTACATCCTCCACAGGTCCCTCTCTAGAATCCACCCATAAGGAGATCATCATGTTATCACAAGGAAAATGTGGGCGCTCTAAATGTCTAAGAAAAGTTAACTACTTTGTATACCTCAAATTGAAAAATACAACACTATCAAGTTACAGGACTGAACAATCATGGCTGGATTTTCTGTTAGGTATTTTTTTGTGGTAAAATTACTGGTAAAGTACAAGACTGTTTGACTCCTAAGCCTCCTGAGGTTTATACTGACGGCGATATTTCATATACCGCACATTCATGGTGTTCCCCAAAACACCTCACACTGACATACAGACACAGAACACTGTTGGCATTTCAAAGCATTTAAAATATAAATGTCACTCAACATTAACACCACCATTTTTTTTTGGAGGGGGAAGATTATGAGAGAGATATAATTTTTCTCTGATGATTCCTTCTTTCATCTTCTCTTACCCGTTCCTGTAGAAGTTCCACAACTTGCTGGACACAGTCATTTACATCACAGGAGTCTGTTTTCAGCACCAGCTCAGGGGCTTCTGGCTTTTCATATTCAGAATCGATCCCAGTGAAACCTGTGAAAGGTACCAGATAACAGAGTAGGATGGAAAATAAAATTAAAATTGCTTCGTTTTTTCAGCGCAGACCTCTGCTACATTCAAGTTAGTATCTGCGCTGTCCTCCAAGTCACAGGATTATAGTAATGAGGTGTCTTTCTTGGGAGATTTCTAATTAAACTTTTTTTTTTTTTCCTGTACTGGGGGCCATTTTAAACTGCAAAACTACCCAAAATTGCATAAATATGTAAAAAATGTGGCACCAAATAGGCTGCACAAAGAAAAACTTTTTATAGTTTGAGAACTAAACCCAGAAGGCAAAGTGCTGTCTTGTCGATTTTCGCTGGGAACTGTGTCAGGTGTGTCAGACGTGCTGCACTGACCGTGAAAGTGCCAGGAGTATTGATGTGGAGATTACAAATACATTTTGTCAAGTAGGCAAATTCATAAATATCGAATTCACAAATAGTAAGAATCAATTCTGCTACTTTTGTCACCTTTTCTCTTTCTTTTTTGTCTTAAAAAAATGCCCAAGTTGCCTGTGAAGATGTACGGAATTAATATCAGGGGATCCAAAGCATCTCAATTTCTCTACAGGACATGGACAAAAAACCAAACCTGACAAGATTATTTTCTTCTCAACGCAAAAACAAACACTAAGTCAATCTGTCCAGTATATTCATAAGAATTATCCGTGGACAAATTGAAGCTCTGCAGGCTTCTTCTGCCATCAGATAACAAGTGTTAAGTCAAATCAACTACTATTTGCTTAAACTAAACATAAATAAGGATAGTAAATAGATCACAAAATAAATTACACAATCAAATATAATTTTAGTAATAACCACTATTTAGATTTTTCCTACAGTATATGTGTTACCATATAACTGCTAAGGAAAGAGCAAATAGATGACAATCGTCCAGAGAGGGTTAGCCGAGTTAAAGATAGGCTATTCCTATCTTATACCCCTGACCTTACCTCACACGTAAGTCATTCAAGGCTTGTCTATCTTGGAAAGCTTAGGTCACTCTTAGGTTAGAATGGTACGCATGAATTTAAAATCATTACCATTAATATTAAGAAATACAGCTAGCAAAAGGGTTCAATAATATAGACTACAAAACTACAGCCCACTTATTTCATTTTTTTCTATTTCCTATTTCTAAGCATCCCCTGCAGTCCTGAACTCAAGAAAAAATTTCTGCATTACCAGTATTCCCATGTAGCAGTGTGTCACAAGAAAATGGCTGGGGAAAAAAAAATTCCGGTTAAGAACACTAATTGTTAAGCTCTGATTCTCAAATGCGACGATATACTGGAATCACCGGGTCCCACCCCATGAGATTCTTATTTCACTGGTCTGCAGTACAGCCTTGGCACTGGATTTTTAAAAGTTCCCAGGGAAATGCTTACATGCAGCAAAGCTTGACAAGCACTGGGTTAGAAGAGGTGGCTTAACATTTTAGAAGCCCTGGAGTTCTCCTACTAGATAATTTATCCATAAGTGATTACAATGATAAATGTAAATTATGAGGAAAAACATATTTAAGTAGGTAATAAAAACTATCTTAAGTAGTCATCATGAAAATAATCGAGATAACATAATGAATGATGCAAGGATATAATGACTGTCCAATAAATGTCACGTAAAGGTCTGTAACAGCCTGAGGCCCCGTGAACATACACAATCTTGTCTGTCCTGGAATGTTTACCATTACAGCTTTGAAACAGAGTTGATAGGGAACTTGTTAAGCACCATTTACAAGTAAAAGCTTTTTAAAAAAATAAGCGACTCTACAATCAGGAACTCCAGCACCATGGCAAACCTAAATATCAGTGTATGCATACAGACACACACACACACACACACACACACTAACCTAAGGAACATTTTATGAACCTCTACTCAGGGGAATATAGTCAACAATTGAGAAAGTAAACAAGAAACTGGACTAATACAAACACACTCCCAGTTATAGAGTACAAACTGTAAGAGACTCAAGAGCATTGTGGACAAGGTCTTATTCATCTTTGAATACCTGGCACCAAATACATACCTTGCAAACAGAAAGCTGAGGACTAAACTTTCACTGTTTATCTTGCCCCAATTCCTGTCTAAGGGGCCTGGGAAGTCATGCCCTACAAACCATAAATTTTCATCAGATAGGTTTTATTTAACCCTATATATCATGACTTCTTTTCCAACCTGACTCTGGCATAACATTGCAAGACAAGAAGAAAATCAAAACATTTTCCCCGAAACATATTTCTTTGCCATATTTTGAAATGGTCCTGCAAAGCTGTTTTTTGTGGGGGGAAATTTGCATCTTTAAAGAATCTTTATTAACAAAACTGTATTTTTTTCTTCCAGACCCTCCCAAAAGAGATTAAGATCTGAACAGGAAACATCTGTCATCTATTGTCTCTAAGGGTAGCCACCGTAAGACTTCAAAAGAACTTTGGTCTCCACAATCTTTATCTTAACCTGAACATTCTCCTTCTATCAATCCCAGGTCTTTAGACAAACCCAACCAATTGTCAACCAGAAAACTTTTAAATTCACTTATATCCTAGAAGACACACGACAACCTGGCTTTGAGTTGTCCCATCTTTCTGGACCAAACCAATAGATTTCTTTTATGTATTTGATTGATGTCTCATGCCTCTCTAAAATGTATAAAACCAAGCTATGCCCCGACCACCTTGGGCACATGTTCTCAGGACCTCCTGAGGGCTGTGTCATGGGCCACGGTCAATCGCATTTGGTTCAGAATAAATCTCTTCAAGTATTTTACAAGAGTTCAACTCTTTTCGTCACGAAAGCATTGGCAAATGTGTGTTGAATATTCCACTCCCACTCCACCTTCTCATCCATCCAACAAGCATTAACTGTGTGTGTCACAGCTATATGCTTTGGGTGATGTACTGTGCTAAATTCTAAACACACAAAAATGTTCACTATGATCTCCCTGCTCACCAGCAGCTTACTCCAGCCAGGATGACAAACCTTCTTCCCTCACCAATCCATTCTTGCAAAAACAACAAAACCAACTACAATTAAAATAAGTAAAAGGTTTAGACTTTATTTAGGATCCACCATTTTGCTTTTCTGTGCCAAATTTCTACACAAAGACTGATCTGAAAACTGGCCACTGAGACAGTAATATAGGAGGTGAAGGGTTAAACAGGTTTTCCTCCAATTGTCCTAAATTATTCTGGTCAAGCAGCCTGCTCTTTCTAAGTCAAGAAAGTAACAGCTTAATGGGGTAGAGGGTTGACAGGCAGGAGTCCCCATCAAGGAACTGATTCTCCATAGTCCCATTACCTGAGGTCAGCCTTGCCCATGGAACTAATGTTATCACAGCAGATGGAACTTGACCCAACTGCCAAAGCATTCCCAGGTCCAAATACAGAAGAACCCAGAATAACCACCATTTTCCTTCCCACTCTATCTTTTTCTTTTCAGGGCCAAAAACTGAATGCCAAAATCTATCATTGAGAGAGTTCCCGGGAGTTCCTGTGACAGTCTCAGACTATCACATTCCCTGCTGGGAAGGCAAACTTAAAAGTTACCTGCAGGACTCACTGATTCCTAAACAATGCTATCTTTAGTTAGTTGTTTTTTCTTTCTTTCTTTCTTTTTTTTTTTAAATACAGCAAGTCCTTTGTTTCTGTTAACAATAATAGAACAGGACAAGTCAAGGAATGTCTACAAGATAAATAGTATGATTGATATCAAAGGCCAGAGCAGAGCTGGCTTCTAAATTTCTCCCTCAATGTCTAAATGTCCACCACAGTTGAAACTCTGGGAAGTGGACCATAAAACCTAAAAAGCGAGGTATAGAGCTGGCCCTTGGTAATCAAGTGGATTTGTTCCAGGACTCCCTGTGAATACCAAAATGTGAGGATGTGCAAGTCTCTTACATAAAATGGTGTACTATTTGCATATAACCTATGTTCATTCTCTTATATACTTTAAATCATCTCTAGATTATACCTAGTACAATGTAAATGTTATATAAATAGATGTTATACTATATTTGTTATTTATACTATTTTTTAATTGCTGTATTATTTTATATTGTTTCTTCTGGAATATTTGCAATTCACGTCAGTTGAAACTACACACGTGGAACCCACAGATGTGCAGGGTCAGCTGTATATATTTTAATAGAATCAGTGATATGTTAATTCCATCTAAATTCAACAATGGTACATGAAATGAATAAGGGACCATTCCAAGGATTGTAATAAAGTACAAGGCATTATCCTCGTCATCAAGATGCTTATCATTCAGGCATTTTTTCCAATAGCTATGGGATTTCCTCCATTTTCCCTGGAACAAAGAAAGTAGAATTGGTGGCAGCAGGCAGCTGATGTCCAACTTAATGTTAAGCACCTAATTTTCTCAAGCAGGTTTTCACCAACTCCCAAGCCCCAACTCTGGCTACTGAACAGGATTCCAAAAGGATCAACAAGACTCATTTAGCCCAGCACCAGGCACTGCTGCTATGCCTGAGGGATAGAATAGTGTAATAAGAACTACATTCTCTCCTCAAGGAGCTCCAAGTTACTCTAACATTTCCAATCTCTTAGAAAATATCCTAAGCAAAGTGAAACTGGGAAGAAAATATTACTGACCTTTAATTTCTCCTGCCCGGGCTTTTTTGTAGAGTCCTTTGACATCCCTCTGTTCACAAACATGCAGAGGAGCATCAACAAATACTTCAAAAAATGGTAAACTTGCACCCTCATGAATCTGCCTTGCATTGTTGCGATCCTTAAAAAAATAAAAAATAAAAATAAATAAAAAATGATCACGCAAATCAAAAAGGTACTATGTTAATATTACAAATGAGTAAAAAGTGCTTCTCATCTAATTTAGTGGGAAATAGACAAAATTTATGTTTTTAAATATAAACTGAAAAAAAATCCAAGAAATTATTAGGTTAATTCCTATTACTCGTGACAATTTTAAAAGGCATACTGTTCTACTAACCCAGAATACTGGGGAGTTACAGAAGGAAAACAATGAATGCACCACAAACTCTTTCACCCAAATTCTATGTGGATCCTGAGCCAAAGCCCAGCTTGAATGCAGGTGTCATCAGGCTTCTCTCTAAAGTCACATTCAAACCCAGCCTAAGCTGGCATGAAAACAACTGCACGAGAAAGATTCATTCAGAATCCTGAGGCTAGTTTCTTTGCCAAATGCAAGCCCCCTGCAGCCACTTCTCCTCTCTAACACTCCCAAAACTTAACTTTTCTGCTCCTAACTCCCAACTCTCTAGTAACCACCCTTGTAGTTCCCTCTAAACCCTCCCCACTCTGTCCTTTGGAACAATGTTTCCTTCATAAGTCAATCTTTTCTTCTTTCTGGTCTTCAAAACCTAATTCTCCCTTTGTTCCACATTTATACTCCATTAACCAAAGTGTAGTTGTCAATATTTTCAAAGTTGGTGCCTGCAATTTCTACCATCCTTTTTCCACACAGCTCATTTTAGCATTTGCCACCTTCCTTGGTCCCTCTGACAATCCTTATCTACTTCCACTCTGACCAGATGACCATACTTCATGTTTAAAAAAAAAAAAACAAATCCCCAAGCATAAGATCTCAATCTCTTCTCTTTCAAGCAAAATCTCGTCTCTGTCATACAAAATCTCTTCTCTGTCATACAAATTTATCTACATACTAATGATCCTTTTCTCCCTGCCACTTCTATCTTCACATATTAGGAATTCCCTTCCCTTTCATGGCCTCCTACAGGACCTTGTTCAACCCAGTCTCTCTACTCCACTTGAAATCTTCAGCATTCCCCCTTTGCTGGGTTCCCTGCTCCCCAGCAACAAACAAGTACAAGTCCCTTCATCCATTTAAAACAAATGAATGGCTAAAGGCAGTGGTGCAGCACGCTTATAGTCCCAGCTACTTGGGGAGGCTGAGACAGGAGGATCACTTGAGCCCAGGAGTTCCAGGCTACAACTGTACCTGTGAATAGTCACTACACTCCAGCCTCAGTGACAGAGTGAGATCTTGTCTCTAAAAAAATTTTTTAGCGTAATGAACTAACAAATCATACAACAACTTTTCCTTAACAACAGGTACTTTTCAGTATTTAAAATACCAGGCCTCTTTGCTGCTTTCCCACTGTTATGCCTATGGATGCCTATAATGTTATTCCCTGATCCTTCCTAGGCAGACTCCACCTGGGCTCCTCCTACTTCACCCATCCCTTAACACTGGAGTTGCCCACACTCCCGCCACAGCCCACTGCTCACCTTACATAGTTCTTGCGCATTTCTCTCAAGTGCCTTCACAGTATAAACTACAACACATATATCAACACTGAAGCTTGAACCCTGAACTCTGTCCTGAAATTAAACACACATGCCCAAATTCTTCCTATGTCCACCTGCATATACCACAGGTGCCAAAAACTAAGCATGTCCAAAACTAAATCCAGTCCCTTTTCTCTCAAGTTTGCATTCTCTCCTATACTTCCCAAATCAAGGAAGACCACACTACACACCCACAATCCTAAGAGTGGTTCCTTCCCTTTCCCATACATTAATTCAATCACAAAGCCCTACAGATGTTACTTCTAAATATTATACCAACGCAGTTTGCAATCTTTCCCTATTCCCTAGTTCAACCTCAATTCTCTTGTCTGAACAACCTCAACATATTACTGGTCTTCTGGCTTCTAACTTGGATATGCTCAAAGCCACAGTCTACACTGTGGCAAAGGATGCAAATCTGACCATCTTACTAAACTCTTCAGAGACTCCCTGCCACCAATGGGGTAAAATCCAAGTTTCTTAATGTGAGGCATCAGCCCTATACCTGGCACCACCATTCTCAGTCTTGCACTTGATGATCTATTAATAATACTTGCTTGGTCAGGTTGTTTCTACCTTAGGCCTCCCCACGCCACAACCCCACCCCTACCAGCAAATACTCAACCCCTCTCTTCTGGATAAACCAATGTGCTTCCTCACAGCACATCTCCATGGTGACCTCCGCCAGGAAGCCTTCCCTGCATGCTCAGGCTGATGAGGCCCCTTGCTTTCTCGGGGCTCTCAGAATACTCACTATATATGATCATAGATCTTATTCCAGTATATTAAAATCATCTCATTAGCTTTACAATGTGTCTGGAACATCAATTAAGCTATGATCTTACTATTCTAACTATTCTTTTAAAGGAAAGTGTCACCGAGTTTCTATCCATGGCTCTCATCTTATTATATACTCTTCTGTATCTAATCGTCCTCATCTAGGTTTCAACTAATAAAGTTAATGATTCCTAAATCTAGATCTCAATCCTACACAACTTTCCTAAACTCTAAAACCAATTTCCTAGATGGCCCAGTGGTAATCTCCACTTAAGACACTCCACTAGCACTTCAAACATAATCCACCAAAAATGAAATACGCATGTCCTCCTCTCCTATCCTGTACTTCATAACTCAATCATACCAACCTTTATTCAGAAAGCACCATACTTCATTCTGCATCCCCCCCACCAACAATCAGCAATCAAGCAGGAACCAGGTTTTGTTGATGCTACTCAAGCCTCAAGAGCCCTCAAATATGACCCCATCGTTACTAGTCCCATTGCTGCTGCTCAAGTTCACACCCTCTTCCCTGAAGGAGCTGGTGCTACCACAAGCCTCCTGGTTAGTCTCTTACCTCCAGACCATTCTCATTCCAGGCTTCAAGGATGACCTCACTCAAATGCAAACCCAATGACACCAATCTCTGTTATAATCTCAAACTATTAACTCCTTTTGGGGCAAAATTCTTTCTGAACAGTCCAGAAGTCACCACCTAGCCTCTGCAAATCGATCAGCTCCATCTCCCCTCACAATCATCTTTCATAGCAGTCACAGCAACTTACCTACAGTTTCCCCAAAAAAAAAAACTGTCTCACATTCCATTGAGCATACTGTGCTGTCTCCTCTGTCTGAAATAGTTTTCTCCCTCTGGTCTAACTAGTATACTCTGATTCATCCTTCATGACTCATTTCAAGCAGCAGCTCCTCTGTGAATCTTCCATAACACCTTTCATATATATCTACTTCATCACTTGCCTCAAGATACTATAACTCTTCACATCTCTGCATTCCCACCAGACTGCCAACTCCTTAAGAATAGGAACTATCAGGTTTATTTTTAGAACCAATATGCCCAGTTCAGTGGTTGACATGGAAATACCCAATAAACATCTCTTGAATGAACAAATATAATCATGACTGTACAGAAAAATACACATGTCCTGTATTACATGTTTCAATCCAAATATTTTCATGGATTTTCAGATGCCCTAAACATAGTCCAAACCTCATTATTAGTGCCTTTATAGATAAGGTCAACAAAGATTTTGCTCCACACTATATAATCAAGGAGACCACAAAGCAGATCAGCACACACTCTTAGAGACCCAGGTGTCTGCTGACAGCGCTCCATAACGGGTATTATAGACCTCCCCTTTTCCGAGAGCTGCAAGATTCCCACCAGAAGGTATAAGAATGCCAATATCATATGACAACTGTGTATATCCAAGGATTCAGGAACTCTAAATAACTCTTACTATGCTCCTATTATTTAAACACTTTAAACTGACATATTGGCAATGATCCAAGGGTTTCAAGAAATGGTTTTTACAAAATGTTTTAGGACTCCTGCCATGGTTCAATTAAGTGAACCTGTGTAAATACTCAATCTAACACTTATCCATAATTCTTACAGGTCAAATCTTGTTTTTTTAAAAAAAAGTCCAAGTAACCATAAAAATTCATGATACAGTACTAGAATTGTGCTAATATATTACATTTATTGAATAGTTATTACATGCCAGGCACTGTGCTAAGGCTTTAAATACATGACTTACCTAATCTCCAGAGCAACCCTATGTTGCAGGCATTACTTGAACTGAGGGAGGTTAAGTGTGCTGGCCAAGGCCACAGCAGCAATAACTGGCAGAGCTGAGATTTCAACCCCTTTGTTTCTTTGGAGTTTCAACTCCAAAGACCCTGCCTCTCACCTCTATACTAACTCGCTTATTCACTGATATCAGGGCTTCCCAAGGGAGTACGCTATTGTCCAACAAACACTAATCATATAATATGGTCCAAGAGCCAGGCTTGGCATCAAGATTACAAAGGCGAGTAAGACGCGGTCCCAGCTGTCAAGGAGACAGTGGAGTTTTGAGGCAGCACAGCATCTAAGCTCAGGAGATGCACTATCTGGGTGCAAACCTTTGCTCTTCTACAAGTAGAGTGTGTGACCTTGGGCAATGCACACCTTTGTTTCCTTGTCTCCCCACTAGGAGACAAGAATTACTTTAGTTAATTCACAGAAAAGTGCTCTAGCAGTTACCAGAACACAGTAAAGTGTTCAATAAATGTTAATATTACTATCACTACAGCTACTATCAGTATCACCAGTCAATGAACTGAGTTTTTAAAAATAACATATGCATACCTACAACCATCTGATCTTTGACAAACCTGACAAAAACAAGCAGTGGGAAAGGATTCCCTATTTAATAAATGGTGCTAGGAGAACTGGCTTGCCATATGCAGAAAATTGAAACTGGACCCTTTCCTTACACCATATGCAAAAATTAACTCAAGATGGATTAAAGGCTTAAATATGAAACCCAAAACTATAAAAACCCTAGACGAAAATCTAGGCAATACTATTCAGGACACAGGCATAGGCAAAATATTTCATGACAAAAACATCAAAAGTAATTGCAATAAAAGCAAAATTTGACAAATGGGATCTAATTAAACTAAAGAGCTTCTGCACAGAAAAAGAAACTATCATCACAGTGAACAGACAACCTACAGAATGGGATCAACAAGGAACTTAAGCAAATTTACAAGAAAAAAAACCATTAAAAAGTGGGCAAAGGATATATGAACAGACACTTCTCTTAAGAAGACATACATGCAGCCAACCAATATGAAAAAAAGCTCAACATCACTGATCATTAGACAAATGCAAATCAAAACCACAATGAGATACCATCTCACACTAGTTAGAATGGCTGTTATTAGAAAGTCAAGAAACAATAGATCTTGGTGAGCTAGGGGACAAAAAGGAATGCTTTTACATTGTAGATGGGAGTGTAAACTAGTTCAACCATTGCGGAAGACAGTGTGGTGAATCCTCAAAGACCTAGAGGCAGAAATACCACTTGACGCAGCAATCCCATTACTGGGTATATACCCAAAGGAATATAAATCACTCTATTGCAAAGATACATGCATGAGTATGTTCACTGCAGCACTATTCACAACAGCAAAGACATGGAATCAACCTAAATGCCCATCAATGATAGACTGGATAAAGAAAATGTGGTACATATATATCATGGAATACTATGTAGCTAAAAAAGGAATGATATCATGTCCTTTGCAGGGACATGGATGGAGGTGGAAGCCATTATCCTCAGCAAACCAACACAGAAACAGAAAATCAAACACTATATGTTCTCACTTATAAGTGGGAGCCGAATAATCAGAACACATGGACACATGGGGGGAACAACACACACTGGTGACTGTTGTGGGTGGGCATGGAGAACATCAGGAAGAATAGCTAATGGATGCTGGGCTTAATACTTAGGTGATGGGATGATCTGCGTAGCAAACCACTATAGCACACGTTTACCGATTTAACAAACCTGCACATATAGTCCTGAACTTAAAATAAAAGTTGAAGAAAATAACATAAAGTGTTGAGGTACCTAACCTAAGTTTCAATGTATGGCTAGAAGTCAGCTGACAATGTGAGGGAGAAGAGTGCTTTCCAGGCAGGCAGGAAACAAAAATCCTGATATAAGAAATGACATAATTTTTTCAGAGAAATACACAAACATGGTTTATTGTTGCTGCAATCTCTAAAATAAGAGGAACTATGATGCAAGCCAAGAACAACGATTTCTGAGCAAAGAAGCCATGGTAGGGCACATGTTAAGAAACTTAGATTTTCTCCGGAGTATGACATCTGTCAAGCATTCACTACAGGTTTATTAAGTTGAAAAGTCGAGCTTGAAATAATTTGGTCATTGGCTTGAATTCAACCACTGTGTTATACTTCAGGGCTTTTTTAAAAGCAGGTTTTATCAAAACCGGATTTACTTAGAAAGTCACAGCATAGAAATATTTTAGGTTATTTTAATCCTATGTTTGAGGAACAAAGAGATGGTAGCTGGGGAGGAGCAGAGTTAGCCTCAAAGCACATATCAATGTTTAAAGTATGTGCTTTGCCTGATACCATATTTTTAGTAAATGTAATCAGAAAGGCAATGGCACAAAAACCACATACCTGAGTATAAGGTGATATGAAACTTGTGATGCACACTAAGCCAGCATCTGCAAACAGTTTAGCAACTTCTGCGATGCGTCGAACATTCTCTTCTCTGTCTTCAGGACTAAAGCCAAGATTTTTATTGAGACCTTGACGAATATTGTCACCATCCAGAGTGTAGCATGGAATACCATGGCAAACCAGGTACTCCTCCAAAGCCATGCTCACAGTAGTCTTTCCTGCTCCAGACAAGCCTACAATTAAACAGTCCAAACAGACTTCATGCGTAAAGTTAGAAGGATAACTACGTAGTAATACTTTTTTTTTTTTTTTTCCCCAGAAACAGGGTCTCACTCTGCCACCCAGGCTGGAGTGCAGAGGCTGCATAGCGCACTGCAGCCTCAAACTCCTGGACTCAAGAGATCATGCCTCAGCTTTCTGAATAGCTGGGACAACAGGCACACGCCACCACATCCAACTTATTTTATTATTCGTAGAGACAGAATTCTCAATATGTTGCTCCAGCTGGTCTCAAACTCCTGGCCTCAAGAGATATAAAAAATTTTAATCACAGGACTAAATATATTCATTATGCACAGCAATCTCTCAGTAATGTTCTTATCTAGTATTTCTCTTTAAGATTTACTTCTTACCTAGGAAAATACCTACAGTTTAAACATAATAAGAGTTTAATGAAATATCTATGAGCAAAGGTATCAGAAATCACTGATAAACTTCAAAAAGGCTTAACTAATTTTATTAGCAGACATGGTTGGGAATTCACTTTGTCCTCTCATTACCACTTTTCTAAAGCAGCAAGCCAAATTTTAAAACAAAGTCATATGCCCAAATTATTTCTGGTGAGGGAAGAAAAATAAAGGACAAAAGTAAGAAATGTTACAAAGGTACCTCCATTTTCCCAGATTATCAGCACTCACAAACCACCTTGATACAACTATCTGAGAGTCCAATTTATAATATAATTAATCTTAATAGAACACCCTCATCTCAACTCACCTTCCTATACCAACTGTGTTTACTCAGTAAACAAGGAGGAGAAGGAAAGAGTACATTTATGCACAATTACTTGCCAACTTGGCAAGTGTCATAACCAAGATACTTCTAAAGCAAGATATAAAATACTAAAGTCTAATGTACCAATGCTCTTGAAAGAATTCATGGTAATACAGAAGGCTAACTGGAATAAAAAAAAATAGAGAGGGCTCTTTTTTGGTTCCATATGAAATTTAAAGTAGTTTATTTCTAATTCTGTAAGAATATCAAATGATAGTCTGATGGGAATAGCATTGAATCCATAGATTACTTTGGGCAGTATGGCCATTTTCACAATACTGATTCTTCCTATCCATGAGGTTGGAATGTTTTTCCATTTGTTTGTGTCCTCTATTATTTCCCTCAGCAGTGGTCTGTAGTTCTCCTTGTCCTTCACATCCCTTGCAAGTTGTATTCCTAGGTATTTTATTCCCTTTGTAGCAATTGTGAATGGAAGTTTATTCATGATTTGGCTCTCTGCTTGTCTATTGTTGGTGTATAAGAATGCTTGTGATTTTTGCACATTGATTTCGTATCCTGAGACTTCACTGAAATTATTTATCAGATTCAGAAGTTTTGGGACTGAGACTATGGGGCTTTCTAAATGTAGAATCATGTCATCTGCAAACAGAGACAATTTGACTTCCTCTCTTCCTATCTGAATACCCTTTATTCATTTTTCTTGCCTGATTGCCCCGGCCAGAACTTCCAATACTATGTTGACTAGAAGTGACGAGAAAGGGCATCCTTGTCTTTTGCTGGTTTTCAAAGGGAATGCTTCTGGCTTTTGTCCATTGAGTAAGATACTGGCTATAGGTTTGTCAAAAATAGCTCTTATTATTTTGAGATATGTTCCATCAATACCTAGTTTATTGAGAGTTTTTAACATAGATGTTGAATTTTATCAAAGGCCCTTCCTGTGTCTATTGAGATATTCATGTGGTTTCTGTCATTGCTTCTGTTTATGTGATGGATTGCATTTACTGATTTGCGTATGTGGAGAAAATTTTTGCCATCTACCAATCTGACAAAGGTCTAACATCCAGAATCTATAAGGAACTTAATACATAAGAAACAACTCCATCAAAAAGTGGGCAAAGGATATGAACAGACACTTCTCAAAAGAAGACATTTATGTGGCCAACAAATATATGAAAAATAGCTCAGCATCACTGATCAACAGAGAAATGCAAATCAAAACCACAATGAAATATCATCTCATGCCAGTCAGAACGACTATTACTAAAAAGTCAAGAAACAACAGATGCTGGAGAGGCTGTGGAGAAACAGGAACGCTTTTACACTGTTGGTAGGAAATGTAAATTAGTTCAACCATTGTGGAAGACAGTGTGATGATTCCTCAAGGACCTAGTACCAGAAATACCATTTGACCCAGCAATCCCATCACTGGGTATATACCCAAAGGAATATAACTCATTTACTATAAAGATACATGCACATGTATGTTTATTGCAGCACTATTTACAAATAGCAAAAACATGGAACCAACCCAAATGCCCATCAATGATAGACTGGATAAAGAAAATGTGGTACATATACACCATGGAATACTATGCCAGCCATAAAAAGGAATGAGATCATGTCCTTTGCAGGAACACGGATGGAGCTGGAAGCCATCATCCTCAGCAAACTAGCACAGGAACAGAAAACCAAACATCGCATGTTCTCCCTCATAAGTGGGAGCTGAACATATAGACACAGGGAGGGGAACAACATACACTGGGGCCTGTCGTCGGGAGGGCGGCGGGGTGGGAAGGGAAGGGGAGGGAAAGCATCAGGATACATAGCTAATGCATGTAGGGCTTAAAACCCAGATGATGGGTTAATAGGTGCAGCAAACCACCATGCCACATGCTTGTAACAAACCTGCACGTTCTACACATGCATCCCAGACCTTAAAGTAAAATTTGAGAGCATCGATATAGTGTCAGTTACTTTATACATTAAAAACCGATATTAATGACTATAGCCAGCTGCATTTTCCAAAGATGGCTGCAACTGAATATCCCATCCTACATGTGTCTACAATGTGACTTTACTACTGTCACATCAAGAGGTACTAATTCCCTGCCCTGAAATGTGGGCTGGCTTTAGGGCTTACCTGTAGCCAAAAGAATGTACTGAAACAGTGACACAATGATGTGTGACTACTAAGGCTAGGTCAGAAAATGCTATGCAGCTTTTCTTTGATCACTTAATTTGGGAGACGCCAGTGACTCAATCCCTCGAGACCACTATGCTAACGTGATCCCAAGCAGGTGTACCAGCCAGTCTCAGCCCGCTAATCTCCCAGCTGACAACCAGCAGCATCTGAGTAAGTCATCTTGGATATTCAGCCCACCTGAAACTTCAGATGGCTGTGGCTCAGGCAAGCACGACAACCACCAAGCAAGACCTAAGCAAAGCTGCCTATCTGAGCCCTCTTAAATCCCTTACCTTCAAAATGGTAAGCAAAGTTAAATGCCGATTGTTGTACAACACTGGGTTTTAGGCAAATTGTTACACAGTTAACAGTAAGTGGAACAAAGGGACGGTGGCTGGGGTGAAAGAAGCTGTTCTTGATTTCTTCTGAATTGTTTTTAACCACCAATTGAGCACCAAGTATCAGGGAAAAAAAATCTGAAACTCTAAACTTTCATACAACTAAAACAACCTCATTTATAATAAACATGTCTGTTCATATATACATGTGTATTTATATGTTTTAAGTGCATATTTAATTGAAGCAAAGAATAAGCACTGTTGAAATGGAATTACTGACATAAACAGTTTCAGTTAATAATTACAGTCAACAGAGCAGTCAGAGGAAATTGATAATACAAGATAAGCAATCCAAATCTAAGATACGGATAACTGGTATACCTGAAGAGTAGAAACCAGTTCTACTGGGTTGAATAGTGTTCCCCAAATATTCATGTACACCCAGAACCTCAGAAGGTGACCTTATCTGAAAATAGAGTCTTTACAAACACAATCAAAGTTAAATTAAGAGAAGGTCATACTAGATTAGGGTGGACCCTAAATCCAACAGCTGGTGTTATTACAAGGCTATAAGACAAAAGCAGAGATTGGAGTGATCCGTCCACACACCAAGGACTGCCAGCCACCAGCAGAAGCTAAGAGGGGAACAGAACAGATTCTCCCTCAGCACTTACCAGAGGAACCAACCTCACCACAAACTTAATTTCAAACTTCTAGCCTCCAGAACTGTGGGAGAATAAATTTCTCCCTCCCATTTTGTGGTTAATTTGTTATGACAGCCCTGGGAAGTTAATATACCAACCAATGTAGAAACACAAAACAACAAAATTTCTCTAAAATAAAATCTGATAAAAAGTGAACCATGTCTAGGAAAATAGTATACAAAAATCACTCAATACCTTGGGCAGATCCAGGTTAAGCATCTGAATTGCAAGAAAAAAACAAATCTTGACTTCCATGTCCAACATCATTATCAAAAAACATATATATATGAAGGCTACAGAAGATCTGACACTACAACTGACAAGTTTAATCTATTATACAGAATACTGCACCCATCAGGGGAATACATATTCTTTTCAAATACACGTTTATGAAAACTACAAGTTTTCCAGGTCCACATGGGATGAGCTTGAAAGTCACCATTACATCCGAACAAGTAAAAACCTGAACAGAATAACTCTTCTCGGATCCATAAGCGAGGGGAGGACAAGGGGCAAACCACTGCCCCCATGAATGGGGAGACAGGCAAATGCAGGGAGTGACGATTGACTGGAGCAGAGACTCACTGTGGGGAAAAGTGCTGTGGGAACCAGGGTCACACAGAAAAACCTAAACTGTAATTGATGAATGAATTAAGGCTCAGTGTGGACAAGTCTGAGAGTTAAAAATTTCAAAGGAACCTAGTTATAGGGAGGTCCCCACAACATTGTGAGTTTCACCTCCAGGAGCTCAATCAGGTTCTCACAGTAAGTACTGAAGAAAAATCCCCAAGTCCTTCCATTCTGAAATATACCAGAGCACCAGATTTTTTTTAACAAGGACTGAACTCAGAAGAAACTATTTAACCAAAGCGTAAACTGCTGAGGTTTTATTGGAACCTAACTGACCTGGGGGAAGGGAAATACCAACTCCAGCCAACTCTAGCCATCCTGTCCCAATTGAAGGCATAGGGTCAGGGCAAGGTGATGACTGAAAACTTATTACATACTAGACCATAGAGCAAGTACCAAAAAATCAGATAAGCTTTATTTATAAGTATCATTAGTGATGAAATAAATGGAAAATACCATGTTTAAGAAAAAGAGTACCCAATATTCTAAAGATCAATTTTCCCCCAAAATTAACCTAGATACAATGCAATCCCAAACTAAATAACAACAGAGTTCTGGGGAATTGCTTAAATCTATTACAAGATTCAGACAACACTAAGAGCCAGAAAAAGAAAAAAAAGGAAGTCACAATGAAAAAAAAAAGGCAACACTGCTGATAAAGAACAAGGTAAGAGGACTTAACTCCACTGTCTTTCCAGATTTATAAAAATATAGTAACTAAGAAATGTGGCATTAACAGAGGAACAGACAAATATATCAGTGGGACAGAGCAGAGGCCCACACGCAAGTGGAGACCTGAGAACAGAGCAGACACTGCCGATCAGAGAAAAAAGATACCCTCATCAATCTATGTTCTTGGGACAAGTGATTATTCACATGGAAAAAACCGAAAATGAATCTGTACCTAACACTATACACAAAAATCAACTGCAGATAAGGACCTAATTGAGAAAGACAAAAGCCTCTATTTCCCTGTATTTTTACAGGGAAATAAATAATTCCTTAGTCATCCAGATGAAAAAAGGAAAGCTCCTAAAAAGAAAAAGCTTATTAGACTCACACTTCTTCAAAAACATTTAATGCCAGAAGACAACAGAGTACTGTTTTTAAAATTCCAAGACCAAGAAAGTATGAACCAAATATGTATTTTACCCAGCCAAGTTGGCATGAAAGATAGTCAGACATTCTCAAACATAAAACCTCCAGGAGTTCAGAACCTAATGGAAGGCCACCTTGCAAAAACTATTTAACAAGGAAATACAGACAATTAAGACCATTTAAATAAAGAGCTCGTGAGTGAACATGTCATAGTAAAAGAACGGATGGTGAGCTACCAACTACTGACCCATTAAGTACTATAAACCTTGGCAATAAAAATGTAACAATTTAACAAGGGTCTGGAATTTAGAATGAAGAAATGGGAAGAATGGGAGAGTGTATCTGCTTTCATACAAAAACAAACAGACCTGTCTAAAAATGAAACATGATTAAAAAAAAAAAGAGTAACTTCTTTGCCAATCAGCACAAATTTTTAAGAACTGGTAACAACCACTGTTGACAAAGACACTGAGAAATAAACACCCTCCCATACTGCTGGTAGGAGAGTAAATGGGGATAAAATTTTAGTGGGCAATGTGGCAAAATGTATCAAAATTTTAAATATAATTCATAGAAGTGAAAGCATCCATCATTTTTAAAGCTACTTCAAAATCTGTATCAATTCAGTCACTCACTAGCCTGTTATGACTAGACCAAAAGACAGATTCTATGGAAACTAACACAATAGAAACAATCAAAGGCCAAAGCAAAAGCTGAATAGAAATTCACTTTGTGAAAATTCTTACCACTCATTTTTTCTGGTTATACCATGCTATGGTTTGAATGTGTCTCTAAGAGTTCATGTGTTGCAAACTTAATCCTCAATGCAACAGTGTTGAATGATGTGGTCTAATGGAGGTGTTTAAGTCATGAGGGCTCCACCGTCATTAATGGAATAATCCATCTATAAAAGGGATTGAGGCTGTGAGTTCAATCTTTTGTTCTTTCTCACTATGTGACTCCTTCTGCCATATTATAGACATAGCAAGAAGGCCCTCGCCAGATACTAGTCCCTCAATCTTGGACTTCCCAGCCTCCAGAACTATCAGAAATAAATTTCTTTTCATATAAATTACCCAATCTCTGGTATTCTGTTACAACAGCATAAAATAAACTAAGACGTATACGGTTTTCACTGTTAGCTTCTTAGAGCAGAATCCGATCTTATTTGCACTCAGAAGTGTGTAGAATGAGATGTAGTATCTATGAAAAAGTAGTTTTAAGGTGCATTGTGGTTTTTACCTTTATTTAACAGCAATCCTATAAAAGAACAAAAAAAATTACAAGAAATGTTATTAAGCAACTATGTCAGTTATATGTCATGATGCTCCAAATACAAGAACAGAGCTCGAAATTTAAATATGCCTATGCCTAGTCAAAGGTTACTTATAAGCACTATTTTTAAAGTAAATTGCTTTATCTCTCTTGACCATACCTGTTAGCCAAACTGTGCAACCACGAAAGCCACCTCTGGTCCCCACCACCTGACCTCTCTTGTTCCTGCTGACATGATGGGCTTGGTAGGTGACATTGGTTGCTCTCTGCATTCCCTAGAAAAAAAAAGAAAAAAAAAAATTCTAGTTTACATGAGTCCTTTAAAAGGCAAACACATATCCCTTGCAAACACACAAAACTCCATGTAACATGCCAAAAGCAAAGAAAAATATAAAACAGTTTTTTTTTTCCTTAGAGTACTGGCATGGTGTTTACTGCTTTATACATGCCAACTGATTTAATCCTCACAGCAACCCAAGGTCATAAGTACTCTTACTACTAAGGTTTCACAGACAAAGATTTTAAATCTGAGAAACGGTAAATAACTTGCTCGAGATTCCAAAACTAGTGAGTGGCAGACTCCAGAGCCTAGTCTTTTCACACATTCATTTATTCATTCATCCATTCAGACAGTATCTACTGAGGTCCTACTAGTATGCCAAGTGAGTAAAACAAGACCACTATCCTCAATTAGCCTACATCCCACTGGGGAACAATATAAACCAATAAAACTTAATTACAACATCAAAGAGTGGTAAGGGCACTGCAGAAAAATAAAATAGGGTAAAAAAGGAAACAGAGATGGGGAAAGAGTGCCTCTTTAGAGAGGACGATCAAGAAATGCTAAGAGGGTGACATTTGAGTAGACTCCTAAAGAAAGTGTGAAAGAGATGCCTATGGGTATCATGAGATAGCTACTTCTGAAATGAATAAAGTAGAATGCACTGGTTATAACTTCATGTTCTCCCAAAGCTGCTTAAAAAAAAAAAGCATAAAATTACATAGGCCTCAAAGTATCTGAACAGGCTTCCCTCCAAAGAAGATATACAAATGGTCAATAAGCCACATTATTTAAATAATATTCAACATCATTAGCCACCAGAGAAATGCAAACCAAAACCACAATAAGATATCACTTCACACCCACTAGGATAGCTGTAATAAAGACAGATAATAACAAGTACTGGTGAGGATATGGAAATATTGGAATCCTCATACATTGGTTGTTGGGAATATAAAACAGTACAGTCATTTTAGAAAACAGTAGCCCCTCAAAATGCTCAATACAGAGTTATCATATGACCAAACAATCCCACACCTACATTATACTCACAAGAAATGAAAACATGACCACATAAAACTTGTACATACATGTCCATAGCAGCATTTTCAGAAACACATTGTTATTATCATTACCACGTTGTACAACAGATCTTTCGAACTTATTCCTTGAATCTAAATAAAATTTTGTACCCTCTAATCAACATCTCCTCCAACCATCCTCCTCGACCCCCACTCCACCCCAAACCTCACAGTCCCTGATAAACACCATTCACTCTCTACTTCTACAGGTTCAACTTTTTTAGATTCCAAATATAAGTGAGATCACATGGTATTTCTCTTTCTGTGCCTGGCTTATTTCACTTAACATTATCATCCATGTGGTGACAAAGAAAAGGATTTTTATCATTTTCAAGACTGAATAGTATCCCACTGTGTAAATATACCACTTTTTTTATCCATGTATCAACTGATGAGCACTTAGGCTGATTTCATATCTTGACTATGGCAAGTAGTGCTGCAATTTGCAATTAACATGAGAATGTAAATATCTGCTCCACATACTGATTTCACATCCTTTCATTATATACCTAGTAGTGGGATTGCTGGATCATATGGTAGTTCTACTTATAATTTTTTGAGGAACCTCCATATTGATTTCCATAATGGCTATACTAATATTCCTGCAACAGCATACTAGGATTTTCTTTTCTCCCATCCTCACCAACACTTTTGTCTTTTTTTTTTTTTTGAGACGGAGTCTCGCTCTGTTGCCCAGGCTGGAGTGCAGTGGCCGAATCTCAGCTCACTGCAAGCTCTGCCTCCCGGGTTCACGCCATTCTCCTGCCTCAGCCTCCCGAGTAGCTGGGATTACAGGCGCCCGCCACCTCGCCTGGCTAGTTTTTTTTTTTTGTATTTTATAGTAGAGACGGGGTTTCACCATGTTAGCCAGGATGGTCTCGATCTCCTGACCTCGTGATCCGCCCGTCTCAGCCTCCCAAAGTGCTGGGATTACAGGCTTCAGCCACCGCGCCCAGCCCACTTTTGTCTTTTTTATAATAGTCATTCTAACAGGTGCGAGGTGATAGTTCATTGTGGTTTTAATTGCATTTCCCTGATGATTAGAGAAGTTGAGCTGATGATTAGAGAAGTTGAGCCTTTTTTAATATACCTGTTGGCTATTTGTCTGTCTTCTTTTTAGGAATGCCTATTCAGATCCTTTGCCCATTTTTTAATTGCATTGTTTTCTTGCCATTGAGTTGTTTGGCTTCCTATTCTGGATATCAATCCCTTATCAGATGTATGGTTCACAAATATATTCTCCCATTCTGTAGGTTGTCTCTTCACTCTGCTGATTGCTTCCTTTGCTGTACAGATGATTTTTAGTTTGATGTACTCCCATCTGTCTATTTTCATGTTTGTTGCCTGTACTTTTGAAGTCATATCCAAAAAAAAAAATCACTGCCTAAACTAGTGTCATATAACTTTTTCCCTACTTTTCTCTAGCAGTTTTAGTTTCTGGTCTTACATGTAAATCTTTAATTCACTTTTTTTTTTTTTTTATATGAGGTGCGATAAGGGTCTAACTTCATTCTTTTTCATGCAGATATCCAGTTTTCCCAACACCACTTATTGAAGACTGTCCTCTCCCCATCATGTATCCTTGGCACCTTTGTCAAAAATCAATTAAATATAAATCCATATATTTGTATCTGGGCTTTCTGCTCTGTTCTATGGTTTATATGTCTGTTTTTATGACTGTATCACGCTGTTTTGATTACTACAGCTTCAGAGTATGTTTTAAAGTCAAGTAATGTAATGCCTCCCGCTTTGTTATTTTTGCTCGATTGCTTTGGTTATCTGGGGTCTTTTGTTTCATACAAATTTTACAATCACTTTCCATACAAATTTTAGAATTGCTTTTTCTATTTCTGTGAAGAATCCTTGGACTTTTTATAGGGATTGCATTGAATCTGCAGATCTCTTTTAGTATGGACATTTTAACAATATTAATTCTTTCAATCCATGAACACATATAATGTTTCCATTTATTTGTCTTCGATTTTTTTCATCAATGTTTCACAGTTTTCAGTATACAGGTCTCTTACTTCCTTGGTTAAATGTATTCCCAAGTATTTTATTTTTCTGGTAGCTACTATAAATGAGATTGTTTTATTTCTTTTATAGGTACTTCATTGTTAGTATATAAAAACACTACTGGTTTTCTAATGTTGAGTTTGTATTCTGCATCTTTACTGAATTTATTTATTCTAACAGTCTTTTGGTGAAATCTTTAAGGTTTTCCACATACTTAAAACCATGTCATCTGCAAACAGGAACAGTTTAACTTCTTCTTTTCCCATTTGGATGCCTTTTATTTATTTCTCTTGTCTAAGTGCTCTGTCTAGGACCTCCAGTACTACACTGAATAGAAGTGGCAAGAGTGGGCACCCTTGTTGTGTTCCTGATCTTAGGGGGAAAGCTTTCGACTTTTCCTGTTTCTCCATTGGGTATGATGTCAGTTGTGGGCTTGAAATATATAGTCCTTACTGCACTGAAGTACATTCCTTCTTTTCCTAATTTGTTGAGAGTTTTTATCATAAGAGATTAATGAATTCTTTCAAATAACTTTTCTGCATCTATTCAGATGATCATAGGTTTGTCACTCTACATTCTGTTAGTGTGGTGCATCACCTTTATTAATTTGCATACGTTAGCCAGGCACGGTGGCTCACACCACTAATCCCAGCACTTTGGAGGCTGAGGCAGGTGGATCACCTGAGGTCAGGAGTTTGAGACCAGCCAGGTCAATGTGGAGAAATCCCGTCTCTACTAAAAATACAAAAATTAGCTGGGCATGGTGGCATGTGCCTGGAGTCCCACCTACTCAGAAGGCTGAGGCAGGAGAATTGCTTGAACCCAGGAGGTGGAGGTTGCAGTGAGCCAAGATCACGCCATTGTACCCCAGCCTGGGTGACAATAGCAAAACTACATCTCAAAAAAAAAAAAAAAATTGCCTATGTTGAACCATCCTTGCATCCCTGAAATAAATCCCACCTGATAACAAGGAATGATCCTTTAATGTGCTATAGAATTCAGGTTGCTATGTGTTCAGGATTTCCGCATCTATGTTCATCAGGGACATTGGCATGTGATTTTCTTTTCTTCTGGTGTCCTTTTGTGGCTTTGATATCAGGGTAATGTTGGCCTCATAAAATAAATTTGGAAGTATTTCCTCTTCAATTTTTTGGAAGAGTTTAAGAAAAAATGGTGATATGGTTTGGCTATGCGTCCCCACACAAATCTCATCTCGAACTGTAATCTCCATGTGTGAAGGGAGCAACATTGTAGGTGGTGATTGGATCATGGGGGCGCTTTCTCCCATGCTGCTCTCATGATAGTGAGTTCTCACAAGATTTAATAGTTCAAAAGTGTGGCACTTCCGCCCTTGTTCTCTCTCTCCTGCCACCATGTAAGATGTGCCCTGCTTCCTCTTCACCTTCTGCTATGATTGTGAGTTTCTGGGGCCTCCCCAGCCATGCAGAACTGTGAGTCAATTAAACCTCTTTTCTTTATAATTTACCCAGTCTCAGGGAGTTCTTTATAGCAGTGTGAAAACAGACTAATACAGACTGGCATTAATCCTTCTTTAAATGTTTGATAGAACTCGACAGTGAAGACATCCCTTAACAAATTATTGTCACTATTGTTAATAGTCTTTTAATGTTCATACTAGAGATATAAATTATTGACACATGACAATTACAGTATTAATTCCTAACTTGACTGTGGATTTACTTTTAACAGTGAGTTTTATACTTTCTTGTTACTAATTAGCATCCTTTTATTTCAGCTTGGAGAACTCCCTTTAATGTTTCTTTTGAGACATGTCTGGTAGTGATGAACTCCCTTAGCTTTGTCTGGGCAAGTCTTTATGTTTCTCTTTGTGAATTACAGCATTGTTGAATATGGTATTCTTGGTTGACAGGGTTTTTTTCCTTCAACACTTTGAACATGTCACCCCACTCTCTCCTGGACTATAAAGTTTCTGCTGAAAAGTCTGCTGCTAGCATTTTTGGAACTCCCTTATATGTGATTTGCTTCTTTTCTCTAGCTGCTTTCAGAATCCTGTTTTATTTTTGACAGTTTAACTCTATGTCCTGATGTAGTCTTGTTTGGATTGAATCTGATTAGAACTTTTGATCTTCCTGTACTTATTTATACCTTTCCCCAGATTTGAAAGTTTTCTGTTGTTATTTATTTAAATAAGCTTTGTAACCCTTTGTCTTTCTCTTCTCCTTGGACTCCTATGCCTCGACTTTTTGTATTTTTGATGCTGTCCTATAAATCCTGTAAGCTTTCTCCATTACTTTTCATTCTTCTTTTTCCTCCTCTAACTATGTAAGAAATCCGTCTTCAAGTACAGATTACTTTGCTTGATCAGTTCTTCTATGGATGCTCTCTATTGCATTTTTCATTTTATTCATTATGTTTTTCAGTTTTATAATTTTTTATTTTTTAAATAATTTCAATCTGTTAAATTTCTCATGTTGCTCATTTACTGTTTTCCAGAGTACACTGAATTATTTCTATTTTATTGAGGTTTGCTGAGCTTCCTTACACAATTATTTTTTAATTCTTTTTCAGGCAGTTCATGTATCTCCATTTCTTTTGAGTCAGCCACTGAAAGGTCAGTGATACTTTTGGTAGTATTAAGTCTCCTTGTTTTTTCACATTTCTTGTTGTCTTATACCAATATCTGTACAATGAAGAGGTAGCAACTTATTCCAGTCTTTGTAGGCTGGCTTCATCTGGGAAGCACTTCACCAGTCAACCTGTCCAGAGAATTCGGGGAGGCCATCTGGCATGGTGCACAGGCAGGCTTGCTGCTGTAGTTTTCTGGGAGGCTGGCCTGGTATCTGGGTCAGCAGGTAGGCAGGGCTCAGCTGGTGCTGGAGTAGATGTGGAGGCCTAGGTCTACAGGGGTTGGTTTGAAGCCTACCTAGAATCATAGGACCTGCTCTGGAGCCATGGGGGCTGGCCTAGATGCTCGGCATGTGGGTGCTGGCCTGGAACCTGGGTCCACAGAAATGGTCCTACAACCTGGGTCCATGGGGGCTGGTCCAGTGCTGAGATGTATTGGGATGGTACTGAAACCCTGGGTCTCTCAAGTATGGGGTTGCAGTAGCCAGCCTGGAGGGTGCAGCCACAGGGAATGGCCTTGTATTGGGGCAGACCTGACACCCAGGGCTGTGTGGGCCAACCTGGCTCTCAGCTGGTCTGAAACCTAGAGAAGGCCTGAAGCTGGGACAGCTTGGAGCCTGTATCCACAGGTGCCTGCCTGTGGGAGCCAGCCTGGTACTAAAGGGAGCTCTGAGCCCAGGGACACTGGGGCTAGCCTGGCCCTAAGACAAGTCTAAAACTTGAGTCAATTGGGTCTGGCCTGGTGGTAGGGGTCGGAGGAGCTGGAACCTGGGACTGCAGAATCCTGCTTAGTATCAGCATAGGCTTGGAGGCTCAATCCATGGGTACCAGCCTGGAGTCTGGGGTTGTAGGGACCTGCCTGGCACTCGGTTTCACTGGGGTGGGCCTGGTGTTGGGTTCCAAGACAAAATCTTATGCTCACTGCCCTCTCCCCCCCAAGCAAAGGGTATCTTTCTCCACATTGTGCTGCCTCAGGTGGCAGGCTGGGGGCGGTGATATAGATCACGTAAAACTGTTCTTTCTACTCTCTTCAATGTGTTTTTCCTGATTTCTCTGCTACATGCAGGTGCTGTCACCTCTTACCTGGCTTCCTTAGCTTTTATTAAGGTATTTTTGTGCAAGAATAGTTGTTCAATTAATGTGTATGTGGGAAGACAAGCACTGGGAAGTCCCATTCTATCATTTTGCTGACCTCCACCAAGACACAGATTTGATTTTTAAGGAATTAAATTTCTATCCAAATCTTCAACTTCCATGAGATTAAGGATCTCTTTTCCTATCTTCTCCTTCACAATCCTGTACAGTAGAAATGCTATCTCCCACACATCTGAATCTTATCGTTACCAGTGTCTAAAAAATCCTCTGGGACAAAAGGGATAATTTGACAATTCTCTTAATAGGTATGCCACAAAAGCTGCACCCCTTTCCATCTACTCATCTCATTAACAATAATTACTTATACAATTATTAATACTTTATTTCCAATAAAATACTTTTACATATTTAATAATCGCTTACAAAAAACTGTAATATGAGTCTCTAGATTCATTTCTTTTCAATAAACTGATGAAGCAAATACAAGTTACCAGTTCCACACTTCCAAGAACTTAAAAAAAAAGGCTTCAGAAGTAGACATTTGTATATCTTGAGAAGCAGTAGCACCTCTTTAGTTTTAGCTCCCATCAATACTGGCTAAGGAGGAAAAGGGAGCTAAGGTCTCTGCTAAAAGGGAATTGAGGAAGGTGCTATACACATTTTGCTGCCTATACTGGTAGAACCTGTTTGGTTTAGTCATTTTGTTTGAGGATTTTTCCAAGTTACTTTGCTCTTTAGACAAGAAGAAACATGTATCTAATCAATTTTAATTGATTTTGGTCCGTGAAATATCTTCTGCTTTTCTTATCAAATCAAGCTAGAATGCATAACAATTACCTGTCAAGCTATAAACTGCTGAGAATATGGTTGTGAAAATATACAGACAGGATAAGTAGAGACCGTCTGTTTTAACCTCTAAAAAGAATGCTCCCTCAGTTTCTTGTCTCCTACATTGAAAAAGATTCTGGCAGCAAACATAGTACTCTGGATATAAGGAGTTTTTTTTTGTTTATGTATGTTTGATATTGTTAAATCAAGTTAAAGCTAAAGCTTCCTCTTTACATATTTTAAGTTCAGCCCAAAGGTTTCTCCATATGTAGTAAACTGTAACCTAGTTGGAGATATAAACAGACTGTAGCCACACTTGTGCCAGTCACTGAGTTTTGGCCAATCAAATGTGGCCAACTGTTCAAAGCATGTTCAAATAAGCCAAATGCTGAGCTATAACCAATTCAGTTGTTTCTGGACCTCACTTCCATTTTCTGTACACCACTTTCCTTCTTCTGTACATAAATCTTCCACCATGCAGCTGCACTGACTCAGGAGGCTGCCCAATTCACAAATCGTTCTTTGCTCAAACTCTTTTAAATTTAATTTGGCTAAAGCTTTTAACGGTATTTTTCATATTAAAAAATAAACTTTAAAAAATTGCCACATTGTCCTACCTCCCAGTTTTTCAGAGTAAATCAAACAGCACTTTTATAAAACTACTGGAATTGAAACAGCCTTTGCAAAAATTGTAAGTGAGAAAATTGTAACAGTGAAAAAGACCTGATCTAACCAACCCCCATCTTGCCTTGAACCTCCAAACTGCCCTTAGGTATTGCTGGGTTTGGGCCAAGCTAACTTTGGGAGAAATTTAGTTTTTAATTTAAATGATAATAGTACTTCCCCAAAAGTAAACCATCTTTTAAAGCTAATAAAAGACCACCAGGTTAGGAGATGAGAGGAGACTGAATTCTCCTAAGGTGTAAACATAAATGATTACCAGTCACTGCTCCAGAAGTCACAAGATTTTCAACTTCCCCAGTTACTCCCGCAGATGACATCACTATTGTAGAATCTAAGATTGGCCTTTTGAGATGTCTTTTCAGGTTTTTGCATTTCTGACTACCAATGGCTCCACCTGGACCCACCAACCACCTGTGTGCTCCCACCCAGAAGCGGACTTAACACACTAAGACTATTTTCCACACCCCTATTATTACATCCCCAATGAATTAGCTGCACCCATTTCCTTGCCAACCAAACTACCCTTAAAAAACCCTGGCCTCCAAATTTTGAGGGAGGCTGATTTGTTCAATAATAAAAGTCTTCTGTTCAGCTGGCTCTGCATGAATTAAACTCTTTCTCTCTGAAATTACCCTGTCTTGATAAATTTGCCTGTGGGCAGCAGGCAAAAGGAACACATTGGGTGGTTACAGAATTGCAAAGTGGTAGACTTATGCCTGAATTTTTAGACTCCGCACGGCACTTAAACATGTGATCTTCTACTTCCCCTTTCCTTCCTTCTGCACCCACTTCAGCCAAATCCTTTCTATAATTCTGAGGAAACATGATATTAATGACTCACTAAGGGTTGAGACTGACTGAGTTCCTTTCACCTCTAAATTTTTATTCTTGGCTCTCTGGGTTGGATTTTTTTTTTTAAAGTACATTTCTATACTGAGTCTTCTGTGCCCTAGTTTCCACACACAGGAGAAATCAAGCTTATTGCTTAACAGTCTGGGTGCTTTGTAGAAATATATATACACACACACGTATATATACACACATATATATATATATAAAATCTGGCTCAGTGTAAGTATGTGTACCTAGGAAGTCCCTGTAACATTTACTGCCCATATCATTCTTTTGTTATTTATGTACCATTAATACATTTAGGTGTCTTCTTGTGCCTATATATTTTTACTTCCTCAGGAAAGTAGGTCAAGGACTATGAGTGTCCTGCTTGGGGTCAGGTTCCAGGTCATGCTGAGGTCCAAAGGGAGAAAGTGGATGAGCAGATAGCTGAAAGAACACTCAGGGGCATAGGGAAGTGGAAGGTAATTTTATTCAGCAGCTCTCTCATCAGCAGCCCACTCACATTAGCTCTCTCACACTGTTTGCCTTGTCTCTACTGCTTAGTCCAGCAGCTCCCACACATAGCTATGCAGCCGGCTCGCCCTTCAGGGTCAGCATCTTAAATCTCTCTCTCTCTCTGGGTGTGAGTGAGCCGAGCTGTGTCCTGGCTCGCTTCTATCCAGCTGCAAGGATGGACAGCTCCAGCTCTCTCTCTCTCCTTCTCTGGGGGCAAGTGCACCCATACAATGTCAGTAGGGCAGTTATACCTTTTACAGACAATTGTGGCTTAGAGCCAAATGATGAGTCTTCTTATGTCACGGCTACATGACTGTGATAACAAGTGGAGTTATACACCTGTGCTGTAAACTCGCTGAGTCATTCTGGATGTTTACCTTGGCCTATCCTTGACCAAAGCACAGCCATGTTCTTTACAGTGAGTTACAATTATCCATATTTTCCACAATGCCCAACTTCCTTTGTTCCTAGTTAGTACTCATAAACATTAGATACAAGACATTTAAAGTATGGTTTGTTTTCTCTGTGTATCTTGCAAATGAAATGATGACTGATACTTGGAAATCTTAAATCTAGCAGAAATGGAATAATTCTTTCCAAGACCATTTAATACTTTCTACATTTAGAACTGAATGACTAACAATCCTGTCACTAGGCTAACATTGCATGGCCTCTGATATTTGTAGTATGCATTTTCTGTACATACTACAAACGTCTGTCCTCGTCAACCACACAAGTGGCCCTTTTTGACCCATTCTAATTTCCACATGGCCATTTTGTTATTTTACTCACTTGCCTATAAGGAAAATCAACTTCTCTATGATGCTATTTAAAGAATTTCAGATTTTGTGAATTTTTCATGATTTTATAAAGAATTGTGCATTTTTAAGTGAAATTTATAAAGACACAAAGCATATACCAAATACTAAGCATAATTCTGGACTTCAACGTCTTTCATCCATCCTACCACCCACCCTAAACTAACTGCTAAACAGTGTATTACTCCAATGAGAAATCCCTGAAATGGCAACAGGTACATTTCTTTTATGTCCCAAGACACAATATGGATAAAACTGAAGAGATGGTAACAATATGGATAAGAGACTGTAGAATACAATGAAAAGAAATCTTTAGTTCACAGAGTTCTTAATAATTAAAACCTTTAGTTCACAGAATTAACTGATAAATGAAATTAATCTTGTAAATATTAATAAGTCAATGATAAAAAGCAAGTGAAGATCCTACAACCCTGGAGGATGTTGAGAAAACAACTTGAAAAGGCTACTCTTAAAACTTTGCTACTACAAAATATGTTGTGTAGCAACACTGGCATGGCCTGGCTGCTTGTTAGAAAGCAAATCTCAGGCCCTACTACAGATCTCCTGAATCAGGACTAAGTTACTAGCATGTTTATCTCATCACTACCATCTGTCATACATACACTCTGCATACACATTACGGCTCTCCAACTATTCTGTTAAAGATTAAATAACTTTTAAATATGTAATAGGTTTTTATATCCGTACCTTTAATGGAAAGGCCCTCCATTCCATTACCTTCAGCTGGGAATTTTGGCCCTAAGACACTCCTAGAAGTCAGAATGGGCCTGGGACTATCTGTTCATTCATTATTTGTTGTTTGATCCTTTCTAGACACTCAGGACACAATAAAAACAAAAACATTTCATAAAAGGAACTAGTTACACATAGGTAAATAAAGAAATCATTAATCTGTAACAGACCCTGTCTCCTACCACAAACACAGTGAGGCATTCACCACACATACAAGGGAGGTTCAGAGACTCGGGAGCCAAAATACACTAATGTCCACCTCAAAGGTTGAAATTAACTATTAAAACCACATAAAAGTATCCACAAAAACTTATACACAAATGTTCATAGCGTTTATTCATGAAAGCCAAAAAGTAGGAACAACCTAAATGTCCACCAACTGATGAATAAAGAAGATGTGGCCGGGCGTGGTGGCTCATGCCTGTAATCCCAGCACTTTGGGAGGCGGAAGCAGGTGGATCATGAGGTCAGGAGATGGAGACCATTCTGGCCAACATTGTGAAACCCCGTCTCTACTCAAAATGTAAAAATTAGCCGGGCATGGTGGCATGTGCCTTTAATCCCAGCTACTCGGAAGGCTGAGGCAGGAGAACAGCTTGAACCAGGGATGCGAAGGCTGCAGTGAGCCGAGATTGTGCCACTGCACTCCAGCCAGGCGACAGAGTGAGACTCCATCTCGGGGGAGAAAAAATAAAGATGTGTCATTATCCATACAACGGGATTTTCTTCAACCATATATTGAATGAACTATTTAAAAAAAAAAAGGAGTCTTGCTCTGTTGCCCAGGATGGAGTGCAGTGGCGTGATCTTATCTCAGTGCAACCTTCGCCTCCTAGTTCAAGTGATTCTCCTGCCTCAGCCTCCCGAGTAGCTGGGATTACAGGCACATGCCACCACACATGGCTAAATTTTTTTGGATTTTTAGTAGAAACAAAGTTTCACCATCTTGACCAGGCTAGTTGACACATGTTATAACACGGATGAAGCTTGAAAACATTATCCTAGGTGACAAAAGCCAGATACAAAAGGCCATAGATTATATAATTTCATTTCTAGGAAAGCCCACAACAGCATAATCCATAGAGACAGAAAGTACATTATTGGTTGTCAGGGGCTAGGAGAAAATGTAGAGCCTGGGGAATGACTACTAATGGGTATAAGGTTTCTTTCTGGGGATATGTAAATATTCTAAAATTAGATTCTGGTGATGACTGTACAACCCTGGTTATACTAAAAACCACTGAATTGTACACTTAAAAATATGAAAGACAGTTCAGGCACAGTGACTCACGCCTGTAATCCCAGCACTTTTGGAGGCTGAGGCAGGCAGATCATGAGGTCAAGAGATCAAGACCATCCTGACCAACATGGTAAAATCTTGTCTCTACTAAAAATACAAAAACTAGCTTGGCATGGTGGTACACACCTGTAGTCCCAGCTACTTGGGAGGCTGAGGCAGGAGAATCACTTGAACCAGTGAGGTGGAGGTTACAGTGAGCCAAGGTCGCACCACTGCACTCTAGTCTGGCAACAGAGCAAGACTCTGTCTCAAACAAAAAGAAAAAAAGAAAAAAAAAATACAAAAGACAAAAGCAGAGGGAAGGTCTGCAAGCATCAACGTAACTAGAGAGAACAACAAGAGAAAACAGCCCACGCAATGGCTGCATTTATCCAAAGACAGACACTGAATTTCTCTATGCAATGTCTGGTATTTCTACCATCATTATTCAGTTAAAATTTAACTGTGTCTTTAGGAAAAGATATGTCACAGAAACGATTATCACTGGCAAGATTTCTCTCCTTGATCAAACTAGGCAGGCTCCTTCTGAACCCTTTTTCAACTGGGCCCTATCCTTGGGCATGTCTTCAAGAGTCGAATTTTAGCAGAAATCCCCCATCCTCGATAGCTGACCAAACTCGCCAAGCTGCACCATCCCCCAGATGATGCCTGATCACCTTGGCCTGCCTGCCTTCAGCAAGAACACTGTTAAACTGTTTTAGTCAGAATACTCCCCAATTCTGAATGTTTCCTCTCTAATTTTTCATCCACTGACCCCCACACCGCTCCCTCACGATAAATTCCCACTTTTCCTCATTGTATTTGGAACTGAGCCCAATCTCTCTCCCCTACAGCAAAACTCCATTGCAGACGTCTCTATAGCCACTGCAATAATCTCCCTGAGAACATTCTCTTTACTATCACTTAAATAAATACCAAAAAGAAAAGTCATTCCCTTTATTTGAACTAATTACTTAATCTGATTTCAAAACAATTCAGGATTGGGGTTTTCCTGTCTTGTCATTGGTATGCCATGAGTAACCGATCCACCTCAGAGTAAGAAATGGCAACTTCTAGGCTGATGGGGGAAAAAAGGCCACATCAATTGGATTCTTTAATTGGATTTTACATTTGCATTTCAGATTTAAGAATTTTTTTAGACATTTAGGTTTTTTAAGAAATCTTTTCCAATAGATGTTAGAAGAATTATCCCCTCCATACACAAGTAGAATAACCAAAAATGTCTCCAGAACTGCCAAATGCCCCCTAGGGCTGGTAAAATCTCACATGACTGAGAACCACTAAAGTAGAGAACTACTCCTCAAAACTCAGTGTAACACACCCAGGCTGGGAAGTATATCGACATTTCAAATCTGAAGAAGCAACGACGCTAAGGGGAGGCTAATACTGCTAGACATGCTACCGGAAGCCAGGGTGCAAAACTGCCCAAAACTAAAATTTCAAAGTAGCCACTGACTCTAGAAATTACCTGTTCTTGGGAACAGAGTAAAAATACCCGCATACATAAACACACAGATAAGTAGGGAAAAAAAAAACAAAGCTTCATCTAGATCTGTACTGTCCAACAGAGCTTCCTGAGATGATGAAAATGTTCTATACTGTGCTGTCCAATTCCTGTGGCCACTCACCACATATGCAGCTCTTGAAATGTGGTTACTGCCACTAACAAACGGAATTTTTTACTTACTTAATGTTCATTAAATTTCACTTGCCACAAGTGGATCGTGAACTGGACAACACAGATCTAGACCTTACTATCATTCGTCTTATTGCTGTTGTTGGTAGAAGTTTAAGTTTCCCTTTTCATCAGGCAATTTTTTTAGTATCATCTTGCCAGGGTAGAAAGATCAATTCTCTGTTAAACCTGGGGGTGGGGGAAATAAAAGACCAGTGCCTGCCCCTGACCACACCCAGGCAAATCCTCTGAAAGACAAGTATATTGGCCTCTTGTTTGGCTGCGTGTTCCACTTCTGCGTCCTTATTTCCTTTTTGTATCATCTGAGTGTTCAGCTAAATCCAGAAGGGGCTGCTGGCCTTCTATGAAAAAGATCCACATATAAGGAGACAAGCTGTTTGGGAAAGACAGAATTGGTAAAAGAGGGAATTATTTCATTCATTTGGTTTAATTAACTCTCTCTCAGGTAGAACGTAATATTCATAAAACAGGACCCTTCTCTGTCTTTTTACCACTGCATCCTCAGGACCTGGAACAAAGGCACAAAGTAAATGTTAAACATTTGATGAACTAATAAATAATAAGAACAAGAATAGTACTCCAGTGCCAGGAACCACAGTTTTATAAATATATTAACGTCTTTAAACCTCACTATAATCCCATATAGTATGCACCATTAGCCTCACTGTGAAGTATGTTTTATTATCTCATTACAGACGAGGATACTGAGAGATGGAGGGGTTAAATAATGTTCCCAAGATCACCCAGATGGTAAGTGACAAAACTGTAATCTGAATCCTCCCACATATGGAGCTTATTCCCTTACTTAAGCTTTTTTAAGATACTAATGAATTATCTAAGGATTTCAATATCAGAGCTACCGAGCTACTTCGCATCCTGCCCCTAATCCCCAATTTTGTTATATCAGGAAAAGCTCGGTATAGATACAAAACATCTATAACGAAATATGATTACAAGATACGTATTAGTAGACAGAATGCAACACAATGCAGAAGAGCACAAACAATTCAGCCCATGAACAAGTGAACATATGTATCTATAAGGGCCACACATTTCACACAGTTAAGGTAAAATGGTCCAAGGCTCTGAACATTTCAGCCCCTGATAAAGGGTAACAGGCATCCCAGGGAGAAGGAAAGGCTTGTATAAAACCATGAGGATGTATGATATGGATGGAAAGTTGGACTGGAGCTATGGAAATTTAGGGAGTTGTAAGAGGGGAATGGAAAAGCAAACCAGAGAGAGACTGTATATGCTTCTTAATGTCATGCCCGGTTTCAAACACTTCTTTTAGCACCCTACTTCACTGTAAGGCAGATCCAACAAGGGACTCAGCCCAATATGATTCTACAAAATGGGTAAATGATACCTGGGCCTGAACTGAGTGTCCCAAATTTCCCTCAGTCCAACTAACACATCCCCAAGGGCAGATGAAAACTGGTCCCATTGGAGAAAGATTCAACTGGATAAGAAACGATATTCATTATATCTGATGCTTTATCAGACTGAAGTAAGAGGCAGCTCTAAGAGTAAGTCAATTTCTTGGTTTTTCTTCACTATTCCCACAGGTATATGGACAACTTTAACTTTCTGTAATTCTAACCGTTTCCCAGAGCTGAAAGACTACATTTTCCCATCTCTTTGCCTATTGTCTCCCACGAGTACACTTCCTTTACCTAATCCTTAACAGGAGCTATTACCCAAAGCTTAATATTTGGTCTCACATTTATTTTCCTAATACTCTTTAACTCAAATTTAACCATGAAACCTTTACTTCCAACCTCAGCACAACTCAATTTCTATAACTATGTTATCCACATGTCCCTACTATTTGAAATGTGGAGAGTATGAAGGGAAATGTGTACTAACTGTAAAAAAAAAAAAAAAACTCCATATTTTTATAACTTTTTATTAATTATGATAGTGTTGAACTTATACTAACATTGAAAAACATACTGAAATGATAGTATTTGGGATATAGTAGGTTAAACATATTACTGAAATTTATGTCACCTGTTACTTTATACTTTTTAATGTGGTATCTAGTAAATGTTGAATTATATACATGGCTCATATTTCCTCTAAAACTATCTCTACTAAGGCTGTCCCTCAAATGCAACAGGTTTAAAATGGGTCCACCACTAACAAGCTCCATGACCTCTCTGTGCCTCAGTTTTGTCATCTATAAAATGGAAATACTAATTGTAATAGAGGATGATAATAGTAAGAGCTAAGTCTAATTGTCACAATATCTCTGTGAGGCTATCATTTTCATTTTATAGATGAGCAGACAGAGGCACAGAGAAATTAAGTGACCAGCCAAAAGTTACATAGTTAATAAATAGTGGAGTCCAGATGTCAGCCCAGGCAGTCAGCTCCAAGCTCCGGCTTTTAACCACTGTCTCTCATGATATTCACCCTCAGAAATTTAACAAAAACTCAATGGATTAATATAGGTAAAACATTTCAAACCGTTCCTGGCACACACTAAACTCTCCTTTGTGTTTAACTAATATCACCCTTACCCCCGTGCCCAACCTACTTCCCAATTTCCACATAGGTAACTACCTTTCTCCCCACTTCCCAGACCAAAACTTCAGGTTCATCTTTTAACATTTCTCCCTTTTTCATCCCCTATATCTAGTCGGTCCTCTCTACACTTCCTTAAATGTTTTTAATGCAGCTACTCCTCTAGTCCCACTGCCACCTTACCCCAGCCCTTCAGCCCCTCACACTGGATGAATTAACAAGAACATAAATAGTGCTCATGTGCCAGGTAGGCTTCAAATCTATTAATTCATGTAAACCTTACTATAACCTTGTCTGGTCTCCAGGGCTTCCCCATCTGGGTCCTACCGGGTCTACATTTCTTCAGCAGAACATTCTTCCTGGATTACCAATTTTATCCTGTGATAGGAATTTTAAAGGTGTATGGGTTCTTCACACTTGTGCCTATTAAGCTGATTTAAGTATGAGAGAGGGAGAGACGATGGGTGTTCCATGAGGGAGAGAAAAAAATTATAAGGATCAGAAAATTTTAAATTCTAGCCCCATCAAAAATCTCCCATAGAATCAAGTCTTCTCTGCAGACAAACATAAGAGCATCACGTAGCCCCAGCCTCCCTATTCAACCTTACCTCCACTTCCCAACAAAAACTCTCCAGAGCAGTCAAACAAGTTTCGTCAATGTTCCTGGAGTAAAAAAATAGTAATTTTTATTCCCAACACTTCTCCACAAAGTGCCCCTCTGACTCAGAACGCCCAGGCGAAACTAATCTCTCCTCTAAATTGCAATAAAACTTCTGTCTTACGCCACTCACTGTGTACCACAAAGACATATTCACCAGTTGGCAAATGTCACAACCCCAACACAGACCATGAACTACCAGAAGACAAGCAGTTTAAGTCCCACATTTTTCACCACCATGTCTAGCACAAGTCTCTACATAGAATACGCACCATGTGGCAAATGTTAATAAATAAATGAGTAAACAAATGGACAATGTAACAAATTATGTGTAAATACCCCAAGTTAGCCAACCTTATTTCCCTAAACATGAAATACCTTAAGGTAACAGGAGCCAAACCGAGTCTCAGTTTCAAGGCAGTGGTTTCACTGCGCTTTCAAATTCATGATCTGCCTTCTTTGTTCATCAAAACAATCCCGTGAAGTACATACTATTATACCCTTAAGTCAACTGAGGTTCGAATAAGTAATGACTTTCTTCAAGATCACACAGTCAGTAAATGGCAAAGCTGGGAAGAGAGACCAGGCCAGGAGTCCAGTGCTCTTTCCACGGTTCTAATTCATCTTTTAAATCTCCTTCCCCTCCTTACCATCTATAGAGTTAAATAAAAGGAGAGAGGAATCAGCAGACAATTCTTGATAACAATAACAGATGTGGTAAATTAATGATTTCCAAAGAACATTTGCCTGAAATTGCTTTTTTTTTTCTTTGATTCATCAAAGGCAAGTAACGTTTTGGGAGACACTGCATTTAAACCTCATTATTCCATTGGACCGTGAAATAACATTTCCATCTAAACCTAAAACCAGTTCCTTTCCAGACTCCAAAGATAGGCCCTCCCCTGCTCCACACTTACAAAGGAAGATAAGGCTGTTTCTCATCACAGATAAATTAAGGAAGTAAGCAACGTTATGAGGACACAGCACTTTACAAAGTCCACTGGCAGTCGTTACTAAACGTTATAAAGGACTGGTCCCACACCTGACTGTCACCAGGAATGGAGTCTTTAAAACTCCTACTTGTTAAACATTCCGATTTAACACAGAGACACAAAGAACCTCAGTTCAGGGCAGTCTCAAGCCATGAATGACCACATTGTTGGGTACTCTCCCTTCACACTGAAACTCAGAAATGGAAAGACATGGAGATGGACCCAAACCTGGGCCAACCGCACTGGCAAAGCCAAGAAAAACCAAGAATGCGTCGAAGGCGCCCGCCTCCGCCTCCTCTGCAGATCTTCACGCCACTCCAAGGGATGCAGGAAGCTCCAGTTTCTGCAGCCGCAGGTTTCAGCGCCCTGAGGTTTCAGCAGCCGCCAGCTCACGTGTGAAGGATTTTCCTGGGGGTCTTACCTGAGCGCAGGCGCTGGGGAGGGGAGGCGTTCTTCCCAAGAATGGTGGCCCGGACAGCACGCTGCGCCAAGCCAGGGCGAGACCCCCACCCTGCGCCGGGCCCCTCTGCCTCACAACCACTCACGGCCCCAGTCGGGAGGCGCCGCGGTCCCGGAACCCACCTCCGCGCTCCTGGAAGGATGCGATGGAGGCGAGAGAGAGGCGGCGGCTCCGGAATGAGCTGCTCCCACAGCCTCTCCGCTCCTCGCCGTCTCGCCCTCCTCCCCCACTTACCCAGCTCTGCGCGTTATTGCTCAGCTTGACTTTCTTGCACAGGCTCCCGGGGATCTCCATGACCGCGGAGCGCGCTGGGCAGCCGGAGTTCTCTGCGCCGGGAGGGTAGCAGGAGGAGGCAGGCCAGCGAGCGGGGCGGGGCTGGAGGGCGGGGCCTACTCGCGTCGAGGCGGGCGCGCGCTGACGTGAGCACGCGCCCGTGCTCGTGGCCTGGGTTGCGCGGCGCACGCGGCGCGCCTCGGAAATGGGTCCGGGGCAGAGGTCTGCGGGGAAGGGCGAAGCGCCGGGATAGAACCGGAGGTAGAAGCTGGGGGCGGAGCTTCAGCGCTCGCGCCGGCGCGAGCGCGCACGGCGCTCCTCCTTCCAGATCCCGATGAAAGGGCGGGGCCTGGGATGCAGTCGTGGACCGTCACGCACCTCTGCGGCTCCGAGCCTATCTTTGAGCTAGCGCAGAGCTCTAAGAGCGAGTACCAGCAGCCAGGAGAGCGGCAAGCGGAGTGCGCGGCTCGCCACGCGCGGCACTCTCTCAGCAGAGGCTGGTTTGGAGGATGCTGACGCGGGCTCCTGCCCCTTTGGCTACCCCTCCACAGGCTGGCTGACGGCCTCCTGTCCGCCCCTTCTGTGCCCCTGTCCTGGCCAGATGTTTTAAATGTTTTACAGCTCTGCAAAGGGAAGAATTGATTTACTGAACAGCTCATTCTCCACATTTTAATGCTTCACTTTAAAATTCTACTCAAGACACGTTTTTGTTTGTTTGTTTGTTTGTTTGAAACGGAGTCTTGCACTGTCGCCCAGGCTGGAGGGCAGTGGTAGGATCTCGGCTCACTGCAACCTCTACCTCCCGGGTTCAAGCGATTCTCCTGCCTCAGCCTCCCAAGTAGCTGGGACTACAGGCGTGCGCCACCACGCCCGGCTAGTTTTTGTATTTTTAGTAGAGATGGTGTTTCACCATGTTGGCCAGGCTGGTCTCGAATTCCTTACCTCGTGATACGCCCGCCTCAGCTTCCCAAAGTGCTGGGATTACAGGCGTGAGTCACCGCGCCTGGCCTCAAGATACAGTTTTTAAAAAGATGTAAAAGCCCGATTTCTTGACATCAATAATTAATATCTCAGCCAGATTAGTGATTACTTATAAGGTACCTCCCTCTCCAGTTGGAGACCTCCCTTCGCATCAGATTTCTGTGTAGTGCTTCTTACCGACCTACCCCGGAAAGGGGCTTCTGTATTATTAGCAGCTACTCAGGAAATCCCTAGAGGGCTGAAATCCAGGACCGGGGAGGCCGCAGGTAACCCGGAATAGAACGCCCGCCTACGGAGGGCATTTTCAAATTCACCTAATTATTCCAGGGCTAGTTCGTAGGAGGATGGGCTGGGGGCATGAGAGAATTTCCTCCAGAAGTTGTCTTCCCTCCACCCCCCATAACTCTTGAGTTCTCTTTTCCGCAGCTTGCCCCGGTACCAAGAGAGTTGCTTGCAGCTCTGCCCCTCTGTGACACAGCCGCTCTCCGCCCCCGCCCATCACCAAGATCTGAGGCTGCTGCTGCTGCCTGTTAGTGACTAGCAAATCAACCACCATCACCAAGACCTGAGGCTGCTGCCTGTTAGTGACTAGCAAATCAGCCCCCCATCTATTTACCCCACTGCTACTGTCTTAAATTAGCACCCCCCGCCCCATATCCAACCTGAGTTATGACTAAGCCTGTTCACTGGACATCCTCCCACCTGTGCAGCTGCTCTCCACACCCCCACCACACACCCCATTCTTGCACCTGCTGTCAGAGTGGTATTTCTGAAACAGAAATCTGAGCTTGTTACTTGACTACTTGAAATGTGAATGGTTCCCTTCAGCTTTTTCTAGGGAATTTTTAATCTGGGGTTCATATATAGAACTGAATTTCAATATAATTCCAAATTCTACCAATAACAAGAATGAGCTTGGAAGATCTCAAGTTTCTTTTTTTTTTTTTTTTTTTTTTTTTTTTTTTTGAGACAGAGTCTCGCTCTGTCGCCCAGGCTGGAGTGCAGTGGCCGGATCTCAGCTCACTGCAAGCTCCGCCTCCCGGGTTTATGCCATTCTCCTGCCTCAGCCTCCCGAGTAGCTGGGACTACAGGCGCCCGCCGCTTCGCCCGGCTATTTTGTATTTTTTAGTAGAGACGGGGTTTCACCATGTTAGCCAGGATGGTCTTGATCTCCTGACCTCGTGATCCGCCCGTCTCGGCCTCCCAAAGTGCTGGGATTACAGGCTTGAGCCACCGCGCCCGGCCCTGATCTCAAGTTTCATATGAGAAAATAGGGCCACATCTGAAGTTAGCCATTTCTCTGAGTTCTGGTTCTTATTAGAGGGAAATGGTATTTAGTTATAACGATCTGGCCCTGGGAGTGATCACTGCTGTGAGTTTGACCTTATTTCTCCTAAGAGTTAAAAGACTATTTTTTAAGGTAAAATATATCATAAGTTTACATTGATACTATCCATCCAAATTCATGATTCCAGATATGGGTCATGCAAATGAGCCAGAAACATCTTGTCAAACAGGAAACATAACAAAAGACTATCAAAAGCTACTTAGATTATGTCAAAAGGACTCAGAAATCAATTTAAAGAAATTTTTCCATGTCAAAGATGGGAGAATTAAAGCACTAAATGTACTAGAACTACAAAATATTAAAACGTATCAAATATGTTTAAACCTAGGTGTTTGTAATGATGATGATTTTTAAAAAATTTATTGTCACTCTTAGAGAATGCTAAGAAACCAACTCATTATTTTGAAAACTGGTAAATAAAGGGGATTAATTAAGCATTTAACTCTGCTTTCCCTGGACTGTCAGGGACCCAAAAAGTTGATAAGGAGATGTTTCTCTTTACAGAAGTACCACTAATAAATAAAGAACAAATGATATAATTTTAATATCAGCACTTTTCATCTTCTACTGAAGTAATGGATAAAGACAATGATCCTCTGTATTAGGGTTCTCTTAGAGGGACAGAACTAATAGGATACATACATGTGAATAGGAGTTTGGGAGTTTATTAAGTATTAATTTACACAATCACAAGGTCCTACAACAGGCTGTCTGCAAGCTGAGGAGCAAGGAGAGCCAGTCCGAGACCCAAAACTGAAAAACCTGGAGTCCAATGTTCAAGGGCAGGAAGCATCCAGCACGAGAGAAAGATGCAGGCTGGGAGGCTAGGCCTATCTTGCCTCTTCACATTTTTCTGCCTGCTTTATATTCACTGCTAGCTGATTAGATGGTGCCCACGAGATTAAGGGTGGATCTGCCTTCCCCGGTCCACTGACTCAAATGTTAACCTCCTTGGGCAACAACCTGACAGACACTCCCATGATCAATATTGCATCCTTCAATCCAATCACACTGACACTCAGTGTTAACCATCACAAGTCCACCCCTTGACAACTTGAAACCATACACATCTCCTGAGATCATTCATAATCTTCAAATAAGACAATAATGAGGTCATAATTATGTCTAACATAACTGAACTATCCTTTGTACAACTGGAAATGCAGTCCCCAACCCACATACTATTACATAAAGTTAGCAATACTTAAATGCTGATATGAAGTCAATAAACCTTATGTCACATGATAAGGGGAAAGGACATAAAATAAAGATATTTTCTTAGTACAAGTGTATACATGCACAAACATGTTTTTAAAAAAAGAAGGAGGAAATACTCATGACAGTTACAGTCCTCGTTCCTGTAGCTGGTCACGTGGTCATAGCTGATACTGATGACTACCTTTTTCTACTACCCATTCTGCATTCCCTTTGCCTTCAGCAAGCACCTGAACAGGTTGTGGCTTTTTTTTTTCCTGGTGGAGTGACCCAAACCTTCATCCCTGAAGGGTCTGGCCCATTTGTAGTCCTGCCTTGATTGGGCTGTTGTAGTTTCCCATTGACCTTAATCACAGGGTAATACTAAGATTCACCCTAATTGACTTCCTGTGTTCCATATATACTCTTCCTTACCTCTGCTGTGGAATAGTAGACTGATTTCATATTGATAGTCTGGGTCAATCACCCAGCTAACATTGTAATTCCCTTCTTAGTCTGTTAACTTAAAGGTAGGAGGAGCCCAAAGTGTCCAGGTGGCCATCTTGACTTATAGTTTAATGGAATTGTTGTGTCTCCTGGTGGCAGCATTCCTCCCTCTGGAACTAAGACCTCTAGGCCAGCAGAATGTAATGCCATAGGAACAGGAAGCAAAAATGTTACTAATGGATCACTAGGGTGATGGTGAGTGGTGCCACTTCCACTTCCACCCCTTGATTCCTGGACCTGTGAATCCTGGCTATGGGAGAAACAGTACCATATATTGGACGCTGATTCAGAGCCTACACAGCCTTCTGGAGATCTTTGCCCCAGCCCTGCAAACTATTGTCACCTAGTTGGTGGTGTAGTTGTAATTTCAAAAGGCTATTCCACCCTTCTGTCAACCTAGCTGCTTCAGGTTGATAGGGAACATGGTAAGACCAGTGAATTCCATGAGCATGAACCCACGGCCACACTTCTTTAGTGGTAAAGTGAGTGCCTTGGTCAGAGGCAATGCTGTGTGGAATACCATGATGGTGGATAAGGCATTCCGTGAGTCCACTGATGGTAGCCTTGGCAGAAGCATTGCATGCAGGATAGGCAAACCCATATCCAGAGGAAGTGTCTATTCCAGTGAGGACAAACCTCTGCCCTTTCCATGATGCAAGAGATCCAATGTAATCACCCTGCCACCAGGTAGCTGGCTGATCACCTGAGGAATGGTGCCATATTGCGGGCTCAGTGTTGGTCTTTGCTGCTGGCAAATTGGGCACTCAGTGGTGGCCGTAGCCAGATCAGCCTTCGTGAGTGGAAGTCCATGTTGCTGATCCCATGCGTAACCTCCATCCCTGCCATGATAACCACTTTGTTCTTGGGCCCATTGGGCAATGACAGGGGTGGCTGAAAAAAGAGGCTGAGTGGTGTCTACAGAATGGGTCATCCTATCCACTTGATTATTAAAATCTTCATCCACTGAGGTCACCCACTGGTGAGCACTCACATGGGATACAAATATCTTCACAGTTTTTGACCACTCAGAGAGGTCCATCCACATACCTCTTCCCCAAATTTCTTGGTCACCAATTTTCCAATCATGCTTCTTCCAAGTCCCTGACCATCCAACCAAACCATTGGCTACAGCCCATGAATTAGTATATAATCACATATCTGGCCATTTCTCCTTCCATGCAAAGTGCATAGGCAGGTGCGCTGCTCGAAGTCCCGCCCACTGGGAGTATTTTCCTTCACCACTGTCCTTCAGCGATGTCCTAGAAAGGAGCTGTAGTGCTGCAGCTGTCCACTTTCAGGTGGTGCCTGCATATCGTGCAGAACCATCTATGAACCAGGCCCTGGTCTTCTCTTCCTCTGTCAGCTGATCATAGGGAACGTGACATAGGGTGGCCCATGAGGCCACTAGTGCAGGCTGGGGGAGAGAAGGCAGGGTGGCAGGAGTGGGGACCATGGGCATTTGAGTCACTTCCTCATGTAACTTACTTGTGCCTTCGGGACCTGCTCAAGCCTGAACACAAATATACCACTTCCATTTAGTGATGGAATGCTGCTGTGCGTGACCCACTTTATGGCTACATGGGTCAGAAAGCACACAGTTCATGATAGGCAGTTCAGGTCACATGATGACTTGACCCATAGTCAAACACTCAGTTTCCACCAAAGCCCAGTAACAAGCCACGAGCTGTCTCTCAAAAGGAGAATAGTTATCTGGAGAAGATGTCAGGGCCTTGCTCCAAAATCCTAGAGGCCTCCACTGTGAGTCACCTGTGAGACCTGTCAACGGCTCCACTGCCACCTCAAGCACCAATGTACCTGCTGGGTCATATGGCCCAAGTGGCAGAGCAGCTTGCACAACGGCCTGGACCTATTACAGAGCCTTCTCCTTTTCTGGATCCCACTGAAAACTGGCAGCCTTTCGGGTCACTTGATAAATGGGACAGAGTAACACATCCAAATGAGGAATGTATTTCCTCCCACATCCAAATAGGCCCGTTAGGTGTTGTGCCTCTTTCTTGGTAGTAGGAGGGGCCAAATGAAGCAACTAATCCTTCACTTTAGAAGGAACACCTTAACAGTACCCACACCCCTGGACCCCTAGAAATTTTACTGAGGTAGAAGATCCCTGAATTTTAGTTGGATTTATTTCCCACCCTCTGGCACACAAATGTCTCACCAATAAGTCTGGTGTGTTTGCTACTTCTTGCTCACTTGATCCATTCAGCATAATGTCATCAATGTAATGGACCAGTGTGATATCTTGCAGAATCGAAAAGCATTCAAGATCTCTCTGAATAAAATTATGACACAAAGCCGGAGGGTTGATATACCCCTGAGGTAACAACAGTAAAGGTGTATTGCTGGCCTTGCCAGCTGAAGGCAAATTGCTTCTAGTGGGCCTTATGGACAGGAATGGAGAAAAAGGCATTTGCCAAGTCAATGACTGCATACCAGGTACCAGGAGATGTGTTAATTTGCCCAAGCAATGAAGCCACATCTGGTACAGCAACTGCAATTGGAGTCACCACTTGGTAAAGCTTACAGTAATCCACTGTCATTCTCTAAGATCCATCTGGCTTCTGCACAGGCCAAATGGGAGAGTTAAATGGGGATGCCGTAGGAATCACCACCCCTGTGTTTTTCAAGTCCTTGATGGTGGCACTAATCTCCACAGTCCCTGAAGAGATACAATGTTGTTTCTGATTTACTAGTTTTTAAATTTACTCTTTGGTTTGATTTACTATTTTTCGAGGTAGGGGCAACTCAGATGGCTTCCATTTGGCCTTTCCTACCATAGTAGCCCTCACCCTTCCAATCAGGGAGCCAATGTGGGGGTTCTGCCAGCTACTGAGTATGTCTATGCCAATTATGCATTCTGGCATGGGGAGATGATCACAGGATGAGTCCAGGGACCCACTGGACCCACTGTAAGTTGGACCTGAGCTAAAACTCCATTAATTACTAACCTCCTACTCTTTACAGGAAATGCACGAGGGGAAAAGAAAATGCACACACAATACTTTTAAGTGTGAACAGCCTTTATTCCAAGTACATGGCAATACAAATATAATAAACAAATCACAGCAGGAAAGGGAGAGGGCATATATATGTGCATATATGTATATATAACTGTGTGTGTATATATATGTGTGTATACACACACACACACATACACTCACCAGACTATGGAGAAATCATCACCAGACTGGGAAGCAATAGCCTAGGCTTCAGAGTTGGCCACCCACCTGTGCACAGACAAGGAGGGGTCTTGTGGAGCTTCAGTGTGGTCTGGGACCCTAGCTCATTTGTAACGAGTTGTTTGGTATGAGGCCCAGTCACCAAGGCCCTTCGTGCCTGGCTTCAAGGAACACGAAAAGGTCAACTTGTTTTTGCGATTGTCTTTTGTTTTTCAAAAACTGACATACAGGAACAGATTTCTCTGAAACAATGCTGGATGAACGCCTTAAGGGGTTCATGCAATCTGTTCCGGGACTTGGTGACCATTGTTTCTGTCCATGTTCAGTTGAGTTCAGATTTAATATTTAACTTTTCCTCCACAAGTCCATAAGCCCCAACTTTAACTGGAGGACCACAATGACGTTTTGGGTCCCCTGGAATCAATGTCAGCTCAGAGCCAGTGTCCAGTAGTCCCCCAAATATCTCATCATTTCCCTTTCCCCAGTGCACAATTACCCTGGTAAAAGGCCAGAGGTCTCATTGGGGAAGGATGGGAGAAAGATTCACTGTATAATTTGTCAGTAACGTAGTAGGGTCCTTCCTTAAGGGACCCGGCCTCCCCTTCATTCAAGGGGTTCTGGATCTGTAAACCGGCTCAAGTCTGGAAATTGATTGAGGGGCATGATTCTCTGTTTTTATAATTCAAATTAGTCTTTTGTCCATTCGACCTAGAATTTTTCTGTTTGTATAATTTAAGTAGGAATGCAGTAGGCTTTCTATCAGTTTCACTTCTAGGAACACCATGATTAATTAGCCAATGCCGGAGCTCTACACACATCAGACCATTCTGATTGCCACTTCTCCTCTGCTATCCATTATGTTAGCTATGCCCACCTTGCCTTTGACAGTTGAGTGCCACCACTTGGCCCCTGCCATCTCAGTATCCAATTATTTCGATTGTATTTAAATTTTGCTATTGAGTGACTGCAGTTCCCACTGTTAGATCTGACATACAGAGAAGAGCAATTACAGGGCTCTTCAAAAATGCAGGCGCTGCCCTCACAAATCTATTTCACAAGGCATTGGTCCAGAATATGTCTTCCAGATCCTTCCAACTGGGATGAGTAGTTCTAAAGTGACTAATCCACTCCACCATCCCAATCTCCCTAAATCTTTGGATCCCTTCCTCTACATTAAACCAAGGGAGATCAGACATTTCCAGCTCACTTGCAGTGGGCCACCTTTTAATCCATGTTTCAGCTAACCAAGCAAATAAACTATTAGAACTTTTTTAACTCCCTGAACTGCAACATTAAATGCAGAATCTCTGCTTAGGGGGCCCAAATCAATATATTCAGGCTGATACAACTCTATGTTCCTTCCACCATTATCCCACACCCTTAATATCCATTCCCATGCTTGTTCTCCAGATTGCAGATTGCTGTTTATATAAATTAGAGAACTCAGGCCAGGTGTGGTGACTCATGCCCATAATCCCAGCACTTTGGGAGGCTGAGGTGGTCTGATCACGAGGTCAGGAGATTGAGACCATCTGAACGGGGGCCTGCCCCTCCACACCTGTGGGTATTTCTCATCAGGTGGACATGAGAGACTGAGAAAAGAAATAAGACACAGAGACAAACTATAGAGAAAGAACAGTAGGCCCAGGGGACCGGCACATTCAGCATGCAAGGACCTGCACCCGCACCGGCCTCCAAGTTTCCTCAGTATTTATTGATTACTATTTTCACTATCTCAGCAAGGGGAGTGCGGCAGAACAGGGTCAACAGGGTGATGTGGGGAGAAGGTCAGCAGGAAAACATGTGAGTAAAGGAATCTGCGTCATAAATAAGTTCAAGGGAAGGTACTGGGCCCGGATGTGCACGTAGGCTAGATTTATGTTTCTCTTTACCCAAACATCTCAGTGTGGCAAAGAGTGACAGAGCAGTATTGCTGCCAGCATATCTCGCCTCCAGGCACAGGGTAGCTTTGTCCTATCTCAGAATAGAACAAATGGTCGGCTTTACACTGAGACATTCCATTCCCAGGGACCTGCAGGAAACAGAGGCCGTCCTCTTATTTCAACCGCAAAGGGCCTTTCTCTTTTACTAATCCTCCTGAGCACAGACCCTTTACGGGTGTAGGGCTGGGGGACAGTAACGTCTTTCCCTTCCCACGAGGCCATATCTCAGGCTGTCTCAGTGTGGGGAAACCTTGGACAACACCCAGGCTTTCTTGGGCAGAGGTCCCTGCGGCTTTCCTCAATGCATTGTGTCCCTGGTTAATAGAGATTGGAGAATGGAGATGACTTTTACTAAGCATACTGCCTGCAAACATATTGTTAACAAGGCACATCCTGCACAGCCCTAAATCCCATAAACCTTTATTCAATACAGCACATGTTTCTGTGAGCACAGGGTTGGTGCTAAATTTACAGGTTAACATCATCTCAAAGCAGAACAATTTTTCTTTGTACAGATCAAAATGGAGTTTCTTGTGTCTTCCTTTTTCTACACAGACACAGTAACAGTCTGATCTCTCTTTCTTTTCCCGACACTATCCTGGCTAACACGGTGAAACCCCATCTCTACTAAAAAATACAAAAAAATTAGCCAGGAGTGGTGGCAGGTGCCTGTAGTCCCAGCTACTTTGGAGGCTGAGGTAGGAGAATGGCATGAACCTGGGAGGCAGAGCTTGCAGTGAACCGAGATCGTGCCACTGCACTCTAGCCTGGGCAACAGAGCCAGACTCCATCTCAAAATAAAAATAAATGAATAAATACACAAATAAATAAATAAATAAATAAGAGAACTCAAACAGTTCTTTTTGAGTGTAGCACAACTCCCCATGAGTCACACGCTCAACCTCACCTCTAGGGGGCCACTGGGACTTCAGTCTATTTACAGATCTAGAGGCAAACAGAGATGCTTCTGAGGAAAACCAATATTATCTTGACTGGCAACTGCCTCAGGGGAGGCCATCACTGTTGCCTCAGGCAGCGCAGGATTTATCTCCTCAGCCAAAGGTGGAAAAGCTGATGGCAGCATAGGTCAGGGAGGGAATGTTGCCGCTACTGGAGATGGGGAAGCTGTTTCTTCTGGCAAAAAAGTTGCATCAGAGTTTACGAACTCAGTGTCCCTAGCTTCATCAGGGCCCCTCCAACACATCCCCATTCCAAGTTGCAGGGTCCCATTCTTTTCCAGTCAATGCCCTCACTTTAACAGTAGGCACCTGGCGAAGCTCTGCATGCATCTTTCGTTGAAGGTCAGCCACTCGCATGATAAGAGTTTATGTCTGTTTTTTCCACAATTTCAGCTGTTTCTTTGCAGGAGATAAGAATCTCACTCAGGGCAGTCTTAGTAGATCTGAGGCTCAGTATCTACTTCTGAAGCTGGGAGACAGAATCCCTGAGTTTATCATTTTCTTTTATCACTTTGTCCACTGAACTTAGGAGCAACCAGCCAGCTTCATTATGTTCCTTGGTGTTCCATATATGGTCAAGGATACTACATATAGTCACTGAACTCCTTGCCTCTCACAAGTGGTGAATCAGGAGTGTCAAATGCATTTATTTTGCATAACTCTCTAAACAGTTTCTGCCAAGGACTATTGGTGTTCTCCACACTATTAGAAATAGAGTCCTTAGCATTTTTGGGTCGAATCATATTAAGCAGCCAACTCCAAAAACCCGAAAACCAATGAAAGAACTCCATCCTTAATGTTCTGCTTCTCTAGAACCACTCCTGGTACCAAAATCTGTATTAGTCAGGGTTCTCTTAGAGGGACAGAACAAATAGGATACACACACACACACACACACATACACATATGTATGTTTGTACTTAATAAACTCATATATATATATGAGCTTATTAAGTATTAACTTACACGATCACAAGGTCCCACAATAGGCTGTCTGCAAGCTGAGGAAGAAGAAGAGCCAGTCTGAGTCCCAAAACTGAACAACTTGGAGTCTGATGTTCAAGGGCAGGAAACATCCAGCATGGGAGAACGATGTAGGCTAGGAGGCTAGGCCCATCTTGCCTCTTCACATTTTTCTGCCTGCTTTATATTGACTGGCCGCTAACTAGATGGTGCCCACTCAATTAAGGGTAGATCTGCCTTCCCCCCTGCCCACTGACTCAAATGTTAATCTCCTTGGGCAACAACCTGACAGACACTCCCATGATCAATATTGCATCCTTCAATCCAATCACACTGACACTCAGTATTAACCATCACATCCTCAATGGCTGCAAATATCATGAAAATACAGAGCACCATAACTTTTTGTCTCCTGATGAAAATCGTGAAAAAGTCGAGTCAAATCTGGTTCTAATCAAGTCTTCAGGACAATTTATAGGTTTACAGTTAATGCAGAGGAAAGAGGAAGAGGTGAAAACACTACAAATGCAATTAGTCAAACCCGAACTCTGGAAAACTACATCATTAATGACCTAAGTTTTAAATAATTCAAAGATAGGAAAATATAAATGAGGAAAAACTAAAGAACAAAATAAGATTATAAAATAAAAATGGAGCAATTGAAACATTTGAAACATATTTGAACACTGATCCAAACAAAAAAACTTTTAAAAAATTTTATGAGACTATATGGGAAATTTGAAGTTTCTGAACTCGATATAAAAGACTTACTTTTTTGGTGTGAGAAATAGCAGTGTTATTATATTTTTTAAAAAAGTCATTTGAGAGTATATTAGTCTATTTTCCCACTGCTATAAAGACATACCCAAGACTGGGTAATTTATAAAGGAAAGAGGTTTAATTGACTCATAGTTTCACATGGCTGGGGAGGCCTCAGGAAAGTTACAATCATGATGGAAGGGGAAGCAAGCACGTCTTACATGGAGGTAGGAGAACAAACAGCAGGAAAAACCGCCACTTATAAAACCACCAAATCATGTCAGAACTCACTATCATGAGAACAGCATGGGGGAAACTACCACCATGATGCAATCACCTCCCTCCCTCCATGTCAGGATTACAATTTAAGATGAGATTTGGGTAGGGACACAGAGCCAAAACATATTAGTGAGATACATGCTGAAAGATTTATCAGTGAAATGGCAATGCCATAAATATTCAGGAAACAAAATTGAGTTCTCGAATATGATAGCAGGAATGGGGGGAAATTGTTGATATGTCTTTCAGAATGCAGAGCAAAAATCCCAAGAGATGGGAAATACAGCATAATTTTTTAGAAAAGAAAAAAAAGAACAGTCCAGGAAATCTAACATCCAAGTATTAGAAGTTCTAGGAAGAAAAAAAAAAAGAGAGAGAGAGAAAACTCACAGAAGGAAATCACCATGGCAATTATTTAATGGAATTTCCTAGAACTGAAATGCTTCCCTGAATGCCTAACTCAGCAGATAAAATCAAGCACGGAAAAAACGTAGCACCATAAAGTTTCAGAGTACTATTATACAATAGTTCGAAATTGTTTGGAAACTCTACAAGGCTCCAAAGAGAGGAAGAGTTCATGAACAAAGAGTCAGGAATAAAAATGAATTAGAAGTTGTCAAGAAAAATACTGCAAGTTAGAAGACAAATGGACCAATACCTTCAGAGCTCTGAAAGTATTTTCAGTTAGAATTTGGACTTGCTATTTATGCTTTCTCAAGGAAATACTGGAGGATATGTTCTGTGGTAGGCCAATTCTCCCTGACAATCACACAGACAGGCCTGCATAGCACTTCAGTCACACAGACAAATTTCCACAGAGCTGCCTTAACACTGAGCAAATAGTTAAGCCTAGGGAAATCAGTACCCAGACATCAAAGCTAGAAATGAAACATATGGTCAGTTGGAGCCTTGTATGGGCTTCTCCCTAACCTGGAGCAAACCAAAATAATAGAGACAGTCTTACATTCCTAGTGCCAGGACCCATATCTCAGACAAGTCAAGGTAACAGAGGCAGCTGTTTGAATAGATTCATTGGAGAGTCTAAGGCAGCTCTCCAGACTAAGCTGTAAAAAAGATATGATAGAAATAATCACGCTGGTACCACAGTAGACAGGCCTTGAAGGTACTGGGGCCCTTTTAATCAGACTTAGCCTCTGACCTTCTAGTTGAAACAAAATAAGTTACCAGTAGGCTTAGGCAAATTCTATACTGCATGTAGGCACATAACCCCAACCTATATAAGCACTAAGAAAGTTGTAATACTTTGAGTTGGTCTGGTGGAATTATCTCCGGCCTTCTCCCTGTATCCAGTTACAGCAATAAATTCCCTTCTTCCCCAGTTTGTCTGCTTCTCATTATTGGGCCTCGAGAAAACACAGCCAGATCCAGCTTGGTTCCAGGAACAAAAATTTTGGCGAGCCAGCCAGGAGGCCGCCAGGATGGTGCTGCCTTTGGTGACTGGCAGTTTGCGATGAGACAGTCATGAGGAAACTCCCAGCAGTTACTGGGTAAGATTGTCCTGGGGACTCTACTGAGGGCTGTCCTGTGGACAAAACCGCATATCCTTTTCATCACTGGGAAAGAACGGAAGTTTGGCAGGCGCAGACATGCTCAAAGGGTCAGTGAAAACCGGACCATTTATTATTTCCTTATCTGGGCTATTAAGCCTTTTGTTCAGTACCATTAGGAAGATAATAGATCTTTTTTGTACACACGTTTGCTACTTGGTTTGCAGGCCTATTTCACCTAGGTGCACTTCCTTCTGTGTCTATCTGACACTATCTCTGTGTCCGTGTCTATCTGAAACTATCTCTGTGTCTGTACCCATAGCCTTGTTGAATTTAAGATGGGGAATGCTGCTCCCTTCCCCCAGGGAGCCCTCTGGGAAATATCCTGTCGGATTGGAAACAGTATGGGTACTCTCCCATTACTAAAAATAAAATGATTTACTATTGTAATATGGCTTAGCCAACATATGTTTTGGGATCTGGGGAATGGTGGCCAATTTTTGGATCTTTAAGCTACTTTACTATCTATCAGAACAGTTTTGTCAGTGTCAGGGAAGACAGGCAGAGGAGCCTTATACACAAGCGTTTATGTTACCGCATAATCAAGAAGTCAAAGGAAATAAGCTAATGGTGCAGCGCTCAGACAAGGTTTGTCTCAAGTCCCAGGGAGAAGGAGAAAAGGAATTAGAGACTCAACAAGTATTAAATGTGCTTAACCCAGTAAGTGGCGACCCAGAGGGAGTCAATGCCCTGCCACTCACTCAGAAGGGGGAAGGGCCTTCACCCTTGGAATAGGAGGAGGCTGCAAAAATAGTCTCTTCCTCCCAAACTAGACAAGGCACTAAATTTGACCGGGGAGACACTGAGCCTGGAGTAGGGCAATTTTCCCTCCAACAATATCCTGTGTGAGTTCATAAGCAAGGAGCCAGCAGGATATTATTTGGCATATAGTCCTTTTCCATGTCTGATTTACTGAATTGGAAAAATTCCAATTCTCCTGCAGGGCGGATCCCCAGAAAATGACCGAATTGTGTACTGCTATCTTTGCCACCCATTGCCTTACATGGGCTGATGTGCAAGCCCTCCTAAACATCACGCTCACAGCAGATGAGAGAAGGCTAGTGTTACACAGGCAAAGGAGGAGGCACGGTGCCTTCATGATGAAAGCCCCAATGATAGCCCAGACCCTAAAGAGGCAACTCCCCCAACTGACCCAAATTGGGATCCTAATGAGGCAGGTGGAGCTAGGATGAATCATCTGGAACACTATAGAAAGTGCATCCTAAAGGGCATTGGATCAAGGGTGCCAAGACCTGAAAGTCTGAACAAAGTACAGGCACTTTAGCAGACACCTATTGAGGACCCCCTCAGAATTTACGGAACAGATCTCTCAGGCATATGGAAAGTATACAGAGTTAGACCCGCAGGACCCTGAATTAGAATGGTGGATATGACCTTTATAGGGCAAAGTGCCCCAGACATTAGGAAGAAACTACAAAAAGTGGAGGGGGCTATTGGAATGAAGCTTCCCAATGAATCAACATTGCTTTCAAGGTACATAATAGCAGGGAGGCCAAGGAAACCAAGGCACTTCGGCAGGCAGCTGTACTCCTGGCAGCTTCAGGAGGAAACCCAAAGAAAAAAGGACCCCCAAGGCAGAAAGGGAAAATAGAAAAGGACCAGTATCCTTGCTGTCAGGAAATAGGACACTGGAAGACAGACTGCCCCAAGTTAACTCAGAAGGAACCCAGGTCACTTATGGCTGTCAAACCCAAAAATGAACCCGAGGAAGATTGAGGGTGCCCAAGACTCCCAGCAGCTCCAACTCTAACTGACACCAAAATTTCCCTAAAGGAGCCTCGGGTAAAGTTGATACTGGTGCTTGTTATTCGGTAGTTAATACACCAATCACTAAGCTTTCTGATACTTTCTGTCAATATAGTCAGGGTAAGTGGGCAATTGAAATCAGAACAGTTCCTGCACCCCCTTTCATGTAAAGTGGGCAACAATTTGATAACTCACCAATGCACTTATGTGCCAGACTGCTTGATATCTTTACTTAGCAGAGATTTACTACACAAGTTAGAGGCTCAGATCATCTTCCACCCAGAGGAACATCAGCTGTGCCTTCAAATGCCTCCAGAGCATGGACTGCGGCTGCAAGCACTGCTGGCGAGCACTGGGGCCCCACACCCTGAGGCAGAGGCAATTCCTCAAGAAGTCCTCGACAAGGTGAAGCCAGAGGTCTGGGTATCAGACCAACCTGGGAGGGAAATTAATGTGAGTCCGATAAAAAACAAACTGAAGGAAGGGGCCCAGCCTGTCCGGAAAAAAGCAATACCCCTTAAAGAAGGAAGTCTTGGAAGTTATCCAGCCGGTATTAATCTGGTTTTGGCAATATGGCAATATGGCTTAATAAGGCCTTGTCAGTCCTCATACAATACTCCTTTCCTGCCATTAAAGAAGCCTCATTCCCATAAGTATAGATTTGTGCAAGATATCAGAGCAATTAATGATATTGTGGAAGGCATTCACCCCACTGTGGCTAACCCATAGGCTATGTTTGCTTTACTACCTAAGTATAACCAATGGTTTACAGTGTTAGACTTAAAGGATGCCTTCTTTTGCATACCAGTGGAAATAAAAAGCCAACTATTGTTTGCTTTCGAGTGGACAGACCCTGAGACAGCTGCACAGTTTCAATATTGCTGGACTGTGCTCCCTCAAGGGTTTAAAAACTCCCCAACTATATTTGGAGAGACTTTGATTCAAGCCTTGAGAGGCTTACGATTAGAAAATGGGGTGCTACTTCAATATATGGATGAGTTATTAATTTCTAGCACCTCAAAACAAGAATGTCAAGAAAACACTGTAAAGACCCTAAACCACTTCGCAGCTTGTGAGTATAAAGTTTCAAGTAAGAAGGCCTAAATATGTAAGCAAACTGTAGAATACTTAGGGTTTCTGTTACAAGATCAACTAAAGCTCTGACAGTGGAAAGGCGAGTGCAATTGCCGCCATCACAATGCCCACAACCAGGAAGCAACTAAAGAGGTTCCTAGGAATGGCAGGATTTTGTAAAATCTGGAGTCCCAATTATGCGTTAATAGTAAAGCAGCTATATCTAAAAGGAGCAGACCATGGGAAATCAAACACCAAATCACATTTGAACAACTAAGCATAAATTAATATCTGCTCTGGCTCCAGGACTGCCAAACCCACACAAAGTTTTCCAACTTTATGTGCATGAAAGACTAGTTCCAGCACTCTGGGTCTTAACACAAAAATTGGGAGAAATACTACAACCAGTGGCCTGTTTTTCAAAGCAGCTCCATACTGTGGTTAGGGGCTGGCCCCCTTGTCTTAGGGCAGTAGCCACCACCTGCCTGTTGCTCAAGGAAGCTGAGAAGCTGATCTAGGTCAGCCCACCACGATTTCTGTGCCACACTAAGTCTTGGCGTTGCTAGAACAAAAGATGGCTATTGGTTAACGGCAGGCAGATTAGGCCAATATCAGGCTATCCTGCTTGATGACCCTGCGGTGAAACTGCAGACCACTGGAACCTGAAACCCCACCACTTTGCTGCCACCTACTGGGGAATCAAAGGAACTAATACATGACTGCCTAGAAGTTACTGATCAAGTGTTTTCTAGCCCCCCAGATTTGAAGGACACAGCCCTCTCATGTGCAAAAGGGACATTGTTCGTGAACGGGAACAGCTTAGCCATTAATGGAAGAAGGAACACTGCCTATTTTGTAGTGAGTCTCAGAGGGAATAGAGGCAATAACTCTCCCAACGGGGACTTCTGCACAGAAAGCTCGGTTAATGGCCCTTACTAGAGCCTTGCAACTGTCCCAAAGTAAGAGTGCTAACATGTACGCTGATTCCAAAAATGCCTTCATAATAGTCCATGCACAGGGTACTATCTGGAAAGAAAGGGGCCGACCGAAGGCTGACAATACTGAAATCAAACACAAAGCTACCAGAGGCAATAAAGTCCCCAAGAGAAATAGCTGTTAAGCATTGCCCAGGCCATCAGTGCAACAATTCTGAAGTAGCTAGGGGAAATGCTTTCTTAGATTACACAGCCAGGCACCTGGCCAGCTCCACTGTTGAACTCTGGGCTCCTTTAATTCCCCAAATAGATTTGGCAGCCTTCAAACCCAGGTACAGTCTTGAGATGAAAAGACTACCAAAGACAAAGGGTTTATTCAGGATGAAAAATGGCTGGAAATTGAATGACAAAGGCCTAGTTTGTGTGTCAGAGATAACATTTCTTTTATCCTATTCTTTCTCTTTACACCTAGAATTGTTTCTGCACACACTGCTAACCTCTTTCCACACTGGGCACAGGACTATGCAGACAGCCTCCAGCATGATCCCTGTTGGGTCTATGGCCTGTTACCCTTTTCTAGCACCACAGGTTTACCATGGTGGGTCTCACTTAAGCAAGGGAAAGATTGGAGACATATACAAGTCTTCCTGGATTTAAAACACGGGACCGGGTCACAAATGATGGGAGTGACTAGGGCTAATATGTCAGAATGGCTGCACAACTTTAAATGTGTGGGTCTTTCCTTCACCTGATACTAAAATATATTCATGATGGCACACCTTTTGGGCAAGATGTCTCATTAACTTTCGTATAGAAGTATATGAAAAAGAAAAGGAATGAGGGCCCATTTAGAAAGTAAAATCCTATGATGCCCCTTTTGTATTAAAAATGAGCCCAACGACCATAATACAGGACAGCCTGGACAGCAAGGGAGAGAGAAACAACCACTAGAGAATTGGCAAATTGACTTTACTCAAATGTTACCTGCCCCAGGAGGGTACAAATATCTCCTAGTTCTGGTGGACGCCTTCTCAGGCTGGGTAGAGGCATACCCATCCTGCTCTGAGTGGGCAACGGAGGTAGTTAAGGTACTGCTAAAGGAAATTATTCCTCAATATGGATTTCCTGACATTATCCAGAGTGATAATGGACCTTCAGTCACATAGGAAATAGCCCAAGTAAGTAAAGTACTAGGGAAAAAATGGAAGCTACACACAGCCTGGAGGCCTCAATCCTCCAGACAAACTGAAATAATAAATCATACCTTAAAAACAACCCTCACCAAGCTATGTCAGGAAACACAGCTAAAGTGGCTTCAGTTGCTTGGGATTGCTCTGCTCCAGGTAAGAATAGCTCCCAGAAGTGGGATCAAAATAAGTCCCTATGAAATCTTTTCCAGGAGGCCTTTTGCAGCCAACTTGTCCTGGGTGGCTAGAATGTCTCCAGACAAGGAACTAACTATTAAAACTTATGCCACTCACTTGGAACAAACTCTTAACCCTTTGCATAAATTTGCTTCTAACAGAAACGTCATAGACTTCGTGGAAGCCCGCCACTGGCTCCAGTCTGGTGATCAAGAGCTGAGGAAGGAATGGAAGGAAGCTGGTCCTGCCCAACAACTACAAGAGAAAGGGAAAGAGCCCTATGACGGGCTGTCAACTACTGACTCGGCACTGACACTAGCAGGCATCAAGCCTTGGGTTCATCATGTGTGGGTAAAGAAATTCCAGTCACCCGAGAACTCCACCACGGGAACACCTGCAACCACTCAATGGGAGGCAGAGCCCCTAGAGGACCTGAAGTTTCTATTCAGAAAATGATAAGAATTTATTTTATCCTATTCTTTCTCTTTATACCCAGTATTGTTTCTGCACACACTGCTAACCTCTTTCTACAATGGGCACAAGACTATGCAGACAGCCTCCAGCAGGATTCCTGTTGGGTCTGTGGCCTGTTACCCCTTTCTAGCACTACAGGTTTACTGTGGTGGGTCTCACCTGCGCAAGGGAAAGATTAGAGACATTTACAAGTCTTCCTGGATTTAAAACACTGGGCTGGGTCACAAATGATAGGAGTGACTAGGGCAAACATGTCAGAATGGCCCATAAGCACAACTTTAAATGACCCAGGACATGAAAAGCCATTCTTGAATAACAAAACAAGAGACAAAGTTACAGCACTAGCTTGTTAGAACCAAAAGTGCCCATGCAAACTTTTAAACCCCAAAATGTTTGATACCAGAGTGGCTTTCTCCAAATTTTGGATGGGCTCATATGGTTAACCACCTCTACTGGGCACTCCAGTCAACTAGCCCCCTTGTGTTGGGAACAATGAAACCACTCCCTTGACCACTGGCCCACATGGGTTATGGGATGGATTCTCCCAGATCAGTGCCAACATATTATAGCACTCCAGCAAAGGGATGCATTTGCCACAGATTGGTCTCAACTGCCCAGCCTAAAGATTGGGAGCAACAGCCCAGTATGCTCCCAACAGGACTCAGTGGCTTTGTGGCACCAACTTGTGGCCATGGCTCTCTGTGGGCTGGCTAGGATGCTGCACTCTAGGCCTCCCATGAGCACAAGGCTGCTGGGTACAAAAAAAAAAAAAATCCAGCCAGTCTTCCACATATGATTAATAGGTGGACTAAGTCAGTCTTTCATTAGTATGATCATCTAGCTGTAATATTCATGCCCTCAGTAGGGCTAGGAACTGTTATATGGCATATAGAAGCCCCAGCTAACTTTACCAAAAGGGCTCTGAATGACAGCCTCCAGAGCATCTCTCTAATAAATACTGAAATGTGTCACATGCAGAAGGCTATTCTACAAAACTGAATGGCCTTGGACATCCTTACTGTAGCTCAAGGGGAAACTTGTGCCCTCATCAAAACTGAATGCTGTGTGTATATTCCAGATAACTCTGGGAACATCTCCCTGGCATTAAAAGACGTGCACCAGCAAATTCAGGCCATCTCCAGCCCAGAGCTGTCACTAAGTGATTTCTTGCATCATGGTTTGGTGGAAGGCCCTCTTGGTGGCAGAAAATTCTGACGTTCTTAGCCATTATCCTAGGCATAGGTGTCACTTTATGCTGTGGAATGTATTGCTACTGTGTGCTGTTTCAGAACATTCCTTGGACTCATGCAGTTATGTTTCAACAGGCACTGCCCCTAAGACCCAGAAATGAAAAATACTTCAGAGAACAGGTGGACCTCTTCCACTCCAACCCCAGGTTCAAGCACCCCTGATGACGACCCCTCTCAGCAGGAAACAGCCAGAATGATCACAACGTCCGGCACTCCAGCAGCTCCTCTGGCACAAGCATGACAAAAATCATACACAGATTGACAGTGGGGATTGTGGCAGGCCAATTCTCCCTGACAATCACACAGAAAAGTCTCTATGACAATCACACAGACAGGCCTGCATAGCACTTCAGCTACCACAGACTAATTTCCACAGAGCTGCCTTAACACTGAGTAAATAGTTAAGCCTAGGGAAATCAGTGCCCAGACATCAAAGCTAGAAATGAAACATACGGTCAAGACTTCTCCCTAACCTAGAGCAAACCAAAATAAAGAGACAGTCTTGCATTCCTAGTGCCAGGACCCATCTCGGGTCGATGAAACCTGAGACGAGTCAAGGCAAGAGAGGCAGCTGTTTGAATAAATTCACTGGAGAGCCTAAGGTAGATCTCCAGACTAAGCTGTAAAAAAGATAAGATAGAAGTCATCACTGTCGTACTACAGTAGACAGGCCTTGAAGGTACTGGGGCCCTTTTAATCAGACTTAGCAAGCATATTTGCTTCTGATCTTCTAATTGAAACAAAATTAGTTACCAGTAGACTTAGGCAAATGCTATACTGCATGTAGGCACATAACCCCAACCTATATAAGCACTAAGAAAATTGTAACACTTTGAGTTGGTCTGGTGGAATTATCTCCGGCCTTCTCCCTGTATCTGGTTACAGCGATAAATTCCCTTCTTCCCTAGTTTGTCTGCTTCCCGTTATTGGGCCGCAAGAAAACACAGCCTGACCCGGCTTGGTTCCAGGAACATGTTTCACAAAAAATGAAAGCATGGCATTCAGAAAACAAGAATTTTTACACTGGAGACAGCTGAAGGGAATCCACAGACTGATGGAAGAGAATCCCAGGATGACTCTGTGTCCCAGTTCTAGAGGTGATCAGTGAGATGGCTCTCAGAGAGGTCAGAAGTCCTCAGAAACCTTGTTTGAAAAAAAAATGAAATTGGTAGAGTATCCACTAGGAATAACCATATTAAAAATGATTCAGACAACAGGCAATAGTTCAGGGTTAAATTTGTGATAACTACTTAAAGTCATCAAAAAGGACACATTTATCCTACCCTCTCTGTACAAACTACATTTCAGGGGAATCAAATAGTTGATAAAGGAAAAGTTTGTGCCAACAGAAGAATTTCAGCTAATGCAGAAAAAATACTGGATTTATTATTTTTATTTTTTGGGTTTTTAAAATTTTTTTGAGACGGAGTCTCGCTCTGTCGCCCAGGTTGGAGTGCAGTGGCGCGATCTCGGCTCACTGCAAGCTCCACCTCCTGGATTCACACCTTTCTCCTGCCTCAGCCTCCCAAGTAGCTGGGACTACAAGCGCCCACCACTACGTCCGGCTAATTTTTTGAAAAATACTGGATTTAAAAAACACCATTTAAAATACCTTATGAAGTAATATTAACAGATATAGGCAATGACCATCAGTGAGTGCTAAAAAGTATTAGGTGAAAGGTAGGAAAGAGAATTTTATAATGAGGGGATCAGGCTGACACTGCCTGCATCCACTGATCAATCTTAGCATCTCTAAAACTGAGATGCCAAATATTTTGTGCCTTATAATGTGACATAATTAGCTGTGCACAGCATTGTCTTAGTTTGGATTGTTTAAGAAGCAGGCCTGGGGAGAAGAATTCTAGTACAATAATTTGTTTGGGAGGTGATCCTACAAGTTTCCACTAGTGGAGTAGGAAAGTGATACAGGGACAAGAAGGAAACCAATAGCATTTCATCAAAGAGGCATCCTAGGGCCAGGCGTGGTGGCTTAGGCCTGTAATCGCAGCACTTTGGTAGGCAGATTTCTTGAGCCCAGAAGTTGGAGACCAACCTGGCCAACATGAAGAAACCCCCTCTCTACAAAATATGCAAAAATTACCTGGGCATGGTGGGGCACACCTGTAGTTCCAGCTACTCGGGAGGCTGAGGCAGGAGAATTGCTTGAACCCAGGAGGCGGAGGTTGTAGTGAGCCAAGTTCACGCCACTGCACTCCAGCCTGGGCCGAGCAAGACGCTGACTCAAAAAAAAGACATCATGGGAAACTGAAGCTTAATCCCACTAGGGAACACTAAGAAACAGCATTGAATATGTGCCTCAGAATATATTACCTAAGAGAAGAGGGAGTTGGAGTATTTATGCAACGCTCTTCAGTTGTTAGTCAAGAACTACTCTCAGGGAATATTCATTCCCTGGTATTTTTGGATTGCATGCACATAGATCAAGAAGACTCTGGACCCAAAGGAAACCCTCATGCAAAGAAATGGAACTACTCACAGGTGGAAGTCAGAATGATATTTGCCATGGTAGTAGGAATTAAGGGGATATGGGTGGGCACCAACAGTGTTTCCTGTACTGCCCATGAAGTATTTGTTAAAAAAAAAAAATACAGCATGGGTATATTTCTGTAATGTTTCTCTTTGTTTACACAAGAAGTTACTACTTTTTAAGAATAGAAAAAACAACAAAGAATTCCACAAGGAAAACTATAAATATGTACAAACACATGTATATGTACACACAAACATTCAGAGGAAAAATATTTTGCTAAAAGAAAGGTAATAATGGTTTTACTGCATAGCTCAGTTCTAAGTCATACATAGTCATGAGAATGTAAACTATGAATATAAACCTTAACAAGATTGCAATGTAACTAGATGGAAATGTTGAAGGGATATGAGAATAAGTATGTGTGTGTGGTGGTGCTGGTAGGAGAGGAGAAATAAATTTTCACGTTCTGTTGTGAGAAACCAATAACAAATGCTTCTAAGGTCTGAATGTTTGTGTCACCTTATGATTCATATGTTGAAATCCTACTCCATGCCCAAAGTGATGGAATAGGAGATGCAGCCTACCCATTAAAGTTTCTGGGACTTGCCAGAAGATTTTTAGGTCAATCTGTGAGAAAATTACCCCTCTAGTCAAGCAGTTTCATTTTACCAATGACTCAGCAAAACTGTGGAGGTACATCTTCTCCAACAAGGAAATTTACTCGAATAAAAGCAAGGTAAGAGGAATAGGGCTCAAGGAAACCTGAAATATCACTTATTAATTTCATCTGAAGTATTTCCTTATGGTTAACATAGTCGAGAGGCGGAGCAAGATGGCCGAATAGGAACAGCTCCAGTCTCCAACTCCAGCGCAAGTGACACAGAAGACCAGTGATTTCTGCATTTTCAACTGAGGTACTGGGGTCATCTCACTAGGGAGTGCCAGACAATCGGTGCTGGTCAGCTGCTGCAACCCGACCAGCGAGAGCTGAAGCACGGTGAGGCATCGCCTTACCTGGGAAGTGCAAGGGGGAAGGGAATCCCTTTTCCTAGCCAGGGGAACTGAGACACACAACACCTGGAAAATCGGGTAACTCCCACCCCAATACCGTGCTTTAAGCAAACAGGCACACCAGGAGATTATACCCACACCTGGCCAGGAGGGTCCCACAGCCACAGAGCCTCCCTCATTGCTAGCACAGCAGTCTGTGATTTAACTGCAAGGCATCAGTGAGGCTGGGGGAGGGGTGCCCGCCATTGCTGAGGCTTAAGTAGGTAAACAAAGCCGCTGGGAAGCTCAAACTGGGTGGAGCTCACAGCAGCTCAAGGAAACCTGCCTGTCTCTGTAGACTCCACCTCTGGGGACAGGGCACAGATAAACAACAACAAAAGCAGCAGAAACCTGTGCAGACGCAAACGACTCTGTCTGACAGCTTTGAAGAGAGCAGTGGATCTCCCAACACGGAGGTTGAGATCTAAGAAGGAACAGACTGCCTGCTCAAGTGGGTCCCTGACCCCTGAGTAGCCTAACTGGGAGACATCCCCCACTAGGGGCAGTCTGACACCCCACACCTCACAGGGTGGAGTACACCCCTGAGAGGAAGCTTCCAAAGTAAGAATCAGACAGGTACACTCACTGTTCAGCAATATTCTATCTTCTGCAACCTCTGCTGCTGATACCCAGGCAAACAGGATCTGGAGTGGACCTCAAGCAATCTCCAACAGACCTACAGCTGAGAGTCCTGACTATGAGAAGGAAAACTATCAAACAGGAAGAACACCTATACCAAAACCCCATCAGTACGTCACCATCATCAAAGACCAGAGGCAGATAAAACCACAAAGATGGGGAAGAAGCAGGGCAGAAAAGCTGGAAATTCAAAAAATAAGAGTGCATTTCCCCCTGCAAAGGAGCGCAGCTCATCACCAGCAACGGATCAAAGCTGGTCAGAGAATGACTGTGACGAGATGAGAGAAGAAGGCTTCAGTCCATCAAACTTCTCAGAGCGAAAGGAGGAATTACGTACCCGGTGCAAAGAAACTAAAAATCTTGAAGAAAGAGTGGAAGAATTGATAGTTAGAATAATTAATGCAGACATGGTCATAAACGAAATGACAGAGATGAAAACCATGACACGAGAAATACGTGACAAATCCACAAGCTTCAGTAACCAACTCGATCAACTGGAAGGAAGAGTATCAGTGATTGAGGATCAAATGAATGAAATGAAGCGAGAAGAGAAACCAAAAGAAAAAAGAAGAAAAAGAAATGAACAAAGCCTGCAAGAAGTATGGGATTATGTAAAAAGACCAAATCTACGTCTGATTGGGGTGCCTGAAAGTGAGGGGGAAAATGGAACCAAGTTGGAAAACACTCTTCAGGATATCATCCAGGAGAACTTCCCCAACCTAGTAGGGCAGGCCAACATTCAAATTCAGGAAATACAGAGAACACCACAAAGATACTCCTCGAGAAGAGCAACTCCAAGACACATAATTGCCAGATTCACCAAAGTTGAAATGAAGGAAAAAATCTTCAGGGCAGCCAGAGAGAAAGGTCGGGTTACCCACAAAGGGAAGACCATCAGACTAACAGCAGACCTCTCGGCAGAAACTCTACAAGCCAGAAGAGAGTGGGGGCCAATAATCAACATTCTTAAAGAAAAGAATTTTAAACCCAGAATTTCATATCCAGCCAAACTAAGTTTCATCAGTGAAGGAGAAATAAAATCCTTTACAGATAAGCAAATGCTTAGAGATTTTGTCACCATGAGGCCTGCCTTACAAGAGACCCTGAAGGAAGCCCTAAACATGGAAAGGAACAACCAGTACCAGCCATTGCAAAAACATGCCAAAATGTAAAGACCATCGAGGCTGGGAAGAAACTGCATCAACTAACAAACAAAATAACCAGTTAATATCATAATGGCAGGATCAAGTTCACACATAACAATATTAACCTTAAATGTTAATGGACTAAATGCTCCAATTAAAAGACACAGACTGGCAAACTGGATAAAGAGTCAAGACCCATCAGTCTGCTGTATTCAGGAGACCCATCTCGTATGCAGAGACATGCAAAGGCTCAAAATAAAGGGATGGAGGAAGATCTACCAAGCAAATGGAGAACAAAAAAAAGCAGGGGTTGCAATCCTAGTCTCTGATAAAATAGACTTCAACTCATCAAAGATCAAAAGAGACAAAGAAGGCCATTACATAATGGTAAAGGGATCAATTCAACAGGAAGAGCTAACTCTCCTAAATATATATGCACCCAATACAGGAGCACCCAGATTCATAAAGCAAGTCCTTAGAGACTTACAAAGAGACTTAGACTCCCATACAATAATAATGGGAGACTTCAACACTCCACTGTCAACATTAGACAGATCAATGAGACAGAAAGTTAACAAGGATATCCAGGAATTGAACTCATCTCTGCACCAAGCGGACCTAATAGACATCTATAGAACTCTCCACCCCAAATCAACAGAATATACATTCTTCTCAGCACCACATCACACTTATTCCAAAATTGACCACATAATTGGAAGTAAGGCACTCCTCAGCAAATGTAAAAGAACAGAAATTATAACAAACTGTCTCTCAGACCACAGTGCAATCGAACTAGTACTCAGGACTAAGAAACTCAATCAAAACTGCTCAACTACATGGAAACTGAACAACCTGCTCCTGAATGACTACTGGGTACATAACAAAATGAAGGCAGAAATAAAGATGTTCTTTGAAACCAATGAGAACAAAGATACAACATACCAGAATCTCTGGGACACATTTAAAGCAGTGTGTAGAGGGAAATTTATAGCACTAAATGCCCACAAGAGAAAGCTGGAGAGATCTAAAATTGACACTCTAACATCACAATTAAAAGAACTGGAGAAGCAAGAGCAAACACATTCAAAAGCTAGCAGAAGGCAAGAAATAACTAAGATCAGAGCAGAACTGAAGGAGATAGAGACACAAAAAACCCTCCAAAAAATCAATGAATCCAGGAGTTGGTTTTTTGAAAAAATCAACAAAATTGACAGACCACTAGCAAGACTAATAAAGAAGAAAAGAGAGAAGAATCAAATAGACGCAATAAAAAATGATAAAAGGGATATCACCACTGACCCCACAGAAATACAAACTACCATCAGAGAATAACTATAAACACCTCTACACAAATCAACTAGAAAATCTAGAAGAAATGGATAATTTCCTGGACACTTACACTCTTCCAAGACTAAACCAGGAAGAAGTTGAATCCCTGAATAGACCAAGAGCAGGCTCTGAAATTGAGGCAATAATTAATAGCCTACCACCAAAAAAAGTCCAGGACCAGATGGATTCACAGCTGAATTCTACCAGAGGTACAAGGAGGAGCTGGTACCATTCCTTCTGAAACTATTCCAATCAACAGAAAAAGAGGGAATCCTCCTTAACTCATTTTATGAGGCCAACATCATCCTGATACCAAAGCCTGGCAGAGACACAACAAATAAAGAGAATTTTAGACCAACATCCCTGATGAACATCGATGCAAAAATCCTCAATAAAATACTGGCAAACCGGATTCAGCAGCACATCAAAAAGCTTATCCACCATGATCAAGTGGGCTTCATCCCTGGGATGCAAGGCTGGTTCAACATCGCAAATCAATAAATGTAATCCAGCATATAAACAGAACCAAAGACAAGAACCACATGATTATCTCAATAGATGCAGAAAAGGCTTTTGACAAAATTCAACAGCCCTTCATGCTAAAAACGCTCAATAAATTCAGTATTGATGGAACGTACCTCAAAATAATAAGAGCTATTTATGACAAACCCACAGCCAATATCATACTAAATGGGCAAAAATTGGAAAAATTCCTTTTGAAAACTGGCACAAGACAGGGATGCCCTCTCTCACCACTCCTATTCAACAGTGTTGGAAGTTCTGGCCAGGGCAATCAGGCAAGAGAAAGAAATAAAGGTATTCAGTTAGGAAAAGAAGAAGTCAAATTGTCCCTCTTTGCAGATGACTTGATTGTATATTTAGAAAACCCCATTGTCTCAGCCCAAAATCTCCTTAAGCTGATAAGAAACTTCAGCAAAGTCTCAGGATACAAAATTAATGTGCAAAAATCACAAGCATTCTTATACACCAGTAACAGACAAACAGAGAGCCAAATCAGGAATGAACTTCCATTCACAATTGCTTCAAAGAGAATAAAATACCTAGGAATCCAACTTACAAGGGATGTCAAGGACCTCTTCAAGGAGAACTACAACCACTGCTCAGTGAAATCAAAGAGGACACAAACAAATGGAAGAACATACCATGCTCATGGATAGGAAGAATCAATATCGTGAAAATTGCCATACTGCCCAAGGTTATTTATAGATTCAATGCCATCCCCATCAAGCTACCAATGAGTTTCTTCACAGAATTGGAAAAAACTGCTTTAAAGTTCATATGGAACCAAAAAAGAGCCCGCATTGCCAAGACAACCCTAAGTCAAAAGAACAAAGCTGGAGGCGTCACGCTACCTGACTTCAAACTATACTACAAGGCTACAGTAACCAAAACGCATGGTACTGGTACCAAAACAGAGATATAGACCAATGGAACAGAACAGAGTCCTCAGAAATAATACCACACATCTACAGCCGTCTGATCTTTGACAAACCTGAGAGAAACAAGAAATGGGGAAAGGATTCCCTATTTAATAAATGGTGCTGGGAAAATTGGCTAGCCATAAGTAGAAAGCTGAAACTGGATCCTTTCCTTACTCCTTATACGAAAATTAATTCAAGATGGATTAGAGACTTAAATGTTAGACCTAATACCATAAAAACCCTAGAAGAAAACCTAGGTAGTACCATTCAGGACATAGGCATGGGCAAGGACTTCATGTCTAAAACACCAAAAGCAACGGCAGCAAAAGCCAAAATTGACAAATGGGATCTAATTAAACTAAAGAGCTTCTGCACAGCAAAAGAAACTACCATCAGAGTGAACAGGCAACCTACAGAATGGGAGAAAATTTTTGCAATCTACTCATCTGACAAAGGGCTAGTATCCAGAACCTACAAATAACTCAAACAAATTTACAAGAAAAAAACAAACAACCCCATCAAAAAGTAGGCAAAGGATATGAACAGACATTTCTCAAAAGAAGACATCCATACAGCCAACAGACACATGAAAAAATGCTCATCATCACTTGCCATCAGAGAAATGCAAATCAAAACCACAATGAGATACCATCTCACACCAGTTAGAATGGCAATCATTAAAAAGTCAGGAAACAACAGGTGCTGCAGAGGATGTGGAGAAATAGGAACACTTTTACACTGTTGGTGATATTGTAAACTAGTTCAACCATTATGGAAAACAGTATGGCAATTCCTCAAGGATCTAGAACTAGATGTACCATATGACCCAGCCATCCCACTACTGGGTATATACCCAAAGGATTATAAATCATGCTGCTATAAATACACATGCACACGTATGTTTATTGTGGCACTATTCCCAATAGCAAAGACTTGGAATCAACCCAAATGTCCATCGATGACAGACTGGATTAAGAAAATGTGGCACATATACACCATGGAATATTATGCAGCCATAAAAAAGGATGAGTTTGTGTCCTTTATAGGAACATGGATGCAGCTGGAAACCATCATTCTTAGCAAACTATCACAAGAACAGAAAACCAAACACTGCATGTTCTCACTCATAGGTAGGAACTGAACAATGAGATCACGTGGACTCGGGAAGGGGAACATCACACATCGGGGCCTATCATGGGGAGGGGAGAGGGTGCAAGGATTGCATTGGGAGTTATACCTGATATAAATGACGAATTGATGGATGCTGACGAGTTGATGGGTGCAGCACACCAACATGACACAAGTATACATATGTAACAAACCTGCACGTTATGCACATGTACCCTAGAACTTAAAGTATAATAAATTAAAAAAAAAAACTTCCAATTCCAAACTTTACAGAAATTGTTAAATAAGTTGTACTATATTTATATTATGAAATGTTAATTCTTCATTAAACTCCCATTTTGGGGGGAAAAAAAAACATAGTCACTTTTTTTTTCTTAGAAAAATTTCCCTAAATAATGAATTTTATAAGGCCAGGTTACTAATAAATGTATTTTAAATTATGTCTTGCCTGTAATTTAAAGGAGATCTTCACAGTGAGTGGAAATAGCTTCCTAAAATTCTAGGTTTCTACCAATTATGTGGCATTGAGTAAACACATAACTTCCATGAACCTCAGCTTTCTAATCTGTAAGATCAAAGGGTGGAGGTGGATCAATTTATCTCAGGATATTCTTTCTGCTCTAAAATTATTCTAGGTTCTTAATTTAGGTGCCAGTAATATCTGAGAATAGTAATTTAATCAAAACCACAAATGGTCTTTGTACCCCTTACTCTATGTAAAACATTGTCTTAATATTAATAATTTCTATATGTTAAAGTAACTGAGTCATAAGTAATGAGATGCAGCATATCTTCTTTTCCCTGGGTTCTTTTAGCATAATTATGAAATTCATCCAACACTTTTCATGTGTATCAGTAGTTCATTCCATTTTATTGCTGAATAGTATTTTTATGGATATACCATGATTTGATTAGTCTTTCATCTTTTGATGGACATTTGGGTCATTTCAGTTTGAGGCTATTGCAAATAGAGTTGCCATGAACATTCACATACAAACCTTTGTGTGGACATTGGCTTTCTTTTCCCTGGGTAAACCTAGGAGAGGAATCACTGGGCCATATGATAGGTGTATGTTTAATTTTTGTAGAAACTGCCAGAACTGCTTTCCAAAGTGGTTGTACGATTTAACATTCCTCACAGTGACATATAAGAGCTGTAGTTGCTCTACGTCCTCACCAACACTTGATATGGTTGATCTTTTTACTCACTGTAGTCATATGCAACAGTTTCTCACTATGGTTTGAATTTGCACTTCCCTAATAATTGATGATGTTGAACATCTTTTCATGTGCTTATTTCCTATCTATATATCTTCTTTGGTTAAGGGTCTGATTAGATATTTTGTCTATTTTTCACTGAGTTCATTCTCTTATTATTAGGTTTTTTAAATTACACATCCCATCTCAGACATTTTATTTTTTATCTCTAGAAGTTCAACTTTTATCTTTCATGCCTCTATTTAAAATGAGCAATCTTTCCCCATCCTTTTGAATTTATGAAATATAACTGTGTTAATGTCATTATCTATTAATTATACATGTTTACATCTTTTTGTATTGATTCATTTTTCTCATTAGAGTCATATCTTTCTCTTTTTGTTCTCTTCTTTCCTCCGCCTTATTAATCCTCTGACATTGTGAATTTTACCTTGTTGAACACTGCATATTTCTGTACTCTATTAAAAATATATTCTTGGGCTGTGTTCTGGGTCACAGTTAAGTTACCTGGAAATAGTTTGATCCATTCATATCTTGTTTTTAGCATCACTAGGTGGTACCAGAGCAGCTTTTTGTTTAGGGTTAATTTTTCTCTATTACTCAGAACACCCTCTTGAGTACTTTGCCCAATGCCAAGGTTTTGTACTCTGGCTAGTGGGAACACAAACTCTTTCTGCTGGTTGTGAGCTCCAGACATTTTCCCTCTGCTCCTTCTAGGTAGTGTTTTCTCTGGCCTACATTAGTTTTCTCACTTGTCTGTGTTCAGGTAGCCTTTCTGTAATCTCTGGAGCTCTCTCTGTGGTAGCTCCCTCTTCGCTGGTACTTTGTCCTATCTCTTGGACTCCCAGCTTCATATCCTTAACTCAGGGTAACTGCTGGTTTTTGTCTAGGCTCCTCTTCCCATAGCAATGGCCTGAAAATTCTCCGCAGCTAGTAAGCTGGGACAATTATAGGACTTACCTCATTTGTTTTCTCATCTCTCAAGGATCATTGTTCTTCACTGCCTGTTATTCAAAGTCTGAAAACCATCGTTCCACATAGCATTTTTGTTGAGGTTATTTTAGTTGTTTCAGGTGGAAGAGTATGTCCCATCCCTGCTACTTTCTTTATCTGCCTAGAAATTGAAGTTGCCTTTTTAAATACTATTAATTTTTATAGTAATAATTTCCTTGCTTTATTTTTTAAGTTTCACCATTTAAATATACATCTTTAGACAATGTAATTTAGTCTTGGAAAAATTGGAAAAATTGGGTTTGGGGGTATGTATTAATTCTGTACTATCTGCTTCATTTTTCTATAAATCTAAAATTGCCCAAAAAAAAGACTACTTTTTTTTAAAAAAAATGAATCCTGGCAGCCCAATGCAAATACGCTTCTCTCTTGTTAAATCCTCAAATGCTCAACATCCACTGAACCTTTTCAAACAACAACAGCTGGCAAATTCTCTTTACCTCTAGTATCTTAACTTCATTAATGCAGCCCTACCAGTGATTGACATGGTGTTATATCAGTATTCTATTGCTGCTTCTCTCTTCTGTGGACTTAAAATGAATTATCTGGGTGATATTTCCTGCTCCCTTTTTCTAATAAATATCCTAGAGAGTGGTTGCTTTTTGACTTCACCATAGACTCAGACTAGGGAGCATGCCAGCAAACCTATCTCCTGGTTTTCCATTGTTCCCTAGAGAGCTCTGTTTTGGTAATTAGCTAACATTGGCACAACAGTTCCAGCTTCATGGGTGTCCATGCGCTCTCTCTTTCCACTCCTCACCTCCTTCTTCTAATTAAATAAATTAAATAATTACTTTTCTCATTATTTTCCGACAGTCATCCAGAGCAAGTAACATGCTCAAAACTATAATTTTCAGCATATATTTCAGAGATCCTTTAAAGAAAAATGCTCACCTAGAGCAATTTTTTTTTTTTTTCCCTGCAGCTATTGACCAAAGCATTTCCTCCAGCAGTTGAAAAAGCTGCCTAACCAGCTGGTTTACCAGCATGACTTGTAGTTGAGTTTCCCAATAAAAGTCCCCACTGGGCTTGCACATTGGTGAAGCGACATGTAATATTGGCACTTCTCCCCGAGCTAAACAACTGAAGGAGTGTTTTCTCACTCTGAATAAGAGTGCATATACCTCTTTTCCTGACGTTACATACAGTTAGACTCTTTCCCATAATAAGAAATTGAGACAGGTTATGTTAGTTAATGGAGTTTTATTCTAAAGATGGGGGGAAGAAAAGGGGAAAGGAGGTGTTTTCAGCAGCCACACAACCAGAAAGTAAGCAGAGCACCCTAGGACTGCATATAATGGAAACTCAGTTACTCTTAGCTTCTGCTTCTATTGGTCTTACCCCTACCAACTAATTGACTGATTTTCTCAAATTCAAACTACTCAAAACAGAATATATAATTTGGTCTCCCTATCACATTCCAATTTAAGTTACTCATGTTTTCTCCTTCTCCTCCTCATCCTCTTTCTTTCTCCTTCCCTTTTGCTTAGCCTTTCTATAACCTCTAGTCCTTTTCTCCTTGGGGGATCCAAAACACTGAGTAGGTCATAGTATCCTGAGTTTTTGTGATGTAGAGTCCTGAAAAATCCACACATTAATTTCAAGCAAGCCACTCAGAAACCCAGATGTTGCATTACTATTTTATAACGGTGAGAATCTTCCCCCTTTTAGAAAGATCTTGTGCTAGGCTTCCTTATCATTGCTGGCTGGGCTAGGGAGGGCTGCCTTTGGGTCAGGTGCTCAGTTGGGTCTTGTCACCTGGGACCAGGAGATGGGATCATGTCATTTAAAGTGCAATAACCAATTCACTAGGAAGCACCCAGATAGAAGCCATGGGTCAGGAAGAAAACGAGTCACATACTACTCTCTTCCATAACAGACCAGTTTTCCCAGAGTTCCTTCAGTGGAAACACCACTTCATTGGGAATGCAGTGTGCTTTTTGTGAAAAAGGATCTTGTTATAAATTTCATTCCACAAATATTTATGAACGATTACTAAGTGCCAGGCACAGTTCTATACTCATAAATATTTGAGGAATGCTGTGTTATACAAATTAAACAGATTTTTATGCTGCAAAACTCTTACCACTTTTAGCATGCCAATGAGCCCAAGTGAAGGGCTATAGATTATACTATCTCTCAAATTTATAATACAAATGCTCTTTATCTGAAAAACATTTCTTAAGCCTCATATTAAATAAAACATACATCTTGAGAAACACTTAAGTATACATTTGAGGATCCAGGAAACCACACTGTCAAGGGACACATGTATTGTAGCTAGTCCCCACAGCTACCCTCCACCCCTGATGAGCCACACATCCTGGTATTCATACTCCTGTGTAGTGCTCACCTACTTTGAATCCAGGCTGACCTTGTGACGACTTACTTAGCCAACAGAATGTGGCAGAAGTGACTGTATGTCAATTCCAGACTCAAGCTTCACAGCCTCTTAAGAAGTGTGGCTACCTTGCTGGAAGAACTGCATGAAGAGGCCACATGGAGAAAAAGAGATTCTCAAACTATTTGGAAAAGACCAAGGAACCCACCTTGCAGAAAGAACCGAAGTCCCAGATATATGACCCTGTTGAGCATTAGCCAGATGCCATCATTCATGCCATCCTAGCTGAAGTGACAGACATGGGAGTAAAGAAGCCTTCTTGGATGTTCCAGTCCCAGTAGCTATCAAGCAAATCCAAGATGAGCCCTCTCTGTATGTCCAAGCCAAATACCCAGTGCACAAAATTGTGTGAGATGAGAAAATGCTTGTTGTTTTAAGACACTAAGTTTTGAAGTAGTTTATTAGGCAGCAATAGTTAAACAAAAAATATATTAACTATTCTGGAAAAATTACTACATAAACAATGTATTGCACCTAGATTACATTTATAAACACATATGTCTATTTCAGAAATGACCCATTTTAGAGGAAATACTTTAAATATCATTTTTTACAGAGACTTAAATAATTTCACCGTTTATTATAATAATTGTCCTTCATTTACTTTTGTACCTCTTTATCAGTAAAAATTAAAGATCAAATAAAGGAAGTTATAAAATATTTAATCACAGAGAAACCAATTTAATTGTACATATTTTTGCAGTAAACACATTAAAATGCTTGCATACGATAAGTAACTAAGAAAGAATTGGATTGAACTTGAGACATCTATTTGTTTGTAAGAGGCTAATCTAATTAAAAGCACATCTGTTTGTTTATGCTGCAACGAATCTCAATAGCAATTAGGAAATTATAAATTCTTAACATAAAAACGAGCCCAATTTTAGTCAGAGAACACCATCCTGTTATTTACAAGCTTGGGGGTACTAATTATTTACCCTGCAGAAGGTAAAAGGCACTAGTGAATACAGTACTCCTTCTCCTCCTGCTCTTCCTCCTCTTCTCTTCTCCTTCTCCTCCTCATCCTCTTCCTTTCTGGTTCCCTTTTCTCAACCTTCCCATAACTTCTAGTCCTTTTTTCCTTGGATGTCCAAAATACTGAGTAGGTTATAATATCCTGCGTTTTTGTGATGCAGAGTCCTGAAAAACCCATACATTTATTTCAAGCAAGCCACTCAGAAGCCCAGATGTTGCAAGACTATGTTATAATGGTGAGAATCTTCCCCATTTTAGAACTTGCCCTTTTCTAGGCTGAGCAGCCTAGCAGCATAAGATGCACAGGATCCTAAATCACAGTTCTTCAGTCCTTACATTAAAGCTTCATTCTTCTTGGTTAACTTTATTGGGCATGACTTTCTGATGTTCACACAAATTATTTCATATGGATGTTTTAGTATATACAAATGACTAAAGCAGAGTTGTTTAATAAGAATTTAAATATTTAAGCGTACGTTTTCATTTTGGAATTACAGTAACATATTTCAAGAGAATACAAAAAGATGCACTAAATGGCATTATGTCCAATAAAGCACAAAGTTAATAATGCTGTTTAAGGAAAAACTGGAAGAAAGAGGGCATTTTTTTCCTATTTCTTGCAACCAAGTGTTTGGAGGCTATCATAAGGTTGCCTACTTTGTTTTGTGTTTCTTTTTAACATGTTGGCTTCACCCTTTTCAGTTTTGACCTTTTGATCTCTCTTTCATCTGACAATTCCAGGACAAATGCTGGCATATAACACATATTTAATAGAAGTATTATAATTCAGGCAGACTTGCATGTCTCTGGTTCCTATAAGAATTTATTTCTATCAAGGAACAGTAGTACTCTGTGTTATCTCATCGGTTAGCATACAGTGCCTAGTGTTAACTTTCCTTCACCTTCTAATCATAAATTAGATTCTACTATGCTAATCTTAAGAGAAACTGTTGTATTTTTTTTTTTTTTTTTTTTTTTTTTTTTTTTTTTTGAGGCGGAGTCTCGCTCTGTCGCCCAGGCTGGAGTGCAGTGGCCGGATCTCAGCTCACTGCAAGCTCCGCCTCCCGGTTTACGCCATTCTCCTGCCTCAGCCTCCCGAGTAGCTGGGACTACAGGCGCCCGCCACCTCGCCCGGCTAGTTTTTGTATTTTTAGTAGAGACGGGGTTTCACTGTATTAGCCAGGAGGGTCTCGATCTCCTGACCTCATGATCCGCCCGTCTCGGCCTCCCAAAGTGCTGGGATTACAGGCTTGAGCCACCGCGCCCGGCCTCGAAACTGTTGTATTAAAGGAAACAGATCACTATAACCCAATCTAAATTTACTTAGAAGGAATTATTTCATTAAAGGTACTGCACCTGAATATATCAAGAAACTGCTCTCTAGTTGTGTTTCTGCATAAACAATGAACTGACCGAGACATGAAAGAGTACCCTGAAGAAACTATAGATATGAGTACTGTGGCTCATTGGTTTGAAGAACAGAAAGTTTCTCTTTGATGCTCCACAATGTTTTCCTTTCTTCTAGTTTTTTTTTTTTTTTTTTTTTACATTAACTTCGTGATTTATTGTATGTATGTATACAATCTGCCCTCTGCAAACTGGAGAATTACAAAAGTCTTTGGTGAAGTATTTAGTCTTAATCCAAAGGCTTGTGAACTGGGAGAGCTGACAGTGAAACTCCCAATCAAGTTTGCAAGCATGAAAACCAGGGTGGACCACTAGTGTAATTACTGGAGTCTGGAGGCCCAATAAATGGAAGCTCTGATATCCAAAGGCAGGATAAGATGACTCCACCAGCTCAAGAAGAGAGAGTGAGGATAGGCACAGTGGCTCACATCTGTAATTCCAGCACTTTGGGAGGCCAAGGCGGGAGGATTGCTTGAGGCCAGGAGTTCAAGACCAGCCTGGACAATATAGCAAGACCTCAATCTCTACAAAAAATAAAATTAGCTGGATGTGGTGGCATGTGCCTATGGTCCCAGCTACTCAGGAGGCTGAGGCAGGAAGATCACTACAGATTGAAGCTGTAGTGAGCCATGATCATGCCACTGCACTCCAACCTGAGTGAGAGAGGGAGACTTGAACTTGTCTGGGGGAAAAAAGAAGAAGAAGAAGTAGAAGAAGAAGAGAAAGAGGGAGTGAATTCACCCTTTCTCCACCTTTTTGTTTTACTGGACTCTGTAAGGATTAGATGATGCCTACCCACATGGGTGGAGATGTGTCTTCTTTTTCCCAGTCCACCAATTCAAATGCTAATCTCTTCCAGAAACATCCTCACAGACAAACTCAGAAACAATGTCTTACCAGCTGTGTGGGCATCTCTTAGCCTGGTCAAGTTGACCCGTAAAATTAACCATGACAGGAGTAAACCTAGATAAAGCAAAAGCTACAGAAAAACATATGCAAATATGTTTTATCTCTCATCAGATCCTAAAAGATGTCATTTTATCTAAAGAGAAAGAACCCAAGGTGAATAAAATCTTTGATATGTCCATTCCATTTTTACTTTGTGTTTATGCATGGAGGAGTATGGGGGTATATGTATACACAATACATACTTGTGTACATACTTGTATAAAAATAAGGCCAAGTTATTTTTTCATTTGGAAATCAAGGTAGAGATACCATAAATGTCTGTTAAAACAGAATTTAGCTGCACTGATTACTCTTTAACCAGTCAAACTAGTCAGGACTCTTTTGGTCACAAGTGACTGAAACAATTTAATTGCAATTAAGATGAAAGTGACTTTATAGGCATAAAGAACTGATAAATTTAGATGTAATACAAACTTCTAACACAGCTGGTTTGAATGCTCAAAAGACACGAGGATTGTTTCTATGAATCCCTCAGCTCTCCGTCCATCTGTGTCAGCTTTACTCTGGAAAAACTTTTTAATGAGGAGTATCAGTTTGGCCCGCAGCAGTTCCAGGCTGCCATCCTAGACTAAAAACTTCAGTAGAAAGACAGGAACCAGAGAGATGCAGGTCTGTCATGCTAGGAGGTGTCCAGGGGCTGTGTCTTATCTGTCTGTCCTGGACAATAAACCCACCTATTCTAGAACTTATCACAGGGCTGGGGTGAGGGCAGTGTATGGAATGTTCTGACTGGCCAGACTAAGCCACAGGTCTTCTGGAACTTGGGGAGGGGCTGCACAGTAAGAGATGTTATTCCCACACAAATGATAGGAAAAGATGGAAGATGGAATAATTCACTAAGGAAAGTTGGAAGTTCTTCTACCAGTATTGGGAGGGATAAATACTTGACAAATAACACCTTTATATTAACCTGCTTAATTTCTTTCTTAGAAAGGTATACAACAGGATGGGGTGGGAAGATTCAGTTATGTGTACTTGATAGTTATTTGAATTCTAGAGAAGGGAGAGTTGGTTCAATGAAAACAAAAGTAGATTCAAGAAAAGTTTAAGGGCTGTGGAAAGAATAACTAGCTTTCAGGGACAGTACCAAAGAGCAACTGGCCAAGAAATCATACTACTGAAGTTTTACAGTTGATTCCCTTTGCCTTTTCTGACCTAGCATCACCTTTTGAGCATCCCTTTCACATGTAGGCAACTTTCGGCCTTTTAATCCACCTCCACATGGTAGAAGCCAGAAAGCTGACTTTCTCACACTCACTTGCGGGGAAGCTACAGGCGTATAACCTAGGCTGCCCCAATCACACATACCCATGTGAGACATCGTCCCAGAAATGAGCTACATGACAAGGCAGGAGCTGAAGGAAATCCACATTTTGGCATAGGTAGCAGCTGAGATGTCATCTCTTATGGTCAGAATGATGGAATTCCTGATGTTTCATGTCCAGAGTGTGCTTTCGTGTCTAGTTGCATCAGAGCCTTTACTGGCACAATTTCACAATGCGGTTAGAGCATTGTTTCTGACTGCATAGTCTCCAAACCCAACTTTTAACCCTCCAAAGATTCTCTGGGCTATCTAATATTCCTTAAGAAATATCCTTTTTCTGCTTAAACCAGCAAGAATCTTAATTTGTAAACTAAGACCCTAATTGAAACAGTGACTGTATCAGATTTCTAGGGCTGCCATTACAAACTACCATAGAGTAAGTGGCTTAAAAAACAGAAATTTATTTTCTCTTATTTATGGAGGTTAGAAGTTAGAGATCAAGGAGTCTTCAGGGTTGGTTTCTTCTGAGGCCCCTCTCCTTGTCCTGCAGGTGGCCATGTTCTCCCTGTGGCCTCACATGCTTTTTCCTCTGCAGCCATCTGTGTCCAAATTTCCACTTCTTATAGGGACGCTCGTTATATTGGATTAGGGCCCACCCTAATTACCTCTTTAAAAATGCTATCCCCAAATACAGTCACATTTTGAGGTACTGGAGGATTAAGACTTCAACATATAAATCTGGGAGAGACACAGATCAGCTTGTAACAGTGACCATAACTGTTCCAGAGATAACAAAGAGGACCAAGATTTGCAGAGAAGAAATTTACCATTGCTATCAAAGAAGTTAATGTACATACTCTACAAATGAAAGAGGAGTATTAAAATATTTATGTTGGAAAGACAAATTTATGTACTGAAGTTTACCACAGGTATAGCATGGTGTAAAAGAGAAAACTGAGCAATTGTTAGATGAGTTTACCAGTGCAGACGCTAGATCCTAATAATAAAATTGGGTCAAAATTATTTGGATAGTTAACTAAGCTTTCTATTGAACGTTATACAGTGACTCCAACCTAAATTCTGTACTTACTGTAGGAATAAGTATAGCCCTCCTAGATTAAGAACATGGACATTGGAGCCAGCCTCTTGGTTTATACAAATCACAGTTTTGCCACTTACCAGCTTTGCAAGTTTTCTGTACCTCAATTTTCTCATTTGTAAAATGGGAGGAATTAACAGCATAACTTTAAAAGTCAAATAGGTATTATGTGCAAAACATTTATAATACCTGGCTGATATGGTTTGGATTTGTGTCATCACACAAATCTCATGTTGAATTGTAATCCCCAATGTTGAAAGAGAGTCCTGGAGGGAGGTAATTGGATCATGAGGGCAGATTTCTCCCTTGCTGTTCTCGTGATAGTGAGTGAGTTCTCACAAGATCTGGTTGTTTAAAGGTGTGTAGCACCTCCCCCTTCACTCTCTTCCTTCTGCTCCAGCCATGTAAGATATACCTCCTTCCTCATCACCTTCTGTCATGATTGTAAGTTTCCTGAGGCCTCCCTAGCCATGCTCACTGTACAGCCTGTGAAACCATAAGCCAAACCTCCTTTTTTTGTTTTTTTAAATAAATTGCCCAGTCTCAGGTAGTTCTTTATAGCAATGAGAGAATGGACTAATACAGAAAATTGGTACTGGGAGTTGGGCATTGCTATAAAGATACCTCAAAATGTGGAAGTAGCTTTGGAACTCATTAATGGGCAGAGGTTGGAACAGTTTGGAGAGCTAAGAAGACAGGAAGATGAGGAAGGTTTGGAACTTCCTAGAGACTTGTTAAAAATGCTGATAGTGATATAAACAATGAAGTCCAGGCTGTGGTGGTCTCAGCTGGAAATGAAGAACTTATTGGGAACTGGAGCAAAGGCCACTCTTGCTATGCTTTAGCAAGGAGACTGGTGGCATTGTGCTGCTGCTCCAGGAATCTGTGGAACTTTGAACTTGAGAAAGATGATTTAGGGTTTCTGGCAGAAAAGGATTCTAATCAGCAAAGGATTCGAGATATGGTTTGGCTGCTTCTAACAGAATGGGCTCATATGTGTGAAAAAAGAGATTATCTGAAATTGAAACTTATATTTTAAAGGAAGAAAAGCATAAGAATCTGGAAAATTTGCAGCCTGACCACATGGTAGAAAAGAAAAAAAAGAAAACATTTTTTTGCGGGGGGCAGGGAGTGGGGTGAGGGGGGTGGGGGGGAATTCAAGCCAGCTGCAGAAATTTGCATAAGTAAAGAGGAGCTGAATGTTAATAGTCAAGACAATGGGGAAAATGCCTCAAAGGCATTTCAAAGAACTTCGAGGCAGCCCCTCCCAACACAAGTCCAGAGGCCTAGGAGGGAAGAGTGATTTTCTGGGTCACGCCCAGGACTCCATTACTCTGTGCAACCTGAGGACACTGCTTCTTGTATCCCCACTGCTTCAGCTCTAGCCACGGCTAAAAGGGACCCAGATATGTCTCAGACTGCTGCTCCAGAGGGTGCAGGCCTTAAGCCTTGGTGGCTTCCATGTGGTATTAAGCCTGTGGTACACAAAGGGCAAGAGTTGAGCCTTAGGAGCCTCCGCCTACATTTCAGAAGATGTATGGAAACCCTGGATGTTCAAGCAGAAGTTCAGCTGCAAGGGCAGAGCCCTCATGGAGAACCTCTACTAGGGCAGTGCAGAGAGGAAATGTGGGATTGGAGCCCTCATACAGAGTCCCCACTGGGCCACTCCCTAGTGGAGCTGTGAGAAGAGGGCCACTGTCCTTCAGACTCCAAAATGGTAGATCCACCAATAGCTTGCATTATGCACCTGGAAAAGCCGCCGGCACTCAATGCCAGCCCATAAAAGCAGCTGAGGGAGCTGTACCCTGCAGAGCTACAGGGGTAGAGCTGCCCAAGGCCTTGGGAGCCCACCCTTTGCATTAGTGTGGCCTGTATGTGAGATGTGGACTCAAAGGGGATTATTTTGTAGCTTTGAGATTTAACTACTGCCCTGCTGGGTTTCAGACTTGCATGGGGCCTGTAGCCCCTTTGTTTTGGCTGATTTCTCCTTTTTGGAATGGGTGTGTTTACCTAATGCCTGTATCCCCACTGTATCTTGGAAGTAACTAACTTGTGTTTTATTTTACAGGCTCACAGATGGAAGGGGCTTGCCTTGTCTTGGATGAGACTTTGGACTGTGGGCTTCTGAGTTAATGCTGAAATGAGTTAAGATTTGGGGACAGCTGAGAAGGAATGATTATATTTTGCAATGAGAAAGACATAATATTTGGGAGGAACCAGGGACAGAATGACATGGTTTGGCTCTGTCACAACCCAAAATATCATGTCAAATTGTAATCCCCATGTGTCAGGGAAGGGGCCTGGTGGGAAGAGATTGGATCATGGGGCAGATTTTCCCTTACTGTTCTTGTGACAGTGAATGAGATCTCTCACGAGATCTGGTTGTCTAAAAGTGTGTAGCACTTCCCCCTTTGCTGTCTTCCTCCTATTCTGGCAAAGCCTGCTTCCTTTTTGCTTTCCACCATGATTCTAAGTTTCCTAAGCCCTCTCTAGCCATGCTTCCTGTACACTCTGTGCAACTGTGAGCCAATTAAACCTCTTTGCTTTATAAATTACCTAGTCTCAGGAAGTTCTTTATAGCAATGCAAGAATGGACCAATACATGGGCACTCACTAAACACTCACTTTAGGTGGTTATTACTACCTAAAATTAAATTCCTTCAGAAGTTGTAAACGTCCAATATATTTTATTCTTTTTAATTTCCCATCCAATACATTTTCATGACTAATTACAGTATTTTCCTACCACTTCAAAGATTTTTCTCCCAACCTTCCCCTCATGTTCTTTATTTACCCTAAATGATCCTGGGCATTTGCTACTTTTTCTTTCTAGTACCTTCCTCATTCACAGTTGTCTTCACATGTATAGATACACACAGCATTAGCAACCTCTTCCTTTCTTTCCTGAATTTTTAAAACTCTCCTCAGTTACCTCAGGAAATTCCTTCTTGATCTCTGGTTCCAATTTTAAAGAGTCAAGATCCAATTATATTTTGAAATAGCCTGTTTATATTACACAAATTTTATGGGAATAATTCTAAAGGTGAACACTAGATGGCAACATTTTTAAATTATGCTGTTCTAAAACTGTGTCTGATAGACGGCAAATGCTGACAGCCTTAAAATAGGAGTATAGAGTTCTTTAGTTTCTGAAACATTTTTTTCTTTTTAGTTTTAAACATCAAATAAGCTTTTAGATATCTCCATAAAGGAACTGTATGGTGTTTAATTCTTAAAAATAAAGTATTTCTTTTTATATCTTATATAATCCCTAGTCTTTGTCTTTCTAAAATATTTTCTAATTTTTTTTTCTTAAAATAACAAATCTAAGCTGTATTTATTTATTAATTGTGCCATATTCTGTTTAAGGTATTTTCAGTAGTTTAGTTCTTTGAAATAATGAGTTTTTATTTAATTTAATTTTATAGAGAGCTAGAGATATTTTATATAATATACATAATTATAAATATATACATATTTATAATTGTATACATATATAATTGTATTGTATACATACATACATTCTATGTATATACATACAATAATTGTATTGTGTACATATATAAATACATATATACACACATATATAAAGAGGTATACATATTTTTTTCTTTCCTCATGTGTTTTCTTATGGAAATTTGAGCTCAGAGACTAAAAAATAACAGGTGAGAATTTCCTGTCATGAGGATGAGGGAGAGTAGGGGTGTATTTTCTATGAAAATCCAGTTGTTTTGCAAATCTAATTTTCCTTAGGAAGTGAAAATGTGAACTGGGATTTCATTCTTGGTGGAAATGTAAAATTCATTAAATAAAAATATACTTTATTATAAAAATATATTTTACAGCAAGGAGCTTTCAATACAAAACATCACTTATGACTCCAAGACAAACATGGACAAAGAATATGAACGATAAAGAAGACATGCAGAAAGCTAATTACCACATGAAAAGCTTAAAATCACCAGCATTTTCACAAACCAACAATCAAATGCTCTTCTGCCTTTAAGCTTAGCAAAAATAAAAACAGTGTTTGCTTTCTTCCTCTCCCCCTTATCATACTGAATATTCAAAAGATTGTAGTAACAGCCTGAGTTTAAATCCCAGCTCAGAAATCTACCTGTCTATCTGGACTTGGTCCAATTTTTTTGCTTCTCTCTGCTACAGTTTCCTAATCTGTAAAATAGGACTAATCAGCAAAGTGAGGATTAAATATGTTAATCTATGTAAAGTTTAAACAAGGGTATCTGGGTCGGACGTGGTGGCTCATGCCTGTAATCCCAGCAGTTTAGGAGCCTGAGGTGGGTTGGATCAAAAGGTCAAGAGATCGAGACCATCCTGGCCAACATGGTGAAACCCTGTCTCTACTAAAAATACAAAAATTAGCTGGGTGTGGTTGTGGGCACCTGTAGTTCCAGCTACTCGGGAGGTTGAGGCAGGAGAATTGCTTGAACCTGGGAGGTGGAGGTTGCAGTGAGACAAGATTGCGCCACTGCACTCCTGTGACAGAACGACACTCTGTCTCAAAAAAAAAAAAAAAAAAGGACCTGGTTGGCATGATGATATTTTGAATACACTGGGTTAAAGAGAATATATTATTAATTTTGTGAGAATACCTGGCACATATGTGTTTACCTAATATATGTACCAGTTATATTAGCATTGTATACATATTACATAGTATAAATATTATAATTTTATTCCAGTGGTGGATTGGGTATAGAATGTTTAAAAAAATAAACAACAGAACTATAAAGATAAGTAGATAAAAAAAGTCTACAGAAATATTATCTGAAAAAGAAACAGAAGGATCTTCTAGAAATGTAACTGTTTAATCTTTTAATCAGTAAACAGATTAAGCAGGTTTTAAAGGTATTTAGAAATAAACTCTGATGCATCAATAATATCTATAATCATAAACTTAACTCACTGTTCAATGACTGATTGTCCAATTGCATTTTAAAAATCCAGCTAAACACTATTTAGAACATGGGGACATAAAACATAAGGACATAGTAAAGCATTAGTAAAAAGATATACCTGACAGATATTAACCAAAAGAAATCTCGATGAAATATTAGTATTGGAATAGGTTTATGACCAAAAATATAAAAACAAAAGCAAACTACCCCAAAACATTATTAAGGAAAACTAAGTTCACCAAGAAGCTTTAATGATTTCCGTTTTGTATGTATGTGATAAAAGAGCCTTAAAAATATAAAGCAATAATTGATAGAATTACAGGAAGAAATGGACAAATCTACCATATAATGGAAGATTTCAATATTCATTCACTCATCTTATTCAACAACTATTTTTGAGTGTCTGCATGCTAGGGACTCTTCTGTTCACTGGGAATAAGACAAAAATCCTTACCTTTTTGAAGCCTAGATTATAATGGAAGGAGAGAGAAAATATATACAAATACATAAATGTAGTAAAACCTTGTGAAAATATATCCAGGATATCATACATTCTAAAACTATAAAATGGATGTTTTGCTCCCATCCACCACTCTATCCTACATGTAGAACAGATAGGGAGGAGGAATAATGTTTTTGTTCCGAGGTTGGTGGATGGAATGGGGTACATAATAAAGAGGGCATCCAGGCAGCAAACTAGCACAAAATCCACAGGAGAAGTGGGGTTCGAATCCTGCTTGCTCAGTAATTGCCCCATTCAGTATTCCCAAACTGGGCCAATAAAATTAGCACTATCTAGCTAGGAATTTCCTGAAACCATTACTGCTTTCCTGATGTCCAGTCAACTACAGGCCCTGAATCAATCCCATCAATACTTAGGTTGGAGTGGACAATCACCGCCAGGTGGTGCCAAACTGTTAGGACCAGGATTGGTTTGCATAGTGAAGCAATATCTCCAGGACTGTGCACTCTCCTACTCATTTTATTAATTTCCCGCTGAAAAACAATAAAAATAAATCAAAGATGAAAGGTTGGAAAGGAAGACAAAGGACTTCATTATTTTACAAATGATACAATAGTGTATACAAAAATTCCAAAAGACAACTTATTAGAAGCAGTAACTTTGCCGTAACATTGCTATGCAAAATTCAGCCGCATTTCTATAAAAATCTAACAAGTACTCGGTAAAGATTTCTATAGCATAGCAAGCACAAAGAAAATTTAATGTAAAAAGATATTCCATTTAAATAGCTCAAAAATAGAATACCTAAAATTAGTTTAATAAAGAATAATAAGGCCTGTACAGAAACTTTATGAAACGATATTAAAATACACTCAGATCTAAATAGGCTGTGTTCATGGAAAGGAAAACTCAATTTTTTCAAAGTCAATTCTCCCCAAATTCATCAAGAGAGTTAATATAATCACAATTAAAATATCAATAGAAGTTTTGTGAAACATGACAGTTTCAACATAATTCTGAAATTTATGGAAAAGCAAGAATATTCACGGCTTGCCTCAATTAAAAATGGAAACTTGGACAACCAAATACTGAAACTAATGATTAAGCCATAATAATTCAGATAGTGTTTTGGCATAGGGAAAAGCCAAATGACCAACTGAACGAAAGAGATAACCTAGAAACACCAAAGAATATATGGAAACTTGATACATAACAGATGGCAATGGTGATCAATGAGAAAAGTTTATACTGAGATTAAACAGATAAATTTCTATTTATAATAAATAAGTAGGGAAAAAAATCATTCTACCTTAGAGTAAAATCTCATGTAGATGGAAAGACAGAAGTAGAAAATCACCATTTGGCAATCATCATAGTAATAACTGATTCAGACAAAATTGCCAACCAATGCCAAAACCAGTGGGTTGAAATTTGGTAAACAACAGAGTAGTTACATCGTCTCAAACTACTTCTACTTAAATTGCTTTATTACAAAGAAGAACAAACAGTACTATTAGAGTGAATAAACCTTGACGACATCACCTTAACCAAGTAATCAAAGTAGACAATATCAAAATTGGAAAAAACTGATATTTTATTATTTCTGTTGTGTTGCGTGGAAGGGACACAACCTCATTTATGTTGTATTCCTGATAAAAAATGGATAACCTAAATCTAATCATGATGAAACATCCCATGAAGAAAACCCACATTCAAAGACCTCCTACAAAATAATTGGTCCAAACTGTTAAAAAATGCCAAGGTCAAGAAATATAAAGATAGACTTAGGAACCGTTCCAGATTAAGGGAAACAAAAGGGATATGACAACTAAATGTAATATGGGATCCTGCATTGGATCCTGTACCGTGGGACGAGGAGATGGAAGGGTAGAATAGGGTGGCTATAAAGGACATTTTATTAGGACTATTTTATTAGGACAACTGAAGAATTTTTAAAATAAACTATAGAATAGGTATAGTATTACATTGGTGTTAAACTTTCTAATTTTGATAATTGAATATTCCCATTCTTAGAAAACATATGCTCAAGTATTTAGGCAAAGAGATGTCCTATCTGCAACTTATTCTCAAATGGTTCAGACAACAAAACATGCATAAAAAGAGGGATCAAGAAAGCAAATTTGGCAAGTGATAATAATTGAATCTGGTGAACGTGTACAGGAAATTTTGCAATGTTCTTGAAACTTTCCTGTGCTTTACATTATTTTTTAAATTAAAAGCTAAACAATAGCAAGGGAATGGTAAATAAAAAACGGAAAACAGTGGTTACCTCAGAAAGTTGGGGGAGGCCAGAGAGTGAGAAGAGGGGAGGAAAACATAGGTAAGTTCAACAGTGCTGGTTATATTCTAGTTTCTACAATAGAAGATGGAATTTTGAACATTCATTGTGTTATTTAGCTTTAACAATTATCTATGTGGTCAGCCCTCTGTATTCATGGGTTCTGCATCCCTGGAGTGAACTGATTGCAGATTGAAAAATATTTAAAAATATACAGACCAAAACAACAATAAAAATAATACAAATTTTTAAAACAATACATTGAAATGACTAATTGCATAGTATTTAAATTGTACTGGTTACTATAAGTAATCTGAGATAATTTAAAGTATACAAGAGAATACGCACAGGTGAAATGCAAATACTATACCATTTTATATAAGGAACCCAAACATCCACAGATTTGGGTATCCCAGGGTGTTCTGGAATCAATTCCCTATGGATACTGAGGGCTTATTGTACATTATACATTATATATTTGTGTATGTATCAAATATTATATTTTAAAAGATAATAAAGGGATAAAAGGATAATGAGGCATGAGTCAAATATGTCTGATGAGCTGTATGAATGCATGAGCTGTATGCCCTTGAGTATGTTTCTTTTTCTCTCTGAAGTTCTGGTTCATCACCTACAAAAAAAGGGAATAAAAAGATCTATTGTGTTGTTTTGTGTAAAATGTTTGGCAGCAAGTATTCATTAGATGGTAGCTGTTGTTATTTTCTCTGATAGGGCAAAGATAAAGGCAGAATACCTACAATGATAGGCTTGATAAAAGCGATGAAAGTTTGGAATGCTCTTCATTATCAATCGGTAAGGAAGTTACCTAGGGAGTAAAACTGAGCCAGTGTTGGGAATGAAATAGATAGAGCCAATGAGCTTTATATATAGTTTTTTTTCTCAGCTGCACGCCATAGTCTGGAAGTAAGACTTGGAAACAAAACCTCAGATATTTATATTGAAAGGTCTAGAGGAAGCTCAACAAAGCAGAAGGGGCCACAGAGAATGAGACAAATGCAGCTGGTCAGGAGATTCTGCCTGGGCAGTAAGCTTTCTCTTATTTAAAATATTGGGAAAGGAGACACTATTTAGGGGAAGTCAAAGATATAAAGTGAGCTGATAATTTAGTAGATTAGCTAGAGACTGTGTATGAAAGAATGCCTAACAGAATAATAGTTTTCCAGTACAAAATATGTGAATTCATTTCTAATTTATACAAGAAATTAAAAAATTATTCTTTTTAAAATTTTGTATTTCCATAGGTTTCTGGAAAACAAGTGGTATTTGGTTACATGAGTAAGTTCTTTAGTGGTGATTTGTGAGATTTTGGTGCACCCATCACCCGAGCAGTATACACTGAACCAAATTTGTAGTCTTTTATCCCTCACCCCTCTCCCATGCTTTCTCCCAAGTCCCCAAAGTCCCTTGTATCATTCTTCTGTCTTTGTATCCTGGTAGCTTAGCTCTCACTTATGAGTGAGAACATACAATGTTTGTTTTCCATTCCTGAGTTACTTCACTTAGCATGATAGTCTCCAGTTCCATCCAGGTTGCTGTAAATGCCATTAATTCATTCCTTTATATGGCTGAGTAGTATTCCATTATATATATATATATATAACAATTTCCTTGCCCAATCATTAATTGATGGGCATTTGGGCTGGTTCCATATTTTTGCAATTACAGTGTGGAGATTCCTTAAAGAACTAAAAGTAGAACTACCATTTGATCCAGGAATCTCACTACTGTGTGTCTACCCAGAGAAAAAGAAGTCACTATACGAAAACTCATTCTTACATAATATACATACAACTAGCTTGTACAATTTTCCCTATAGTTTACCACTTTTTATGTACCAACATCCCTACACAAATTTTAAAAACTCAATTAAATATATATTGAGCAGCCACTTTGTTCAAGGACAGCTTCACTATAAGGTATATAATAAAATAACTGTTATAAGTCAATGATTGAGTGAAATTTTAATTTTTCAGTGTCAATTGCTTTATAGGAATGAGCATATATACACAGCTCATTTAAGCCCACCATGCATGAAATCAAACTCAAAAAGTATGAAAGCTAGAGCAAATTTAATGATGTTTATACATCACCAAGAGTCAATTCAGTGAAAAAACTAAATAACATCAATTGTTTGGTATCCGAAACCTGAAATTTTTTCTATGTAAATAGTATACAGAGACAATCTATCTCTCTAAAATAATAGAAATATTGCCAAAGTACTGTACTATACTAGCTGTTGGTATGTGGGAAATTCTTTTGGTTACTTGTTTCTGTGTTTAATTTCTTGAATATTAATTATTTCTATCTTATATCAACTATTTATCATTATTTTCTTTTTATATCAATATGGTACTTTAAGAGACAAGGTCTCACTATGTCACCCAGGCTGGGGTGGAGTGGTACAATCATAGCTCACTGTAACCTTCAACTCCTGGTTTCAAGCAATCCTCTTACCCCAGCCTCCCAAGTAGCTAGGCCACAGGTATGGGTCATTATGCCCAGCTAATTTTTTATTTTCATTTTTTGTAAAGACAGAGTCTTGTTATATTGCCCAGGCTGATCTCAAACGCCTGGCCTCAAGCAATCCTTTGGCTCTGGCCTTCCAAAATGTTGGGATTATAGGTGTGAGCCAATGTACCCAGCCCAACATGATACATATTAATTAACACAATGTTATCTATCCTTTCTCCTTTCCTTGCTTCCTGTACTAAATGAAGACAGCTTCAGAGATGAAGGCAGGTATTCAAGTAGAGGATTTTAAAAGAAATTCACTATAAAATTCTAGGAGTTACAGGTACAAGAATTAGTAAGCTAACCACTGTCTTGTTTTTACTCCAACAGCTTTGCTACAGTCACTGTGTTCTCCACAAATAGAACTGTGTAGAGAAGTTATGACAACTAAAGTGAATTTCCTGAGAAATGTAATTTTGGAGAAATTGAAGGATTTAGGAAGAGATGATACAAACAGAGACATAGCAATGTTGCATTTGAACTGATGTAACAAACCGATTATGAAGAGGCATAGGGGAAGAAAAGGATATTCAGGGGAATAATAAAAAGTCATCCGTGACCAACTAAAAATCCCATGTTCAAAATAACTCAAAGAATGAAAATGCTACTGTTATTTCAATCACTGTTTTAAAAAAGAAAGATAATGTCTTAATTCATTACCCATATTTCTGCCAAAATTATCTTTGAAAAAAATTTCTTAATAGAAAAAGAAAAGAAAAAGATAATGCCACAGGATTATTTAAAGAGAAATGGAGATTTCTGGTTTGACATGGTGAATTGAATAGATGTATCACTTCTATTCTCTCCTGAATGCCTATTAATATGACAATAGTAATATTTAAAATATATAGGCCTAAAAGAATCAAAATGACAGGAGAGAAGACACAGGGGGTCAGGAAACATCAACGTATTTTGAAGGATGGAAAGCTTGATTACTCAGGAGAATAGAGGAAGCTGAACCTGTTTCTTTAGAAGGAGGAAACAGAACCAAGCTGCAAAGGCTCTAGAATTGGGTTTTGCAGAAAGGGAGTGTAAAGCCCAGGTCTGGAATTAAGAGAATCATTTGAAATCCTGTGTAAGAGGTGGTTAGACCCTGAAAAGCCTCAACATCCCCTTCCAAATTCTTAGGCTTGAGATTTATTCCTTATGGAACATGAATCACAAAGAATTTAGGCTTACAGACAACAGGAACAGAAAGACTCAAGAGGAGATATGGGACTGAAAATAGGTGGATTAAGTGGAATCTATATATTTATCAGAGAAACACACCCCCAAACCCTGCCAGCCCTCATTCCCTGTCCAGGTCCCCAAATACCCACAGCCAGGTACACACACATCCCAGGGACAAGATTGAGAAACTTTCAAGACAGAAACTGAATGACCCCTGAGAACATGCTACAGATTCAAAGACATTTTCAGGTATGTAAAGTCTCAAATAGGGAGAAAATCAGTAAAGAAGAAGCTAGGATTCTAGAAACATGGGCCTCAACAGAGAATACAGCTGAGGAGATTTCCTAGGAAAATATCAAAAGAAAGTGCCAGAGTAACGAAGCATAAAATGGAATTACAAGGCAACCAGTCAAGATTGGAGAAGAGAATAAAGATTTCTGGAAATAAATTTAAAATGGAACTCAAATTATCTGACAAGCACTGGACTATGTGAAATCATATTTAGAAGACAAGTGAATGAATAGTTGACACAATTATTGACACCAGGGGAAAGGAAGGAAACATAATTATGTCACACTACTAGATTCAGCAATGAAATACATGTAGACAGTGAACTAATGTAAATACAAAATAAAATTTAGCCAAATTTGTGATTAATTTATTTATGGTGGGAAGTTGGAGGTAAGGGAAACAGGGTGGCTGTGTAAGAGAACTACATCTTCATCTACCAATGTGAAAAGCCAATAGATTATGTAAAAGATGAACATATCAAGATATAGCAGTGTAAATGTATAGCTCTTACATATACAGATAAATGCCAAAAGACACAGGAAAAGGATTAGAAATTAGAGGGTAAGAGTGGATACAGGGACAGGTGGGCCATTTTTAAAAAATTATAACTCTCTGTTATAGCCTATTATTTTAATTACATTAGTGAAAAATCATAACACTTGTGCTTATATTCTGTGTTTCTCAACAATTTTTAACCCATAACTGCATTTGGTGAGTCGAAAAAAAAAAAAAAAAAACTCATGCATTTAAAAAATATTATTTTGAGGTTGGAATAAAGCAAACTTTGTGACTAAAAACAATTTACACAAAATGCTGCTTTGTTTTCAAACTGTTCATACCCTTGCTTGACCCTACTTTCAGAATTAGTTAAGAACATACTTCGCCATCTATCTGTAAAGAGAACGTTCACTTTTTTTCATTTCATGGCTGAGGACTTGACAATGTCTTCTTATTCCAGTCAAACCAGTTGAATGCATTCAATCCCCACTCTTTTCAATCTGGCTTTCAATGCCTGCTTCTCTCTCCTACTACCCTCAGTCTGCTTATTTAAACCTACTGTCCTTCACATTGCAACAGGCACCCTCTGCTCAAGCTAAATGAATCTCTGAGAACTCTGCATACAATGGGCCATGCCTACTTTCATCTTTTGGGTCAGGCTATTGAATATCTGGACCCATCTCCTCTGTACCTTGCCAAGGCCTTCCTGTCCTTCAAAATCTGCCAAAGGATTGGCAAAGACAATTCTTACCACAATTCTGAAATTTTATCATCTTTGAAACTTAGATTTTTATAATTAAAACTTGAAAGTGCTACTTATAGAAAATGAAAAAAAATGAATGAAAGACATCCTTTATGACATTCTTTGGCAAAAGCAAAATTTAAACAAATGAACATTTGTCCAAATTCAAGAGACTTTGCTAACTCTATTCAGCTGACGCCATACCAGTTATCGTCACAAACAATGTGATGGGCCGATGATTTTTTTCAGCATTGTGGCATTCCCCATTAAAGAGGAGTCATCTCTTTAAAACACCCAGTCCCAACAACATGTACACGCCTGTAATCCCAACACTTTGGGAGGCCAAGGTGGGTGGATCGCTTTTAGCTCAGGAGTTCAAGACCAGCCTGGGCAACATAGCAAAACCTGTTTCTACAAAAAAGTGAAAAAAGAAAAAAATTAGCCAGGCACGGTGGCTCATGCCTGTAGTCCCAGCAACTTGTGAGGCCAAGGATGGAGAATAGCTTGAGTCTGAGAAGCAGAGGTTGCAGTGAACAGAGATTGTGTCACTGCACTCCAGCCTGGGTGACAGAGTGAGACCCTGTCTCACCAAAAAAAAGAAAAAAATTGGAACATGTATGCAAGCAGATCCAAAAGAAAAAATATGAAACAAACCTTAGTAAAACAACTGATAACCCCAAAATCAAGATGAAAGATATACTGTCAAATTTCTATTTATAAAAAAGCACAGTAAAAAATTTATACTCCCACCAACAGTGTAAATGCATTCCTTTTTCTCCACAGCCTCACCAGCATCTGTTTTTTGTTTTTGTTTGTTTGTTTGTTTTTGACTTTTTAGTAATAGCCATTCTGACTAGTGTGAGATAGTGGTATCTCATTGTGGTTTTGATTTGCATTTCTCTAATGATCAATGATGTTGAGATTTTTTTCATACGAGCTTTTTTTTCATATGTTGGTTGCATGTATGTCTTCTTTAGAGAAGTGTCTGTTCATGTCCTTTGCCCACTTTTCAATGGGGTTATTTTTTTCTTGTAAATTTGTTTAAGTTACTGTCTGGGCATGGTGGCTTGTGCCTGTAATCCCAGCACTTTGGGAGGCCGAGGCAGGTAGATCACCTAAGGCCACGAGTTCAAGACCAGCCTGGCCAACATGGCGAAACCCTGTCTCTACTAAAAATACAAAAAATCAGCTGGGCGTGGTAGCAGGCACCTGTAATCCCAACTACTCAGGAGGCTGAGGCAGGAGAATTGCTTGAATTGGGGAGGGAGAGGCTGCAGTAAGCCGAGATCTTACCATTGCACTCCAGCTTGGGCAACAAGAGTGAAACTCTGTCTCAAAAAAAAAAAAAAAAAAAGTTGTTTAAGTTGCTTATAGATGCTGGATATTAGACCTTTGTCAGATGCATAGCTTGTAAAAATTTCCTCTCATTCCATATGTTGCCTGTTTATTCTGTTGATAATTTATTTTGAGGTGCAGAAGCTCTTTATTCTAATTAGATCCCATTTGTCAATTTTTGTTTTATTGCAATTGCTTTTGGCATATTCATCATGAAATCTTTGCCCGTGCCTGTGTCCTAAATGGCACTGCCTAGGTTGTCTTCCAGGGTTTTTATAGTTTTAGGTTGTACATTTAAGTCTTTAATACATCTTGAGTTATTTTTTGTTTACGGTGTAAGGAAGGGGTACAGTTTCAGTTTTCTGCATATGACTAGCCAGTTATTCCAGCACCATTTATGGAATAGGGAATCCTTTCCCCATTACTTGTTTTTATCAGTTTTGTCAAAGATCAGATAGTTTTAGGTGTGCAGTATTATTTCTGGATTCTCTATTCTGTTCCCTTGGTCTATGTGTCTGTTCTTGTACCAGTACCAACTGTTTTGGTTACTGTAGCCCTGGAGTGTAGTTTGAAGTTGGGTAGCATGATGCCTCCAGTTTTGTTCTTTCTGCTTCTGATTGTCTTGACTACAAGGGCTCTTTTTTGGTTCCATATGAATTTTTAAATGGTTTATACACTGTTGGTGGGAGTTGAACCATTGTGGAAGACAGTGTGGCAATTCCTCAAAGACCTAAAGATAGAAATGCCAGTGGACCCAGCAATCCCATTACTGGGTATATACCCAAAGGAATATAAATCATTCTACTATGAAGACAAATGCAGACCAGGCATGGTGGCTCACACCTATAATCCCAGCACTTCGGGAATCCAAGGCGGGAGGATCACATGAGGTCAGGAGTTCAAGACCAGCCTGGCCAATATGGCAAAACCCTATCTCTACTAAAAATAGAAAAATCAGCTGGGTGTGATGGCGTGCCTGTAATTCCATCTACTTGGGAGGCAGAGACACGAGAATTGCCTGAACCCAGGAGGCGTAGGTTGCAGTGAGCTAATATAACCCCACTGCACTCCAGCCTGGGTGACAGAGGACAGAGTGAGACTCTGCCTCAAAAAAATAAGTAAATAAATAAAATAATAATAATAAAGACAAATGGACGTGTATGTTCATTGCAGCACTATTCACAATAACAAAGATATGGAATTAACCTAAATGCCCATCAGTGATAGACTGGATAAAGAAAATATGGTATATATATATACCATGGAATACTATGCAGCCGTAAAAAGAAGGCGATCATGTCCTTTGCATGGACACGGATGGAACTGGAGGCCATTATTTTAGCAAACTAATGCAGGAACAGAAAACCAAATACCATATATTCTTACTTATAAGTGGGAGCTAAACTATGAGAACACATGAGCACAAAGAGAGGAACAACACACACTGGGGCCTCTCGGTGGAGGGTGGAAGGAGGGAGAGGATTCGGAAAATAATTAATGTGTACGAGGCTTAATACCTGGGTTATGAAATAATCTGTATAACAAACTCCCATGACACACATTTACCTATGTAATAAGCCTGAACATGTATCCCTGAACTTAAATAAAAGTGAAAATAAATAAATAAATATTGCCATCAAGGGGGCATTCGGTCTCTCTTGCTCATGTCTCCACAGCTAGCACAATACTTGGTACATAGCATAAACTCACCGCATATTTTATGGAAGAAGGAAGAAAGGAAGGAAGGAAATAAAAGAGAAGGAGGAAAGGCAGGAAAGGAGCAAGAGAGGAAAGAAAGGAAAAAGTGGAGAGGAGAGGAAAGGAGAGGAGGGAAGGAGATAGGAGACAAAGAAAATAAAATAAAAGAGTAAAACAGAAAACTCACAGTCAGGAGTAGAAGACCAACAGTAATATGCCATGATTTCATGTTTGGGAGAACTCTTCTGTTAGCTTCACAGGTAACTTGATTGTCCTCTTTCTAAATCTACTTATTTAATTCATTTAACAAACATGTACAATCACAACAGTTTAAACGCATTACAGACCCGCTTCATGGTTTACTTCCTAAAATTTTTCAAGCATTTAGTTCGTACACAAATGCTAAAAAGTATAAGGGAAAACAGAATGAAATATAAATTCATGTACACAGGCTTATTCAAAGTTTAGCTTTTAGACTTGTTTACTTCAAAGTATCTCCATGTGTTGATACTGACCAAACAACTGGGTAGTTTGTTAACATAAAAATGTCATAATCTTAAGAAAAAATAAAACCATTATTCTATTTAAGTCATTTTAAAAATTTCTTTGAATTGATTATTTACTGAATAGTGAAATTATAATCATACATAGTAATGAAAAAAAGTAACAATAATGTAATAAAATGTAAAAATAAACTCAAAGCTGGTAATTATCTTGCTAATTTAACTAAATCCAATTAGAATGAATTTGGGTGACCTAAATGATCTAGTTTGACTGACTAGATTTTCTCTTAATAGTTAATTTTTTTCTTTGTACTTGATAAACTTAGTACAAAGGTACTCATTTATAATTTAAAGTGACCTATTTATCATGATTTTCCAGTAACACTAATTCCTTCAGAACAAATATTTCCTCAAAATCTTGTGCTTTACTGATAAACTATTTTTATTCACTTGATAAACATTTTCTTTTGTGTATTTTTGTGTGGGACAGCTCTTTATAAACCCCTCGAATTATTCATTTATTTATCTTACAAGTGGAATCATAACTTTTGCTGCTGTTTTATTTGCTATGGAAAGAATACAGTGTTTTACTACAAAAGCACACCAGGAAGCCCTTTAATTCTGGTACTTCTTACGCTTGAGTTATAAAAACAGGCTGGGATTATGGAGGAAAAAGATTAGAAAGCAGTGTTTATCATCTTATCCAAAACTATACCCCAAACTAGCTACAAAAGTAAGTCTTTCTAAAAACATCACACTGAGAACTATGATTTTAAACCCCTTCATTTAACTTTGTTTTGCCTTTGAAGGGTAAAAACTCCTTGAACTTTAAATAGCTTTTAAATGTTGACTCTACTCTCTCATTGAGTTTTTCAAGTCCACAAGTCACTATTTGTTTGATTCCAAATAGCATTTGCAGGATAGGCCCCTCACTAACTATGCACATGTACTTGCCAACTGCCATTTCTAGAGCTAATTGTGGTACTAGTGACCAAAGGGTAAAGTCATAATAACCCCAGTGGGTAGAACAAAGGCTAAAAGAGCAAAACTCTGTTTCTTTCCTAGTCCATTTTTCTCATGTTGAATTCTTAAATATACTAAAAACAGAAGGGGAAGGAGAGGTGACGGGTAGGGGAATGTATTTTATTCTTGTCCTTAAAAATAGGGCAAATGCGTATATCAAATCTCTTAGGAAGCCTATGTTATTAGATATTAATGTAATGATAATAAAATGAAAAAAACGTATTCAGGTATACATTAAAATAAATTTCAAAAACGTTTGGCCTACATTAGTGGTTCTCAGCCCTGGCACTGATTAGAATCACCTGGAAAGCTTTTAAGTAACACAAAATGTCTGTGCCCAGTCCCCTTGAGTTTCTGACTTAATTGTCCTGTGGTGGAACCTAAGCATAGGCATTTTAAAAATCACTAAGATGATTTTAATATGCAGCTGCAGCTGAGAACCACAGGTCCAAATATTGCTAAATAAATACTTGGGCAGATTTTTAACCAGAGCAATTGGTTGCCTCAGCACCAACAAACCTTTGCCAAGGGCCTACACAGTCCAGCCACTGTGGTAGGCTCTGAGGATACAAAAATATTTGAAAATTAAAGACTTCATAATACACTTGCAATTCAAATTTCTAAAAAAGTAATGTTTTTTAAAATCTTCCTTTTTTACTATAATAGAAATATACACTAACATATTTCTGATGAAGTGAACTATTTTAAAATACCACTCTTGATTTGAAAATAAACCATAATTTGAAACATAAGGACATAAATGGCAATAACAAACAAAATATTTACTAATAAAAAATGAGGACTAATGGCTCTAGGATTTAGATCAACACTAGAATGGTGAGCTCAAAGCAGATAGCCAAAATCATCATTTTCCAGATTCATACACAATCACTTTTTAATGAAAAATCCTAAGAGTAACAGTGGTCATCACTTAACTCTGATAAACCAGAGACTTTCCACAACACAGAGAGATGGAAATAACAAACACTGGAAAAAAGAAAGGAAGAAAATGCCAAGAAATTAGCTCAAGCTATTGCTAGTCAGAAAGAAGAGGCTGCTTACCATGAGAAATAAAGTGGTGAGATGATTCTAAACAACTAAAATTTAAAAAGCCAAAAAATTCTTCAGCATCCTCAGCCAGAAACTTTATGTGGTTTTATTTATCTTGACATGTGAATTCTAAAGAATCATAATGGCTGTTAGGTTCAAGTCCTAGCTGAAGTCTGAGGGGAGTGGGTGGATGGGGAGCAGGGAGTTGGAAGAATACTCAAGAGACAGTAGGCAGATGAGACATGGTTTTATTCAGCAGCTCATCCACATGGTCAGTGCTGCATTTATGCACCTCACAAACAATAGTGGCTCCAAGCCAGGTGATGAGCCCCTATGTATGTCTACATAGCTGTGCTTACATTATACATGGGACTGTGTACCTGCACTCCAATCCTGCTGTGTCATACAGGAGGTTTACCTTGGCCTATCCTCGACCAAAGCACATCCATTACCTCACAATAGTACATATTCAACTGTGAAAATAAAAACATCCTCCAAAGGTAACTAAAATTATCAGTAGATTATTAATAAACCAACTAAAAGCTCAAAGAATTAGAGTTCCCAATTGAATAATCCAAAGATTTGAACCATAAGGGGCCATGTTTACAAAAACAAAGAAATTGGCCTTAAAAAAAAATACTTTCTTTTTGACAGGTCTGGCAAAAAACAAAACAAAACAAAACAAAAACAAGAGAAAGAAAAAAACATAAACGATGTCTTGCACCCTAATTGGATATCCAAATAATAAGTATTAGTATTAGCATTACAATCAGGAGTCACATATATTGGTCTGATTCCAAAGTTAGTGCTAATAATTATGTTTCCTGAGGAAAATCTGGAAGGTACATAACACCTATTGAAAGATACTGATTTAAAATGCATAGTTTCCTCAGATTTAAAATGAATCTCTATTCAAAGTCTATCTGGAAAGAAAGACATTGTTTGAGGGAAACATGTAACATTTATTTGCTAGTCTTCTTGTACTTGTTTCCTTGAGAATGTCAATGCTTTTTCAATTATGAATTGTTTAAAGGAGTTCTTAGATATCCTTGGAGTAGCCCACTATGCCTGTATAAGGTCTGGTCACTACCATCAACACTACCAATAACATTAACAACGATGGCAGTGATTGTGATGATAATTCCTGGGTCCCTATTATATGCCGGGTCCTTAATGTAGATTAAGCATGTTGTATATCATCTCATTTAATCTTCACAATTAACTCATTTATTCATAGTTTAAGAATGAGAGGACTGAGACTAAGCAAGACTTTTAAATCTGCCAAAGATCACAAAATTAAGAAGTGGCAGAACTAAAACCAAAGTTTCTTAGTCTTCTGTTTCTTTTTTTCCAATGTGGAAATCTAATACATTTCAAAAATACATGCTTACTATAGGAAAATTCTAAAATACAGAAAATTTGAAAAGGATTAAAAGTTTGACTCTGAAAGATAACTGGGAGCCGGGCGCGGTGGCTCAAGCCTGTAATCCCAGCACTTTGGGAGACCGAGTCGGGCGGATCACAAGGTCAGGAGATCGAGACCATCCTGGCTAACACTGTGAAACCCCGTCTCTACTAAAAAATACAAAAAACTAGCTGGGCGAGGTGGCGGGCGCCTGTAGTCCCAGCTACTCCGGAGGCTGAGGCTAGAGAATGGCGTAAACCCAGGAGGCGGAGCTTGCAGTGAGCTGAGTTCCGGCCACTGAACTCCAGCCCGGGCGACAGAGCGAGACTCCGTCTTAAAAAAAAAAAAAGAAAGAAAGAAAGAAAGATAACTGGGAAATAATTTTCAGTATATTTTCCTCTTATTTTCATTTTTATTTTTATTTTTGCTGTGCTTTTTTCACCAGTGCCTGTGCTCCTAAATACGAAGCTCTGTCAACCCCCCAATGCTTTCATTTGTATGTACTCAAAATGCATCCTTTGGGAAATTCTAGTCATTCTTTGTCCATTCTGGTCATACGTATGCTTCAGTTAGAAGCACATACAAATGCACTGTGAGTGAGCACCTGCTGTTCTTCTTTCCTACCTTCCCCATGGTTATCATTTCCTCTATCCTGTCTATTCCTAATCAATAACTGGCAAAGGGAATGAAGCAAAAATCCAGATGACCAGATAAGCCTAGGATTTTTTGAAGACACACCAAAGTAACATAATGAGTCACTGGGAAGCAGTGTCTCTGGTCTCAGCACAGAGATCAAAGTTGTCATCAACCCAGGTCTCTTGAGAATGGATAGTGGGCACGTTGGTATCTTCAAAGTTCAACAGTAATCTAGTGACATATGCTCTAATTTCTAATAAACACACACACACACACACACATATATATATATAGCTTATAACTGTCTCCCTAGTGATTTTCTTCTTGAGCCAATATTTCTGGGACACAAATTTCAGAAAGTGTAGATTGCTGTGACTTCTTTGAAAGGCATTGTGGAAATAACTATTGGAATCTAAAATACACTTACTCTTTAATTTGCAGTTTTTTTCTAGAAATGTATTCTTCTGACCTACTCAGATAAGTGCACAAAAAGTAGAAAAGTACAAGGACATTGGTAGAGCACCATTTATAATTGAGAGGAATTAGAAATCACTGATACATCCATCCATGAGGGATTTGTAGGTGCCTGCCCTGTGGAATTTTCATTCTTGTGGATGTTTAACTTACCCTGCAGTTGCTCCTGCAGTTGCTGTCTTCATTGAAAATACACTCTGTGAGTTTGCATTCTGGAACTGCTCCATTCCTACCACAAATGGTATCACTGAAAGATCGTAAAATTTGCTTTTTTAATGCCAGTACAGCAAGAACAACTAAATGGAGGCATTATTCCGTCTGTTTAAATGTTCCCAGAGTAACATAAAATTAATCTACCTAAAATTTTTTTCTACTGAAACCCTTAAAATATATATATATTTTTTCTCCCCAAAGTGATGAGGAATTCACGTTCTCTGTTTGCTTTCCAGATTCTCTTGTGATGACAGTGGTAGCTGGGTATCCAGATTAGATTTTAAAACCAGAGTCACTATTGGGATCCTTTCAGAATTCCCATGACTCTCAAAAATTGTGGAAGGATGAAAAAAAAGAGGGAAATTTCTTCCTGGCCACTTTCCCCAGGCAGTAGTCCAAGAACAAGAATTATAATGTGTTTTATATCCTGAAAGTCAACTATTTCAAAATGTGAGAAAAATGTATCTTTGGAAAGGAATTAAGCAACAACTATTGTTCATCTTTGCTTGGAGATTACAACCAGCCATTGTGTTATTTTCTAGAAATTGTCTACCTTTTTTCACAAATGCAACTACTTTGTGAAAAATTCGGTAGAACTCAATGTTTAGATTATAGGTTTAACTTATATAAGTATCATTTTATTATTTGCATAAAGTAACAGCATATAGCTTCCATGAGGATCATGTCAAAAATTTTAACAAAGGATACAGAATATCCTTTTTTAGATGAGTACATTAACCGTATGCAAATTAGATTGCCAGGGTTTAAAAACAATTGGTCTTAAACAGTCTCTAAAATCTTAAATACAGATTTGACTAGGGCCCCTGTGCCTGTACAAGTCCCCTGTACTATATTTGCAGAGAAAAATCAAAGTCCCTGATGGAGAACTAGGACGGCACACAAAAATTTAGATAAATACCAAAAGCAAGAGCAAAGATGGTTTGGGTACTTCAAAATAAAATACTAAATCTAAATTTCTCCACATAAAACTCTTGAGCTGGAAAATATGATTACATCATAAATAGCCTAAAATATGACCCAGTGCCAACCTGTAGTTATAATAATCTTTCTTGCTGAAATGTTGGTTTCCTTATAATGCAAAAAAAATCAAGAGAAAAAATTACATCTGTTATAAATTTCTAAATCAAGCCATTTGACAGGGCAAAAGGAAACTTCAACATAACCAAATTTGCTGTGTTATCACAAATTCAGAGTTAGTGCTATCATAGAATCTTAAGACTGGAAGAGATCCTTAAGTTTATCTAGTTGAACATCCAACATTCTATAACATTCTTACCAATTCCTAAGCATATATTCATTGAGCACATATCATGTACCAAGCCTATGGTAGGTGATTTCTGCCCTATTCTTAAGAAAACATCTAAAAGAAAAAACTCTCCACCTCCCAGAGCAGCCATTCTTCACTGGACAGCTCTAGCAATTATCCCTGAACTGACAGCAGTTTATCTTCTCTTTCTAGAATCTTCTGACACTGTTCTGAATACATTCACCATTGACATCTCTATTGTAAAATTCAATGTCCCATCTTTAATTTCCTATTGTTTAAACCAGAGTTCTCCAACGCTCTTGGGTCCGGACTGGGTACTGGTCCATGGCCTGTTAGGAACCGGATTGCACAGCAGGAGGTAGGTGGCAGGCAAGGGAGCATGACCGCCTGAGCTCCATCTTGTCAGATCAGCAGAGGCATTAGATTTTCATAGGAGCGCAAATTCTACTGTGAACTACACATGTGAGGGATCTAGGTTGCATATTCCTTATGAGAATCCATCGAATACCTGATGATCTGAGGCGGAATAGTTTCATCACAAAGCCATTCCCCTGATCCATGGAAAAATTGTCTTCCACAAAACCAGTCGCTGGTGCTGAAAAGGCTGGAGACCACTGGCTTAAACTATGTAGAACATTTGACACTAATAACCACATCTTTCTTTAAACTTCTGGTCTAATTTCATTTCTTCTTTCCAAATTAGATCAGATACCCTAATTAGAAGTTATTATAGAATGCTACATTTTTCCCACAGAACACTTAACAGAGATTGTAAACAATTGCTTAAGAGGGTGAAACTTGATGCCAGACTGCCAGGATTCAAATCCTGCTCTAACATGTACTAGGTGACTTTGGCCAAGTTTTCTCTGTATTTCCATTGCCTCATCTATAAAATGAGGATAATAATGGCACCTACGTCATAGGTTGCTATGAGTACTAAATGTGTTAATATTCATAAAATCCTTAGAATAATATAACTGGCAAATAGTAAGCACTGTGTTTGCAAGCTCTGTAAATTATTTGATTAAAGTCTGTGGTCTCTACTAGGTTGTAAATTCCATGAGGATGAGAATCATGTCTACTCTGCCTACCATTTTATGTCCCCTGCCTAGTTCTGTGTCTTTGGCATCAAATGTTTGCTAAATGAGTGAAGGAATAAATGTACAAATGAGGAAATGAGGGAAAAAATCAAACAATGGCTGTGAAATAGGCACCATCTCATATGAATATAGTGCATCCACACAGCGATCATCCCATATCTCACCCATTCTGGTCACTGCCAAACACCTATTCTAGACCATTTTCCAGGAATGCTCCCTTCTTGATAGAACTCAGTTAACTGTTCTTCTCTTCTAGGTCTCATCTCCTGACTTGCACATTTCTGATTATATAAACCGAGCTTTGAGAAATGCTTATGGTTCCTTCAGTCTTGGCAACATGAATAGATACCACTTTCTAGCACACTGAATGCACTTCCTCCTCGGCCCTCAGTTTGGCTCACTTACTTGATTTAATGTTTCCCCAAAACCTAACAGTCCAAGGCTGGTGTGTGTTTAGGCTGATACTGAAACTCAGGTCTTCTGACTCACGATGTATGATGCCATTTAAACTCTAGAAATTTGCCATTTTAGGATAAAAGGTTATGAAATGTGTCAATCTACTACTCAAGGTACTTACTTATTCTCCTCTTTATTTCTCTGAGTTAAGATCTTTCCATTTTGGCTACATATAAAAGTGTGGTTCCTATCCAATATTTCCTAGTATTACTATGTATTTGATAAAGTCAGCTTTGCATTAGCAACTTTGTTTTGGTTTTACTGTTGTTGCATTCTCTGTCATCTTTAAAAGGGAGCACTTAATGGAATTTAAATCATCTAAAACACTGGGACCATGAGAAACATTATTTTCCTAAAATGAAAGCTTACAGGGGTACAAAATCAGCACTGTAATAAAATGGTGGCAAAGATCCTCATGTCTTCAGGGTACAAGATGATAATAGGATATGAGAGAAAAGGGATGACAGCAAACAGACTTTGTCTAAAAATCTTAGTGTGGTTTTCTCATGTAATATTCAGCCACTACCTTGCGAATATGTGCATACTATAAAATATCTGGACACAGAAACAAAATTTGAAGGCTACATAACAAATTATGGGTATCAAAATTAATTTATCTCTTCCTGTTTATTTCCTTCAGACAGAATAATTAGTAGAACCTGGTTGAGGAGGTAGATTTCTTGGCCCTTGAAAGTCAGAATTAAATACAAGAGAACCGTAGGATGCCTGGAGTCAAAGATCACAAAAAGTGCTCCTCAAATCAATCATCTCTCACTATCTCAATTTCCCCTCTGAAGAGTTCTCTGGAAAATGAAGCTGGAAACGGTTGTGAGATATATAAGAAGATTGTGTTTACCTAGAAACAAGTCTTTATCTAAGATTAAAAAAGTGATAGTGAATTCTGAATTACGTTTTTTTTTAAATCATAAAACATTTAAACTCTTTCAACACAAACACAAAAATACAGCACATTTCAAAGTTAACACTGAGAACTTTTATAAATGTAAATTTTGTTGTTGTTGGATATTTATCTCGTGATGCTGTTGACTATTTGCCTGAAGTTAGAATAAAAGTTTAAAATTTTGTATCAAAGAGCCAACACATAGATGGACTCAAAATAATGAAGTCTATTTTTTCTGTCATTTACCCTCCCACAGGTGAATAAGTGGGTCGCTTTGCTCCACGTAGTCATTCAGGGATCCAAGTTTTCTCCATCTTTCTAACTGACTTCATTTGCCTTTGAGAACATCATATCATACTTATCTGGTATACCGCCTATCTTTTTCACTGTCCTGTCTCAGTTGATTAAAATCTGTGGTCTTATTTTTCTGTGGTTTATTTTTGTTTGGCTGGTTTCTCCTCATCTCCCCTACCTCTAAATGGTGCTTGAACTATTTCTTTTTTCTATTATCACTCACTCCCTAAGTGATCTCATTTAGTCCTGTGGTATTAAATAGCCTCTATATTGATGGCTTCCAAATTAATACTTTTAGTCTGGATCCCTCTTCTGACCTACAGACCCAGATGTTCTATGGGTCACTTGTCACCTCAGTTGGAGTCTAATAGACATCATCATCATGACATATCCAAAATAGAGTTACAAGTATTCCCCCCAAGTCCTCTTATAGTCTTTGCAATCTAACTTAACACTAATCCTGTTTCAAGTTCCTCAAGCCAAAAATCTTGGTGTCACCTTTGACTCTTTTTTTCTTCTCTTAACCCCTGTATCCAATCCCTCAGCAAATCTTCATGGCTTTATCTTCAGAATATCCAGAATTCAACAGCTTCTCCTCCCACTGCCGTTAATTTGTCTGTGCTACTATTTGCTCTCATTTTATTTCCTATAATGGCCTAATACCAAGTTGGCATTTCAAATCTTTCCTCCCTGCTTTATTTTTTTTCTTTAGCATTTGTTCCTAATAAACTATACACTATACTTCTTTACCTTTTTTATTGTCTGAGTTCGAGGAGGGCAGGGATTTTGTTCTCTTTTGTTCACTGACACATCACCAGCATTTTGAATGCTGCCTGTGTCATGGGATCCTTCACCAGCCAGAAACCTCTGTGGCTGGCAGTGCCTTCTGCCTGAGCATTACTCATGCCCACTGGGTTCATCCCACCCACTCAGCCTGGCAGGCTGTGCTTGGCTTGCACTACTGGCCTGGGTCCCATACCTGCCAAGGTCAAGCCAGGTGCAGAACAGCAAGGGGTGTGTGAGTGAGCAAGTGTGGGGTCCAGCCACTGTGCACAGCCAGGCATGCTGGCTGCTTCAACAGGGTGGGTGGTTGTGCGAGGCTGTGGCTGGACCAGAGTGTACCATAAGCAGCTTCTGTTCCAGGTGCCCACGTCTGGATGAGGGGAACACAGTGGCGCCTGGAAGCTTGGAGACACCAGGAAGTGCAGAGCCCCAAAGAAGTTGTCACAGCTCTGGCTCAGGCAGCCCCTAGATGTGAGCTCCCCAAAGGGTCACAGCTCTTCTCTCCATCTCGATGCCAGCAATGTGGTGAGCGGGGGGTGGGGGGGTGTGTTTCAGCCCTGTTTGTATTACAGCTCATTCAGTCCTACCACTAAGCAGGTCTAGAGTTCTTGTCCCATGTCCAGGAAGAAAGAGGTTCATGGACGACTGGAGGGTGAGGGAATCAGAGAGGAGATTTACTGAATGACAGAACAGCTCTCAGAAGACTTGAGTGGGTAACTCCTTTCCACAGACAGCTCTTCCTGAGGAGTCAAGGAGACCTGAAGTTGGTAGCTCCCTCCTGTAGCTGGTAGTCCCGACATCTGTGTGGGTCTGCCTGAGTCCAGGGTTTTTATGGGCTCAGAAGAGAGTAAGTGCATGCTGATCAGTCCATGGGCAGGATAGGAAAAAGTACCTCAAGTTCTCACTCCACAGCAGACTCCACCCAGAACTGGCAGCCTGGTCCCCAGGCTTCAGGCCTTCCCTGACTAGAAGGTGGGATTTCACCAGGGACCCACCCCTTTCCACCCAGGAGCCTATCTGCCTCCTGCTGCCATTAACATGCCTTCCATGGCAGCCAGGCTGTTCATGCCCAGGGGCACCTGCAGGCCAGTGCTGAACCACTCTCATCCCCACTTTGGCCTCCTTCCCATGCTTGTCAGCATCCAAATTCTGGAGGGGTTCGAGTCAGCATAGCATGTCAGTGTTGCCCTGAGCATACACACATGCAGCTGGGTTCTGACAGCACCCAAGCTCAGCCACAACTTTGCTTTGCCTTGGAGTGGATGCCAGGAGCAGGGAAGAGGCCAGGGAGCAGGAGCAGGCACTTTCAAGCCTGCAGGGGCAAGGGGCTTCCTGGGTCCCCCAAGAGCACAGGGATTCTCAGAACTGGAGCTGAAGCTAGGTGGCTGCAGCTGTGCCCAGGAGCACAGGGGCTCCCTTGCCCCACCGCCAACTTGGTAGGGGGCAGGCCTGCTGCCCCCACCAGCTCTGCAGAACATGCAGCCTTGTCCATGCTTCCCCTGCTGAAGCTGGCATCCCCACAGTGGCTATTCCACATAGGCCACTGCCACCATCGTCTGCATGAAGTAGACTCAGTAAATATTAGTTGAAAGAATGCATGACTGTTGTTTCTTCTCCATTGTCTACTTTTCCTCAACTTTCTTCTCCATTGTCTGTTTTCTTCAACTTCATGGTTGAAACTCAGTCCCAGGATGGTCCATGTTTACCACCCAGAGATGGGAAAGAGAATGGAGGAGTGAACATGCCGTGTTTCCAAGTCCTAACCTGGAAATAACATATATCACTTCCACTGGTACTCCATCAGGGAGACATTGGATACATGGCCATCTCTAGCTGCAAGAGAGTTTGGAAATAGTATCCCTAGCTTGTAAGCCAAGGGCTCACATGCGTCTCTATAATTTAGAATAAGGAAAGAACATAATCTCTGAACAGTTGGAAGTTTCCATCTTACTTGGATTTATAACAGCTTAATTCATCCAGAATGACAATGGAATTAAACTGCTTTAAAGTCCCAAAGTGAATTACAGACTAAAGGTAGACCAAGTTGTTCAATAATATACAAACCCAGGAGTATTTTACAAGCTATTGATCACAGATTTGCTTACTAAAGCATGGCTGAGACAAATCCCATTTAAAGACCATACCAAGTCCCATATATTCTTACTAATTGCTTTAGACAGAAATGGTCCAGAACATATGGACCATATCTTCAGACTTGTATTATTTTATTGTTTAGTGCAACTTGCAAAAGTTGTACAGAAATAATATTGGAACTGAGGTGGAAAAGAAATGTGGGTCAAAACTCCTGAAATAATGTAAAGAAAGGAATTTGTTACTGAGTTTCCTATCTTGTCACCTCAATTACTACAACTCCTAAATTAACAAAACATTGGACTGACTTTCCTCCTTCTAAAAGAGTCTAACAACCTATGAAATAACCTAAAGAGATTCCAGCAGGATTTGGCAAAGGAAAAAATAAATGAAACATTAAAAAAGAGAACTAGAAGATGGAGTGTAGAAAACCTGCTAATCCAAGACCAAGCACAGATCCTTGCGGGAAACATAGTCTCAGGTATTGAAATTAATCAGACTAGAAATAACAGTATTATGCTTTACCTAACATTAAAAAATTTTTTAAATCCTTTTAAGTCTTGTAAAATTAATTAATTGAAGTTAATTCCCACAATTGGCAAATAGAGTTTATGTTCTCATGCATCAGGATAGAAATGTAATAAAAAAAGTGTTTGTTCATTGGGCCTCCTTTTTCAGCATCTAAAATGTGTTAAGTGCCTGAAAATAAGCACGGTTCGTATCTAAAGGGCTTTTGTTGACCTACTGCAAGACTTTATGATATTTTAGGCAATGACTTTGTTTCTCTGCCAAGGAATCCAAAGAAACAGTGTCAAATAGCCATCCTTTCCTCTGGTTTTCACTGTGTCACATGAAGGGTATTCAAATAAAAACAGCTGATGGGAGCAAGGCAAGAAGATGAGGCGCTTAACTGTATACTTAAAACTAGTATCTCAATTGTTGTAACTCCAAACTACTGTTACTCAGCTTCTAAACATTCTCTCCTCCCCTTTCAAATTATTAACAAGATTTGGATTTCATCTAATATAATTTATTAACACATGTAAAACTTTTAGCATATGATTTGCAAAGTTAAATTTTAGTTACTATTTTAAAAGTTTCTTTTCTTGGTTATAGCTGTATCGGAAACACTCAGTTTATTGAAAAAGTTATACACCTTGATGTGCTGAGCATTTACTTGTTTTTTTTTTTGTTTGTTTGTTTTTATTATTATACTTTAAGTTCTAGCGTACATGCGCACAACGTGCAGGTTTGTTACATATGTATACACGTGCCATGTTGGTGTGCTGCACCCACCCATTAACTCGTCATTTACATTAGGTATATCTCCTAATGCTATCCCTCCCCCTTCCCCCTCCCCACAACAGGCCCCGGTATGTGATTTTCCCCTTCCTTCCAAGTGATCTCATTGTTCAATTCCCACCTATGAGTGAGAACATGCGGTGTTTGGTTTTCTGTTCTTGCAATAGTTCGCTGAGAATGATGGTTTCCAGCTGCATCTGTGTCCCAACGAAGGACATGAACTCATCATTTTTATGGCTGCATAGTATTCCATGATGTATATGTGCCATGTTTTCTTAATCCAGTCTGTCATTGATGCACATTTGGGTTGATTCCAAGTCTTTGCTATTGTGAATAGTGCTGCAGTGTGTGTGCATGTGTCTTTATAGCAGCATGATTTGTAATCCTTTGGGTATATACTCAGTAATGGGATGGCTCGGTCAAATTGTATTTCTAGTTCTATTTCTAGTTCTAGATCCTTGAGGAATCGCCACACTGTTTTCCACAATGGTTGAATTAGTTTACAGTCCCACCAACAGTGTAAAAGTGTTCCTATTTCTCCATATCCTCTCCAGCACCTGTTGTTTCCTGACTTTTTAATGATCGCTATTCTAACTGGTGTGAGATGGTATCTCATTGTGGTTTTGATTTGCATTTCTCTGATGGTGAGTGATGATGAGCATTTTTTCATGTGTCTGTTGGCTGTATAAATGTCTTCTTTTGAGAAGTGTCTGTTCATGTCCTTTGGCCACTTTTTAATGGGGTTGTTTGTTTTTTTCTTGTAAATTTGTTTGAGTTCTTTGTAGGTTCTGGATATTAGCCCTTTGTCAGATGAGTAGATTGCAAAAATTTTCTCCCATTCTGTAGGTTGCCTGTTCACTCTGATGGTAGCTTCTTTTGCTGTGCAGAAGCTCTTTAGTTTAATTAGATCCCGTTTGTCAATTTTGGCTTTTGTTGCCATTGCTTTTGGTGTTTTAGACATGAAGTCCTTGCACATGCCTATGTCCTGAATGGTATTGCCTAGGTTTTCTTCTAGGGTTTTTATGGTTTTAGATCTAACATTTAAGTCTCTAATCCATCTTGAATTAATTTTCGTATAAGGAGTAAGGAAAGGATCCAGTTTCAGCTTTCCACTTATGGCTAGTCAGTTTTCCCAGCACCATTTATTAAATAGGGAATCCTTTCCCAATTTCTTGTTTTTCTCAGGTTTGTCAAAGATCAGATGGCTGTAGATGTGTGATATTATTTCTGAGGGCTCTGTTGTGTTCCATTGGTCTATATCTCTGTTTTGGTACCAGTACCATGCTGTTTTGGTTACTGTAGCCTTGCAGTATAGTTTGAAATCAGGTAGTGTGATGCCTCCAGCTTTGTTCTTTTGGCTTAGGACTGCCTTGGCAATGCGGGGTCTTGTTAGGATCCATACGAACGTTAAAGCAGTTTTTTCCAATTCTGTGAAGAAAGTCATTGGTAGCTTAAGGGGGATGCCATTGAATCTTAAATTACCTTGGGCAGTATGGCAATTTTCACAATATTGATTCTTCCTATCCATGAGCATGGTATGTTCTTCCATTTGTTTGTGTCCTCTTTTATTTCACTGAGCAGTGGTTTATAGTTCTCCTTGAAGAGGTCCTTCACATCCCTTGTAAGTTGGATTCCTAGGTATTTTATTCTCTTTGAAGCAATTGTGAATGGGAGTTCATCCATGATTTGGCTCTCTGTTTGTCCGTTACTGGTGTATAAGAATGCTTGTGACTTTTGCACTTTGATTTTGTATCCTGAGACTTTGCTGAAGTTGCTTATCAGCTTAAGGAGACTTTTGGGCTGAGACAATGGGGTTTTCTAAATATACAATCATGTCATCTGCAAACAGAGACAATTTGACTTCCTCTTTTCCTAATTGAATACACTTGATTTCTTTCTCTTGCCTGATTGCCCTGGCCAGAACTTCCAACACTATGTTGAATAGGAGTGGTGAGAGAGGGCATCCCTGTCTTGTGTCACTTTTCAAAGGGAATGCTTCCAGTTTTTGCCCATTCAGTATGATGTTGGCTGTGGGTTTGTCATAAATAGCTCTTATTATTTTGAGATATGTTCCATCAATACCAAATTTATTGAGAGATTTTAGCATGAAGGGCTGTTGAATTTTGTCAAAGGCCTTTTCTGCATCTATTGAGATAATCATGTGGTTTTTGTCTTTGGTTCTGTTTATATGCTGGATTACATTTATTGATTTGCATATGTTGAACCAACCTTGCATTCCAGGGATGAAGCCCACTTGATCATGGTGGATAAGCTTTTTGATGTGCTGCTGGGTTCAGTTTGCCAGTATTTTATTGAGGATTTTTGCATCGATGTTCATCAGGGATATTGGTCAAAAATTCTCTTTTTTTGTTGTGTCTCTGCCAGGCTTTGGTATCAGGATGATGTTGGCCTCATAAAATGAGTTAGGGAGGATTCCCTCTTTTTCTATTGATTGGAATAGTTTCAGAAGGAATGGCACCAGCTCCTCCTTGTACCTTCTGGTAGAAGTCTGGTCCTGGACTATTTTTGGTTGGTAGGCTATTAATTATTGCCTCAATTTCAGAGCCTGCTATTGATCTATTCAGGGATTCAACTTCTTCCTGGTTTAGTCTTGGGAGAGTGTATGTGTCCAGGAATTTATCCATTTCTTCTAGGTTTTCTAGTTTATTTGCATAGAGGTGTTAATAGTATCCTCTGATGGTAGTTTGTATTTCTGTGGGGTCAGTGGTGATATCCCCTTTATCATTTTTTATTGCATCTATTTGATTCTTCTCTCTTTTCTTCTTTATTAGTCTGGCTAGGGGTCTATTAATTTTGTTGATCTTTTCAAAAAACCAGCTCCTGGATTCATTGAGTTTTTGAAGGGTCTTTTGTGTCTGTATCTCCTTCATTTCTGCTCTGATCTTAGTTATTTCTTGCCTTCTGCTAGCTTTTGAATGTGTTTGCTCTTGTTTCTCTAGTTCTTTTAATTGTGAGGTTAGAGTGTCAATTTTAGATCATTCCAGCTTTCTCTTGTGGCATTTAGTGCTATAAATTTCCCTCTACACACTGCTTTAAATGTGTCCTGGAGATCCTGGTATGTTGTATCTTTGTTCTCACTGGTTTCAAAGAACATCTTTATTTCTGCCTTCTTTTCGTTATATATCCAGGAGTATCCAGTAGTATTCAGGAGCAGTTTCCTGTAGTTGTTCAGTTTCCATGTAGTTGAGCACTTTTGAGTGAGTTTCTTAGTCCTGAGTTCTAGTTTGATTGCACTGTTGTCTGAGAGACAGTTTGTTATAATTTCTGTTCTTTTACATTTGCTGAGGAGTGCTTTACTTCCAATTATGTGGTCAATTTTGGAATAAGTGTGATGTGGTGCTGAGAAGAATGTATATTCTGTTGATTTGGGGTGGAGAGTTCTGTAGATGTCTATTAGGTCCCCTTGGTGCAGAGCTGAGTTTAATTCCTGGATATCCTTGCTAACTTTCTGTCTTGTTGATCTGTCTAATGTTGACAGTGGGGTGTTAAAGTCTCTCATTATTATTGTATGGGAGTCTAAGTCTCTTTGTAAGTCTCTAAGGACTTGCTTTATGAATCTGGGAGCTCCTGTATTGGGTGCATATATATTTAGGATAGTTAACTCTTCCTGATAAATTGATCCCTTTACTATTACATAATGGCCTTCTTTGTCTCTTTTGATCCTTGTTGTTTTAAAGTCTGTTTTATCAGAGACTAGAATTGTAACCCCTGCCTTTTCTTGTTTTCCATTTGCTTGGTAGATCTTCATCCATCCCTTTATTTTGATCCTATGTGTGTCTCTGCATATGAGACGGGTCTCCTGAATATAGCAAACTTATAGGTCTTAACTCTGTATTCAATTTGCCAGTCTGTGTCTTTTAATTGAACCATTTAGTCCATTTACCTTTAAGGTTAATATTGTTCTGTGTGAACTTGATTCTGTCATTATGATATTAGATGGTTATTTTGCTCATTAGTTGATGCAGTTTCTTCCTAGCATCCATGGTCTTTACATTTTGGCATGTTTTTGCAATGGCTGGTACTAGTCGTTCCTTTCCACGTTTACTGCTTCCTTCGGGATCTCTTAAGGGCAGGCCTGGTGGTGACAAAATCTCTAAGCATTTGCTTGTCTGTAAAGGATTTTATTTCTCCTTCACTTATGAAACTTAGTTTGGCTGGATATGAAATTCTGGGTTTAAAATTCTTTTCTTTAAGAATGTTGACACTACTTGCAGGCAGTGAGAATGGAAATCATTAAAAAGTCAGGAAACAACAGGTGCTGGAGAGAATGTGGAGAAATAGGAACACTTTTACACTGTTGGTGGGATTGTAAACTAGTTCAACCATTATGGAAAACAGTATGGCAATTCCTCAAGGATCTAGAACTAGATATACCATATGACCCAGCCATCCCACTACTGGGTATATACCCAAAGGATTATAAATCATGCTGCTATAAAGACACATGCACACGTATGTTTATTGTGGCACTATTCACAATAGCAAAGACTTGGAATCAACCCAAATGTCCATCTGTGACAGACTGGATTAAGAAAATGTGGTCCATATGCACCATGGAATACTATGCAGCCATAAAAAAGGATGAGTTTGCGTCCTTTGTAGGGACATGGATGCAGCTGGAAACTATCATTCTTAGCAAACTATCACAAGAACAGAAAACCAAACACCGCATGTTCTCACTCATAGGTAGGAACTGAACAATGAGATCACTTGGACTCGGGAAGGGGAACATCACACACCGGGGCCTATCATGGGGAAGGGGGAGGGGGGAGGGATTGCATTGGGAGTTATACCTGATATAAATGATGAATTGATGGGTGCTGACGAGTTGATGGGTGCAGCACACCAACATGGCACAAGTATACATATGTAACAAACCTGCACGTTATGCACATGTACCCTCGAACTTAAAGTATAATAATCAAAAAAAAAAAAGAAAAGAAAGAAAAAAAAAAAAAGAATGTTGAATAATGGTCCCCATTCTCTTCTGGCTTGTACAGTTTCTGCTGAGAGATCTGCTGTTAGTCTGATGGGCTTCCCTTTATGGGTAACCCAACCTTTCTCTCTGGCTGTCTTTAACATTTTTTCCTTCATTTCAACTTTGGTGAATCTGACAATTATGTGTCTTGGAGTTGCTCTTCTTGAGGAGTATCTTTGTGGCATTCTCTGTATTTCCTGGATTTGAATGTTGGCCTGCCTTGCTAGGTTGGGGAAGTTCTCCTGGATAATATCCTACAGAGTGTTTTCCAACTTGGTTCCATTCTCCCCGTCACTTTCATGCACATCAATCAGACGTAGATTTGCTCTTTTCACATAATCCCATATTTCTTGGAGGCTTTGTTCATTTCTTTTTACTCTTTTTTCTCTAAACTTCTCCTCGCTTCATTTCATTCATTTGATCTTCAATCACCGATAATCTTTCTTCCAGTTGATCAAGTCAGTTACTGAAGCTTGTGCACTTGTCACGTAGTTCTCGTGTCATGGTATTCATGTCTATCAGTTTATTTATGGACTTCTCTGCATTGGTTATTCTAGTTATCCATTCTTCCATTCTTTTTTCAAAGTTTTTAGTTTCTTTGCGCTGGATACGTAGTTCCTCCTTTAGCTCTGAGAAGTTTGATTGACTGAAACCTTCTTCTCTCAACTCGTCAAAGTCATTCTCCAACCAACTTTGTTCCATTGCTGGTGATGAGCTGAGTTCCTTTGGAGGGGGAGATGTTCTCTGAGTTTTTGAATTTCCAGCTTTTCTGCATTGCTTTTTCCCCATCTTTGTGGTTTTATCTGCCTTTGGTCTTTGATGATGGTGATGTGCTGATCGATTTTGGTGTGGGTGTCCTTTCTGTTTGTTAGTTTTCCTTCTAACAGTCAGGACCCTCAGCTGCAGGTCTGTTGGAGTTTGTTTAAGGCCCACTCCAGACCCTGTTTGCCTGGGTATCAGCAGTGGAGACTGCAGAAGATAGAATATTGCTGAATAGCATGTGTTGCTGTCTGATTCTTGCTGTGGAAGCTTTGTCTCAGAGGTGTACCCAGCCGTATGAGGTGTGAGGTGTCAGTCTGCACCTAGTGGGGTATGTCTCCCAGTTAGGCTACTCAGGAGTCAGGGACCCACTTGAGCAGGCAGTCTGTCCATTCTCAGATCTCAACCTCCATGCTGGGAGAACCACTGCTCTCTTCAAACCTGTCAGATAGGGACATTTACATCTGCTGAGGTTTCTGTTGCTTTTTGTTTAGCTATGCCCTGTCCTCAGAGGTGGAGTCTACAGAGGTAGGCAGGCCTCCTTGAGCTGCGGTGGGCTCCACCCACTTCCAGCTTCCTGGAGGCTTTTTTTTACCTACTTAAGCCCCAGCAATGGTGGGTGCCCCTCCCCCAGCCTGGCTGCCACCTTGCAGTTAGATCTCAGACTGCTGTGCTAGCAATGAGGGAGGCTCCGTGGATGTGGGAACCTCTGGGTCAGGCATGGGATATAATCTCCTGATGTGCCATTTGCTAAGACCCTTGGTAAAGCACAGTATTAGGGTTGGAGTTACCTGATTTTCCAGGTGTTGTATGTCTCAGTTTCCCTTGGTTAGGAAAAGGAATTCCCTTCCCCCTTGCACTTCCCAGGTGAGGTGATGCCTTGCCCTGCTTCAGTTCTTGCTGGTTGGGCTGCACTTGCGGACCAGCACCGACTGTCTGACACGCCCCAGTGAGATGAACTCGGTACCTCAGTTGAAAATGCAGAAATCTCCTGTATTCTGTGTCACTCACGCTGGGAGCTGGAGGCTGGAGCTGTTCCTATTCCACCATCTTGGGCGCCCCTTGCATTTACTTGTTTTTAAGGACTTCACTACTTGTTGGAAAATTATAAAAAAACTTCATAAACTGTGAAACCCAATAAATAAAGAGCATTTTCCATTTTCATAATACTATAATCTACTTTAGCTGTAATACCAAAGTACCAGCACCAATTTTTAAATCAGAAGAGATTTCTATCCAATTTTAAATAAAATAGTGATTAGCATGAGCAAAATAATCCTTTCCCTTTTTGTTAGCACTACTTCCCCAATATTAATTGTTAAATCCTTCAACCATCCCTTTTAGGGATTATTCCTTAAAAGATTAGCATGTTGCCTAGATGGGACCTTAAAATCATTGAACCTGAAGTAACTGCAAAGAACAAATTAATTTTGAAACAATTAAAATATGGCAAGAAGCATTTGAAATCATTTGGGCTCTAAATGGTAATCAGAATTTAACTGTCTCACCTTCATGCCATTTTCACAGCTGAGGGGTGCTAATTTTGCTTGCATTGTAGTATAGAATCATTTGGATTTTTAAAGTGGGTCTCAATCAGCAATTATTTTTATAATACTGAGTCTGTAGTGGTCTTGTTTATTTCACATTTTATGGTTAGATTGTCTAGTCCAGCTGGCTATATCCAGTCTCCAGGATCCAAACCTTGCAAGGCAATGAGAACAGTATGGCTGTGCTGTCTGGAAGGCCAACTTCACAATCCTGTGGCAAGTAGAGCCTGAGAAATATTTGTTGAAACCTTATTCTGCTCAGTTCTGTGGATCCAGCATACATTTGCCATTTGCCAACAGCTTTATAATCACTTTTCCTCATGGCCATACTTCTTAGCTATGAAATAGGTTACTATTATTTTCCCATTTTTCTTAAGATTACATAAATGAGACAGAGGAAAGGAAAGTTATTTTTCTATGAAATAAGGCATATAATAGGGTATGTATTAATTCAGATTTACTGTGTTAAGACTAGAGACTGCCAGTCATCTGCTGAGCAGAGCGTGGGGTTCGTATATACTGTACATTCCTAGCACATTTTTGTTCTCATTCCCAATCTTCTGAAACAATTAGTCCATTGCCTCTCCAACCCATTCAGATTCACTCTGTAGCAGACATGGTTGTGATCTGTAATATTTGCTAGAAGCCAAGAATGTATTACTCTTCTGACTTAATACACCTGCAAACAATGGATCATGTGACCCATCTGGTGGCCTATATAGAATGCTTTTATGCAACTTCCTTTTAAAGAATTATTTGGCAGTTGAACTCATAAAACCATAACTTGAAATAATAGCCTTTTCCTCTGCTAATCCATATGGTTTCCCCTGGTTCGATGGGGTTGGAGGTTTTGAAATACAATTGTACATATGCTTCCAATACACCAAATGTAAAAGAAATCCCTTTCCAGGTGAAGTGCAAAGCATGTTGAATTGCATTCTTACAAAAAACATAAAGTACATGTTCCTTGTGATTATTGCTAAGATATTTATAGAAAACAAAATCCCAGTCCAGGCTTTGCAAACGTGGGCAGACCCCTAGGCATTCTTTGGAATATGAAATATTTCACAGCCTAGTATTTTTTGGTTACTCTTTCCTAAAAAACATACAGCATTTTTTTCAAGCTTAGGCAAAGAGTCTAGTGATTGATGTATGATTTACTTAAATATCCCTCCTATTTCTTGAGCTGAGGGGCAAGGAGAGACTCTGTTAGGGTGGGATGTCAGGTAAAAATCTGTCTTCAGGTTCCCTTTCAGATGGCACCCTATCTGCTCACTGCCTCTACCTTCTCGATGATCGCATACATGTTCATGGCATCTGACATTTTATAACAATGCATGATTTTATGCCTTTCCCATAATCTTGATAAAAGTACTATCACCAGTGTTGATAACCTACAAAATGTGCTGTAAAATGTGACTCTGTTTCATGGGCGTTGCACCCACGGTCACATTCTAATCCCTGCACACTTGGAAGAAACTCTGCTGATAAGCACTGTTGTACTCCACTCCATCATCCCACTGAGAGTCACTGGCAAACACACCCCTACCCTTATGATGATATCCCAGATGCTCAACATGGCCATCTTCACCTCCAGCACCGTAGGACAACACACTGGCTTTCAGTTCCTCAAAAGGGCCCATCTTCCCTCATAAGACCTTTGCTGTTTCTTTAGCCTAGGATACTTCCCATCTATCCAACATTCATTTCCCACCCCTCGAACACACAGGCACAGGTACACACACACACACACACACACACACACACACACACGTACATTTTTACTGACTCTGACTCAGCTTTCAACTCTCAGTTTAATATCATTTACTCAAACTATGGCCTTCCCCAATCCCACACTTCTAAATTAGAATCTCCTATAGCAATGACTCAAGTACCTGATACTTCTTTTTCACAACAAGTATCACTATTTGAAAATACATATATATTTGTTGTGACTTGGTTTTAAAGTGTCTTCCCTCACTAGGCTAACAGCAAGCTCCATCAAGACAGTCTGGGTCTCTCACTTACCACTGTAGCCCTGGCAACTAGAATGTAGCAAACACTCAATAAATAAGTATTTGTTGAAAGAATAAATTTTGTTTCCACATTGCATGTCAGGAGAAAAGGTCTCCGTACATTGGTCAAACATTTTCCAAAGGTTCTGGTTCCCTGCACTAAAACGAAGTTAAAAAAACAAAACAAAACATTGAGATGTACCTTTTAATTGTCACAGGGTAGCATGCCCAGAGATGGCTATCCAGTGTTGGATCATTCAGGCATCCTTCAGAAGAGCAGCTATCTCACCTCCTGTCTGGTCCTAGTAGGAGAGGGCTAACAGCATGTGGCCATGCAATCCCTTTGCATGACAGGTAGAAGCTATTTGGATGTTTCTCTGTGTTCTCCACACAGATTTTACTCCTTCCCCACTTTCTTCTGGATATCTTTCTCCACCTGAACAGCTAGAAGGCATTAATCATTCCCAATAACTATCTTTGTCTTCTAACGTTGTTAGGTGGAGTTGGGGAATGTTACCTTTCACAATGCCTCAAATCAGATTGTCACACGTTGTTAAGCCTGGACTCCATGGAGACCACATCATATAAGCTCCAAGTCCAATCCTTCATCCCTAGAGCTCTCTAACTAGGGGAGATTAATGTGCATGCCACTACTTTGTTGCAGGATTGCTATTGCCTCAAGACTTCCTTATGCAGCTACAGCACAAACCATGGTTACAGAATGTTCAAACTAGCAGTTTCAACTCTATCACATTCTTGTCCAGAATTTCTGTCAATCCCTTTGCATGACATGAGGAGAATTCTGCTTAGTAACAGAGGACAGAGTCTCATGAGAGGAACTCAGTGACCCTCCAAAGGCAATCTGTGATGAATAGCATAGTCCTGGAGCCACTCCCATTAACAACTCCTAACTCTAGGCAGGCCCTGGGTCAGGTGTGCATTCTCCATAGCTGGCTTATGACCCATGGCTGTAATCACCAGAGACACTCCTTAGCATCTTCCAAGGCCATAAGCAAGGCTAGTAGCTATAACAAATAAATTATTATCAGAAATTCTTGCTGAAGGCAGCTGACTTTACAGTTCTTGGGCCACTTCTTTTAAATGTCGTTCCCTTGCAGTTCCCATTGGTCTTGGCTATGCATAATTTATTACTTCTCTTTTTAAAGCGCTATCAGTAATCAATAAGAATATAAACACACCAACTGTTTATAAATGTTCTCAAAGCAACTGTTTTCCCATGCCATGTTAATCTTTTCGCAGCAGTAACTAGAACAATTGATGTCCTTTTTATATTGGTTGTTTTGCTCAGGTTGAGCCACAGCTAAATGAAACATTAGCTCGTCTTAAGGAAGAACATGCTACCCTGGAACTTGTAAGTCAGGATGAATCATTTAAAGCATAGTTGAAACTCAGCAGTGCTGCAGCACATTTGAGGATTCAATATATTAAAGAATGTCTATTGTGTACATTATGTTGAGATATTTTTCCCAACTAGCAAATCCTAACTACATTCCTACCCTGCAAATCACTTTTCGGTAATTATTGAAGTTATTGAAGTCTTTATCCATATTACATGTATTTAGTAGTTTAACACTACTGTGTAACTGTTTAATTAATATATGGCTAACGCCTTCATTAAGTCACTCAATAAATATTTATTAAATGCCTACTACATACCAGTCACCATAGTGTTGGTGATACAACAGTGAAATAAGTCTCTCTCCCTGCCTTCGAGGTCCTGCTTTTAATCTACTCCATTTCTGCATTTGAATTTTTCATTAAACTCTGGAGAATGGGCACTAGGTCTCATTCATCTCTGCACTCTCAGTGTCCTACTGAGTGCCTGGCAAACAATAGATCCACAATGAAGGCTTGTTGAATAAGTGAATAAATAAACAAAGGAATGAATTAAGAACCAGAGGCTACTGAACAAATATCTAAAGATCTAGGTAGCCCAGAGACCACTGGACTAAGAGGCAATATCCATTTTTCTCTCTCTTTGAGTTTAGAAAACAAAATAGACTTAATCTTTGCCATGATTCCTGACATCTGGCTCCCAACGAGCCTCCAGAACCTGCCGTTTTCCCATGAACATATTATTTCCTCCTGCTCTTTCATTTGTACTACATGAAAAAGTTGTCCAGAGTAGCACAAGGAGCAAGCTGTTTAGTTTAATAAGCAGCTAATTAGCCAAGGCTTCTTCCCCTTCTATCTCCCAAAGCAGGTCATGTGGTGGGTTATTGCTAGCTTTTGAGATTCATCTAATATATGCATTTTCTTCTGTGAATTTATTAGATCAGTCCTGAGCCTCAGGCGACTCAGAAAGCTGATGCCTTGTAGGAAGTAGAATGTAGCAAAAACGTGATTCTTGTGTCTTGAAATTCACTATGTATGTGAACTCCACATTTGAGTAAGGCATAGAATCAATCTGCAATTCTTTACTAACAATGGCCCAAAGAGTCACCCCTTCCCCCTGAGCCTAGGAAGAGCCTATTTAAGTGATTGCTCAAGAGGTTCCCTGAAGACGTTCAGACACTCAGCACCAAGCACCATCCCCTGGATGCTTCCACTTAGAGATGTAGGGAGAAGTCGGGCTTTGTCCATTAAAACTGAGAGGAAAGTTCTAGTTAGTGAAGAAGAATGATCAACATAATGTCACTTGTCTGCATATAGATCATTAGCCTGAACACTTTTGTTTCTGGGTTTGAAGCAATCACCATGCATGAATCATGCTACTTTCAAGACTATGATAATTCTGGCAGATTATAAAACAGCAAAATAAATAAATAAGAAAAAAGGCTATGATAACTGTGTAGAACAGAAAACTCTTCAAAAGCTTCTTTGGCAAGAATAGTATTCATTCATTTAGTTAAAAACTTACCTACAAAGTGAGAGACAGCAAACTAGCCAATAAAGATGAGTATAGACAGGTTCCTATCCTGGAGGGACTTACAATCTAAGGAGTAAGAAGAGGTCAAAGGAAGGGGGATTATTCCGAATTTATTAAGTGTTGTGGAAGAATGTATACAAACTGCTCTGACAGTAAAGAGGTATGCAAAATCTGCTCTAATTTATACAATGGAGGCTGTGTAGCTCAGTGGTTAAGAATGCAAGCTCTGGAGACAGATGCCCCAACCCACAGCCCAGTATCAAGCCTCACAGGGCACGAAGACTAAAGGACTAAATGAGTTAATACAAGCACTTGGTGAACACTCAACACTTATTAGCTCCTCTCCCTGAATGAAGCTATCAGGCTTGTTCTATCCATTGCTATTTGAAATGATCTTTGCCCGATGTGTAACTCCATTTTTTTCTCATTATTGAATATTAATTCCACTCTCCCAAGTCTTTGCTAAAAATATAAATACAAATTGTTGTTGAGTATTAGCTGTTAAAAGCTGTTTCCAAGACCAATGAGTGTGTTGGCAACAACAACAACAAAATCAGGCTTGAAAGGGTGTAGATCCCAAAAACAGCCACTTGGAGGTGGCCGCTAGTGCAACATGAAAGAGTACTCAAGTCTCCCAGGGTCTAGGAAACAAGTTTTTTCAGTACAAACAGGTATACTGTTGAGCCCCAGGAGAGATGAAGGGACTCCAACTGACAAATTTTAAGGCATGGCCACAGGCAGTTCCAAATACTTGTTTAATCCCAAAGCTATCTTTGGATTATATTTTGGGGATGAAGGTGACGAAGTCCGTCCCTACCTCTTCATTTTTCATAGGGAAAGTGGGAAATTTCTAAACTCCAGCCCTTGGAGGAAAGGACTAGAAACACTTCTGGACTCTCTTGACTCCTCCTTCCCAAGAAAGGGGGAATGATATCTCTGATTGGTGACATAGGAAAGAAGAAATAGTGTTGGTCTTTGGTCACTTTTCTCTCTCTTTTAGAGGGCCTGATCTCAGGATGCTATGGACTGAATTGTGTTCCCCTACAAAAGAGATGTTAAATTCCAAACCCCTCAATGCCTTAGAATGTGACCTTATTTAGAAATAGGGTCTTCAAAGAGGTAATCAAGTTAAAATGAGGTTATTAGTGTGGTCCCTAATTCGATATGATGGGTTTCCTTATAAAATGAGGAAATCTGGACAGAAACAGATGCAAGAAGAGGGAAGGTAAAGTCAAGAGGCAGGCAGAACACCATGTGACAATGAAGGAAGAGATAAGAGTTAATGCCACCATGGCCGGGCGCGGTGGCTCAAGCCTGTAATCCCAGCACTTTGGGAGGCCGAGACGGGCGGATCACGAGGTCAGGAGATCGAGACCATCCTGGCTAACACGGTGAAACCCCATCTCTACTAAAAAATACAAAAAAACTAGCTGGGCGAGGTGGCGGGCGCCTGTAGTCCCAGCTACTCGGGAGGCTGAGGCAGGAGAATGGCGTAAACCCGGGAGACGGAGCTTGCAGTGAGCTGAGATCCGGCCACGGCACTCCAGCCCCGGCGACAGAGTGAGACTCCGTCTCAAAAAAAAAAAAAAAAAAAAAAGAGTTAATGCCACCACAAGCCAAGGCATGTGTGGGGCTACCAGAAGCCAGAAGAGGCAATGAAGGATTCTTTCTGCATAGGCTTCAGAGGGAGCATGGCCCCACTGACATCTTAATTTCAGACTTCCAATATCCAGCACTGTAAGACCATACATTTCTGTTGTTCTAAGCTCTAGCAAACTAGTACCCAAGACACTTTCTCCATTCACCCTGCCATAGAGTGCCTTCCCCTACAAAGAAACCTGCATGTTCATCCTGTTCAGTGACCAAAAGTGTTGAATTAAATAGATGTGAAGTGGGTATGGCCAAGAAGGGGGTCCCCTTTTCTCAACAGATTTCACTGGTAGCAAAGCGAATCATTTGATGTGTATCTTATTTCTCAATCATTCCTGAATTTAGAGTGGGGAGAGAGGCCTGATTTTCTAGCCTAAACCCCAAATCTAGGCTAAGGCACATACTTTACATGTATTAATGCATGTCACCTTCATAATAAACCTATAAGAATATGTCCTATTATTATGCCCATTTTATAGATGAGAGAAGAGGTCACATAACTTTTCCAAGGACAATGAATGCTGAGGACTGAACTGCAGGCAGCCTGGGGCCAGAGTCTACGTCCTTGCCCAGAGTCTACGTCCTTGCCCACTAAGGGGCTACATTCCAAGGAATAAGCCGTTAAATGGTTCTATTAAAAGGGATTCTAAGGGTAATCACTGTGGTCCTCCCTGTGTACATGTTAATAAGTTTGTATGCCTTTTCTCCAATTTAAAAAAACAGTAAAATAAAAGGGATTCTGTGGTCAAATTTATGAAGAGAACCCTGGGTGAAAAGAAATGTTTTCTTTAATCTCTTCTAATCTTCTCAGAGTCCTTAAAATGTCAACATGCCTTGTGACTCTTAATCAGGATATGGAGCACAGCGTTTGACCACAGAGCACTTTTCAGGGAGCACTTCTTGGGACTGGTGTTCTGAAGAACACCAATTTGGGAAACACTGAGAGAATATTTTGAGTAGGAGGTACTCTTTCATTTGGATATAGTTCTAGAATCTTTTGTAATTTCTATAAGCCAGTCAAAATGCTCAGAAATCCCTTAGTTTAAATTTTACAAAGAGTTTTATAGGGTTTATAGGGAAGGCTGGGCATTGAGATCCATGCGCTGAAGCAGACACATGTGGGCACAGAAATAGAAGACACTGGAATGACTGCAACATGGGAACACAGCAAGGACTGCAGAAGGTAAGGCACAGCCTCACAGGAGGATGGGATGATTTCATGGAGGAGTTGGGCTTGAGTGGGCCTTGAAGGATGGGTGTGACTTCAGGCAATCATTTTGGATTAACTACCTTAGGAAAAAATCATTCTGTTCCAGGATGGGGTCAGATGTCCTGCTGACTCCTGAGATCTGTTTTGATCCCACAGTTTGGACAGAGTAATTTTCCTACAGCTAAGCAGATATTATAAATTGGTAGCCCTTAGGAAGGATGTGACCAGCAGATCCTTGTTTGGACAACACAATGTGGCTGGCGTGTGTGTATATGTATGTGTAGGTTTAATTTCACGTATGTACTCTTGGGACTCACCATCTCTCCCATTTTACTTTCCTGTCCAGTCCCAGAAGTCATCTGAGTTCCCCTTTCTAGGCTGATGTAATCACATGCACAACTAAAAGATGACGTGCCTTTACGCCCGTCAATATTTCAGTATGACTGACAGTATCATGGGAAACATCAGAGAGGAAGGTTCTTCCCAACCATTTTCAGCATATATGTTGTGTTACTTACCACAACCTGCCTTCAAAATGAATTCCCACTCTAGAGTAGTAGTATATATATTTGCACTGGTCCTGTCTATTCAGTATTCAAGTTCAGTACTTTATATAATGGATTATATTACATTAAACTAGATAGATCTATCATCCTCTTAAATGTGGTGGGAAAAGGAGAGGCACAGCATGTCAAGTAATTTAAAATGTAATCTTTAAAAATCATTAGATAATGATCTGCAGGCCAGCTAAGTTATTTTCCTAAGGAGATTTTTGTCTTGAAATCTTTTATAGTTTTCGTTGCTCTATGCCAGTATGGTTGCTTCACTAATGTTCAGAAAGTAAACATTATATGCTTACAACATATTGGTATGGTCATAGGCAATTGAGTGCAATAAAATACATCCCTACCTATAATACTCTCGGTAGAAGCGTCACTATAAGAACTACTCTATGCCTGTTTATACTAATAATTACAGTCACAGGAGGTCTGGATGATGATGTCAACAGAAAAGCTATTTTGAGCTCATTTTTTCCTTTGCTTCTCAAGAGGGGCAGAGATACTCATTTCACTTCCCTAGTCAAATTCGTTTCTCACTTTCAGCGATGCTGCAAACAGAACTGACTTTTTTCTTTCACTTTTGCACCAGCATTTTCCTAGTGGGACGTTGTGACTCTGAGAGTCCACAGGATTTTGCAGAGCAGTACTGTGGAAATGCCCTGACTTCTGACTTCCTCACCTCCCCTCTGGGCACTCATTCCCTCTGAAGGGCTTGGGTGGTGGGAAGAACAGGGCAGAAGATTGTGCCAGCAGCAGTCACTCCCTCACTGGAGAGGGGTTGCCCCTGTCCCTTAGCAGATATTGCTGTCTGTGCCTTCCTCTCACGGGGCAGGAAACTGCACTCATGTGGACAGCAGGGCACTGAGAGCAGCCAGCATTGAAATGTTTATAAGTGAACAGAAAACAATGAGTTGGAAAGGGTGGAGCAGGGGACTTTGTTCTTCATTATAAACCCTGCACTAATTGATGGGTTAACTAAATATTATTAGTATAATTTTTTTAAGTTTAAGTCCTCCCTTAAATGTTTGGGCTGCTGCCTCAACCCCTTGCTACCCTTTGCAGGCAAAGCTTCCTGAAGGAATTGTCTACACTTCCTATATCTCCTTCTTCATCTCTCCTTCAATCTTACTGAAAAAAAAGGAAAAGAAGTTGCAATGTATAAATGATTTTTATCAATATGTGCATAGAATTTTAAATATTTGGCTAGTACTAAAAGGCTTTAACGAAAACTCACACTCCCCTGCCCAGTCCACAGTCCTGTTCCCCTATCCCACTCCCAGTGGAAACCACCTTCAACTTTTAGGCTGTTTTTACTGGTAACTATTTGCTGCTATTTCTTGATCTATTTTAATTTTTTAAAATTCACCTCCTGTTATAGAAGCTGAACTCTGTCAAGACACACACACACACACACACACACACACACACACACACAGAACTTCCCTTTCTTTCTTCATCCTCTCCATATCAATGTACTATAATGTTTGGCTAAGTCAGCAGTCACAGTCACTGACATTACTATGAGCAGTAAATATTCACTGCTTGACCCAAGTTATTCCTTGTGAATATTGTGGTTTATCCTAGAGTTTAAACTGTCTTTGCTTAGCTTTCCATGTAGCTAACAATTTTTTTTCTAAATGTTCTGATAGAGCTGCTGAAACTCTACTAATAATTTTTGCCAGAAATGTGAACACATCAGTTCCTTTTTCACCTGGCAACCTCCCTCCTAAAGACCTCTGTCTTCTACCCCAGGTAGGATAAGCTGGTTGCCCTCTAGAAAGACCAGTGCATGAAACCCCGCTCTTTCTCTGTTGTATCCCCTTCTCTTAATCAAGGTAAGGTAACTGCCATTAAAAATAGATCTCAAAATGTATAAAAAGACGCTACTGAAGTCTATTTCGTACTCACTGCTATGGACCACACTGTGTTTCCCTCTCCTGTGCCATATGCAGTGAAGCTCTAACTCCCGTGTTTATAGATAGGCATTTTAGGAGGTAATTAAGGTTAAATGAGGTCCTAAGGGCCAGGTCCTAATCCCATAGGATTGGTGGCCTTATAAGGAGGATATCGCAGCACCTTGATGTTGGAATTCCTAGCTCCAAAACCGTGAGAAATGAATGTTCATTGTTTATGCCCCCCAGCCTGTGGTATTGTGATATAGCAATCCAAACTAAGACACATACATAACTATATAGTGGGTAGGGTGAACTAGTTGGCAGGAAGCCCTCTTCCATGCAGCCACTCAGAGACCAGGTGGACAAGGGCACTCTGCCATCTTTAAGACACCCCATTAGGTTTGCCTGGGAGCCATTCCCATTCCAGCCTGCCAAAGGTGGAAATGAGCATGGAGGAACACGTGTGGGAAGTTTTTATAGGCCAGACCTGGAAATGGTGCCATTCATAAACACTACTGTTAAAGTGGCTATGTGTCAGCCACGTGGGCACACTTAATAGCAAGAGGAGCTAGGGAATACAGTAGTGTGTCCCAGGAAGAAAGGAGCATGGGTCAGGATAAGTGGTTGACTGACTGCTGCACCTCTGTATATTGGATCTCATTTTCCTTTTGTATTGCTAGAATTTATACACCAATAATTTTCTTTAATTCAAATGCACATGGAGGGGGAATTCTTCAGTCTTTACATATCAAAAAACAATTTTACCTCATATTGACTAAGTTGACTGTGCATATCAAAGTCACAGCTCCACCCTCATCTAGCATTTTGTGTGTTACTCAGCAGTCCATGCCATTCTGCATGCTCATCCTTGTCACTTGCTTTATTTTTTTCTCTTAATAATCTTTTGGTGTCTCATCTTTGTTGCTGGTTCCGAAATGCCACGTTTTATTGATTGTATTAGGTATTAAGTGTCTCTTTCAATGTAGAAACCCATGAAGTTCAGTTTTAGACATATTATTTCACTGATAATTTGTTCCCTCTTTCCTTTCTCAAATTCTGATTAGTCAGAAGTTGGACTTACTGAATTGTTCTAATTTCCTTGCCTACTGCTTTGGAAAAGTCTATTGGAAAAACAGCTTTGAAACAGTCTATTGGGTGTTCAGTTTTTCCCCACATAACCTATGTGAAGATGTTTCATATAGCCAAGGGATACACCTGTCAACTGATGGCTATTTCTTTTAGTGATTTATTGGGAAGCAGAGGTCACTGTATCACGTCATACTTGCTTCCCATTCTTCTTTGCTTCCCTTTTCCCTTATTTTCTACCCTGAGATTGCACTTCCCAATAAAGCAATCATGCTTGCCTTACTCTATATTCTGAAAGGAATCTATGCATATCAAGGTTGAGGGGTGTTTGTCAGCTACAATATTAGGGTGCTTGTTATGGACGGAATATTTGTTGAAGGTCTAAGCCTCAATGTGATGGTATTTGGAGGTGGAGACTTTGGGAAGAAATTAGGTTTAGATGAGGACATGAAGGTGGGCCTCCACGATGGAACTAGTATCCTTATATAATAATAGTTATATACAATTATAAGGATATAAAGATATCCTTATTCTTATAAGAAGAGGAAGAAAGACCTCTCTCTCTCTCTCTCTCTCCCCCCCTTTGTGTGTGTGTGTGTGTGTGTGTGCAACATGTGAGGACAGACAAAGACAGTGCCTATCTACAGCCCGGGAAGAGGGCCTCACTAGGAATGGAATCTTTATGGTCCTTGATCTTGGACTTCCCAGCCTCCAGAATTATGAGAAATGAATATGTGTTGTTTGAGCCACCCAGATTATATGGTTTTTTGTTATGAAAGCCCAAACTGACCATGACAGTACCTTTTCCCTGGATGATTCTGAAAATATCAGTACATGTCAGTCTTTTCTCAGGGGTAATTTAGATTCTCCAGAGAAGAATCCTTCAATCTGCTATCCAGTCTGTTGCCAAAATTCTGGGAGTAGGGCAGGAGAAGGGAGTCCAGAAACTACAATTCAGTGTGACAATTTTCTCCATATTAGGACTCCATGCCTTGTCCTTTTGCTGGTCCTACCGTCTCAAAGTCAAGAGTCTCTAATCAAATTTCTCCAGAGAATAAGACTCCTTAGGCAGGTTGGAAGCACATGGGGATAGGGTCCTCTGGCTGGACCATGAAAGGAAGGGGATTGGTGAGCTCAAGCATTCTATAAAACTTTCAACAAGCATTCCTGTTTTCATCCAGGCTTCTCACCTCTGCCTTCTGTAGTACCTGGAGTACCTGGAGAATCCAAGTGCAGAATATCTAAAGGTCCCTACATAGCAAACTGCCTCGTTCCCCATTAAATTTCTCATTCCTGTTACTGCTTCCAAGTATACAGGTGTCAAATCCATTTCTACTTCTCCATATACTTTCCATATTCCAAAAATGTATTGCCGTTGTTGCCTGCTCTTCTTTTCTTTCTCATATGCTTTGACATTGTGTGTTATTATCTCTTGTTATTCCTCTTTTCTTATTTAGTGGGGATATATGACAGTGCAATCCTCCAACTTATCCTTGAGCCATTTCCACTGCCCAGAAACTTCTTTTACTGAGGTCAGCAAAGATCTCCGTGTTGCCAGTATAGTGGGGGCTTTTCTAGCTTTATCTTCCCCAGCTCCACAGCCAGAGATGATATTGTTGACCATTCTCCATTCAACACCTCTCCAGGCATCTCCTGGTTTTTCTCATACATTACTAGTTCTAATTATCTACCTTCTTTCTTGGATTCTTCACCTCCACCTGACCTTGACATATTGAAATTCCCCAGGTCTTAATATTAGGACCTCTCTTTCTAGCTGTGTTTTTCCTCTGGATAATTTCATCCTCTCTCATGACTTTAACTACTATCTACTTCCAGATTGATATTTCTAGGTCTCACCTCTCCTCTGAGCTCCAGATTCTTCTACCCAACCCCCTATTTAACATCTGCTTTTAGACATCAAATAATTATTTTTACTAATCCAGCCAACATTTATTGGGTACCTACTGTATGTCAGGGAATATTCTAGGTTCTTGGGACAGATTAGTACCAAATCCCTCTCTCTCATGATGCTTTCTGAGGAGACAAGACAAAGATTAATAATAGACTTTACAGAAGTGTTATAGTATAACAAAAGCTGATGAAATAGAAGTGATACAAAAAAGAAAGGGTAGAGTGCTGGGGATGAAAGAGCAGTTGGGATCTTAAATAGGATTTTCTGTGTAGATCTCATTGAGGTACTGAGATGTGACAAAAGACTTGAAGGAAATGAGATCAGGAAGGTGTCTAAGATATCTGTAGAAAAATTATTCCAGGCAAAAGGAAGATACTACAAAGGTCCTGAGATAGGAATGTGCCTGGCATGTTCAAGGAACAGCAAGGAGACCAGTGGAACAGAATGAGCAAGGAAAGTGTAGGCAATGAATTAACGAGGAGTGGGTTGCAGGTAGGGAGAAAATATAAGGATTATATACCATTGAAATGACTTTAGCTTTAACTCCAGAATTAGACATGGACTCACTGGATAGTTCTGAAAAAATTTTTTAAATGTTCCTCTTACTGCTGTGCAGTGAATAGATACCACAATGGAGTATGGGTAAAACAAGTAGGAGACTGGGTCTGTCTAGTGCAGAAATTTCAAACTTAACATGTATAAAACTGAATTTTTAACCATTCTCCCCTAAATCTAGTCTTCCCTATCTCTGCCCAAAAGCTGAGGCCAGACACCTACAAGTCAGGCTCAGTTCCTCCTTTTCTATCACCTCCTTCTCTCTAAACCCATCAGTAAATCCTAACCTCATCCTGTGAACTCCTCGCCATCTCTGCAGCCATCCTATTTGTTCAACAACCATTGTCTCTTCCCTGTTCTGTCACAACTGCCTCCTCATTTATCTCCTGCTTTCACTCTTACCACAATCCATTTTTTTCATACAGTAATATTTTGAAAATATAAATCAAATCACATCATTCCTTGCTTAAACATCATCAAAAGGAAATGGAGAGAAACTGCTTACTAAGTAAGAGTTGTATGTGGAGTGATGGCATGTTTGTGAATTAAATAAAAGTGGTGGTTGCACACACCGCAAATGTACTAAAAGCCACTAAATTGTTCACCTTTAAATGGTTAATTTTATGTTATATGAATTTCACCTAAATCAATTTTTAAAAACCCTTTGATGGCTAATCATTGCATTTCTTACTATATAATTAGGTGTAGATTTGGTTGCAAGTTTTAGAAAACCCAAAATAACAGGGACTTAAACAACGTAGAAGTTTATTTCTCTTTCACATTAAAAAAAAAAAAAAACCCTGAGAATAGCCCTTATCAATAGTCAGATAGGATGCACATGGAGTGCAATGAGTTAAATATGTTTGACTGAGGGGCTGAGAACACCAACCAGTGCTATTCTGCATGATGTAACCCCAGATATAAGTTACAAGATAGTGCAGTGTCAAACAAACAAACAAACAAACAAAAAGACAGCATCCAAGAGAAATAAGGCTCTGGAATCAAATTTGTGACAAATACTGGGGTCTCCTTCACTGGGGCTACCACAGCAGCAGAGACACATCATCTGATGATTGGGGGTGTCTATCACTCTCTTAGCCAACCCCTGGGCTTCATTCCTCCCAAATCATCATCTCCTAAAAAAAGAAAAATAATTCTATATTTATTATTCAAATGTATTATATTTTATAAAAAAGAAAAATGCTGAGATGGTCTTTCAAAACCATTATTTAGGGGTAGAAACTGCCAAAACAACACAGAAATCAGAAGAAACAGAGCAATAAAATTTTCCAGTTTGGGAAGGGAGAAAAACACAATGATAAAAGCATTCCTTGGCTTTTTTCTCTGCCACCCAAGTTCTATTTGTACTTGACAAGGCCAAACTAAACTTTTTTGCCTTGTTAGGAACTGCAAGGATTTTTCCAATTCTTTTTTTCCCAGACCACAACAGACCTCTTACAGTATAGCTGGTTGATTTCAACATTTCACCTTAGTCCCATTGGATTTCTCTCCCCCGTTTTCTCAAGAGAATGTCATTGGAGTACATATTTCAGTGCCAAAAGAATGAGGGAAATGTTTTAGTTGAGTTTTTTTTTTTTTTTTGAGACAGAGTTTTACTCTTGTTGCCGGGGCTGGAGTGCAATGGTGTGATCTCGGCTCACTGCAACCTCCGCCTCCCAGGTTCAAGCAATTCTCCTGCCTCAGCCTCCCGAGGAGCTAGGATTACAGGCATACACTACTGCATCTGGCTAGGTTTTTGTATTTTTAGTAGAGATGGGATTTCACCATGTTGGCCAGACTGGTCTCAAACTTCTGACCTCATGTGATACACCTGCCTTGGCCTCCCAAAATGCTGGGATTATAGGCATAAGCCACTGCGCCTGGGCGAATACTTTTATATCACTGATTGCTACTCAGTGAAGCTTGGATGTCCAGGATAAAAACAGATTCCTTCCTTCAGATATGTTTTCATTTGGCCAGAACTCTGCATCCATCTTTCTGTTGTTGCAGTGGCAGACATCATGGGAGACAATCTCAAAGAGTTTCAAGGACTAAGGAATTGCCTTATTAAATGGTGGTATCTCAAATTTTTTTGCTTTGTTGACTATTTCATTTACCTCGCTAATATTTCTGCAATTCTAAGCATTTCTGTTCATGCAAAGTAAGAACGGTGTCTCAGTTAAGAGCATGGTCTCTGAAGCCAGCTGCTTAGCTCAAGCCTGGCTAAGAAAGCTATATAATCATGGGTGCTCCCTCAGTTTCCTCATCCTATTGAGATGTAGAATTGAGATAAGCCAAGCACATTCTAAGTGCAATGTAAGTGCTAGCAACATTCAAGAGTTAGGTATACATTTGTTGCTATGGATCATATGAGGCAAGACTAACACCATCCTGCCCTTATGCAGCTTATTAAGGTTTAGGCAAATTGCTTAACATAGCCTCGATTTAATTATTTGTAATAAAGTGTCCTCTCACAAGATTGTTGTGAAAATCATGAGATATGCCAAGAAACATGCTTAACATGGGGTATGGTGAATATTAAACACTCAATGAGAACTAATATTGTCTGGCAAGAAAAGCAGATAATTAAACAGCCTGAGAAATGTAATAATGTATGATAGAAAAAGTTCAGGGTGCTAAAGGAGAACCTACAAGGATATCTAAATTGAGTCCTGATAAGTAAGAAGGAGTTAGCCAGATAAAGAAGAAGGGAAAGAGAGTTTCCAGAAAAGGAGGCCAGACAGCCTCATCATTTTAGATGAACTAAAAGAAGTTTAACACAGAATGGGAGCTGGGAATAGCAAAAGAAAAAAACGAAGTGATAGACAGAAATCAAGTCATAATAGACATTTTAAGTTACACTCGCAGTTGTACTTGATCTTGAGAAATAGGAGAAAAAGGAAGCTATGCAATGGGCTTAAGCAGGAAAGTGGTAAAACCAGAAGGCACAGAAAGCATCTTAGAGTCTGGTGGCCATAGAGAGTGGAATGGAATGGAGGGGAGCAAAACTGGAGGCTAGAGACGCCTTCAGAAGCTGCTGCTGATCCTAAATGAGAGATGGAAGGGGGCACTTGGGCAGGGTAGTGACAAAGGGTGGAGACCTAGTATCCTTCCTCAGTCACACTGCTTTGCTGAGCACTTCACATCTTTATTTGAAATGTCCTCTTTTTTTCTTATACGTACAGGGTTCACTGTGACTGTTTCTTTGGTTCAGCTATTCTCTGTAGTGAGGAGTATCACTTGTCCTCCTGAAACTTCCAAAATGTGATACCACTGCTGCAGGTGCTGGAGGAGCATTCACATGTTTGCTGGCTTCGGTGCTTATTATCTTCCACAAAGAGATTATCTCCCACAATTTTATCTCCCTCAATTCTTTTTTTTTTTTTTTTTTTGAGATGGAGTCACCCTGTCGCCTAGGCTGGAGTGTAGAGGCACGATCTCGCTCGGCTCACTGCAGCCTCCGCCTCCTGGGTTCAAGTGATTCTCCTGCCTCAGCTTCCCAAGTAGCTGGGACTACAGGCGCATGCTGCCACACCCGGCTAATTTTTGTATTTTTAGTAGAGATGAAGTTTCACCATGTTGGCCAGGATGGTCTTGATCTCCTGACCTCATGTTCCGCCCACCTCGGCCTCCCAAAGTGCTGGTATTACAGGTGTGAGCCACCATGTCCTGCCTATCTCCCACAATTCTTAATCAGATGTTGTTTAAGTGTTGTACCATGGGTTTTACATGCTGTTGTCTGGAGCTGCCCCCAGATATGCCATGTGACCAGGAGTGCCGCAGAGATGATTAGGACCCCAGTTTTCTATCCAGGAGATTAATGTTTACCTTACCTGGAGAAGAACAAGAACTTCTTCAGAAAATCAAATAATGAGTTACAAATTTCTTCCCCACCTGACTATACACTATCAAACAATTTTTTTTAATTCCTTGGAAATGACTTGGCTGGTGGGGAACAGGAAGAGTGTAAATTAGCTCTTTTATGGGAGCCCCACCCCCTCAAATCACCGACTTCTTCATCAGAGTACAATGTGACTTGGCATAATCCATATAGAGGTTATGAGTTGTGATAAGATTAATGAGCAATAACTAGCTTATTTAAATAAAGAAGAAATGCCATGTTAAAGGTCATTGACCTTGACTGTTTTTCTCATAAAGCATTATGGGATTTGCAAAGAAGAGGATTTATGGTTTGTTTTGTTTTTATTTTTGTCCAATAGATACCCTGGGAAGAATGACCTCAAGCAAAATTGTAAGTAAAGGAGGTGAACTTAGCATTTCCTACTTTACTGTTCGCTTTACTCTTTGCTTTCCCAGCCTTCAACTAAGACAGGCCCAGTCCCAGGGAAGCAGAAATGATTACGGACTCAGATGGCAAGAAGAACCTGCTGATAAACACGGATTTGGGGTCATGAAGATAACAGAAGGAAGTGCAAGTCAGAGCCAATTCAGTTGAGATCAATGTCCAATCTGAGTGCCATGAACAGCAGGTCTTCCTCCCCTTCTCCTCCCTTCTGACCCTCCCCTGTGCAACTTAACAGATAACTTCACAAACTTCAGATTTGTACTGCCACCACAACAGCAAGCTTTGCTCCATGTCACTAGTGCAAAAAAGACCCTTGGTTACTACTAGATTAAATCATATCATTATTTGGAACTGTGCCCAGTCCAAAACAATAAACTTGTAAATCTCCCTCCTTTTTTCTCTCTCTCTGACAACAATGTCCTCAAATCTACACTTCAAGTTCACATGGAGACTTAATCTTTACCCTTTTCCCAAACTCCCAGTTTCCTCATCCCCTTCATGGACTTTGTAGTCTAACCTGAATTCTCTCCCCTCACTGAATTAAATGTATTAGGTTTCTACTTTATACCAGACATTGTTCTAGACCAATTGTTCTCAACTGGTTGTACACTGGAATCATTCGTAGAGCTTAAAAAACAAACCAACACTGTGAGTAGTCCCCAGCTAGAGATTCTAATATAATTGGTTCATGGTGCAGCTTAGGTATAAGAATTGTTAAAGCTCTCCAGGTGATTCTAATCCACTGGTAAGGTTAAGGAAAGCAGGTACTGATCCAGGTGCTGAAGATATATCAATAAAAAGACAACTAAGGCAGAGCCCATATTCTAACAAGCTCAAATTCTATTCCTCTTCATTCCTCTTCTTCTTACCAGTTGCCTCAATTCTCTCTCTCATTTTTTTTTTTTTTTTTTTTGATACAGAGTCTTGCTCTGTCACCCAGGCTGCAGTGCAGTGGCATGATCTTGGCCCACTGCAACCTCCACCTCCCAGGTTCAAGCAATTCTCCTGCCTCAGCCTCCCTAGTAGCTGGGACTACAGGCATGCGCCTGTAGTATTTTTAGTAGAGACGGGATTTCACCATGTTGTTCAGGCTGGTTGCCAACTCTTGACCTCAAATGATCCTCTGCCTCGGCCTTCCTGGATTACAGGCGTGAGCCACCATGCCCAGCCAGCTGCCTCAATTATCTTTCCAGCTTGTTCTCTTACTATAGTTGCTCCTTCAGGTTTTGGTCTTAAATGAAACCATCAAACCACTGACTGAACTCGAGCACCCAGGTGTCCTGGCACAGCTGTGTTAAACATGTGACTCTGCTGGTTAGCTCCATTACAAATGTATGAGCTCCATTCTCAGCTTGGCTTTCAATGCTGGAAAATTTTTACGTATATTTTGCCAATTCCCTTTCTCATTTCTGTCAGTAGATATTTCAAATCTTCATCTCTCTCTTAAGCCCCCATCAAGAGCCTGCCTCTCTACTCTTAGCTGATAATTCAACCTCTTATTTAACAAAGAAAATCACAGACATGGTAGTAAATTCCTTCAGTGATCTTCCTCTCAACATTAACACTATACCTTTTTTCTCACTTATATTTTTCATTTTTCTCTCTTCTCTACTCTCTACAAATGTGCTCAAGCATCTGCCTGCTGAATCTGCTTTGAATCACTCCATTTCCTCTCTCTCCACTCACTGACCTATATCTTGAAAGAAATCCCTATACTTGTTGCCACAACCTCCTTTTTTCCACTTATTCCTTCATATTGGCAACTTGATTTCCAATGTTATCATTCTATAGGACTTCTTCGCAATTCTTCCATGTCATGACACCCAAAGAAAATTATTATGTTTATTCAGCATCTAAAGACAACAAACAAGGTCACTTTAGCTGCTCCTGGTCATGTCAGAAACTGAAGGGGCTTATCTTCAGCTCACCTGTAATCATTCATGACTTACCAGCCTGCCTTGGCATATGAGGTGGGAGGGTCTGCTCCACTAAGCTGCTCTGGCGAGGGACACTAGTGGCCCCCATTGACAAGTGGAACATCTGCTTCTCTGTCCTCATCTGCTGTATAGCAGAGTTTACTGATTGTGAAAACTCTTTAGCTAAAATGGTCACAGGTTGGTCAAGATAATGTGGAATTGGAAGCCAGAAAGTAGGTGAGAATAAGAGAAGGCTACTTTCCTTTCACTGTCTCCTAAATTAAATCATTTGAGAAAACTCTGCCATCAACAGGCAATGCCTTGGAATCCATGCTCAGATTAGGTGGCCAGGGATAGTCATTACTACAGGCAAAGGGTCTCAGAGTCTTAATTTGGCTAAACAATAGGTAAATGGTGACACTCAAGAATTACTTTAGGTTGGGCATGGTGGCTCATACCTGTAATCCCAGCACTTTGGGAGGCCAAGGCGCATGGATCATTTGGGGTCAGGAGTTAGAAACCAGCCTGGCCAACATGGTGAAACCCTGTTTCTACTGAAAAATACAAAAATTAGCTGCGTGTGGTGGTGGGTGCCTGTAATCCCAGCTACTCGGGAGGCTGAGGCAGGAGAACCACTTGAACCTGGGAGGCAGAGGTTGCAGCGAGCCAAGATTGCGCCACTGCACTCCAGCCTGGGTGACAGAGTAAGACTCCATCTCCAAAAAAAAAAAAAAAAAAAAAATTACTTGTATATCACTGTAATCCTATAATGGTCTCACAAATTAATTGTAAGTAATTAAGATCCTGAGCATAGATTACCTGCATGTTTCTAAGGAGAGGCCATTCAAGGAGTTTTTGCATTAGAAACCTTAACATGATGTGTGTGTGTGTGTGTGTGTATGTGTGCGCGCATTTTGAGATGGAGTCTTGCTCTGTCACCCAGGCTGGAGTGCAGTGGTGTGATCTCGGCTCACTGCAACCTCCACCTCCTGGGTTCAAGCGATTCTTCTGCCTCAGTCTCCTGAGTAGCTGGGACTACAGGTGCGCACCACCATGACTGGCTAATTTTTGTATTTTTAGTAGAGACAGGATATCATCATATTGGCCAGGCTGGTCTCAAACAACTGACCTCGTGATCTGCCCGCCTCGGCCTCCCAAAGTGCTGGCATTACAGGTGTGAGCCACCGTGCCCGGCCATATGTGTATGTTTTAACTTGGGATTGTCTGGGGAAAACCTGTTCACCCTACCTTTACATAGATTCCTTTTCTCCTTATTGGCCCTTACTGTAGAGGTTAAGGTTTGGCCTGAGAAAAGAGCATTTTTCCAATAAAATAAGAGAGGATAGAATGTTAACAGCTTGGCATACAACTGTATATCTAAACTGTATAGCAGTTGGTATAGTGGGAGGTGGCCTGATCAGTAATTGGCTAAGTGAAATTCTGAGAGTATGGTCTCTTCCATTTGTTCTATTATTCCTATCCCAAACTGGGCTGGGCATGCTGGAATTTACTGCTTTAGGGAGTTGTGCTGGCTACTCATCATTTGCTCCTCCAGATCCATTCTCCACCCCTCTCAGCCCTGTTCTCTACCCCTGGACGCTGACTGCGTTTCCTGGGTGTCCTCACCCTTCAACTTCTGATCGGGGGTCAATCAGCAGGAGATACCAGGGAGAAATCTGAGAGTAGGAGGAGAGATCAGGATAATTGCATCTCTCACTCTCTCCCTCTTTTGCTGCAGTTCTGAGCAGCTACAGTCCTCCACCTAAGGCCACAGCTCTCACCCAGCAGCTCCCCTCAGACAACCCCTGTTCCATAATTCCATCTCTTATTGGCTCTGGAAACATTTTTCCTTCCCTTACAGCCTACAGGTGGTAATGACTTCCCAGTAGACACTGGGTTCTTCATCATTTTTTATGGTATCTTTGTGCTGACCTCTCTGCTACACCCTTTATAAATAGTCCCTTCATTAAGCTCCTTTTTGTTAAACTCTTTGAGTATGCATCTTTTCCTTGCCAAGATCTTAACTATATGAGTACATGTATAGCAATATTCCTATGGTTCTGCATTTCAGTGAATATAATTACTATTATTATTCTAGGTTTTTCTCTTAACTTTTTCTATTTATGCAGTTATTTATAACTTATATTACTTAGCATGTAGGAGGGGCAGTGGGCGCCCAGAAGTTAGTGTGTTGGCACTGTCAGAAACAGGTGAAACCAGTTCTAAGTGGATTGGCATGTCATCCATGAGTTGAGTTGAAAATGTATGAAAATAAATATGAAACAAGTACACTAAGTTTTAATTTACTTCCAGGTGAAATATGATTACATTATGATAAATATAATTCTAAGTGTTTATCTTATTTTTCCCAACCGTATTGAGAGCTCTGTTGCTTAGGCTGGAGGGTTTGGTGCAATCCAGGCTTGCTGCAGCCTTGAACTCCTGAGCTCAAGTGAACCTCCCATCTCCTGAGTAGCTGGGACTACAGGTGCCTGCCACCATGCCTGGCTAACTGTTTAATTTTTTTTAGAGACAGGGTCTCACTATGTCACCCAGGCTGGTCCAGAACTCCTGGCCTCAAGAGATCCTCCTGCCTTGGCCTCCCAAAGTGCTGGTATTATAGGTTTGAGCCACCATACCCAGCCTGAGAACACTTTGAAACCAGGAATATATGCTACTCTTTTGTCTCTTTTATAAAACTCAGGCTAAGCATGGTGGCTTATGCCTGTAATCCTAGTGCTTTGGGAGGTGTGGCCGAGGTGAGCAGATTGCTCGAGTCTAGGAATTTGAGACCAGTCTGGGCAACATGGAGAAACTTCGTCTCTACAAAAAAATACAAAAATTAGCTGGGTGTGGTGCCAGGCACCTATAGTCTTCGCTACGCAGGAGGCTGAGGTGGAAGGGTCACCTGAGCCCAGGAGATCGAGGCTGTGGTGAGCTGTGATTGTACCACTGCACTTCAGCCTGGGTGACAGAGTGAGACCCTGTCTCAAAAACTAAAAAATAAAAATAAATTAAAAATAAAAATAATAAAACTCAGCATACAATAAGTACTTGATAAATGCTTATGGGTTAAATGGGTGAAAAGGACACTTAATTAAATGTGTTTATTGAATAGCAACAAGTTGCTAATAGTGAAACTGGAATACATGCCACAAAAATAAGGTAAATTCCTCTTTCAAATTTAATCAGAAGAAAAGTAAATGTAATATATTAAACCAGATGAGAGGAAGAGAGGGTTAAAAGAAAGACAAGATTAATTTATGTGAACCTGCTAGAACAGGGCAAGGGCAGGAGAGAATGAAGACTATCAGGTTGGGTGTGTCTATGGGGCTGGGTATTATGTCAGGAAATTCAGTAGAAAACATTGGATTTTGAGAGCCCAAAAAGAAATAAGAATTTTTTTAAAAAAGGTAGGCAATTACTTTCTTTTGAATCTTTAAGCATTCGATATTAATTACTGAATGCGAACTAAAAAGTCCTAGAAATTTAATTTAAGGGGATGTTGTAAAGATATAACAAATGAGTTATGCATAAATCCATATGCAAGTGCTCTGGATTCTTTTCAGTAACACCATTAGTACAAATGCAAGGTGTTATTTCACATTGAATTTACAGATTGTATGTATGATATATACTTTAATGGTTACTATCTGAAAACACACAAGCTTAGGAGAGTTGAAGAGGCTGAGGAGAAGTCAAGAGTTCAGTTTATTATTACTCCTCTTTCAGTCTCTTTATCATACCATATTAACTACTAGGATGTTGTAAAGATTATTGACATCTTATTTATTCATGTTTGAGATCATTGACTGGATACTTTCATATGGAAAATATAGCACTGTATAATTATTACCTTCCCTTCATTATAGAAAAGGTTTGGATAATCAAGCAGACTTTGTACATTTCTCGTTAGACAGCTCAGCTTGAGATAACTGCTGAAAAGTCAGGTCTGCGTAAAGTTAGCATGTCCTCCAGCAATATCACTCTTTTTTACATTTTTAATTAGAAAAAAAAATCTGTTTTAATTTGCAATTCAAGTACTTTTAAGAAGGGCAAGTTGGAGTAAAGTGATTTAATCATATGTAGTGCCCCAATAAACTGTGGAGAGGAGGATGTATGTGTACTTCTCACTGGAATAGAGCCAGGGGAAACCACGGAGAGGCAGTTGATGGAGACATGTATGGTCTAGAGGGCTAGCAGGCTGTCCAGATGTATCCTACAGGGAGTCACTTACCTGGTGTGGGCACCAGTCTGTTAAGAGTTTGGCCTTTAGTTTGGTAGGCTTGACATTCAATTTTGCTAAAACACTAAGGTGGCTGGCCTTCTAGTGACTGACTTACAAGAATTATAGTCACAGAACACTCTCGAAACTGCAATATAACTATTAAGCTTGTTAGTGAATTCCCTTCCTCTAGACTATTCTAGGCTGGTGACTGAAGGAGATTGGGAATGGGATGGTGAGCCCTCGTCTTTTTCTTTTTTTTCTTCTTTTCTTTTTTTGAGACAGTCTTGCTCTGTTGCCCAGGATGGAGTGCAGTGGTGTGATCTTGGCTCACTGCAACCTCCGCCTCCTGGGTTCAAGTGATTCTCCTGCCTCAGCCTCCCCAGTAGCTGGGATTACAGGTGCCCACCACCATGCCTGGCTATTTTTTTTTTAGTAGAGATGGGGTTTCACCATGTTGTCCAGGCTGGTCTTGAACTCCTAACCTCAGGTGATCCACCCTCCTCGGCCTCCCAAAGTGCTGGGATTACAGGCATGAGCCACCACACCCGGCCTTAGGCCTCTTTTTTCTATTGAGGCCACTGAGAAGAGGCCTCAGTCTCCCTGGAGAAGCTTTTCAAACTACTTAAGTCACCTCTGTCTTCCCTTCCCTTCTCCCTCTTATCCAACCCCAGACAGTCTTATAATTTTGATAGCCGCTTCCAAAAAGATGGCATCATCCTTGATGAATATTATAGCTAATATTTCTTTAGATAGTATATAATTTGCCTCAACTACATAGCAAAAAATTTGAGGATTATCACCTAAGCCTAAAAATTTCTAAATTTTTTTCAACATAAACATCATCTCAGGCACTTACTTGAAATAGTGTCTGGAATCCCTCCCCTGAGGGTTCATGAAATCATGGGTGAACCCCACATGGTGATGATCCTTAGGAAACTTGCAAGTTCAGGCAATGCTGTGCTAGACCAATCCCCCTGGGAATCAAATCATTGTCAACGTACAGAACTCGTTTTCTTTGCTGCTGCTGAATTTTCCAAGGCGTGTGTTCCCACTACTCTCTAGAAAACTCTCTGCCTAGAGGGGCGGAGCAAGATGGCCGAATAGGAACAGCTCCAGTCTCCAACTCCCAGCGCGAGTAACACAGAAGACCGGTGATTTCTGCATTTTCAACTGAGGTACTGGGGTCATCTCTCTAGGGAGTGCCGGACAATCGGTGCTGGTCAGCTGCTGCAGCCTGACCAGCGTGAGCTGAAGCAGGGCGAGGCATCGCCTCACCTGGAAGCGCAAGGGGGAAGGAAATCCGTTTTCCTAGCCAGGGGAACTGAGACACATAACATCTGGAAAATCGCGTAACTCCCACCCCAATACTGCGCTTTAAGGAAACAGGCACACCAGGAGAATATATCCCACACCTGGCCGGGAGGGTCCCTCGCCCACGGAGCCTCCCTCACTGCTAACACAGCAGTCTGCGGCGATCTATCCGCAAGGTAGCAGCGAGGCTGGGGGAGGGGCGCCCGCCATTGCTGAGGCTTAAGTAGGTAAACAAAGCCGCTGGGAAGCTCGAACTGGGTGGAGCTCACAGCAGCTCAAGGAAACCTGCCTGTCTCTGTAGACTCCACCTCTGGGGACAGCCCACAGCTGAGGTCCAATAGGGAAAGCAGCGGGGGCGGTGCAGAGGCGAACGACTCTGTCTGACAGCTTTGGGGAGAGCCGTGGATCTCCCAACGCGGAGGTTGAGATCCGAGAACGGACAGACTGCCTGCTCAAGTGGGTCCCTGACCCCTGAGTAGCCTAGCTGGGAGACATCCCCCACTAGGGGCAGTCTGACACCCCACACCTCACAGGGTGGAGTCATCCCTGAGAGGAAACTTCCAAAGGAAGAATCAGACAGGTACACTTGCTGCTCAGCAATATTCTATCTTTGGCAACCTCTGCTGCTGATACCCAGGCAAACAGGGTCTGGAGTGGACCTCAAGCAATCTCCAACAGACCAACAGACAGTCCTTCTGACTGTCAGACGGAAAACTATCAAACAGGAAGGACACCTATACCAAAACCCCATCAGTACGTCACCATCATCAAAGACCAGAGACAGATAAAACCACAAAGATGGGGAAAAAGCAGGACAGAAAAGCTGGAAATTCAAAAAATAAGAGCGCATCTCCCCCTGCAAAGGAGCGCAGCCCATCGCCAGCAACGGATCAAAGCTGGTCAGAGAATGACTTTGACGAGATGAGAGAAGAAGGCTTCAGTCCATCAAACTTCTCAGAGCTAAAGGAGGAATTACGTACCCAGCGCAAAGAAACTAAAAATCTTGAAAAAAAGTGGAAGAATTGACAGCTAGACTAATTAATGCAGAGAAGATCATAAACGAAATGACAGAGATGAAAACCATGACACGAGAAATACGTGACAAATGCACAAGCTTCAGTAACCGACTCGATCAACTGGAAGAAAGAGTATCAGCGATTGAGGATCAAATGAATGAAATGAAGCGAGAAGAGAAACCAAAAGAAAAAGAAGAAAAAGAAATGAACAAAGCCTGCAAGAAGTATGGGATTATGTAAAAAGACCAAATCTACGTCTGATTGGGGTGCCTGAAAGTGAGGGGGAAAATGGAACCAAGTTGGAAAACACTCTTCAGGATATCATCCAGGAGAACTTCCCCAACCTAGTAGGGCAGGCCAACATTCAAATTCAGGAAATACAGAGAACGCCACAAAGATACTCCTCCAGAAGAGCAACTCCAAGACACATAATTGCCAGATTCACCAAAGTTGAAATGAAGGAAAAAATCTTAAGGGCAGCCAGAGAGAAAGGTCGGGTTACCCACAAAGGGAAGCCCATCAGACTAACAGCAGATCTCTCGGCAGAAACTCTACAAGCCAGAAGAGAGTGGGGGCCAATATTCAACATTCTTAAAGAAAAGAATTTTCAACCCAGAATTTCATATCCAGCCAAACTAAGCTTCATCAGTGAAGGAGAAATAAAATCCTTTACAGATAAGCAAATGCTTAGAGATTTTGTCACCACCAGGCCTGCCTTACAAGAGACCCTGAAGGAAGCCCTAAACATGGAAAGGAACAACCGGTACCAACCATTGCAAAAACATGCCAAAATGTAAAGACCATCGAGGCTAGGAAGAAACTGCATCAACTAATGAGCAAAATAACCAGTTAATATCATAATGACAGGATCAAGTTCACACATAACAATATTAACCTTAAATGTCAATGGACTAAATGCTCCAATTCAAAGACACAGACTGGCAAACTGGATAAAGAGTCAAGACCCATCAGTCTGCTGTATTCAGGAGACCCATCTCACATGCAGAGACATACATAGGCTCAAAATAAAGGGATGGAGAAGATCTACCAAGCAAATGGAGAACAAAAAAAAGCAGGGGTTGCAATCCTAGTCTCTGATAAAACAGACTTTAAACCATCAAAGATCAAAAGAGACAAAGAAGGCCATTACATAATGGTAAAGGGATCAATTCAACAGGAAGAGCTAACTCTCCTAAATATATATGCACCCAATACAGGAGCACCCAGATTCATAAAGCAAGTCCTTAGAGACCTACAAAGAGACTTAGACTCCCATACAATAATAATGGGAGACTTCAACACTCCACTGTCAACATTAGACAGATCAACGAGACAGAAAGTTAACAAGGATATCCAGGAATTGAACTCATCTCTGCACCAAGCGGACCTAATAGACATCTATAGAACTCTCCACCCCAAATCAACAGAATATACATTCTTCTCAGCACCACATCGCACTTATTCCAAAATTGACCACATAATTGGAAGTAAAGCACTCCTCAGCAAATGTACAAGAACAGAAATTATAACAAACTGTCTCTCAGACCACAGTGCAATCAAACTAGAACTCAGGACTAAGAAACTCAATCAAAACCGCTCAACTACATGGAAACTGAATAACCTGCTCCTGAATGACTACTGGGTACATAACGAAATGAAAGCAGAAATAAAGATGTTCTTTGAAACCAATGAGAACAAAGATACAACATACCAGAATCTCTGGGACACATTTAAGCAGTGTGTAGAGGGAAATTTATAGCACTAAATGCCCACAAGAGAAAGCAGGAAAGATCTAAAATTGACACTTTAACATCACAATTAAAAGAACTAGAGAGGCAAGAGCAAACACATTCAAAAGCTAGCAGAAGGCAAGAAATAACTAAGATCAGAGCAGAACTGAAGGAGATAGAGTCACAAAAAACCTCCAAAAAATCAATGAATCCAGGAGTTGGTTTTTTGAAAAGATCAACAAAATTGACAGACCGCTAGCAAGACTAATAAAGAAGAAAAGAGAGAGGAATCAAATAGACGCAATAAAAAATGATAAAGGGGATATCACCACCGACCCCACAGAAATACAAACAACCATCAGAGAATACTATAAATGCCTCTACGCAAATCGACTAGAAAATCTAGAAGAAATGGATAATTTCCTGGACACTTACACTCTCCCAAGACTGAACCAGGAAGAAGTTGAATCCCTGAATAGACCAATAACAGGCTCTGAAATTGAGGCAACAATTAATAGCCTACCCACCAAAAAAGTCCAGGACCAGATGGATTCACAGCTGAATTCTACCAGAGGTACAAGGAGGAGCTGGTACCATTCCTTCTGAAACTATTCCAATCAATAGAAAAAGAGGGAATCCTCCCTAACTCATTTTATGAGGCCAACATCATCCTGATACCAAAACCTGGCAGAGACACAACAAAAAAGAGAATTTTAGACCAATATCCCTGATGAACATCGATGCAAAAATTCTCAATAAAATACTGGCAAACCGGATTCAGCAGCACATCAAAAAGCTTATCCACCATGATCAAGTGGGCTTCATCCCTGGGATGCAAGGCTGGTTCAACATTCGCAAATCAATAAACGTAATCCAGCATATAAACAGAACCAAAGACAAGAACCACATGATTATCTCAATAGATGCAGAAAAGGCTTTTGACAAAATTCAACAGCCCTTTATGCTAAAAACGCTCAATAAATTCGGTATTGATGGAACGTACCTCAAAATAATAAGAGCTATTTACGACAAACCCACAGCTAATATCATACTGAATGGGCAAAAACTGGAAAAATTCCCTTTGAAAACTGGCACAAGACAGGGATGCCCTCTCTCACCACTCCTATTCAACATAGTGTTGGAAGTTCTGGCTAGGGCAATCAGGCAAGAGAAAGAAATCAAGGTATCCAGTTAGGAAAAGAAGAAGTCAAATTGTCCCTGTTTGCAGATGACATGATTGTATATTTAGAAAAACCCATCGTCTCAGCCCAAAATCTCCTTAAGCTGATAAGCAACTTCAGCAAAGTCTCAGGATACAAAATTAATGTGCAAAAATCACAAGCATTCTTATACACCAGTAACAGACAAGCAGAGAGCCAAATCAGGAATGAACTTCCATTCACAATTGCTTCAAAGAGAATAAAATACCTAGGAATCCAGCTTACAAGGGATGTAAAGGACCTCTTCAAGGAGAACTACAAACCACTGCTCAGTGAAATCAAAGAGGACACAAACAAATGGAAGAACATACCATGCTCATGGATAGGAAGAATCAATATCGTGAAAATGGCCATACTGCCCAAGGTTATTTATAGATTCAATGCCATCCCCATCAAGCTACCAATGAGTTCTTCACAGAATTGGAAAAAACTGCTTTAAAGTTCATATGGAACCAAAAAAGAGCCCGCATTGCCAAGACAATCCTAGGTCAAAAGGACAAAGCTGGAGGCGTCACGCTACCTGACTTCAAACTATACTACAAGGCTACAGTAACCAAAACAGCATGGTACTGGTACCACAACAGAGAAATAGACCAGTGGAACAGAACAGAGTCCTCAGAAATAATACCACACATCTACAGCCATCTGATCTTTGACAAACCTGACAAAAACAAGAAATGGGGAAAGGATTCCCTATTTAATAAATGGTGCTGGGAAAATTGGCTAGCCACAAGTAGAAAGCTGAAACTGGGCCGGGCGCGGTGGCTCAAGCCTGTAATCCCAGCACTTTGGGAGGCCGAGACGGGCGGATCACGAGGTCAGGAGATCGAGACCATCCTGGCTAACATGGTGAAACCCCGTCTCTACTAAAAAATACAAAAAACTAGCCGGGCGACATGGCGGGCGCCTGTAGTCCCAGCTGCTTGGGAGGCTGAGGCAGGAGAATGGCGTAAACCCAGGAGGCGGAGCTTGCAGTGAGCTGAGACCCGGCCACTGCACTCCAGCCTGGGCGGCAGAGCGAGACTCCGTCTCAAAAAAAAAAAAAAAGAAAGCTGAAACTGGATCCTTTCCTTACCCCTTATACGAAAATTAATTCAAGATGGATTAGAGACTTAAATGTTAGACCTAATACCATAAAAACCCTAGAAGAAAATCTAGGTAGTACCATTCAGGACATAGGCATGGGCAAGGACTTCATGTCTAAAACACCAAAAGCAACGGCAGCAAAAGCAAAAATTGACAAATGGGATCTCATTAAACTAAAGAGCTTCTGCACAGCAAAAGAAACTACCATCAGAGTGAACAGGCAACCTACAGAATGGGAGAAAATTTTTGCAACCTACTCATCTGACAAAGGGCTAATATCCAGAATCTACAAAGAACTCAAACAAATATACAAGAAAAAAACAAACAACCCCATCAAAAAGTGGGGAAAGGATATGAACAGACATTTCTCAAAAGAAGACATCCATACAGCCAACAGACACATGAAAAAATGCTCGTCATCACTCGCCATCAGAGAAATCCAAATCAAAACCACAATGAGATACCATCTCACACCAGTTAGAATGGCAATCATTAAGAAGTCAGGAAACAATAGATGTTGGAGAGGATGTGGAGAAATAGGAACACTTTTACACTGTTGGTGGGATTGTAAACTAGTTCAACCATTATGGAAAACAGTATGGCGATTCCTCAAGGATCTAGAACTAGATGTACCATATGACCCAGCCATCCCACTACTGGGTATATACCCAAAGGATTATAAATTACTCTACTACAAAGACACATGCACACGTATGTTTATTGCGGCACTATTCACAATAGCAAAGACTTGGAATCAACCCAAATGTCCATCTGTGACAGACTGGATTAAGAAAATGTGGCACATGTACACCATGGAATACTATGCAGCCATCAAAAAGGATGAGTTTGTGTCCTTTGTAGGGACATGGATGCAGCTGGAAACCATCATTCTTAGCAAACTATCACAAGAACAGAAAACCAAACACCGCATGTTCTCACTCATAGGTGGGAACTGAACAATGAGATCACTTGGACTCGGGAAGGGGAACATCACACACTGGGGCCTATCATGGGGAGGGGGGAGGAGGGAGGGATTGCATTGGGGAGTTATACATGATATAAACGTTATGCACATGTACCCTAGAACTTAAAGTATAATAAAAAAAAAAAGAAAACTCTCTGCCTATATCTGCCAGGTCCTACGTGGCCCCAACACTTACCCCTTGATGATGGAAGTGAAGGTCATACAGTAAAAACAAAGCAATGTTAACCAGTCAAGCACATCCACAGAATTCCACAGGTTAGACCAGCATTACTTCTGGCTCAAGCATTAAGTTTCAACCAGACTCCCCCGAGTGATGGATATTTGTACTGTTTTCTCTAGCCCTATCAGTTTACTCCCTAACCACTCCTGCTCCATCCATAGCTGTATATTATCCCAGCAGGGCCCATGGCTTCCTCTCTTGATCAGCAGAGTGGTCCAAGCTCTACCCCTACTAGAATCTCTCTCACTCTTCCCCAAGAGCTGCTCAGTACTTTTTAACTGTTTTTCTCCTATTTCTGTAATATTCATCATAATTTGTCATTCATTATCACATATATCTAAGTGCAGGTTAATGGTCTTTGGGTCCTGCAGGAGGAAAAGGGGAAAGGTAGGGATCCTCATAGCAGTGCCAACCTAAAAGGAAGAAGTTGAGGCAAAATTAATATAAGTGGAGAATTTATTTGGGCCAAGCTTGAGGATCGCAACTCAGGAGCACAGATTCAAGTTGCCCTGAATATACACTCCAATTAGCAGCAGTTACAAGTGGATTTTTAAAGGCAGAAAAGGGGACTCATACAGAGTTGTTTGTCAGAAATTCTCATTGGCTTATTGTTACAGAAATAACAGTGATTAGTGATTGGCTAAACATTGTTAAGCTATAGGGTGTGAGTTACAGTGTCCAGTGTGGCATTATCAGGCTAATTTATAGCTACTTGTGGCAACAGCAAGAAGTTTCAAGACATGAATACATAGCTCAAAGCGGGGAGTGGTACATCACAGTGGTTTCACTTTAAGGTCTTTCTGCACCTGATAATTAAAAGAACTTGCATTCTCAGATAAAAGTTCTTTTCTCCCTGTGGAATCTAAAACAAAATCAAACTCGCTGGTTGTGGTGGCTCATGCCTGTAATCCAGCACTTTGCAAAGCCAAGGCAGGGGGATCACTTGAGGTCAGGAGTTTGAGACCAGCCTGGCCAACATGATGAAACCCCCATCTCTACTAATAATATAAAGTTAGCCAGGCGTGGTGGTGCTCCTGTAATCCCAGCTACTTGGGAGGCTGAAACACAAGAATCGTTTGAACCTGGGAGGCAGGGGTTGCAGTGAGCAGAGATTGTGCCACTGCACTCCAGCCTGGACAACAGGGTGAGACTCTGTCTCAAAAAATAAATAAATAAATAAATAAATAAATAAGTCAAACTCGTAGAAACAGAGTAGCATGGTGGTTGCTGGGGACTGGGGGAGGAGGAAGTGGGGAGATGTTGATCAAAGTGTACACACTTTTAGTTGTAAGATGAGCAAGTTCTGGGGACCTAATGTACAACACGAGTGGTGGCAAATGTGATCATCATTACACAATATATAATATATCAAATCACATTGTATACTTTGAATATCTTCACTTGTCAATTTAAATATTTTTTAAAAATTATAAATCTCACCACCTGACCTCTTATGTTTCCAAATTCTTCCATCTGTTACCCCTGGTCCATATGTTTTGCAATGTCTTTGGAAACTCTAGGCCACTGATCCTTTCACTTTCCCCTTATTCATTAACCTCCTCCTCTATTTGCTTGTCTCCCTGACCATCTTTTATTTCCTAGTCCATTGTTTCATTGATGCCATCCTAGACTTTTTCTTTTTTGGTCTATCGATTCCATCTACCAGCCCCATTCTCTGTGCTCATGCCCAGGTGGCTGAGTGCTACTAGAGAAAGCCACTTTTAGTTAATACCAAGATTATGCCTGATTATACAAGAGTATAGTAATCTATAGTGCTGACTTCGATTCAGCCTTTGGTGCCATCTGTCAATTTTACAAAGTTCTTGTTCTGACTTTCCAGAATGGTTACTTCAAATTGTTTCCATTGTTTTCAAAACTTTCCATGTGTTCTACTTCCTTATTCTCAGTTGATGATGTCACCTTGTGGTCAGCAGAATGGGCCCACAAAGTTGAGCACATCCTAATCTGTGGAACCTGTGAATGTATTATATTACATGGCAAAAGTGACTTTGAAGACGTAATTAGGATTGTAGACTTTAACACAGTGATAGTATACTGGATTATCCAGGTGGGCCCAATTTAATCACATGAGCCCTTAAAAGTGGAGAATGTTCACCAGCTCAGGCAGGAAGATGCGGCTGAAGGAGAAGGCAGAAACATTCCAGGTGTGAGAGCATTCCACACACTGTCACTGATCTTGAACAGATGCCTCTAGGAGCTAAAAGTGGTCCCCAGTTGAGAGCCAGCAAGATGTTAGAAACCTTCGTCTTGCAACTGGAAGCAACTAGATTCTGCTAACAAGTTGAATGAGTTTGGAAACTTACCAGAGTCTCCTAATGACAGCCCAGCTGGCCGACACCTTGATGTCAGCCTTGTGAAACTCAGAAATGAGAAACGCGCAGAGTAGTCTATAGAACTTCTGACTTGTAGAACTGTGAGATAATACATTGGTGTTGGTTTAGGCTGGTAAATTTGTAATTCATTTGGTATAGCAGCAATCGAAAACTGACCCATGTCTCCTAACAGAAAAATTGAAGCATCAAAAGGAACTTTTTCTTTTATTTTTTTGAGACAGGGTCTGGTTCTGTCACCCAGTCTGGAGTACAGTGGCACAGTCTTGACTCACTGCAACCTCCATCTCCCCGACTCCAGCCATCCTCCCACCTCAGCCTCCCAAGCATCTGAGACTATAGGCATTCGTTCCATCCCTGGCTCATTCTTGTGTTTTTTGCAGACATGGGCTTTCACCACGTTGCCTGGACTGGTCTTGAATTCCTGGCCTCAAGCGTCTGCCCACCTTGAGTCCCAAAGTGCTGGGATTACAGGTGTGAGCCACCACACCCCCACCTGAAAAGAACTTTTTCAACGTTGTACAAGCAGCCTATGAACACAGCTGCACCACTCCCATGTTTTTCTTTTCCTTTTCTCCCCCTTGTTGTTTTGGAGGAGTTGTTCCCTCTCATCTTTCAAGCTATTACTTCCATCTGTGTTCAGATGCTATTTCCTCCCGACTTCTCAGGAACCTCAACTCCTCACTAACCTCCCCATTATCTCTTTCCTTATCTTCTTTACAGATTCCTTCCCATCAATGGTCCATCAATCTTAGAACATTTTCATCAGTCTAGAGAAAACCCTGTACCCATTAGTAGTCACTCTTCATTTCCCACCAACCCAAATTATATTTTAACAAACTTATTCTGGGAATGCTTTAGCACCCCTTTTGTTTATTAATTTATGAGACAGGGTTTTGCACTGCTGCCCAGGCTGGAGTGCAATGGCACTATTACAGCTCACTGCAGCCTCGATCTCCTGGGCTCAAGCCATCTTCCCACCTCAGCCTCCTAAGTAGCTAAGACTACAGGTGTGTGTCACTATACCTGGCTATTTTTTTTTCAATTGTAGAAATGGGAAGGGCTAGGCTCAAGCAATCCTCCCACCTCAGCCTCTCAAGGAATTGGGATTACAGGTGTGAGCCACTGTGCCAGGTGTGCACCCTTTACTGACCAGCTCTCCAGGTAAGCCAACTCACAGGTTCTCTGCTGAACCAGCTCTTCCTCACCCCACTCAATCAGGATTCCCCACGTCCACAGCATAAGCAAACCCCCTCTGGTTAAGGTCAACAAAGACCTCAATGTCACCAAACCCAATGGACATTTTCTAGTCTATTTTAATTGTGGTCTCAGGAACATTTGATATAAATGGCATCTCATCTTTCTCAAAAAGAGGCTTTCCTTGGCTTCCTTGTCACCACATTCTCCTGGTTTTCTTCTCTTTCTGGACATGTATTTGTAGCCTCATCTGCTATGTTTTCCTACTTTACCTAAACTATAATGTTGAGTTTTTCCCTTGGACCTCTTCTCACTCTCTAATCTTTCTAGACCACCTCAGGTGATTTTCCGTGGCTCCCCTTATTATTACATGCTGGCAATTCTCAAATTTGTATCTCCAGTTCATGCCTCTTTTCTGAGTTCCAGACCAGTATCATCAGCTGCTCACTTTTCATCTCCTTTTATACATCTCACAACTCAAACTCATCAAGTTTGAAACTCATAATTTGCCCCCCAAAAGCTGCTGCTGTCTCAGCACTCCCTGTCTTGGTAAAGGGCACCACCATCCACCAAAGAGCTCAAACCAAAAAAAAATATAGAAGTCATCTTTGGCTTCATCCTCATATCCCAACTGATCTGCAAATCCTGCAATAAACATTCTCATGCAAAATTTAAAAAAGAAACACCTTTCAATTCCTGAGACATATGTTTGTTTAGAAGGTAACATGGTGATTCTTTTTATTTTTCTTTTTCTTTTTTATTTTCTTTTGACACAGAGTCTTACTGTTGCCTAGGCTGGAGTGCAGTGAAAGGATCTTAGCTGACTGCAAACTCCCCCTCCCAGGTTCCAGCGATTCTCATGCCTCAGCCTCCTGAGTAGCTGGGATTACAGGCATGTGCTACCATGCCTGGCTAATATTTTGTATTTTTAGTATAGATGGGGTTTCACTATGTTGACTAGGTTGGTCTTGAACTCCTGGCCTGACGTGATCTGCCTGCCTCGGCCTCCCAAAGTGCTGGGATTACAGCCATGAGCCACTGCGCCCAGACCACGGAGATTCTTAGATAAACAGCCATGGGCACAAAGTGTGAATTCAACACAAATTTGTGGGTTGAGCAAATGACTTTAGATATGTTCAGATTCAAGATATTATAAGAGGAGATAAGTACTATAGATATACATGTTTTCCTAAATCTGTATGTTTTATCAAATCAAAGAAATATCTGTAAAACTTGATTCACACTGCCTTGGAGAAAACAATTGACAAGAACACATATATCATCCATTTCTCCCCCTTGAAACACTCAGTGCCATTATTTTCGAAAGGTGATGAATTGCAAATTTTGTCAGTTTTCATACATGGTAAGAACAAAAGGTACAGTTAAAAAAATCATCTTTCTGTGAAAAGGATGTTACTATTTTTAAAACATAGAAATTGAGTAATTTGCTTTCTCATATGTTGATGATGAATAGATTGAAAAAAACTACATATCATCCATTATCAATTATATTATTTAATATATGTAGTTGAGGATATTTAAGTGGTATAATAAAATGACCTAATTATTTATTTCACAATATTTAAACTGAGGCACAATAGTAACCACTAATTCAAAACTACTCATTCAACAGCCTTCCACACAGAGGCTTATGAGGGAACTGCAGGGTTTATATCAGGCAACAGTGCAGACAGAACTGCAGGCTGTTTGGAGCTTTTTGACTTTATCCATGTACACAGGCCAAAAAGCCCACAATATCATTTGAGATCTGTAGAAAATTGTATTTAGACATATCCCATAATGTCCAAATATTTGGATCATGAAGTAGGGAGTAGGTGGGATATTCACCCAAACTTACTTATAGATGGCTATACATTTGAATCTAGTCATTCAGTGTTACCAATGGCTAGGACACCCACGCTTCTGAATGAGCTCTGTGATTGTCTATAAAAACTGCTGATTTGAATTTTGACTGCATCCTAGCAAACCAATCCATTTGGTATTGCCTTCTGGGCAAAATGCCTGGGCTTTGTAAATTTGAAAATGAGCTCCTTATTGAAGAGAAAAAATAAACCCCAGGACTATAACTTTCGATTGGTGGTCTCCTCTGGATGCTAACCTTTAAAAGTAGATTTAAAAGAGTCCATTTTCCACAACAATGATGTTGAGCCCTT